>NC_059199.1:33947470-34608303 GCF_020615455.1 Coregonus clupeaformis
AACCACAGCTACTACTCCAAAACCGTAGTTCCTACGACAACAACTGTAGCTCCTACGCCCACTACGACTGCAATATTTACTACGGCAGCGACAACTGCAGCTCCTACGACCACTACAACTGCAGAACCTACCACGACAACTGAAGCTCAAAAGACAGCTGCAGCTCCTTTGACATCTACTGTAGGTCCCTACGACCTCTACAACTGGAGCTCCTACAACAACTCCAATCGCGAGCTTCCACTACAATAACTTTAGCTCCTACTACAACAACTGCAACTTCAGCTCCTACTACAACCACAACCAGAGCACCTTCTACGACACCTGCAGTTAATACAACATCTGCACCTCCAACTACAACTGCAGGTCCTACGACAACAGAAGCACTTTTGACAGCTGCAGCTCCTACGACATCTACTGTAGGTCCTACGACTGCTACAACTGGAGCGCCTACAACAACTACAATCGCAGCTTCTACTACAATAACTTTAGCTCCTACTACAACAACTGTAGCTCCTACAGCCACTACATCTTTAGGATCTACTACGACAGGGACAACTTCAGCTCCTACGACAACAACTGTTGGTCCTACGACCATTACAACTGCAGCACCTACCACGACAACTACAACTGCAGCTCCAACGACAACCGCAGCTGCAGCACTAACTATAACAACTGCAGTTCCTACAACAAGTGCGGCTTCTATGACAACTGTAGATTCTGCGACAACAATTGCAGGTCCCTCGACCACGACAATTGCAACTACAGAACCTACTAGGACAACCACTGCAGCTTCTACCACAACAACTGCTGTTCCTACGTCCACTATTACTGCAGCACCTACTACGACAACTACAACTGCAGCTCCAACGACAACTGCAACTGCAGCACTAACTATATCAACTGCAGTTCCTACAACAAGTGTGGCTTCTCTGACAACTGTAGATTCTACAACATCTGCAGCACCTACTACAACTGCAGCTCTTAAGACAACTACTGTAGGTCCTAATACCGCTACAGCTGGAGCTCCTACGACAAGTACAACCACAGCTACTACTCCAATAACCGTAGTTCCTACGACAACAACTGTAGCTCCTACGCCCACTACGACTGCATTATCTACTACGGCAGTGACATCTGCAGATCCTACGAAACCAACTGCAGCTCCTACGACCACTGCAACAGCAGAACCTATCACGACAACTGAAGCTCAAAAGACAGCTGCAGCTCCTATGACATCTACTGTAGGTCCTACGACCGCTACAACTGGAGTTCCTACAACAACTCCAATCGCAGCTTCCACTACAATAAGTTTAGCTCCTACTACAACAACTGTAGCTCCTACAGCCACTACAACTTTAGCATCTACTACGACAGCGACAACTTCAGCTCCTACGACAACAACTGTTGGTCCCACGACCGCTACAACTGCAGCACCTACCACGACAACTACAACTGCAGCTCCAATGACAACCGCAACTGCAGCACTAACTATAACAACTGCAGTTCCTAAAACAAGTGCGGCTTCTATGACAACTGTAGATTCTGCGACAACAATTGCAGGTCCCTCGACCACGACCATTGCAACTACAAAACCTACTAGGACAACCACTGCAGCTTCTACTACAACAACTGCTGTTCCTACGTCCACTACTACTGCAGCACCTACTACAACAACTACAACTTCAGCTCCTACGAAAACAACAACCACAGCACCTTCTACGACACCTGCAGATCCTACAACAACTGCACCTCCTACTACAACCACAGCTCCTACGACAACAGAAGCTCTTACGACAGCTGCAGCTCCTACGACATCTACAGTAGGTCCTACGGCCGCTACAACTGGAGCTCCTACAACAACTACAATCGCAGCTTCTACTACAATAACTTCAGCTCCTTCTACAACAACTGTAGCTCCTACAGCCATTACAACTTTAGCATCTACTACTACAGGGACAACTTCAGCTCCTACGACAACAACTGTTGGTCCTACGACCGCTACAACTGCAGCACCTACCACGACAACTACAACTGCAGCTCTTACGACAACAGAAGCTCTTATGACAGCTGCAGCTCCTACGACATCTACTGTAGGACCTACGACTGCTACAACTGGAGCTCCTACAACAACTACAATCGCAGCTTCTACTACAATAACTTTACCTCCTACTACAACAACTGTAGCTCCTACAGCCACTACATCTTTAGCATCTACTACGACAGCGACAACTTCAGCTCCTACGACAACAATTGCAGGTCCCTCGACCACGACCACTGCAACTGCAGAACCTACTACGACAACCACTGCAGCTTCTACCACAACAACTGCTGTTCCTACGTCCACTATTACTTTAGCACCTACTACGACAACTACAACTGAAGCTCCAACGACAACTGCAACTGCAGCACTAACTATATCAACTGCAGTTCCTACAACAAGTGTGGCTTCTATGACAACTGTAGATTCTACAACATCTGCAGCACCTACTACAACTGCAGCTCCTAAGACAACTACTGTAGGTCCTAATACCGCTACAGCTGGAGCTCCTACGACAAGTAAAACCACAGCTACTACTCCAATAACCGTAGTTCCTACGACAACAACTGTAGCTCCTACGCCCACTACGACTGCATTATCTACTACGGCAGCGACAACTGCAGCTCCTACGGCCACTACAACTGCAGAACCTACCACGACAACTGAAGCTCAAAAGACAGCTGCAGCTCCTTTGACATCTACTGTAGGTCCTACGACCGCTACAACTGGAGCTCCTACAACAACTCCAATCGCAGCTTCCACTACAATAACTTTAGCTCCTACTACAACAACTGCAACTTCAGCTCCTACTACAACCACAACCAGAGCACCTTCTACGACACCTGCAGTTAATACAACATCTGCACCTCCAACTACAACTGCAGGTCCTACGACAACAAAAGCACTTTTGACAGCTGCAGCTCCTACGACATCTACTGTAGGTCCTACGACTGCTACAACTGGAGCTCCTACAACAACTACAATCGCAGCTTCTACTACAATAACTTTAGCTCCTACTACAACAACTGTAGCTCCTACAGCCACTACATCTTTAGGATCTACTACGACAGGGACAACTTCAGCTCCTACGACAACAACTGTTGGTCCTACGACCATTACAACTGCAGCACCTACCACGACAACTACAACTGCAGCTCCAACGACAACCGCAACTGCAGCACTAACTATAACAACTGCAGTTCCTACAACAAGTGCGGCTTCTATGACAACTGTAGATTCTGCGACAACAATTGCAGGTCCCTCGACCACGACAATTGCAACTACAGAACCTACTAGGACAACCACTGCAGCTTCTACCACAACAACTGCTGTTCCTACGTCCACTATTACTGCAGCACCTACTACGACAACTACAACTGCAGCTCCAACGACAACTGCAACTGCAGCACTAACTATATCAACTGCAGTTCCTACAACAAGTGTGGCTTCTCTGACAACTGTAGATTCTACAACATCTGCAGCACCTACTACAACTGCAGCTCTTAAGACAACTACTGTAGGTCCTAATACCGCTACAGCTGGAGCTCCTACGACAAGTACAACCACAGCTACTACTCCAATAACCGTAGTTCCTACGACAACAACTGTAGCTCCTACGCCCACTACGACTGCATTATCTACTACGGCAGTGACATCTGCAGATCCTACGAAACCAACTGCAGCTCCTACGACCACTGCAACAGCAGAACCTATCACGACAACTGAAGCTCAAAAGACAGCTGCAGCTCCTATGACATCTACTGTAGGTCCTACGACCGCTACAACTGGAGCTCCTACAACAACTCCAATCGCAGCTTCCACTACAATAAGTTTAGCTCCTACTACAACAACTGTAGCTCCTACAGCCACTACAACTTTAGCATCTACTACGACAGCGACAACTTCAGCTCCTACGACAACAACTGTTGGTCCCACGACCGCTACAACTGCAGCACCTACCACGACAACTACAACTGCAGCTCCAATGACAACCGCAACTGCAGCACTAACTATAACAACTGCAGTTCCTAAAACAAGTGCGGCTTCTATGACAACTGTAGATTCTGCGACAACAATTGCAGGTCCCGCGACCACGACCATTGCAACTACAAAACCTACTAGGACAACCACTGCAGCTTCTACTACAACAACTGCTGTTCCTACGTCCACTACTACTGCAGCACCTACTACAACAACTACAACTTCAGCTCCTACGAAAACCACAACCACAGCACCTTCTACGACACCTGCAGATCCTACAACAACTGCACCTCCTACTACAACCACAGCTCCTACGACAACAGAAGCTCTTACGACAGCTGCAGCTCCTACGACATCTACAGTAGGTCCTACGGCCGCTACAACTGGAGCTCCTACAACAACTACAATCGCAGCTTCTACTACAATAACTTCAGCTCCTTCTACAACAACTGTAGCTCCTACAGCCATTACAACTTTAGCATCTACTACTACAAGGACAACTTCAGCTCCTACGACAACAACTGTTGGTCCTACGACCGCTACAACTGCAGCACCTACCACGACAACTACAACTGCAGCTCTTACGACAACAGAAGCTCTTATGACAGCTGCAGCTCCTACGACATCTACTGTAGGACCTACGACTGCTACAACTGGAGCTCCTACAACAACTACAATCGCAGCTTCTACTACAATAACTTTACCTCCTACTACAACAACTGTAGCTCCTACAGCCACTACATCTTTAGCATCTACTACGACAGCGACAACTTCAGCTCCTACGACAACAATTGCAGGTCCCTCGACCACGACCACTGCAACTGCGGAACCTACTACGACAACCACTGCAGCTTCTACCACAACAACTGCTGTTCCTACGTCCACTATTACTGCAGCACCTACTACGACAACTACAACTGAAGCTCCAACGACAACTGCAACTGCAGCACTAACTATATCAACAGCAGTTCCTACAACAAGTGTGGCTTCTATGACAACTGTAGATTCTACAACATCTGCAGCACCTACTACAACTGCAGCTCCTAAGACAACTACTGTAGGTCCTAATACCGCTACAGCTGGAGCTCCTACGACAAGTACAACCACAGCTACTACTCCAATAACCGTAGTTCCTACGACAACAACTGTAGCTCCTACGCCCACTTCGACTGCATTATCTACTACGGCAGCGACAACTGCAGCTCCTACGACCACTACAACTGCAGAACCTACCACGACAACTGAAGCTCAAAAGACAGCTGCAGCTCCTTTGACATCTACTGTAGGTCCTACGACCGCTACAACTGGAGCTCCTACAACAACTCCAATCGCAGCTTCCACTACAATAACTTTAGCTCCTACTACAACAACTGCAACTTCAGCTCCTACTACAACCACAACCAGAGCACCTTCTACGACACCTGCAGTTAATACAACATCTGCACCTCCAACTACAACTGCAGGTCCTACGACAACAGAAGCACTTTTGACAGCTGCAGCTCCTACGACATCTACTGTAGGTCCTACGACTGCTACAACTGGAGCTCCTACAACAACTACAATCGCAGCTTCTACTACAATAACTTTAGCTCCTACTACAACAACTGTAGCTCCTACAGCCACTACATCTTTAGGATCTACTACGACAGGGACAACTTCAGCTCCTACGACAACAACTGTTGGTCCTACGACCATTACAACTGCAGCACCTACCACGACAACTACAACTGCAGCTCCAACGACAACCGCAACTGCAGCACTAACTATAACAACTGCAGTTCCTAAAACAAGTGCGGCTTCTATGACAACTGTAGATTCTGCGACAACAATTGCAGGTCCCTCGACCACGACCATTGCAACTACAGAACCGACTAGGACAACCACTGAAGCTTCTACTACAACAACTGCTGTTCCTACGTCCACTACTACTGCAGCACCTACTACAACAACTGCAACTTCAGCTCCTACGACAACCACAACCAGAGCACATTCTACGACACCTGCAGTTCCTACAACATCTGCACCTCCAACTACAACTACAGGTCCTGCGACAACAGAAGCACTTTTGACAGCTGCAGCTCCTACGATATCTACTGTAGGTCCTACGACTGCTACAACTGGAGCTCCTACAACAACTACAATCGCAGCTTCTACTACAATAACTTTAGCTCCTACTACAACAACTGTAGCTCCTACAGCCACTACATCTTTAGGATTTTCTACGACAGGGACAACTTCAGCTCCTAATACAACAACTGTTGGTCCTACGACCGCTACAACTGCAGCACCTACCACGACAACTACAACTGCAGCTCCAACGACAACCGCAACTGCAGCACTAACTATAACAACTGCAGTTCCTACAACAAGTGCAGCTTCTATGACAACTGTAGATTCTGCGACAACAATTGCAGGTCCCTCGACCACGACAATTGCAACTACAGAACCTACTAGGACAACCACTGCAGCTTCTAATACAACAACTGCTGTTCCTACGTCCACTACTACTGCAGCACCTACTACAACAACTACAACTTCAGCTCCTACGACAACCACAACCAAAGCACCTTCTACGACACCTGCAGATCCTACGACAACAACTGCACCTCCTACTACAACCACAGCTCCTACGACAACAGAAGCTCTTACGACAGCTGCAGCTCCTACGACATCTACTGTAGGTCCTACGGCCGCTACAACTGAAGCTCCTACAACAACTACAATCGCAGCTTTTACTACAATAACTTCAGCTCCTACTACAACAACTGTAGCTCCTACAGCCATTACAACTTTAGCATCTACTACGACAGGGACAACTTCAACTCCTACGACAACAACTGTTGGTCCAAGGACCGCTACAACTGCAGCACCTACCACGACAACTACAACTGCAACTCTTACGACAACAGAAGCTCTTACGACAGCTGCAGCTCCTACGACATCTACTGTAGGACCTACGACTGCTACAACTGGAGCTCCTACAACAACTACAATCGCAGCTTCTACTACAATAACTTTACCTCCTACTACAACAACTGTAGCTCCTACAGCCACTACATCTTTAGCATCTACTACGACAGCGACAACTTCAGCTCCTACGACAACAATTGCAGGTCCCTCGACCACGACCACTGCAACTGCAGAACCTACTACGACAACCACTGCAGCTTCTACCACAACAACTGCTGTTCCTACGTCCACTATTACTGCAGCACCTACTACGACAACTACAACTGCAGCTCCAACGACAACTGCAACTGCAGCACTAACTATATCAACTGCAGTTCCTACAACAAGTGTGACTTCTATGACAATTGTAGATTCTACAACATCTGCAGCACCTACTACAACTGCAGCTCTTAAGACAACAACTGTAGGTCCTAATACCGCTACAGCTGGAGCTCCTACGACAAGTACAACCACAGCTACTACTTCAATAACCGTTGTTCCTACGACAACAACTGTAGCTCCTACGCCCACTACGACTGCATTATCTACTACGGCAGCGACATCTGCAGATCCTACGACAACAACTGCAGCTCCTACGACCACTGCAACAGCAGAACCTATCATGACAACTGAAGCTCAAAAGACAGCTGCAGCTCCTATGACATCTACTGTAGGTCCTACGACCGCTACAACTGGAGCTCCTACAACAACGCCAATCGCAGCTTCCACTACAATAACTTTAGCTCCTACTACAACAACTGTAGCTCCTACAGCCACTACAACTTTAGCATCTACTACGACAGCGACAACTTCATCTCCTACGACAACAACTGTTGGTCCCACGACCGCTACAACTGCAGCACCTACCACGACAACTACAACTGCAGCTCCAACGACAACCGCAACTGCAACACTGACTATAACAACTGCAGTTCCTAAAACAAGTGCGGCTTCTATGACAACTGTAGATTCTGCGACAACAATTGCAGGTCCCTGGACCACGACCATTGCAACTACAGAACCTACTAGGACAACCACTGAAGTTTCTACTACAACAACTGCTGTTCCTACGTCCACTACTACTGCAGCACCTACTACAACAACTGCAACTTCAGCTCCTACGACAACCACAACCAGAGCACCTTCTATGACACCAGCAGTTCCTACAACATCTGCACCTCCAACTACAACTGCAGGTCCTACGACAACAGAAGCACTTTTGACAGCTGCAGCTCATACGACATCTACTGTAGGTCCTACGACTGCTACAACTGGAGCTCCTACAACAACTACAATCGCAGCTTCTACTACAATATCTTTAGCTCCTACTACAACAACTGTAGCTCCTACAGCCACTACATCTTTAGCATCTACTACGACAACCACTGCAGCCTCTACCACAACAACTGCTGTTCCTACATCCACTACTACTGCAGCACCTACTAGGACAACTACAACTGCAGCTCCAACGACAACTGCAACTGCAGCACTAACTATAACAACTGCAGTTCCTACAACAAGTATGTCTTCTATGACAACTGTAGATTCTACGACATCTGTAGCACCTACTACAACTACAGCTCTCAAGACAACTACTGTAGGTCCTATTACCACTACAGCGGGTGCTCCTACGACAAATACGACCACAGCTACTACTACAATAACTGTAGCTCCTACGACAACAACTGTAGCTCCTACGCCTACTACGACTGCATTATCTAATATGTCAGCGACAACTGCAGATCCTATGACAACAACTGCAGCTCCTACGACCACTGCAACTGCAGAACCTACCACGACAACTGAAGCTCAAACCACAGCTGCAGCTTCAATGACATCTACTCTAGGTCCTACGACCGCTACAATTGGTTCTCCTACAACAACTACAATCGCAGCTTCTACTACAATAACTTTAGCTCCTACTACAACAACTGTAGCTCCTACATCCACTACAACTATAGCATCTACTACGACAGCAACAATTTCAGCTCCTACGACAACAACTGTTGGTCCTACGACCGCTACAACTGCAGCACCTACCACGACAACTACAACTGCAGCTCCAACGACAACCGAAACTGCAGCACTAACTATAACAACTGCAGTTCCTACAACAAGTGCGGCTTCTATGACAACTGTAGATTCTGCGACAACAATTGTAGGTACCTCGACCACGACAATTGCAACTACAGAACCTACGAGGACAACCACTGCAGCTTCTACTACAACAACTGCTGTTCCTACGTCCACTACTTCTGCAGCACCTACTACAACAACTGTAACTTTAGCTCCTACGACAACCACAACCACAGCACCTTCTACGACACCTGCAGTTCCTACAACAACTGCACCTCCTACTACAACTGCAGCTCCTACGACAACAGAATCTCTGACTACAGATACAGCTCCTACTACATCTACTGTAGGTCCTACGACCGCTACAACTGGAGCTCCTAAAACAACTATAATCACAGCTTCTACTACAATAACTTCAGCTCCTACTACAACAACTGTAGCTCCTAAAGCCATTTCAACTTTAGCATCTACTACGACAGCATCAACTTCAGTTCCTACGACAACAATTGCAGGTCCCTCGACCACGACCACTGCAACTGCAGAACCTACTACGACAACCACTGCAGCTTCTACCACAACAACTGCTGTTCCTATGTCCACTACTACTGTAGGACCTACTACAACAAATGCAACTTCAGCTCCTACGATAACCACAACCACAGCACCTTCTACGACACCTGCAGTTCCTACAACAACTGCACCTCCTACTACAACTGCAGCTCCTACGACAACAGAAGCTCTTACGACAGCTGCAGCTCCTACGACATCTACTGTAGGTCCTATGACCGCTACAACTGGAGCTCCTACAACAACTACAATCGCAGCTTCTACTGCAATAACTTCAGCTCCTACTACAACAACTGTAGCTCCTACAGCCATTACAACTTTAGCATCTACTACGACAGCGACAACTTCAGTTCCTACGACAACAATTGCAGGTCCCTCGACCACGACCACTGCAACTGCAGAACCTACTACGACAACCACTGCAGCTTCTACCACAACAACTGCTGTTCCTACGTCCACTACTACTGCAGGACCTACTACAACAAAAGCAACTTCAGCTCCTACGATAACCACAACCTCAGCACCTTCTACGACACCTGCAGTTCCCACAACAACTGCACCTCCTACTACAACTGCAGCTCCTACGATAACAGAAGCTTTTACGACAGCTGCAGCTTCTATGACATCTACTGTAGGTCCTACGATCGCTACAACTGGAGCTCCTACAACAACTACAATCGCAGCTTCTACTGCAATAACTTCAGCTCCTACTACAACAACTGTAGCTCCTACAGCCATTACAACTTTAGCATCTACTACGACAGCAACAACTTCAGTTCCTACGACAACAATTGCAGGTCCCTCGACCACGACCACTGTAAATGCAGAACCTATTACGACAACCACTGCAGCTTCTACCACAACAACTGCTGTTCCTACGTCCATTACGACTACAGGAACTACTACAACAATTGCAACTTCAGCTCCTACGATAAACACAACCTCAGCACCTTCTACGACACCTGCAGTTCCTACAACAACTGCACATCCTACTACAACTGCAGCTCCTACGACAACAGAAGCTCTTACGACAACAACGGTAGGTCCAATGACAACTGAAGCTTTAACGACCACTACAACTGCAGCATCTACTACTACAACTTTAACTGCAGCTCCTACGACATCTGCAGCTCATACGACAACTACAGCTTCTACGAAAACTACCGCTCTTACGACAACAACTGTAACTCCTACGACTACAACTGTTGGTCCTATGACCGCTACAACTGCAGCACCTACCACAACAACTACAACTGCAGCTCCAATGACAACCGCAACTGCAGCACTAACTATAACAACTGCACCTCCTACTACAACTGCAGCTCCTACGACAACAGAAACTCTTACGACAGCTGCAGCTCCTACGACTTCTACTGTAGGTCCTACGACCGCTATGACTGGAGCTCCTACATCAACTACAATCGCAGCTTCTACTACAATAACTTTAGCTCCTACTACAACAACTGTAGCTCCTACAGCCTCTACAACTTTATCATCTATTACGACAGCGACAACTTCAGCTCCTACGACAACAATTGCAGGTCCCTCGACCACGACCACTGCAACTGCAGAACCTACAACGACAACCACTGCAGCTTCTGCCACAACAACTGCTGTTTCTACGTCCACTACTACAGCAGGACCTACTAAAACAAATGCAACTTCAGCTCCTACGATAACCACAAACACAGCACCTTCTACGACACCTGCAGTTCCTACAACAACTGCACCTCCTACTACAACTGCAACTCCTAAGACAACAGAAGCTCTTACGACAACAACGGTAGGTCCAACGACAACTGAAGCTTTAACGACCACAACAACTGCAGCATCTACTAGTACAACTACAACTGCAGCTCCTACGACATCTGCAACTGCAGCACTAACTATAACAACTGCAGTTCCTACAACAAGTGTGGCTTCTATGACAACTCTAGATTCTACGACATATGCAGCACCTACTACAACTGCAGCTCTTAAGACAACTACTGTAGGTCCTATTACCACTACAGCTGGAGCTCCTACGACAAGTAAAACCACAGCTACTACTACAATAGCTGTAGTTCCTATGACAACAACTGTAGCTCCTACGCACACTACGACTGCATTATCTACTAAGGCAGCGACAATTGCAGATCCTATGACAACAACTGCAGCTCCTACGACCACTGCTACTGCAGAACCTACCACGACAACTGAAGCTCAAACGACAGCTGCAGCTCCTACGACATCTACTGTAGGTCCTACGACCGCTACAACTGGAGCTCCTACAACAACTACAATCGCAGCTTCTACTACAATAACTTTAGCTCCTACTACAACAACTGTAGCTCCTACAGCCACTACAACTTTAGCATCTACTATGACAGCGACAACTTCAGCTCCTACGACAACAATTGCAGGTCCCTCGACCACGACCACTGCAACTGCAGAACCTACTACGACAACCACTGCAGCTTCTACCACAACAACTGCTGTTCCTACGTCCACTACTACGGCAGGACCTACTACAACAACTGCAACTTCAGCTCCTACGATAACCACAACCACAGCACCTTCTACGACACCTGCAGTTCCTACAACAAATGCACCTCCTACTACAACTGCAGCTCCTACGACAACAGAAGCTCTTACGACAACAACAGTAGTTCCTACGACAACTGAAGCTCCTACGATCACTATGACAGCAGCATCTACTACTACAAATGCAGTACCTACTATGACAACTGCAGCTCCTACAACATCTACTGTAGGTCCTACGACCACTACAACTGCAGCTCCTAAGACAACAGAAGCTCTTACAACAACAACGGTAGTTCCTACGACAACTGCACCTACTACGACAACCGCAAATGCAGCACTTACTATAACAACTGCAGTTCCTACAAATATTGCAGCTTCTATGACAACTGCAGCTCCAACGACAACTGCAGCTCCTACAAAAACTGTAGCTCCTATGACAATTGCAGCTCTTATGACAACTACTGTACGTCCTACGACCACTACAAATGGAGCTCCTACGACAACAACTGTAGCTCCTACACCCACTTCGACTGCAGCAACTGATACAATAATGACAACTGCTTCTCCTACGACAACAACTGCAGCTCCTATGATCACTGCAACTGTAGTTCCTAAAACCACTACAACTTTAGCATCTAATAAGACAGCAACAACTTCAGCTCCTACGACAACAATTGCAGGTCCCTCGACCACGACCACTGCAACTGCAGAACCTACTACGACAACCACTGCAGCTTCTACCACAACAACTGCTGTTCCTACGTCCACTACTACGGCAGGACCTACTACAACAACTTCAGCTCCTACGATCACCACAACCACAGCACCTTCTACGACACCTGCAGTTCCTACAACAACTGCACCTCCTACTACAACTGCAGCTCCTACGACAACAGAAGCTCTTACGACAACAACAGTAGTTCCTACGACAACTGAAGCTCCTACGATCACTATGACAGCAGCATCTACTACTACAAATGCAGTACCTACTATGACAACTGCAGCTCCTACAACATCTACTGTAGGTCCTACGACCACTACAACTGCAGCTCCTAAGACAACAGAAGCTCTTACAACAACAACGGTAGTTCCTACGACAACTGTAGCTCCTAAGAACACTACAACTGCAGCATCTACTACTACAAATGCAGCTCCTCTGACAACTGCACCTACTACGACAACCGCAAATGCAGCACTTACAATAACAACTGCAGTTCCTCCAAATATTGCAGCTTCCATGACAACTGCAGCTCCAACGACAACTGCAGCTCCTACAACAACTGTAGCTCCTATGACAATTGCAGCTCTTATGACAACTACTGTACGTCCTACGACCTCTACAAATGGAGCTCCTACGACAACAACTGTAGCTCCTACGCCCACTTCGACTGCAGCAACTGATACAATAATGACAACTGCTTCTCCTACAACAACAACTGCAGCTCCTACGATCACTGCAACTGTAGTTCCTACAACCACTACAACTTTAGCATCTAATAAGACAGCAACAACTGCAGCTCCTATGACAACAACTGAAGCTCCTACGACCACTGCAACTGCAGAACCTACTATGACATCTGCTGCAGCTTTTACTACAACAACTGCTGTTCCTACGACCACTACTACTGAAGCACCTACTACGACACCTGCAGTTCCTACAACAACTGCAGCTCCTATGACAACTGCAGCTCCTATTACAACAACTTTAGCTCCTACTACAACAACTGTAGTTCCTACAACCAGTACAACTTTAGCATCTACTACGACAGTGACAAATGCAGCTCCTACGACAACAATTGCAGCTCCTAAGACCACTGCAACTGCAGAACCTGCTACAACAACCACTGCAGCTTCTACTACAACAACTTCTGTTCCAACGACGACTACTACTGCAATACATACTACAACAACTTCAACTTCAGCTCCTACTCCAAACACAACTACAGCACCTACTACGACAACTAAAGCTCCTACGTTAACTGCAGCTCCTACGACATCTACTGTAGGTTCCATGACCACTACAAATGCAGCTACTACAGAAACTACAGCTCCTACGACAACTGCAGCTCTAATGACAATTACTGTAGGTTCTTCGACCACAAAAAATGGAGCTACTATGACAACAGCTTCAACTTCAGCTCCTACTACAAACACAATTACAGCACTTACCACGACAACTGCAGCTCCTATGACAACAGAAGCTCTTACGACAACAACAGTAGTTCCTACGACAACTGAAGCTCCTACGATCACTATGACAGCAGCATCTACTACTACAAATGAAGTACCTACTATGACAACTGCAGCTCCTACAACATCTACTGTAGGTCCTACGACCACTACAACTGCAGCTCCTAAGACAACAGAAGCTCTTACAACAACAACGGTAGTTCCTACGACAACTGTAGCTCCTAAGAACACTACAACTGCAGCATCTACTACTACAAATGCAGCTCCTCTGACAACTGCACCTACTACGACAACCGCAAATGCAGCACTTACTATAACAACTGCAGTTCCTACAAATATTGCAGCTTCCATGACAACTGCAGCTCCAACGGCAACTGCAGCTCCTACAACAACTGTAGCTCCTATGACAATTGCAGCTCTTATGACAACTACTGTACGTCCTACGACCACTACAAATGGAGCTCCTACGACAACAACTGTAGCTCCTACGCCACCTTCAACTGCAGCAACTGATACAATAATGACAACTGCTTCTCCTACGACAACAACTGCAGCTCCTATGATCACTGCAACTGTAGTTCCTACAACCACTACAACTTTAGCATCTAATAAGACAGCAACAACTTCAGCTCCTACGACAACAATTGCAGGTCCCTCGACCACGACCACTGCAACTGCAGAACCTACTACGACAACCACTGCAGCTTCTACCACAACAACTGCTGTTCCTACGTCCACTACTACGGCAGGACCTACTACAACAACTTCAGCTCCTACGATAACCACAACCACAGCACCTTCTACGACACCTGCAGTTCCTACAACAACTGCACCTCCTACTACAACTGCAGCTCCTACGACAACAGAAGCTCTTACGACAACAACAGTAGTTCCTACGACAACTGAAGCTCCTACGATCACTATGACAGCAGCATCTACTACTACAAATGCAGTACCTACTATGACAACTGCAGCTCCTACAACATCTACTGTAGGTCCTACGACCACTACAACTGCAGCTCCTAAGACAACAGAAGCTCTTACAACAACGGTAGTTCCTACGACAACTGTAGCTCCTAAGAACACTACAACTGCAGCATCTACTACTACAAATGCAGCTCCTCTGACAACTGCACCTACTACGACAACCGCAAATGCAGCACTTACTATAACAACTGCAGTCCCTACAAATATTGCAGCTTCCATGACAACTGCAGCTCCAACGACAACTGCAGCTCCTACAACAACTGTAGCTCCTATGACAATTGCAGCTCTTATGACAACTACTGTACGTCCTACGACCACTACAAATGGAGCTCCTACGACAACAACTGTAGCTCCTACACCCACTTCGACTGCAGCAACTGATACAATAATGACAACTGCTTCTCCTACAACAACAGCTGCAGCTCCTACGATCACTGCAACTGTAGTTCCTACAACCACTACAACTTTAGCATCTAATAAGACAGCAACAACTGAAGCTCCTACGACCACTGCAACTGCAGAACCTACTATGACATCCGCTGCAGCTTTTACTACAGCAACTGCTGTTCCTACGACCACTACTACTGCAGCACCTACTACGACACCTGCAGTTCCTACAACAACTGCAGCTCCAATGACAACTGCAGCTCCTACGCCCACTACGAATGCAGCATCTACTAAAACATTGACAACTGCAGCTCCTATTACAACAACTTTAGCTCCTACTACAACAACTGTAGTTCCTACAACCAGTACAACTTTAGCATCTACTACGACAGTGACAAATGCAGCTCCTACGACAACAATTGCAGCTCCTAAGACCACTGCAACTGCAGAACCTACTACGACAACCACTGTAGCTTCTACTACAACAACGTCTGTTCCAACGACGACTACTACTGCAGCACATACTACAACAACTTCAACTTCAGCTCCTACTCCAAACACAACTACAGCACCTACTATGACAACTAAAGCTCCTACGTTAACTGCAGCTCCTACGACATCTACTGTAAGTTCCATGACCACTACAAATGCAGCTCCTACAGCAACTACAGCTCCTACGACAACTGCAGCTCTAATGACAATTACTGTAGGTTCTTCGACCACAAAAAATGGAGCTCCTATGACAACAACTTCAACTTCAGCTCCTACTACAAACACAATTACAGCACTTACCACGACAACTGAAGCTCCTACTACAACTGCAGCTCCTACGACATCTACTGTAGGTATTACGACCCCAACTGGAGCTCCTACAACCACTCCAACTTTAGCATCTATTATGACAGCGACAACTGCAGCTCCTATGACAACAACTGAAGCTCCTATGACCACTACTACTGCAGCACCTACTACAAGAACTGCAACTTCAGCCCCTATGACAACCACAACTGCAGCACTTACTACGACAACTGCAGCTCCTACGACATCTACTGTAGGTCCTACTACCACTACAACTGGAGCTCCTATGATAACTACAACAGCAGCTTCTATTACAACAACTCTAGTTCCTACAACCACTACAACTTTAGCATCTAGTACGAGAGCAACAACTGCAGCTCCAACAACAACAATTGCAGGTCCTACGACCACTGCAACTGCAGAACCTATTATGACAACCACTACAGCTTCTACTACAACACCTGCAGTTCATACAACAACTGCAGCTCCTACGTCAACTGCAGCTCCTAAGACAACAGAAGCTCTTACAACAACAACGGTAGCTCCTACGACAACTGTACCTCCTACGAACACTATGACTGCAGCATCTACTACTACAAATGCAGCTCCTATGACAACTGCTGCTCCTACGACAACTGCAGCTCTCTTAACAACTAATGTAGGTCCCACGATCACTACAAATGGATCTCCTATGACAACTACAACCGCAGCTCCTACTACAACAACTGTTGCTTCTACGACCACTACGACTGCAGCACCTACTACGACAACTATAACTGCAGCTCCTGCGACAACCGCAACTGCAGAACTTACAATAACAACTTCAGGTCCTACAAAAAGTGCATCTTCCCTGAAAACTACAGCTCTTATTACAACTACTGTAGGTCATACGACCACTACAACTGGAGCTCGTACGACCACTACGACCGCAGCATCAACTACAACATCTACAACTGCAGATCCTATGACATCAGCAGCTCCTACTACAACTACAGCTTCTACTAAAACCACAGCTCTTACGACAACAAATGTAACTCCTACCACAACAACTGTTGGTCCTACGACCGCTACAACTGCAGCACCTACTACGACAACCACAAATGCAGCACTTACTATAAAAACTGCAGATCCTACAACAATTGCAGCTTCTATGACAACTGAAGCTCCTACTACAACTGCAGCTCCTAGAACATCTACTGTAGGTGCTATGACATCAACTGGAGCTCCTATGACAATTTCAACCACAGCTCCTACGAAAACAACTGTAGTTCCTACAACCACTACAACTTTAGCATCTACTATGATAGCGACAACTTCAGCTCCTACGACAACAATTGCAGGTCCTACGACCACTGCAACTGCAGAACCTACTACGACAACAACTGCAGCTTCTACTACAACAACTGCTGTTCCTACGACCACTACTACTGCAGCACCTACTACAACAAATGCAACTTCAGCTCCTACGACAACCACAACCACAGCATCTGCTATGACATCTGTAGTTCCTACAAAAATTGCAGCTCCTACGACAACTGCAGATCTTACGACAGCAACTGTAAGTCCTACAACATCAGCTGTAGCTCCTACGGCCACTACGACTGCAGAACCTACTAGGACAACTACAATTGCAGCTCCTACGACATTCACAACTGCAGCACCTACTACGACAACTGCAGCACCTACTACAGCTCTTAAAACACCTACAGCTCTCACAACAACAACTGTTGGTCCTACGTCAACAAATGTAAGTCCTATGACCAATTCGACCACAGCACCTACTGTGACAACTATAACTGCAACTCCTACGACAACAGCATCACTTACTATAACAACTACAGGTCCTACAACAACTGCAGATTCTCTGACAACTGCAGATCTTACGACAGCAACTGTAAGTCCTACGACATCAACTGTAGCTCCTACGACCACTACGACTGCAGGATCTACTATGACAACGACAACTGTATCTCCTACATCAACAACTGCAGCTCCATTGACCACTGCAACTGCATCATCTACTACGACAACGACAACTACAGCTCCTACGAAAACGACAGCTCTTAGGACAACAACTGTAACAACAACTGTTGGTCCTATGACCAATACAACTGCAGTACCTATTACGACAACTACAACTGTAGCTCCTACTACAATCGCAACTGCAGCACATACTATAACAACTGCCGTGCCTACAACAAGTGCAGTTTCTACGAGAACAGCAGCTCTTGCGATAACAAATGTAGCTCCTACGTCATCAACTATAACTCCTACGACCACCACGACTGCAGCATCTACTATGACAACTACAACTGCAGCTCCTATGACATCTGCAACTCCTACAACAACTACAACTCCTACGACAACTACAGCTCTTACGACAACAACTGTAACTCCTACGACAACTCATGGTCCTAGGACCGCTACAACTGCAGCATCTACAAATACAACTACAAATGCAGCTGCTATGACATCCGGAACTGCAGCACTAACTATAACAACTGCAGTTCCTACAGCAAGTGCAGCTTCTATGATAACTGCAGCTTCTACGACAACTGCAGCTCCTACGACAACCGCAGCTCCTACAACATCTGTAGCTCTTACGACAACTACTGTAGGTCCCACGACCACAACAACTGTAGTTCCTACAACAAGTGCAGCTTCTACAACATCTGCAGCTATTACGACAACTGCAGCTCCTACGACATCTGCAGCTCCTACGACATCTGTAGCTCTTACGACAACTACTATAGGTCCTACGACCACTACAACTGGAGCTCCTACAACAACTGCAACTGCTGCTCATACTACAACAACTGTAGCTCCTAAGACATCAACTGTAGCTCCTAAAGCCACTACTATTGCAGTACCTACTGCGACAACTACAAATGAAGCTCCTACGACAACCACAACTGCAGCACCTACTACGACAACTACAACTACAGCACCTATGACAACCACAACTGCAGCACTTACTATAACAACTGCAGGTCCTACAACAAGTGCAGTTTATTTGAGAACAGCAGCTCTTGCGATAACAAATGTAGATCCTATGTCATCAACTGTAACTCCTACGACCACTACGACTGCAGAATCTACTATGACAACTACAACTGCAGCTCCTATGACATCTGCAGCTCCTGTGACATCTGCAGTTCCTACGACAACTACAGCTCCTACGACAACTACAGCTCTTACGACAACAACTGTATCTTCTACGACAACAACTGATGGTCCTACTACCGCTACAACTTCAGCATCTACTACTACAACTACAGATCCTATGACATCCGGAACTGCAGTTCTAAATATAACAACTGCAGTTCCTACAGCAAGTGTAGCTTCTATGACAACTGCAGCTTCTACGACAACTGCAGCTCCTACGACAACTGCAGCTCCTACGACAACTGCAGCTCTTACGACAACTACTGTAGGTCCCACGACCACAACAACTGGAGTTCCAACGACAACTGCAGCTCCTATGAGAACTGCAGCTCCTACAACAAAAGCAGCTTCTACTACACATACAGATCTCACTACGGCCACTGTAGCTCCTACGACAACCACAACTACAGCAATTACTATAACAACTGTAGTTCCTATGAGAACTGCAGTTCCTACAACAAGTGCAGTTTCAACGACAACTGCAGCTATTACGACAAATGAAGCTCCTATGACAATTGCAGCTCTTACGACAACCCCAACTGCAGCACCTACTACGACACCTGCAGTTCCTTCAACAACTGCAAATCTTACTACAACTGCATCTCTTATGACAACTGCAGCTTCTACTACAACAATTGCTGTTCCAACGACCACTACAACAGCAGAACCAACTATGAAAACTTCAGCACCTGCAATGACTACTGCAGCTCCTACGACAACTGCAGCTCCAACGACTCCCGCAGCACCAACAACAACAGCAGCTCTTACTACAACAACTGTAGCTCCTACGACCACCACGACAACAGCATCTACTACTACAAATGCAGCTCCTACAACCACTGCAACTGCAGAACCTACCACGACATCCGCTGCAACTTCCACTACAACAATTGCTGTTCCAACGACCACTACAATTGCAGCACCTACTGCAATAACTGCAACTTCAGCTCTTAAGACAACTATAACTACCTCACCTACTACGAGAACTGAAGCTCCTACGACAACTGCAGCTCCTACGACATCTACTGTAGGTCCAACGACCGCTACAACTGCATCACCTACTACGACAACTACAAATGCAGCTCCTACGACAACCACAAATGTAGCACTTGCTATAACAACTGAAGGTCCTACAACAAGTGCAGCTTCTCCGACAACTGCAGCTCTTATGACGACTACTGTAGGTCCTACGACCACTACAACTGGAGCTCTTACGACCACTACAACTGCATCATCTACTATGACAACAACAACTGCAGCTCCTACTACAACAACTGCAGCTCCAACGACCACTACAACTGCATCATCTACTACGACAACTTCAACTGCCGCTCCTACTATAACTGCAGCTCCTACGACATTTGAAGCTCCTACGACAACTACAGCTCTTACGTCAACAATTGTGACACCTACGACAACAACTGGCGGTCTTACAACCGCTACAACTGCAGAACCTACTACGACAACTACAACGGTATCTCCTACGACAACCGCAACCGCAACACTTACTATAACAACTGCAGTTCCTACATCAAGAGCAGCTTCTATGACAACTGCAGCTCCTACAACCACTGCAGCTGCAGCACTTACCACGACATCCGCTGCAACTTCCACTACAACAATTGCTGTTCCAACGACCACTGCAATTGCAGCACCTACTGCAATAACTGCAACTTCAGCTCTTAAGACTATAACTACCTCACATACTACGAGTTCTGAAGCTCCTACGACAACTGCAGCTCCTACGACATCTACTGTACGTCCAACGACCGCTAAAACTGCATCACCTACTACGACAACAACAAATGCAGCTCCTACGACAACCACAAATGTAGCACTTGCTATAACAACTGAAGGTCCTACAACAAGTGAAGCTTCTCCGACATCTGCAGCTCTTATGACAACTATTGTAGGTCCTACGACCACTACAACTGGAGCTCTTACGACCACTACAACTGCATCATCTACTATGATAACTGCAACTGCAGTTCCTACTACAACTGCAGTTCCTACAACAAGTGCAGCTTCTACGACAACTGTAGCTCCTACTTCAACTACTGTAGGTCCTACGACCACTACAAGTGGAGCTTCTACGACAAGTAGAACCGAAGCTACTACTACAGTAACTGTAGCTCCTTCGATAACAACTGAAGGTCCTATGCCCACTATGACTGCAGCATCTACAATGACAACTGCAGCTCCTACGACAACTGCAGCTCCTATGAGAACTGCAGCTCCTACAACAAAAGCAGCTTCTACTACACATACAGCTCTTACTCGGCCACTGTAGCTCCTACGACAACCGCAACTACAGCAATTACTATAACAACTGTAGTTCCTATGAGAACTGCAGTTCCTACAACAAGTGCAGCTTCAACGACAACTGCAGCTATTACGACAAATGAAGCTCCTACAACAAGTGTAGTTTCTTTGAGAACAGCAGCTCTTGCGATAACAAATGTAGATCATATGTCATCAACTGTAACTCCTACGACCACTACGACTGCAGCATCTACTATGACAACTACAACTGCAGCTCCTATGACATCTGCAGCTCCTGTGACATCTGCAGCTCCTATGACAACTACAGCTCCTACGACAACTACAGCTCTTACGACAACAACTGTATCTCCTACGACAACAACTGATGGTCCTACTACCGCTACAACTTCAGCATCTACTACTACAACTACAGATCCTATGACATCCGGAACTGCAGTACTAAATATAACAACTGCAGTTCCTACAGCAAGTGCAGCTTCTACGACAACTGCAGCTTCTACGACAACTGCAGCTCCTACGACAACTGCAGCTCTTACGACAACTACTGTAGGTCCCACGACCACAACAACTGGAGCTCCAACGACAACTGCAGCTACTATGAGAACTGCAGCTCCTACAACAAAAGCAGCTCAAAATACAGCTCTTACTACAGCCACTGTAGCTCCTACGACAAACGCAACTACAGCAATTACTATAACAACTGTAGTTCCTATGAGAACAGCAGTTCCTACAACAAGTGAAGCTTCAATGACAACTGCAGCTATTACGACAAATGAAGCTCCTACAACAATTGCAGCTCCTACGACAACCCCTACTGCAGCACCTACTACAACACCTACTACGACACCTGCAGTTCCTACAACAACTGCAAATCTTACTACAACTGCATCTCTTACGACAACTGCAGCTCCTACGACAACTGCAACTCCTGTGACAAAAACTGCAGCACCTATGACCACTGCAACTGGAGCTCCTGCAATAACTGTAACTACTATGATAAAAACTACTGCACCTACGACCACTGCAACTGCAGAACCTACTACGACATCCACTGCAGCTTCTACTACAACAATTGCTGTTCCAACGACCACTACAACAGCAGAACCAACTATGAAATCTTCAGCACCTGCAATGACTACTGCAGCTCCTACGACAACTGCATCTCCAACGACACCCGCAGCACCAACAACAACAGCAGCTCTTACTACAACAACTGTAGCTCCTACGACCACCACGACAACAGCATCTACTACTACAAATGCAGCTCCTACAACCACTGCAACTGCAAAAACCTACCACGACATCCGCTGCAACTTCCACTACAACAATTGCTGTTCCAACGACCACTACAATTGCAGCACCTACTGCAATAACTGCAACTTCAGCTCTTAAGACAACTATAACTACCTCACCTACTACGAGAACTGAAGCTCCTACGACATCTACTGTAGGTCCAACGACCGCTACAACTGCATCACCTACTACGACAACTACAAATGCAGCTCCTACGACAACCACAAATGTAGCACTTGCTATAACAACTGAAGGTCCTACAACAAGTGCTGCTTACTCCGACAACTGCAGCTCTTATGACGACTACTGTAGGTCCTACGACCACTACAACTGGAGCTCTTCACTACAACTGCATCATCTACTACGACAACTTCAACTGCCGCTCCTACTATAACTGCAGCTCCTACGACATCTGAAGCTCCTACGACAACTACAGCTCTTACGTCAACAATTGTGACACCTACGACAACAACTGGCGGTCTTACAACCGCTACAACTGCAGAACCTACTACGACAACTACAACGGTATCTCCTACGACAACCGCAACCGCAACACTTACTATAACAACTGCAGTTCCTACATCAAGAGCAGCTTCTATGACAACTGCAGCTCCTACAACCACTGCAGCTGCAGAACTTACCACGACATCCGCTGCAACTTCCACTACAACAATTGCTGTTCCAACGACCACTGCAATTGCAGCACCTACTGCAATAACTGCAACTTCAGCTCTTAAGACTATAACTACCTCACATACTACGAGAACTGAAGCTCCTACGACAACTGCAGCTCCTACAACATCTACTGTACGTCCAACGACCGCTAAAACTGCATCACCTACTACGACAACTACAAATGCAGCTCCTACGACAACCACAAATGTAGCACTTGCTATAACAACTGAAGGTCCTACAACAAGTGCATCTTCTCCGACATCTGCAGCTCTTATGACAACTACTGTAGGTCCTACGACCACTACAACTGGAGCTCTTACGACCACTACAACTGCATCATCTACTATGATAACTGCAACTGCAGTTCCTACTACAACTGCAGTTCCTACAACAAGTGCAGCTTCTCACGACAACTGTAGCTCCTACTTCAACTACTGTAGGTCCTACGACCACTACAAGTGGAGCTTCTACGACAAGTAGAACCGAAGCTACTACTACAGTAACTGTAGCTCCTTCGATAACAACTGAAGGTCCTATGCCCACTATGACTGCAGCATCTACAATGACAACTGCAGCTCCTACGACAACTGCAGCTCCTATGAGAACTGCAGCTCCTACAACAAAAGCAGCTTCTACTACACATACAGCTCTTACTACGGCCACTGTAGCTCCTACGACAACTGCAACTCCTGTGACAAAAACTGCAGCACCTATGACCACTGCAACTGGAGCTCCTGCAATAACTGTAACTACTATGATAAAAACTACTGCACCTACGACCACTGCAACTGCAGAACCTACTACGACATCCACTGCAGCTTCTACTACAACAATTGCTGTTCCAACGACCACTACAACAGCAGAACCAACTATGAAATCTTCAGCACCTGCAATGACTACTGCAGCTCCTACGACAACTGCATCTCCAACGACACCCGCAGCACCAACAACAACAGCAGCTCTTACTACAACAACTGTAGCTCCTACGACCACCACGACAACAGCATCTACTACAACAAATGCAGCTCCTACAACCACTGCAACTGCAGAACCTACCACGACATCCGCTGCAACTTCCACTACAACAATTGCTGTTCCAACGACCACTACAATTGCAGCACCTACTGCAATAACTGCAACTTCAGCTCTTAAGACAACTATAACTACCTCACCTACTACGAGAACTGAAGCTCCTACGACATCTACTGTAGGTCCAACGACCGCTACAACTGCATCACCTACTACGACAACTACAAATGCAGCTCCTACAACAACCACAAATGTAGCACTTGCTATAACAACTGAAGGTCCTACAACAAGTGCTGCTTCTCCGACAACTGCAGCTCTTATGACGACTACTGTAGGTCCTACGACCACTACAACTGGAGCTCTTACGACCACTACAACTGCATCATCTACTATGACAACAACAACTGCAGCTCCTACTACAACAACTGCAGCTCCAACGACCACTACAACTGCATCATCTACTACAACAACTTCAACTGCCGCTCCTACTATAACTGCAGCTCCTACGACATCTGAAGCTCCTACGACAACTACAGCTCTTACGTCAACAATTGTGACACCTACGACAACAACTGGCGGTCTTACAACCGCTACAACTGCAGAACCTACTACGACAACTACAACGGTATCTCCCTACGACAACCGCAACCGCAACACTTACTATAACAACTGCAGTTCCTACATCAAGAGCAGCTTCTATGACAACTGCAGCTCCTACAACCACTGCAGCTGCAGAACTTACCACGACATCCGCTGCAACTTCCACTACAACAATTGCTGTTCCAACGACCACTGCAATTGCAGCACCTACTGCAATAACTGCAACTTCAGCTCTTAAGACTATAACTACCTCACATACTACGAGAACTGAAGCTCCTACG
Source organism: Coregonus clupeaformis (assembly GCF_020615455.1). Classification (NCBI taxonomy): domain Eukaryota; kingdom Metazoa; phylum Chordata; class Actinopteri; order Salmoniformes; family Salmonidae; genus Coregonus; species Coregonus clupeaformis. The sequence goes on from NC_059199.1 coordinate 33,973,292, forward strand.
ACAACTGCAGCTCCTACAACATCTACTGTACGTCCAACGACCGCTAAAACTGCATCACCTACTACGACAACTACAAATGCAGCTCCTACGACAACCACAAATGTAGCACTTGCTATAACAACTGAAGGTCCTACAACAAGTGCATCTTCTCCGACATCTGCAGCTCTTATGACAACTACTGTAGGTCCTACGACCACTACAACTGGAGCTCTTACGACCACTACAACTGCATCATCTACTATGATAACTGCAACTGCAGTTCCTACTACAACTGCAGTTCCTACAACAAGTGCAGCTTCTACGACAACTGTAGCTCCTACTTCAACTACTGTAGGTCCTACGACCACTACAAGTGGAGCTTCTACGACAAGTAGAACCGAAGCTACTACTACAGTAACTGTAGCTCCTTCGATAACAACTGAAGGTCCTATGCCCACTATGACTGCAGCATCTACAATGACAACTGCAGCTCCTACGACAACTGCAGCTCCTATGAGAACTGCAGCTCCTACAACAAAAGCAGCTTCTACTACACATACAGCTCTTACTACGGCCACTGTAGCTCCTACGACAACCGCAACTACAGCAATTACTATAACAACTGTAGTTCCTATGAGAACTGCAGTTCCTACAACAAGTGCAGCTTCAACGACAACTGCAGCTATTACGACAAATGAGCTCCTACAACAAGTGTAGTTTCTTTGAGAACAGCAGCTCTTGCGATAACAAATGTAGATCATATGTCATCAACTGTAACTCTACGACCACTACGACTGCAGCATCTACTATGACAACTACAACTGCAGCTCCTATGACATCTGCAGCTCCTGTGACATCTGCAGCTCCTCTGACAACTACAGCTCCTACGACAACTACAGCTCTTACGACAACAACTGTATCTCCTTACGACAACAACTGATGGTCCTACTACCGCTACAACTTCAGCATCTACTACTACAACTACAGATCCTATGACATCCGGAACTGCAGTACTAAATATAACAACTGCAGTTCCTACAGCAAGTCAGCTTCTCACGACAACTGCAGCTTCTCGACAACTGCAGCTCCTACGACAACTGCAGCTCTTACGACAACTACTGTAGGTCCCACGACCACAACAACTGGAGCTCCAACGACAACTGCAGCTCCTATGAGAACTGCAGCTCCTACAACAAAAGCAGCTCAAAATACAGCTCTTACTACAGCCACTGTAGCTCCTACGACAAACGCAGAACTACAGCAATTACTATAACAACTGTAGTTCCTATGAGAACAGCAGTTCCTACAACAAGTGAAGCTTCAATGACAACTGCAGCTATCTACGACAAATGAAGCTCCTACAACAATTGCAGCTCCTACGAGAACCCCTATGCAGCACCTACAACAAAGCACCTACTACGACACCTGCAGTTCCTACAACAACTGCAAATCTTACTACTGCATCTCTTACGACCACTGCAGCTCCTACGACAACTGCAACTCCTGTGACAAAAACTGCAGCACCTATGACCACTGCAACTGGAGCTCCTGCAATAACTGTAACTACTATGATAAAAACTACTGCACCTACGACCACTGCAACTGCAGAACCTACTACGACATCCACTGCAGCTTCTACTACAACAATTGCTGTTCCAACGACCACTACAACAGCAGAACCAACTATGAAATCTTCAGCACCTGCAATGACTACTGCAGCTCCTACGACAACTGCATCTCCAACGACACCCGCAGCACCAACAACAACAGCAGCTCTTACTACAACAACTGTAGCTCCTACGACCACCACGACAACAGCATCTACTACAACAAATGCAGCTCCTACAACCACTGCAACTGCAGAACCTACCACGACATCCGCTGCAACTTCCACTACAACAATTGCTGTTCCAACGACCACTACAATTGCAGCACCTACTGCAATAACTGCAACTTCAGCTCTTAAGACAACTATAACTACCTCACCTACTACGAGAACTGAAGCTCCTACGACATCTACTGTAGGTCCAACGACCGCTACAACTGCATCACCTACTACGACAACTACAAATGCAGCTCCTACGACAACCACAAATGTAGCACTTGCTATAACAACTGAAGGTCCTACAACAAGTGCTGCTTCTCCGACAACTGCAGCTCTTATGACGACTACTGTAGGTCCTACGACCACTACAACTGGAGCTCTTACGACCACTACAACTGCATCATCTACTACGACAACTTCAACTGCCGCTCCTACTATAACTGCAGCTCCTACGACATCTGAAGCTCCTACGACAACTACAGCTCTTACGTCAACAATTGTGACACCTACGACAACAACTGGCGGTCTTACAACCGCTACAACTGCAGAACCTACTACGACAACTACAACGGTATCTCCTACGACAACCGCAACCGCAACACTTACTATAACAACTGCAGTTCCTACATCAAGAGCAGCTTCTATGACAACTGCAGCTCCTACAACCACTGCAGCTGCAGAACTTACCACGACATCCGCTGCAACTTCCACTACAACAATTGCTGTTCCAACGACCACTGCAATTGCAGCACCTACTGCAATAACTGCAACTTCAGCTCTTAAGACTATAACTACCTCACATACTACGAGAACTGAAGCTCCTACGACAACTGCAGCTCCTACAACATCTACTGTACGTCCAACGACCGCTAAAACTGCATCACCTACTACGACAACTACAAATGCAGCTCCTACGACAACCACAAATGTAGCACTTGCTATAACAACTGAAGGTCCTACAACAAGTGCATCTTCTCCGACATCTGCAGCTCTTATGACAACTACTGTAGGTCCTACGACCACTACAACTGGAGCTCTTACGACCACTACAACTGCATCATCTACTATGATAACTGCAACTGCAGTTCCTACTACAACTGCAGTTCCTACAACAAGTGCAGCTTCTACGACAACTGTAGCTCCTACTTCAACTACTGTAGGTCCTACGACCACTACAAGTGGAGCTTCTACGACAAGTAGAACCGAAGCTACTACTACAGTAACTGTAGCTCCTTCGATAACAACTGAAGGTCCTATGCCCACTATGACTGCAGCATCTACAATGACAACTGCAGCTCCTACGACAACTGCAGCTCCTATGAGAACTGCAGCTCCTACAACAAAAGCAGCTTCTACTACACATACAGCTCTTACTACGGCCACTGTAGCTCCTACGACAACTGCAACTCCTGTGACAAAAACTGCAGCACCTATGACCACTGCAACTGGAGCTCCTGCAATAACTGTAACTACTATGATAAAAACTACTGCACCTACGACCACTGCAACTGCAGAACCTACTACGACATCCACTGCAGCTTCTACTACAACAATTGCTGTTCCAACGACCACTACAACAGCAGAACCAACTATGAAATCTTCAGCACCTGCAATGACTACTGCAGCTCCTACGACAACTGCATCTCCAACGACACCCGCAGCACCAACAACAACAGCAGCTCTTACTACAACAACTGTAGCTCCTACGACCACCACGACAACAGCATCTACTACAACAAATGCAGCTCCTACAACCACTGCAACTGCAGAACCTACCACGACATCCGCTGCAACTTCCACTACAACAATTGCTGTTCCAACGACCACTACAATTGCAGCACCTACTGCAATAACTGCAACTTCAGCTCTTAAGACAACTATAACTACCTCACCTACTACGAGAACTGAAGCTCCTACGACATCTACTGTAGGTCCAACGACCGCTACAACTGCATCACCTACTACGACAACTACAAATGCAGCTCCTACGACAACCACAAATGTAGCACTTGCTATAACAACTGAAGGTCCTACAACAAGTGCTGCTTCTCCGACAACTGCAGCTCTTATGACGACTACTGTAGGTCCTACGACCACTACAACTGGAGCTCTTACGACCACTACAACTGCATCATCTACTATGACAACAACAACTGCAGCTCCTACTACAACAACTGCAGCTCCAACGACCACTACAACTGCATCATCTACTACAACAACTTCAACTGCCGCTCCTACTATAACTGCAGCTCCTACGACATCTGAAGCTCCTACGACAACTACAGCTCTTCGTCAACAATTGTGACACCTACGACAACAACTGGCGGTCTTACAACCGCTACAACTGCAGAACCTACTACGACAACTACAACGGTATCTCCTACGACAAACCGCAACCGCAACACTTACTATAACAACTGCAGTTCCTACATCAAGAGCAGCTTCTATGACAACTGCAGCTCCTACAACCACTGCAGCTGCAGAACTTACCACGACATCCGCTGCAACTTCCACTACAACAATTGCTGTTCCAACGACCACTGCAATTGCAGCACCTACTGCAATAACTGCAACTTCAGCTCTTAAGACTATAACTACCTCACATACTACGAGAACTGAAGCTCCTACGACAACTGCAGCTCCTACAACATCTACTGTACGTCCAACGACCGCTAAAACTGCATCACCTACTACGACAACTACAAATGCAGCTCCTACGACAACCACAAATGTAGCACTTGCTATAACAACTGAAGGTCCTACAACAAGTGCATCTTCTCCGACATCTGCAGCTCTTATGACAACTACTGTAGGTCCTACGACCACTACAACTGGAGCTCTTACGACCACTACAACTGCATCATCTACTATGATAACTGCAACTGCAGTTCCTACTACAACTGCAGTTCCTACAACAAGTGCAGCTTCTACGACAACTGTAGCTCCTACTTCAACTACTGTAGGTCCTACGACCACTACAAGTGGAGCTTCTACGACAAGTAGAACCGAAGCTACTACTACAGTAACTGTAGCTCCTTCGATAACAACTGAAGGTCCTATGCCCACTATGACTGCAGCATCTACAATGACAACTGCAGCTCCTACGACAACTGCAGCTCCTATGAGAACTGCAGCTCCTACAACAAAAGCAGCTTCTACTACACATACAGCTCTTACTACGGCCACTGTAGCTCCTACGACAACTGCAACTCCCGTGACAAAAACTGCAGCACCTATGACCACTGCAACTGGAGCTCCTGCAATAACTGTAACTACTATGATAAAAACTACTGCACCTACGACCACTGCAACTGCAGAACCTACTACGACATCCACTGCAGCTTCTACTACAACAATTGCTGTTCCAACGACCACTACAACAGCAGAACCAACTATGAAATCTTCAGCACCTGCAATGACTACTGCAGCTCCTACGACAACTGCATCTCCAACGACACCCGCAGCACCAACAACAACAGCAGCTCTTACTACAACAACTGTAGCTCCTACGACCACCACGACAACAGCATCTACTACAACAAATGCAGCTCCTACAACCACTGCAACTGCAGAACCTACCACGACATCCGCTGCAACTTCCACTACAACAATTGCTGTTCCAACGACCACTACAATTGCAGCACCTACTGCAATAACTGCAACTTCAGCTCTTAAGACAACTATAACTACCTCACCTACTACGAGAACTGAAGCTCCTACGACATCTACTGTAGGTCCAACGACCGCTACAACTGCATCACCTACTACGACAACTACAAATGCAGCTCCTACGACAACCACAAATGTAGCACTTGCTATAACAACTGAAGGTCCTACAACAAGTGCTGCTTCTCCGACAACTGCAGCTCTTATGACGACTACTGTAGGTCCTACGACCACTACAACTGGAGCTCTTACGACCACTACAACTGCATCATCTACTATGACAACAACAACTGCAGCTCCTACTACAACAACTGCAGCTCCAACGACCACTACAACTGCATCATCTACTACGACAACTTCAACTGCCGCTCCTACTATAACTGCAGCTCCTACGACATCTGAAGCTCCTACGACAACTACAGCTCTTACGCCAACAATTGTGACACCTACGACAACAACTGGCGGTCTTACAACCGCTACAACTGCAGAACCTACTACGACAACTACAACGGTATCTCCTACGACAACCGCAACCGCAACACTTACTATAACAACTGCAGTTCCTACATCAAGAGCAGCTTCTATGACAACTGCAGCTCCTACAACCACTGCAGCTGCAGAACTTACCACGACATCCGCTGCAACTTCCACTACAACAATTGCTGTTCCAACGACCACTGCAATTGCAGCACCTACCGCAATAACTGCAACTTCAGCTCTTAAGACTATAACTACCTCACATACTACGAGAACTGAAGCTCCTACGACAACTGCAGCTCCTACAACATCTACTGTACGTCCAACGACCGCTAAAACTGCATCACCTACTACGACAACTACAAATGCAGCTCCTACGACAACCACAAATGTAGCACTTGCTATAACAACTGAAGGTCCTACAACAAGTGCATCTTCTCCGACATCTGCAGCTCTTATGACAACTACTGTAGGTCCTACGACCACTACAACTGGAGCTCTTACGACCACTACAACTGCATCATCTACTATGATAACTGCAACTGCAGTTCCTACTACAACTGCAGTTCCTACAACAAGTGCAGCTTCTACGACAACTGTAGCTCCTACTTCAACTACTGTAGGTCCTACGACCACTACAAGTGGAGCTTCTACGACAAGTAGAACCGAAGCTACTACTACAGTAACTGTAGCTCCTTCGATAACAACTGAAGGTCCTATGCCCACTATGACTGCAGCATCTACAATGACAACTGCAGCTCCTACGACAACTGCAGCTCCTATGAGAACTGCAGCTCCTACAACAAAAGCAGCTTCTACTACACATACAGCTCTTACTACGCCACTGTAGCTCCTACGACAACTGCAACTCCTGTGACAAAAACTGCAGCACCTATGACCACTGCAACTGGAGCTCCTGCAATAACTGTAACTACTATGATAAAAACTACTGCACCTACGACCATGCAACTGCAGAACCTACTACGACATCCACTGCAGCTTCTACTACAACAATTGCTGTTCCAACGACCACTACAACAGCAGAACCAACTATGAAATCTTCAGCACCTGCAATGACTACTGCAGCTCCTACGACAACTGCATCTCCAACGACACCCGCAGCACCAACAACAACAGCAGCTCTTACTACAACAACTGTAGCTCCTACGACCACCACGACAACAGCATCTACTACTACAAATGCAGCTCCTACAACCACTGCAACTGCAGAACCTACCACGACATCCGCTGCAACTTCCACTACAACAATTGCTGTTCCAACGACCACTACAATTGCAGCACCTACTGCAATAACTGCAACTTCAGCTCTTAAGACAACTATAACTACCTCACCTACTACGAGAACTGAAGCTCCTACGACATCTACTGTAGGTCCAACGACCGCTACAACTGCATCACCTACTACGACAACTACAAATGCAGCTCCTACGACAACCACAAATGTAGCACTTGCTATAACAACTGAAGGTCCTACAACAAGTGCATCTTCTCCGACATCTGCAGCTCTTATGACAACTACTGTAGGTCCTACGACCACTACAACTGGAGCTCTTACGACCACTACAACTGCATCATCTACTATGATAACTGCAACTGCAGTTCCTACTACAACTGCAGTTCCTACAACAAGTGCAGCTTCTACGACAACTGTAGCTCCTACTTCAACTACTGTAGGTCCTACGACCACTACAAGTGGAGCTTCTACGACAAGTAGAACCGAAGCTACAACTACAGTAACTGTAGCTCCTTCGATAACAACTGAAGGTCCTATGCCCACTATGACTGCAGCATCTACAATGACAACTGCAGCTCCTACGACAACTGCAGCTCCTATGAGAACTGCAGCTCCTACAACAAAAGCAGCTTCTACTACACATACAGCTCTTACTACGGCCACTGTAGCTCCTACGACAACCGCAACTACAGCAATTACTATAACAACTGTAGTTCCTATGAGAACTGCAGTTCCTACAACAAGTGCAGCTTCAACGACAACTGCAGCTATTACGACAAATGAAGCTCCTACAACAAGTGTAGTTTCTTTGAGAACAGCAGCTCTTGCGATAACAAATGTAGATCATATGTCATCAACTGTAACTCCTACGACCACTACGACTGCAGCATCTACTATGACAACTACAACTGCAGCTCCTATGACATCTGCAGCTCCTGTGACATCTGCAGCTCCTATGACAACTACAGCTCCTACGACAACTACAGCTCTTACGACAACAACTGTATCTCCTACGACAACAACTGATGGTCCTACTACCGCTACAACTTCAGCATCTACTACTACAACTACAGATCCTATGACATCCGGAACTGCAGTACTAAATATAACAACTGCAGTTCCTACAGCAAGTGCAGCTTCTACGACAACTGCAGCTTCTACGACAACTGCAGCTCCTACGACAACTGCAGCTCTTACGACAACTACTGTAGGTCCCACGACCACAACAACTGGAGCTCCAACGACAACTGCAGCTCCTATGAGAACTGCAGCTCCTACAACAAAATCAGCTCAAAATACAGCTCTTACTACAGCCACTGTAGCTCCTACGACAACCGCAACTACAGCAATTACTATAACAACTGTAGTTCCTATGAGAACAGCAGTTCCTACAACAAGTGAAGCTTCAATGACAACTGCAGCTATTGCGACAAATGAAGCTCCTACAACAATTGCAGCTCCTACGACAACCCCTACTGCAGCACCTACTACAACACCTACTACGACACCTGCAGTTCCTACAACAACTGCAAATCTTACTACAACTGCATCTCTTACGACAACTGCAGCTCCTACGACAACTGCAACTCCTGTGACAAAAACTGCAGCACCTATGACCACTGCAACTGGAGCTCCTGCAATAACTGTAACTACTATGATAAAAACTACTGCACCTACGACCACTGCAACTGCAGAACCTACTACGACATCCACTGCAGCTTCTACTACAACAATTGCTGTTCCAACGACCACTACAACAGCAGAACCAACTATGAAATCTTCAGCACCTGCAATGACTACTGCAGCTCCTACGACAACTGCATCTCCAACGACACCCGCAGCACCAACAACAACAGCAGCTCTTACTACAACAACTGTAGCTCCTACGACCACCACGACAACAGCATCTACTACTACAAATGCAGCTCCTACAACCACTGCAACTGCAGAACCTACCACGACATCCGCTGCAACTTCCACTACAACAATTGCTGTTCCAACGACCACTACAATTGCAGCACCTACTGCAATAACTGCAACTTCAGCTCTTAAGACAACTATAACTACCTCACCTACTACGAGAACTGAAGCTCCTACGACATCTACTGTAGGTCCAACGACCGCTACAACTGCATCACCTACTACGACAACTACAAATGCAGCTCCTACGACAACCACAAATGTAGCACTTGCTATAACAACTGAAGGTCCTACAACAAGTGCTGCTTCTCCGACAACTGCAGCTCTTATGACGACTACTGTAGGTCCTACGACCACTACAACTGGAGCTCTTACGACCACTACAACTGCATCATCTACTATGACAACAACAACTGCAGCTCCTACTACAACAACTGCAGCTCCAACGACCACTACAACTGCATCATCTACTACGACAACTTCAACTGCCGCTCCTACTATAACTGCAGCTCCTACGACATCTGAAGCTCCTACGACAACTACAGCTCTTACGTCAACAATTGTGACACCTACGACAACAACTGGCGGTCTTACAACCGCTACAACTGCAGAACCTACTACGACAACTACAACGGTATCTCCTACGACAACCGCAACCGCAACACTTACTATAACAACTGCAGTTCCTACATCAAGAGCAGCTTCTATGACAACTGCAGCTCCTACAACCACTGCAGCTGCAGAACTTACCACGACATCCGCTGCAACTTCCACTACAACAATTGCTGTTCCAACGACCACTGCAATTGCAGCACCTACTGCAATAACTGCAACTTCAGCTCTTAAGACTATAACTACCTCACATACTACGAGAACTGAAGCTCCTACGACAACTGCAGCTCCTACAACATCTACTGTACGTCCAACGACCGCTAAAACTGCATCACCTACTACGACAACTACAAATGCAGCTCCTACGACAACCACAAATGTAGCACTTGCTATAACAACTGAAGGTCCTACAACAAGTGCATCTTCTCCGACATCTGCAGCTCTTATGACAACTACTGTAGGTCCTACGACCACTACAACTGGAGCTCTTACGACCACTACAACTGCATCATCTACTATGATAACTGCAACTGCAGTTCCTACTACAACTGCAGTTCCTACAACAAGTGCAGCTTCTACGACAACTGTAGCTCCTACTTCAACTACTGTAGGTCCCTACGACCACTACAAGTGGAGCTTCTACGACAAGTAGAACCGAAGCTACTACTACAGTAACTGTAGCTCCTTCGATAACAACTGAAGGTCCTATGCCCACTATGACTGCAGCATCTACAATGACAACTGCAGCTCCTACGACAACTGCAGCTCCTATGAGAACTGCAGCTCCTACAACAAAAGCAGCTTCTACTACACATACAGCTCTTACTACGGCCACTGTAGCTCCTACGACAACTGCAACTCCCTGTGACAAAAACTGCAGCACCTATGACCACTGCAACTGGAGCTCCTGCAATAACTGTAACTACTATGATAAAAACTACTGCACCTACGACCACTGCAACTGCAGAACCTACTACGACATCCACTGCAGCTTCTACTACAACAATTGCTGTTCCAACGACCACTACAACAGCAGAACCAACTATGAAATCTTCAGCACCTGCAATGACTACTGCAGCTCCTACGACAACTGCATCTCCAACGACACCCGCAGCACCAACAACAACAGCAGCTCTTACTACAACAACTGTAGCTCCTACGACCACCACGACAACAGCATCTACTACTACAAATGCAGCTCCTACAACCACTGCAACTGCAGAACCTACCACGACATCCGCTGCAACTTCCACTACAACAATTGCTGTTCCAACGACCACTACAATTGCAGCACCTACTGCAATAACTGCAACTTCAGCTCTTAAGACAACTATAACTACCTCACCTACTACGAGAACTGAAGCTCCTACGACATCTACTGTAGGTCCAACGACCGCTACAACTGCATCACCTACTACGACAACTACAAATGCAGCTCCTACGACAACCACAAATGTAGCACTTGCTATAACAACTGAAGGTCCTACAACAAGTGCTGCTTCTCCGACAACTGCAGCTCTTATGACGACTACTGTAGGTCCTACGACCACTACAACTGGAGCTCTTACGACCACTACAACTGCATCATCTACTATGACAACAACAACTGCAGCTCCTACTACAACAACTGCAGCTCCAACGACCACTACAACTGCATCATCTACTACGACAACTTCAACTGCCGCTCCTACTATAACTGCAGCTCCTACGACATCTGAAGCTCCTACGACAACTACAGCTCTTACGTCAACAATTGTGACACCTACGACAACAACTGGCGGTCTTACAACCGCTACAACTGCAGAACCTACTACGACAACTACAACGGTATCTCCTACGACAACCGCAACCGCAACACTTACTATAACAACTGCAGTTCCTACATCAAGAGCAGCTTCTATGACAACTGCAGCTCCTACAACCACTGCAGCTGCAGAACTTACCACGACATCCGCTGCAACTTCCACTACAACAATTGCTGTTCCAACGACCACTGCAATTGCAGCACCTACTGCAATAACTGCAACTTCAGCTCTTAAGACTATAACTACCTCACATACTACGAGAACTGAAGCTCCTACGACAACTGCAGCTCCTACAACATCTACTGTACGTCCAACGACCGCTAAAACTGCATCACCTACTACGACAACTACAAATGCAGCTCCTACGACAACCACAAATGTAGCACTTGCTATAACAACTGAAGGTCCTACAACAAGTGCATCTTCTCCGACATCTGCAGCTCTTATGACAACTACTGTAGGTCCTACGACCACTACAACTGGAGCTCTTACGACCACTACAACTGCATCATCTACTATGATAACTGCAACTGCAGTTCCTACTACAACTGCAGTTCCTACAACAAGTGCAGCTTCTACGACAACTGTAGCTCCTACTTCAACTACTGTAGGTCCTACGACCACTACAAGTGGAGCTTCTACGACAAGTAGAACCGAAGCTACTACTACAGTAACTGTAGCTCCTTCGATAACAACTGAAGGTCCTATGCCCACTATGACTGCAGCATCTACAATGACAACTGCAGCTCCTACGACAACTGCAGCTCCTATGAGAACTGCAGCTCCTACAACAAAAGCAGCTTCTACTACACATACAGCTCTTACTACGGCCACTGTAGCTCCTACGACAACCGCAACTACAGCAATTACTATAACAACTGTAGTTCCTATGAGAACTGCAGTTCCTACAACAAGTGCAGCTTCAACGACAACTGCAGCTATTACGACAAATGAAGCTCCTACAACAAGTGTAGTTTCTTTGAGAACAGCAGCTCTTGCGATAACAAATGTAGATCATATGTCATCAACTGTAACTCTTACGACCACTACGACTGCAGAATCTACTATGACAACTACAACTGCAGCTCCTATGACATCTGCAGCTCCTGTGACATCTGCAGCTCCTATGACAACTACAGCTCCTACGACAACTACAGCTCTTACGACAACAACTGTATCTCCTACGACAACAACTGATGGTCCTACTACCGCTACAACTTCAGCATCTACTACTACAACTACAGATCCTATGACATCCGGAACTGCAGTACTAAATATAACAACTGCAGTTCCTACAGCAAGTGCAGCTTCTACGACAACTGTAGCTTCTACGACAACTGCAGCTCCTACGACAACTGCAGCTCTTACGACAACTACTGTAGGTCCCACGACCACAACAACTGGAGCTCCAACGACAACTGCAGCTCCTATGAGAACTGCAGCTCCTACAACAAAAGCAGCTCAAAATACAGCTCTTACTACAGCCACTGTAGCTCCTACGACAACCGCAACTACAGCAATTACTATAACAACTGTAGTTCCTATGAGAACAGCAGTTCCTACAACAAGTGAAGCTTCAATGACAACTGCAGCTATTACGACAAATGAAGCTCCTACAACAATTGCAGCTCCTACGACAACCCCTACTGCAGCACCTACTACAACACCTACTACGACACCTGCAGTTCCTACAACAACTGCAAATCTTACTACAACTGCATCTCTTACGACAACTGCAGCTCCTACGACAACTGCAACTCCTGTGACAAAAACTGCAGCACCTATGACCACTGCAACTGGAGCTCCTGCAATAACTGTAACTACTATGATAAAAACTACTGCACCTACGACCACTGCAACTGCAGAACCTACTACGACATCCACTGCAGCTTCTACTACAACAATTGCTGTTCCAACGACCACTACAACAGCAGAACCAACTATGAAATCTTCAGCACCTGCAATGACTACTGCAGCTCCTACGACAACTGCATCTCCAACGACACCCGCAGCACCAACAACAACAGCAGCTCTTACTACAACAACTGTAGCTCCTACGACCACCACGACAACAGCATCTACTACTACAAATGCAGCTCCTACAACCACTGCAACTGCAGAACCTACCACGACATCCGCTGCAACTTCCACTACAACAATTGCTGTTCCAACGACCACTACAATTGCAGCACCTACTGCAATAACTGCAACTTCAGCTCTTAAGACAACTATAACTACCTCACCTACTACGAGAACTGAAGCTCCTACGACATCTACTGTAGGTCCAACGACCGCTACAACTGCATCACCTACTACGACAACTACAAATGCAGCTCCTACGACAACCACAAATGTAGCACTTGCTATAACAACTGAAGGTCCTACAACAAGTGCTGCTTCTCCGACAACTGCAGCTCTTATGACGACTACTGTAGGTCCTACGACCACTACAACTGGAGCTCTTACGACCACTACAACTGCATCATCTACTATGACAACAACAACTGCAGCTCCTACTACAACAACTGCAGCTCCAACGACCACTACAACTGCATCATCTACTACGACAACTTCAACTGCCGCTCCTACTATAACTGCAGCTCCTACGACATCTGAAGCTCCTACGACAACTACAGCTCTTACGTCAACAATTGTGACACCTACGACAACAACTGGCGGTCTTACAACCGCTACAACTGCAGAACCTACTACGACAACTACAACGGTATCTCCTACGACAACCGCAACCGCAACACTTACTATAACAACTGCAGTTCCTACATCAAGAGCAGCTTCTATGACAACTGCAGCTCCTACAACCACTGCAGCTGCAGAACTTACCACGACATCCGCTGCAACTTCCACTACAACAATTGCTGTTCCAACGACCACTGCAATTGCAGCACCTACTGCAACAACTGCAACTTCAGCTCTTAAGACTATAACTACCTCACATACTACGAGAACTGAAGCTCCTACGACAACTGCAGCTCCTACAACATCTACTGTACGTCCAACGACCGCTAAAACTGCATCACCTACTACGACAACTACAAATGCAGCTCCTACGACAACCACAAATGTAGCACTTGCTATAACAACTGAAGGTCCTACAACAAGTGCATCTTCTCCGACATCTGCAGCTCTTATGACAACTACTGTAGGTCCTACGACCACTACAACTGGAGCTCTTACGACCACTACAACTGCATCATCTACTATGATAACTGCAACTGCAGTTCCTACTACAACTGCAGTTCCTACAACAAGTGCAGCTTCTACGACAACTGTAGCTCCTACTTCAACTACTGTAGGTCCTACGACCACTACAAGTGGAGCTTCTACGACAAGTAGAACCGAAGCTACTACTACAGTAACTGTAGCTCCTTCGATAACAACTGAAGGTCCTATGCCCACTATGACTGCAGCATCTACAATGACAACTGCAGCTCCTACGACAACTGCAGCTCCTATGAGAACTGCAGCTCCTACAACAAAAGCAGCTTCTACTACACATACAGCTCTTACTACGGCCACTGTAGCTCCTACGACAACTGCAACTCCTGTGACAAAAACTGCAGAACCTATGACCACTGCAACTGGAGCTCCTGCAATAACTGTAACTACTATGATAAAAACTACTGCACCTACGACCACTGCAACTGCAGAACCTACTACGACATCCACTGCAGCTTCTACTACAACAATTGCTGTTCCAACGACCACTACAACAGCAGAACCAACTATGAAATCTTCGGCACCTGCAATGACTACTGCAGCTCCTACGACAACTGCATCTCCAACGACACCCGCAGCACCAACAACAACAGCAGCTCTTACTACAACAACTGTAGCTCCTACGACCACCACGACAACAGCATCTACTACTACAAATGCAGCTCCTACAACCACTGCAACTGCAGAACCTACCACGACATCCGCTGCAACTTCCACTACAACAATTGCTGTTCCAACGACCACTACAATTGCAGCACCTACTGCAATAACTGCAACTTCAGCTCTTAAGACAACTATAACTACCTCACCTACTACGAGAACTGAAGCTCCTACGACATCTACTGTAGGTCCAACGACCGCTACAACTGCATCACCTACTACGACAACTACAAATGCAGCTCCTACGACAACCACAAATGTAGCACTTGCTATAACAACTGAAGGTCCTACAACAAGTGCTGCTTCTCCGACAACTGCAGCTCTTATGACGACTACTGTAGGTCCTACGACCACTACAACTGGAGCTCTTACGACCACTACAACTGCATCATCTACTATGACAACAACAACTGCAGCTCCTACTACAACAACTGCAGCTCCAACGACCACTACAACTGCATCATCTACTACGACAACTTCAACTGCCGCTCCTACTATAACTGCAGCTCCTACGACATCTGAAGCTCCTACGACAACTACAGCTCTTACGTCAACAATTGTGACACCTACGACAACAACTGGCGGTCTTACAACCGCTACAACTGCAGAACCTACTACGACAACTACAACGGTATCTCCTACGACAACCGCAACCGCAACACTTACTATAACAACTGCAGTTCCTACATCAAGAGCAGCTTCTATGACAACTGCAGCTCCTACAACCACTGCAGCTGCAGAACTTACCACGACATCCGCTGCAACTTCCACTACAACAATTGCTGTTCCAACGACCACTGCAATTGCAGCACCTACTGCAATAACTGCAACTTCAGCTCTTAAGACTATAACTACCTCACATACTACGAGAACTGAAGCTCCTACGACAACTGCAGCTCCTACAACATCTACTGTACGTCCAACGACCGCTAAAACTGCATCACCTACTACGACAACTACAAATGCAGCTCCTACGACAACCACAAATGTAGCACTTGCTATAACAACTGAAGGTCCTACAACAAGTGCATCTTCTCCGACATCTGCAGCTCTTATGACAACTACTGTAGGTCCTACGACCACTACAACTGGAGCTCTTACGACCACTACAACTGCATCATCTACTATGATAACTGCAACTGCAGTTCCTACTACAACTGCAGTTCCTACAACAAGTGCAGCTTCTACGACAACTGTAGCTCCTACTTCAACTACTGTAGGTCCTACGACCACTACAAGTGGAGCTTCTACGACAAGTAGAACCGAAGCTACAACTACAGTAACTGTAGCTCCTTCGATAACAACTGAAGGTCCTATGCCCACTATGACTGCAGCATCTACAATGACAACTGCAGCTCCTACGACAACTGCAGCTCCTATGAGAACTGCAGCTCCTACAACAAAGCAGCTTCTACTACACATACAGCTCTTACTACGGCCACTGTAGCTCCTACGACAACTGCAACTCCTGTGACAAAAACTGCAGAACCTATGACCACTGCAACTGGAGCTCCTGCAATAACTGTAACTACTATGATAAAAACTACTGCACCTACGACCACTGCAACTGCAGAACCTACTACGACATCCACTGCAGCTTCTACTACAACAATTGCTGTTCCAACGACCACTACAACAGCAGAACCAACTATGAAATCTTCGGCACCTGCAATGACTACTGCAGCTCCTACGACAACTGCATCTCCAACGACACCCGCAGCACCAACAACAACAGCAGCTCTTACTACAACAACTGTAGCTCCCACGACCACCACGACAACAGCATCTACTACTACAAATGCAGCTCCTACAACCACTGCAACTGCAGAACCTACCACGACATCCGCTGCAACTTCCACTACAACAATTGCTGTTCCAACGACCACTACAATTGCAGCACCTACTGCAATAACTGCAACTTCAGCTCTTAAGACAACTATAACTACCTCACCTACTACGAGAACTGAAGCTCCTACGACATCTACTGTAGGTCCAACGACCGCTACAACTGCATCACCTACTACGACAACTACAAATGCAGCTCCTACGACAACCACAAATGTAGCACTTGCTATAACAACTGAAGGTCCTACAACAAGTGCTGCTTCTCCGACAACTGCAGCTCTTATGACGACTACTGTAGGTCCTACGACCACTACAACTGGAGCTCTTACGACCACTACAACTGCATCATCTACTATGACAACAACAACTGCAGCTCCTACTACAACAACTGCAGCTCCAACGACCACTACAACTGCATCATCTACTACGACAACTTCAACTGCCGCTCCTACTATAACTGCAGCTCCTACGACATCTGAAGCTCCTACGACAACTACAGCTCTTACGTCAACAATTGTGACACCTACGACAACAACTGGCGGTCTTACAACCGCTACAACTGCAGAACCTACTACGACAACTACAACGGTATCTCCTACGACAACCGCAACCGCAACACTTACTATAACAACTGCAGTTCCTACATCAAGAGCAGCTTCTATGACAACTGCAGCTCCTACAACCACTGCAGCTGCAGAACTTACCACGACATCCGCTGCAACTTCCACTACAACAATTGCTGTTCCAACGACCACTGCAATTGCAGCACCTACTGCAATAACTGCAACTTCAGCTCTTAAGACTATAACTACCTCACTACTACGAGAACTGAAGCTCCTACGACAACTGCAGCTCCTACAACATCTACTGTACGTCCAACGACCGCTAAAACTGCATCACCTACTACGACAACTACAAATGCAGCTCCTACGACAACCACAAATGTAGCACTTGCTATAACAACTGAAGGTCCTACAACAAGTGCATCTTCTCCGACATCTGCAGCTCTTATGACAACTACTGTAGGTCCTACGACCACTACAACTGGAGCTCTTACGACCACTACAACTGCATCATCTACTATGATAACTGCAACTGCAGTTCCTACTACAACTGCAGTTCCTACAACAAGTGCAGCTTCTACGACAACTGTAGCTCCTACTTCAACTACTGTAGGTCCTACGACCACTACAAGTGGAGCTTCTACGACAAGTAGAACCGAAGCTACAACTACAGTAACTGTAGCTCCTTCCGATAACAACTGAAGGTCCTATGCCCACTATGACTGCAGCATCTACAATGACAACTGCAGCTCCTACGACAACTGCAGCTCCTATGAGAACTGCAGCTCCTACAACAAAAGCAGCTTCTACTACACATACAGCTCTTACTACGGCCACTGTAGCTCCTACGACAACTGCAACTCCTGTGACAAAAACTGCAGAACCTATGACCACTGCAACTGGAGCTCCTGCAATAACTGTAACTACTATGATAAAAACTACTGCACCTACGACCACTGCAACTGCAGAACCTACTACGACATCCACTGCAGCTTCTACTACAACAATTGCTGTTCCAACGACCACTACAACAGCAGAACCAACTATGAAATCTTCGGCACCTGCAATGACTACTGCAGCTCCTACGACAACTGCATCTCCAACGACACCCGCAGCACCAACAACAACAGCAGCTCTTACTACAACAACTGTAGCTCCTACGACCACCACGACAACAGCATCTACTACTACAAATGCAGCTCCTACAACCACTGCAACTGCAGAACCTACCACGACATCCGCTGCAACTTCCACTACAACAATTGCTGTTCCAACGACCACTACAATTGCAGCACCTACTGCAATAACTGCAACTTCAGCTCTTAAGACAACTATAACTACCTCACCTACTACGAGAACTGAAGCTCCTACGACATCTACTGTAGGTCCAACGACCGCTACAACTGCATCACCTACTACGACAACTACAAATGCAGCTCCTACGACAACCACAAATGTAGCACTTGCTATAACAACTGAAGGTCCTACAACAAGTGCTGCTTCTCCGACAACTGCAGCTCTTATGACGACTACTGTAGGTCCTACGACCACTACAACTGGAGCTCTTACGACCACTACAACTGCATCATCTACTATGACAACAACAACTGCAGCTCCTACTACAACAACTGCAGCTCCAACGACCACTACAACTGCATCATCTACTACGACAACTTCAACTGCCGCTCCTACTATAACTGCAGCTCCTACGACATCTGAAGCTCCTACGACAACTACAGCTCTTACGTCAACAATTGTGACACCTACAACAACAACTGGCGGTCTTACAACCGCTACAACTGCAGAACCTACTACGACAACTACAACGGTATCTCCTACGACAACCGCAACCGCAACACTTACTATAACAACTGCAGTTCCTACATCAAGAGCAGCTTCTGTGACAACTGCAGCTCCTACAACCACTGCAGCTGCAGAACTTACCACGACATCCGCTGCAACTTCCACTACAACAATTGCTGTTCCAACGACCACTGCAATTGCAGCACCTACTGCAATAACTGCAACTTCAGCTCTTAAGACTATAACTACCTCACATACTACGAGAACTGAAGCTCCTACGACAACTGCAGCTCCTACAACATCTACTGTACGTCCAACGACCGCTAAAACTGCATCACCTACTACGACAACTACAAATGCAGCTCCTACGACAACCACAAATGTAGCACTTGCTATAACAACTGAAGGTCCTACAACAAGTGCATCTTCTCCGACATCTGCAGCTCTTATGACAACTACTGTAGGTCCTACGACCACTACAACTGGAGCTCTTACGACCACTACAACTGCATCATCTACTATGATAACTGCAACTGCAGTTCCTACTACAACTGCAGTTCCTACAACAAGTGCAGCTTCTACGACAACTGTAGCTCCTACTTCAACTACTGTAGGTCCTACGACCACTACAAGTGGAGCTTCTACGACAAGTAGAACCGAAGCTACAACTACAGTAACTGTAGCTCCTTCGATAACAACTGAAGGTCCTATGCCCACTATGACTGCAGCATCTACAATGACAACTGCAGCTCCTACGACAACTGCAGCTCCTATGAGAACTGCAGCTCCTACAACAAAAGCAGCTTCTACTACACATACAGCTCTTACTACGGCCACTGTAGCTCCTACGACAACCGCAACTACAGCAATTACTATAACAACTGTAGTTCCTATGAGAACTGCAGTTCCTACAACAAGTGCAGCTTCAACGACAACTGCAGCTATTACGACAAATGAAGCTCCTACAACAAGTGTAGTTTCTTTGAGAACAGCAGCTCTTGCGATAACAAATGTAGATCATATGTCATCAACTGTAACTCCTACGACCACTACGACTGCAGCATCTACTATGACAACTACAACTGCAGCTCCTATGACATCTGCAGCTCCTGTGACATCTGCAGCTCCTATGACAACTACAGCTCCTACGACAACTACAGCTCTTACGACAACAACTGTATCTCCTACGACAACAACTGATGGTCCTACTACCGCTACAACTTCAGCATCTACTACTACAACTACAGATCCTATGACATCCGGAACTGCAGTACTAAATATAACAACTGCAGTTCCTACAGCAAGTGCAGCTTCTACGACAACTGCAGCTTCTACGACAACTGCAGCTCCTACGACAACTGCAGCTCTTACGACAACTACTGTAGGTCCCACGACCACAACAACTGGAGCTCCAACGACAACTGCAGCTCCTATGAGAACTGCAGCTCCTACAACAAAAGCAGCTCAAAATACAGCTCTTACTACAGCCACTGTAGCTCCTACGACAACCGCAACTACAGCAATTACTATAACAACTGTAGTTCCTATGAGAACAGCAGTTCCTACAACAAGTGAAGCTTCAATGACAACTGCAGCTATTACGACAAATGAAGCTCCTACAACAATTGCAGCTCCTACGACAACCCCTACTGCAGCACCTACTACAACACCTACTACGACACCTGCAGTTCCTACAACAACTGCAAATCTTACTACAACTGCATCTCTTACGACAACTGCAGCTCCTACGACAACTGCAACTCCCGTGACAAAAACTGCAGCACCTATGACCACTGCAACTGGAGCTCCTGCAATAACTGTAACTACTATGATAAAAACTACTGCACCTACGACCACTGCAACTGCAGAACCTACTACGACATCCACTGCAGCTTCTACTACAACAATTGCTGTTCCAACGACCACTACAACAGCAGAACCAACTATGAAATCTTCAGCACCTGCAATGACTACTGCAGCTCCTACGACAACTGCATCTCCAACGACACCCGCAGCACCAACAACAACAGCAGCTCTTACTACAACAACTGTAGCTCCTACGACCACCACGACAACAGCATCTACTACTACAAATGCAGCTCCTACAACCACTGCAACTGCAGAACCTACCACGACATCCGCTGCAACTTCCACTACAACAATTGCTGTTCCAACGACCACTACAATTGCAGCACCTACTGCAATAACTGCAACTTCAGCTCTTAAGACAACTATAACTACCTCACCTACTACGAGAACTGAAGCTCCTACGACATCTACTGTAGGTCCAACGACCGCTACAACTGCATCACCTACTACGACAACTACAAATGCAGCTCCTACGACAACCACAAATGTAGCACTTGCTATAACAACTGAAGGTCCTACAACAAGTGCTGCTTCTCCGACAACTGCAGCTCTTATGACGACTACTGTAGGTCCTACGACCACTACAACTGGAGCTCTTACGACCACTACAACTGCATCATCTACTATGACAACAACAACTGCAGCTCCTACTACAACAACTGCAGCTCCAACGACCACTACAACTGCATCATCTACTACGACAACTTCAACTGCCGCTCCTACTATAACTGCAGCTCCTACGACATCTGAAGCTCCTACGACAACTACAGCTCTTACGTCAACAATTGTGACACCTACGACAACAACTGGCGGTCTTACAACCGCTACAACTGCAGAACCTACTACGACAACTACAACGGTATCTCCTACGACAACCGCAACCGCAACACTTACTATAACAACTGCAGTTCCTACATCAAGAGCAGCTTCTATGACAACTGCAGCTCCTACAACCACTGCAGCTGCAGAACTTACCACGACATCCGCTGCAACTTCCACTACAACAATTGCTGTTCCAACGACCACTGCAATTGCAGCACCTACTGCAATAACTGCAACTTCAGCTCTTAAGACTATAACTACCTCACATACTACGAGAACTGAAGCTCCTACGACAACTGCAGCTCCTACAACATCTACTGTACGTCCAACGACCGCTAAAACTGCATCACCTACTACGACAACTACAAATGCAGCTCCTACGACAACCACAAATGTAGCACTTGCTATAACAACTGAAGGTCCTACAACAAGTGCATCTTCTCCGACATCTGCAGCTCTTATGACAACTACTGTAGGTCCTACGACCACTACAACTGGAGCTCTTACGACCACTACAACTGCATCATCTACTATGATAACTGCAACTGCAGTTCCTACTACAACTGCAGTTCCTACAACAAGTGCAGCTTCTACGACAACTGTAGCTCCTACTTCAACTACTGTAGGTCCCACGACCACTACAAGTGGAGCTTCTACGACAAGTAGAACCGAAGCTACAACTACAGTAACTGTAGCTCCTTCGATAACAACTGAAGGTCCTATGCCCACTATGACTGCAGCATCTACAATGACAACTGCAGCTCCTACGACAACTGCAGCTCCTATGAGAACTGCAGCTCCTACAACAAAGCAGCTTCTACTACACATACAGCTCTTACTACGGCCACTGTAGCTCCTACGACAACTGCAACTCCCTGTGACAAAAACTGCAGAACCTATGACCACTGCAACTGGAGCTCCTGCAATAACTGTAACTACTATGATAAAAACTACTGCACCTACGACCACTGCAACTGCAGAACCTACTACGACATCCACTGCAGCTTCTACTACAACAATTGCTGTCTCCAACGACCACTACAACAGCAGAACCAACTATGAAATCTTCGGCACCTGCAATGACTACTGCAGCTCCTACGACAACTGCATCTCCAACGACACCCGCAGCACCAACAACAACAGCAGCTCTTACTACAACAACTGTAGCTCCTACGACTCACCACGACAACAGCATCTACTACTACAAATGCAGCTCCTACAACCACTGCAACTGCAGAACCTACCACGACATCCGCTGCAACTTCCACCACAACAATTGCTGTTCCAACGACCACTACAATTGCAGCACCTACTGCAATAACTGCAACTTCAGCTCTTAAGACAACTATAACTACCTCACCTACTACGAGAACTGAAGCTCCTACGACATCTACTGTAGGTCCAACGACCGCTACAACTGCATCACCTACTACGACAACTACAAATGCAGCTCCTACGACAACCACAAATGTAGCACTTGCTATAACAACTGAAGGTCCTACAACAAGTGCTGCTTCTCCGACAACTGCAGCTCTTATGACGACTACTGTAGGTCCTACGACCACTACAACTGGAGCTCTTACGACCACTACAACTGCATCATCTACTATGACAACAACAACTGCAGCTCCTACTACAACAACTGCAGCTCCAACGACCACTACAACTGCATCATCTACTACGACAACTTCAACTGCCGCTCCTACTATAACTGCAGCTCCTACGACATCTGAAGCTCCTACGACAACTACAGCTCTTACGTCAACAATTGTGACACCTACGACAACAACTGGCGGTCTTACAACCGCTACAACTGCAGAACCTACTACGACAACTACAACGGTATCTCCTACGACAACCGCAACCGCAACACTTACTATAACAACTGCAGTTCCTACATCAAGAGCAGCTTCTATGACAACTGCAGCTCCTACAACCACTGCAGCTGCAGAACTTACCACGACATCCGCTGCAACTTCCACTACAACAATTGCTGTTCCAACGACCACTGCAATTGCAGCACCTACTGCAATAACTGCAACTTCAGCTCTTAAGACTATAACTACCTCACATACTACGAGAACTGAAGCTCCTACGACAACTGCAGCTCCTACAACATCTACTGTACGTCCAACGACCGCTAAAACTGCATCACCTACTACGACAACTACAAATGCAGCTCCTACGACAACCACAAATGTAGCACTTGCTATAACAACTGAAGGTCCTACAACAAGTGCATCTTCTCCGACATCTGCAGCTCTTATGACCAACTACTGTAGGTCCTACGACCACTACAACTGGAGCTCTTACGACCACTACAACTGCATCATCTACTATGATAACTGCAACTGCAGTTCCTACTACAACTGCAGTTCCTACAACAAGTGCAGCTTCTACGACAACTGTAGCTCCTACTTCAACTACTGTAGGTCCTACGACCACTACAAGTGGAGCTTCTACGACAAGTAGAACCGAAGCTACAACTACAGTAACTGTAGCTCCTTCGATAACAACTGAAGGTCCTATGCCCACTATGACTGCAGCATCTACAATGACAACTGCAGCTCCTACGACAACTGCAGCTCCTATGAGAACTGCAGCTCCTACAACAAAAGCAGCTTCTACTACACATACAGCTCTTACTACGGCCACTGTAGCTCCTACGACAACCGCAACTACAGCAATTACTATAACAACTGTAGTTCCTATGAGAACTGCAGTTCCTACAACAAGTGCAGCTTCAACGACAACTGCAGCTATTACGACAAATGAAGCTCCTACAACAAGTGTAGTTTCTTTGAGAACAGCAGCTCTTGCGATAACAAATGTAGATCATATGTCATCAACTGTAACTCCTACGACCACTACGACTGCAGCATCTACTATGACAACTACAACTGCAGCTCCTATGACATCTGCAGCTCCTGTGACATCTGCAGCTCCTATGACAACTACAGCTCCTACGACAACTACAGCTCTTACGACAACAACTGTATCTCCTACGACAACAACTGATGGTCCTACTACCGCTACAACTTCAGCATCTACTACTACAACTACAGATCCTATGACATCCGGAACTGCAGTACTAAATATAACAACTGCAGTTCCTACAGCAAGTGCAGCTTCTACGACAACTGTAGCTTCTACGACAACTGCAGCTCCTACGACAACTGCAGCTCTTACGACAACTACTGTAGGTCCCACGACCACAACAACTGGAGCTCCAACGACAACTGCAGCTCCTATGAGAACTGCAGCTCCTACAACAAAAGCAGCTCAAAATACAGCTCTTACTACAGCCACTGTAGCTCCTACGACAACCGCAACTACAGCAATTACTATAACAACTGTAGTTCCTATGAGAACAGCAGTTCCTACAACAAGTGAAGCTTCAATGACAACTGCAGCTATTACGACAAATGAAGCTCCTACAACAATTGCAGCTCCTACGACAACCCCTACTGCAGCACCTACTACAACACCTACTACGACACCTGCAGTTCCTACAACAACTGCAAATCTTACTACAACTGCATCTCTTACGACAACTGCAGCTCCTACGACAACTGCAACTCCTGTGACAAAAACTGCAGCACCTATGACCACTGCAACTGGAGCTCCTACAATAACTGTAACTGCTACGATAAAAACTACTGCACCTACGACCACTGCAACTGCAGAATCTACTACGACATCATCTGCAGCATCTACTACAACAACTGCTGTTCCAACGACCACTACAACAGCAGAACCAACTATGAAAACTTCATCACCTGCTATGACTACTGCAGCTCCTACGACAACTGCAGCTCCAACGACTCCCGCAGCTCCAACAACAACAGCAGCTCTTACTACAACAACTGTAGCTCCTACGACCACCACGACAGCAGCATCTACTACTAAAACTGCAGCTCCTACAACCACTGCAACTACAGAACCTATCACGACAACAATTGCTGTTCTAACGACCACTACTATTGCAGCACCTACTGCAATAAGTGCAACTTCAGCTCCTAAGACAACTATAACTACCTCACCTACAACGAGAACTGAAGCTCCTACGATAACTGCAGCTCCTACGACATCTACTCTAGGTCCAACGACCGCTACAACTGCATCACCTACTACGACAACTACAAATGCAGCTCCTACGACAACCACAAATGCAGCACTTGCTATAACAACTGAAGGTCCTACAACAAGTGCAGCTTCTTCGACAACTGCAGCTCTTATGACAACTACTGTAGGACCTACGACCACTACAACTGGAACTCCTACGACTACTACGAGTGCAGCATCTAGTATGACAATAACAACTGCAGCTCCTACTACAACAACTGCAGCTTCAATGACCACTAATACTTCATCATCTACTACGACAACTTCAACTGCCGCTCCTACTATAACTGCAGCTCCTACGACATCTGAAGCTCCTACGACATCTGAAGCTCCTACGACAACTACAGCTCTTACGTCAACAACTGTGACTCCTACGACAACAACTGACGGTCCTACGACCGTTACAACTGCAGAACCTACTACGACAACTACAACTGTATCTCCTACAACAACCGCAACTGCAACACTTACTATAACAACTGCAGTTCCTACATCAAGAGCAGCTTCTATGACAACTGCAGCTTCTACGACAAATGCAGCTCCTACGACAACTGCAGCTCTTACGACAACTTCTATAGGTCCTACGACCACAACAACTGGAGTTCCTACGACAACTACAACCCCAGCTCCTTTTACAATAACTCTAGCTCATATGACAACAACTTTAGATCCTACAACCACTACAACTTTAGCATCTACAATGATAGCGACAACTGCAGCTCATACGACAACAACTGCAGATCCAATGACCACTACAGCTGCAGCATCTGCTACTACAACTACAGCTCCTACGACATCTACAGATCATACGACAAGAACAACCGCAGCTATTACTACAATAACTGTAACTCCGACTACAACAACTGTAGGTCCTACGATCACTACGAATGCAGCATCTACTATGACAGCGACAACTGCTGCTCCTACGAATAAAACTGCAGCAACTACGTCCACTACGTCTACAGAACCTACTACAACAACCAATGCTGCTCCTACTACAACAAATGTAGCTACTACGACAACCACAACTGCAGCACCAACTACGACAACAGCAGCACCTAATACGACAACAGCAGCTCCGATGAGAACTACAGCTCCTACGACAAAAGCAGCTTCTACCACAACTACAGCTGTAACTCCTACGACAACAACTGTTGGTCCGACATCCACTTTTGCAGCGCCTACTTCGGTACCTACAACTGGAGCCGCAGCTCCTACTACAGAAAATGTTGGTCCTATGGCCAATACGACTGCAGAACCTACTATGACTCCTGCTGTTCATACTACAACTGCAGCTCTTACGACAACTGCAGCTCTTATGACAACTGCAGCTCCCACGACAACTGCAGCTCCTACGACAACTGCAGCTCTTACGACAAATACTTTAGTTCCTACAACCAATAAAACTGGGACTCCTATGACAACTGCAACTCCTTCTACAACAACTGTAGCTCCTACGGCCACCACGACTGCAGAATCTACTACGACAACTACAATTGTAGCTCGTACAACAATAACAATTGCAGCACCTACTACGACAACTGCAGCACCTACTACGACAACTACATCTCCTATGACAACTTCAGATCTTACGACATCAACTGTAGCTCCTACGACCACTACAACCGCAGAACCTAGTACGACAACTACAGTTGCAGCTCCTACGACAATTAAAACTGCAGCACATACTACGGCAACTGCAGCTCCTACGACAACTGCAGCTTTTACGACAACTACAGCTCTTACAACAACAACTGTAGCTCCTACGACAGCAACTGTTGGTCTTACGTCAACAAATGTAACTCCTATGACAACCACGACATTAGCATCTACTACGACAACTCCAACTGCAGCTCCTACGACAAACGCAACTTCAGCACTTACTATAGCAACTAAAGGTCCTACAACAAGTGCAGCTTCTCTGACAACTGCAGCTCTTATGACAACTACAAGTGCAGCTCCTACTAAAACAACTGTAGCTCTTATAACCACTACAAGTTTAGCATCTACTACGACAGCAAAAACTGCAGCTCCTACGACCTCTGCAAATGCAGAACCTACTACTTCATCCACTGCAGCTTCTACTACATCAACTGTTCCTACAACCACTACTACTGCAGCACCTACAACTTCAGCTTCTATGACAACCACAGCACCTACTATGACATCTGCAGTTCCTACAAAAATTGCAGCTCCTGCGACAACTGCAGATCTTACAACAGCAACTGTAAGTACAACGACTTCAACTGTAGCTCCTACGACCACTACGACTGCAGAACCTTCTACGACAACTACAACTTCAGCTCCTACGACAAACACAACTACAGCACTTACTATGACATCTGCATTTCCTACAAAAATTGAACCTCCTACGACAACTGCAGATTTCACGACAACAACTGTAAGTCCTACGACATCAACTGTAGCTCCTACGACCACTACGACCGCAGAACTTGCTACGACAACTACAATTGCACGTCCTACGACAATCACAACTGCAGCACCTACTACGACAACTGCAGCTCTTATGACAAATGCAGCTCTTACAACAACTACAGCTCTTACAACAACAACTGTAGCTCCTACTACATCAACTGTTGGTCCTACTTCAACAAATGTCACTCCCACGACCACTACGACTACAGCGCCTACCACGATAACTACAACAACAGCACTTAATATAACAACTGCAGGTCCTACAACAAGTTCAGCTTCTCCGACAAATGCAGTTCTTATGAAAAGCACTTTAGGTCCTACGACCACTACAACTGGTGATCCTATGACCACTCCGACTGCAGCATCTACTATGACAACAGCAGCTCCTATGACAACAACTGCAGCTCCGACGACCACAACAGCTGCAGCATCTACTACGACAACTGCAACTACGGCTCCTACGACAACCACAACTACATCACCTATTACAACATCTGCAGTTCCTACAAACGTTGAAGCTCCTACGACAACTGCAGATCATACAACATCTACAATAGGTCCTACGACCACTAGAACTGGAGCTCCTACGAGAACTACAACCACAGCTCCTACTACAATAACCTTAACTCCTACGACAACAGCTGTAGCTCCTACAACCACTACAACTTTAGCATCTACTACGACATCTACTGCAGCTTCTACTACAACAACTGCTGCTCCAACGACCAATATTACTTCAGCACCTACTACAACAATTGCAACTGCAGCTACTACGACAACTACAACCGCAGGTCCTACTACAATAGCTTTAGATCCTATGACAACAACTGTAGCTCCTACAACCACTACAACTTTAGCATCTACTACGACAGCGACAACTGCAGCTCCTACGACAACTGCAGCTCCCACTACCACTACAACTGCCGAACCTACTACGACAACCACTGCAGCTTCTACTACAACAAGTGCTGTTCCTACGACCATTACTACTGCATCACCTACTACAACAACTGCAACTTCATCTCCTACTACAAACACAACTACAGCACCTACTATGTCAACTGTAGTTCCTACAACAAGTGCAGCTTCTACGACAACTGCAGCTGTTACAACAACAACTGTAGCTTCTATGACAACAACTGTAGCTCCTACGATCACTACGACTGCAGCATCTACTACGAGAACGACAACTGCTGCTCCTATGACAATTGCAGCTCTTACGACAACTACTGTAGGTCCTACGACCACTACAACTGGAGCTCCTACAACAACTGCAACCGCAGCTCCTACTACAACAAATGTAGCTCCTACGACATCAACTGTAGCTCCTACGGCCACTACAATTGCAGCTCCTACAACAACCACAGATGCAGCACATACTATGACACCTGCAGTTCCTACAACAACAGCAGGTCCTATGACAACAGAAGCTCTTACGACAACAACGGTAGCTCCTACGACAACTGTAGCTCCTAAGACCAATACGACTGCAGCATCTACTACTACAACTGCAGCTCCTACAACAACTGCAGCTCTTACTACAACTGCAGCTCCAACGACAACTACATCCTCAGCTCCTTCCACAACAATTGTAGCTCCTACGAATACTGTAGTTCCTACTACCACTACAACTGCATCATCCACCACGACAACCACTATAGCTTCAACGACAACCACAACTGCAACTCCTACTACAACAACTGTAGGTCCCACTACCACTGTAGCTCCTACAACAACCACAACAGCAGCAACTCCAACTGCAGAATCTACTATGACACCTGCTGTTCCTATGACAACTATGACTGCAGTAACTACTGCAGAACCAACTACGACAACCACAACTGCAGCACATATTATGACAACTGCAACACCTACTATGACAACTGCACGTCCTACGACAACTGCAGCTCTTATGACAACAACTGTAGCTCCTACGACTACTATGACTGTTGAACCTACTAGGACAACTACAACTGCAGCCTCTATGACAACCACAACTCTAGCACCTACTACGGCAACTGCATCTTCTACGACAACTGCAGCTTCTACGACAACTGCAGCTCCTGCGACAACTGCAGCTCCTACGACAACGGCAGCTCTTACGACAACAACTGTAGCTCCTATGACCACAACTGTAGCTTCTACGACAACAAATGTAGCTCTCATGACCACTGCAACTGCATCATATACAACTACACCTACGACTGCTGCTCCTACGACAACTTCAGCTCCTATGAGAACTGCAGCTCCTACAACAACAACTGTAGTTCATATGACAACAACTGTATTTCCTACTACCAGTACAACTGCAGCACCTACTACTACAATGACAACTTTAGTTCCTTTGACTACTACAACTGAAGCACCCACTACTACAAATATAACTTCAGCTCCTACGACAACCAAAACAACAGCCAATATTACAACCACAATGACTGATCCTACTACAACTGTCGGTCCTACAACCACTACGACTGCAACGTCTACTACGACAACCACAGCTGCAGTTCCTATGACAACCGCAACTGCAGCTACTGCTACAACCACAACTGCAGCTCTTACTACAATTGTTTACCTTACAACCACAACAACTGAAGCACCTAGTCCTACAATGACAACTGTAGCTCCTACAACTATTACAACTGAAGAACCTTCTGCTATAATGACAACTGCAGGTACTAAGACAACCGCAACAGCAGCCCTGACGAGAACCACTGCAGTTCTTACTACAACAACTGTAGGTCCTAAGACAACAGCAACACATACTACAACATCTACAACGGCAGCTCCTACGGCAAACACACCTGCAGCTCCTACTACAGCATCTGTAGCTTCTATGCCCACTACAACAGCAGCACCTACAATGACAACTGTATCTCCTACAACAACAACAACTGTAGCTCCTACGACCAATAAAACTGCAGCACCAACTACGACAACTGCAGCTCTTATGACAACAACAACAACAGCACTTACGACAATCACAAATGCAGCTCCTAAGACCACTATAAATGCAGCACCTGCTATGACAACCACAAGTACAGTGTCTATGACATCCACAAGTGCAGCTCCTACTACAACAACAGTAGCTCCTACATCCATTACAAGTTCAGCATATGCTACGACAATCACAAGTTCAGCTCCTACTACAATACATGTAGCTCCAATGACAACTTTAGCTTCTACGACCACTACAATTGCAGAACTTACTCCGACAACCATAATTTCACCTCCTACTACAACAATGGCAGCTGCTACAAGAACCACAACTAAAGCTCCTATGACAACCACAACTACAGCTCCTACTACAACAACGGCAGCTGCTATGACAACCGCAACTGCAGCTACTACCACATCCACAACTGTAGCTCCTACGACATCCACAACTGTAGCTCCTATGACCAACACAACTGCAGGTCCAACTACAACAACTGCAGCTCTTATGACAACCACAACAGCAGCCCCTACGACAACCACAAATGTAGCTCCTAAGACCACTATAAATGCAGTATCTGCTACGACAACCACAAATGCAGCATCTATGACAACCACAAGTGCAGCTCCTACTACAACAAATGTAGCTCCTACATCCACTACAAGTTCAGCATCTGCTTTGACAATCACAAGTTCAGCTCGTACTACAACACATGTAG
The DNA here is from genome assembly GCF_020615455.1 of Coregonus clupeaformis. Lineage (NCBI taxonomy): Eukaryota > Metazoa > Chordata > Actinopteri > Salmoniformes > Salmonidae > Coregonus > Coregonus clupeaformis. The sequence continues at coordinate 34,005,844 of NC_059199.1, forward strand.
TTGCTATGACAACCTTAGCTTCTAGGACCACTACAATTGCAGAACCTACTCCGACAAACATAACTTCAGCTCCTACTACAACAATGGCAGCTGCTACAAGAACCACAACTAAAGCTCCTATGACAACCACAACTACAGCTCCTACTACAACAACTGTAGCTGCTACGACAACCACAACTGCACCTACTACGACAAATACAAATCCTACGACAACCACCACTGCAGCTCCTACTACAACTGTAGCTCCTACGACCACCACAACAGCAGCACCTACAATGACAACTGTTGCTTTTACAACAACTGAAGCTCCTACGACAATAAATGTAGCTCCTACAACCACTACACTTCCTACTACAACAACCACAACTACAGCACCTGTAGCTCCTACATCCACAACAAGTGCGGTACCTACTACAAAAACCACAACTGTAGCTGCTACAACAACTGTAGCTCCTTCGACCAGTACAACTGCAGTACCTACTACAACAACCACAACTACAGCTCTTACTACAACAAATGTAGCTCCTACGACAACCACAGCAGCTCTTACTACAAAAACTGTAGGTCCTGCGACCACTACAACTGCCGCAGCTACTACGACAACCACAACTGCAGCTCCTACGACAATAACTGTAGCTCCTACGACAACTACACCTGCAATTCCTACTACAACAACCATAACTACAGCTCCTACCCCAACAACTGCAGCTCTTACGACAACTGCAGCTCCTATGACAACCAAAACAGCAGCCCCTACAACAACTACGAATGCAGCTCCTACAACCACTACAACTGCATCATCTGCTACGAGAACCACAAGTGCAGCTCCTACTACAACACATGTAGCTCCTACAACAACTTTGGCTTCTACGACCACTACAAATGCAGAACCTACTCCGACAACCATAACTGCAGCTCCTACCACAACAATAGCAGCTGCAATGAAAACCACAACTGCAGCTCTTACTACAACAATGGCAGCTGCTATGACAACCACAAATGCAGCTTCTAGGACATCCACAGCTGCATCTCTTACGACAACTGCAGCACCTACTACAGCACCTGTGGCTCCTACAATCACTACATCTGCAGCCCCTACTACAACACCTGTTGCTCCTACGACCACTACATCTGCAGTACCTATTACAACAACCACAACTGCAGTTCCTAATACAACAACTGTAGCTCCTACAACAACCACACCTGCAGCTCCTACGACAAGAACTGTAGCTCCTACGACCACTACAACTGCAGCACATACTATGACAACTGCAGCTCCTATGACAACTGCAGTTCTAACGACAACAACTTTAGCTTCTATTACAACAACTTTGTATCATACAACAACAAATGTAGGTCCTACGACCACTAAAACTGCAGCTCCTACGACTACTGCAACTCCTACTAAAACATCTGTAGCTCCTATGACCACTACAACAGTAGCACCTACAATGACAACTGGAGCTCCAACGACAACAACTGTAGCTCCTATGACAACAACTGTAGTTCCTACAACAACTGTAGCTGCTAAAACAACAAATGTAGCTCCTACGACCACTACAACTGCAGTTCATACTACAACAACTGTAAGTCCTACGACCACTAGAAATGCAGCACCTACTACGACAACTACAACTGCAGCTCCTACAACAACCACAACTGCAGCTCCTACTACAACAACTGTAGCTCCTACAACCACCACAAAAGCAGAACCTGCAATGACAACTGTACCTCCTACAACAACGGCAGCTCCTATGATAATTGCAGCTCCTACGACAACCGCAGCTACTATAACAACAACTGTAGCTCTTACAACAATAACTGTAACTCCTATGACCACTACACCTGCAGTACCTACTACAACAACCACAACTACAGCTCCTACTAAAACTGAAGCTCCTGTGACCACTGAAATTGCAGCACCTACTATGATAACTACAACTGCAGCTCTTACAACAACCACACCTTCATTACCTACTAAAACAACCACAACTGTAGCTCCTACAACAATTGTAGCTGCTAAAACAACAAATGTAGCTCCTACGATCACTACAATTGCAGTTCATGCTACAACAACTGTAAGTTCTAAGACCACTATAAATGCAGCACCTACAATGAAAACCACAACTGCAGCTCCTACAGCAACAACTGTAGCTCCTACTACGACAACAACTTCACCTCCTACTACATTAACAACTGAAGCTCCTACCACAACCATAGTTGAAGCTCCTTCGACATTCATAACTGCAGCTCCTACTATGACACCCAAAACTGCTGCTCATACTATGACTTCCACAACTGCAGCTTCTTCTATGACAACCACAGCTGCAGCTCCTACTATGAAAACCACAAATTCCGCTCCTACTACGTTAACAACTGTAGACCATACAACAACCACAACTATAGCTCCTAATACGACAACCACTAACTCTCCAACTACATCTACAACTGCAGCTCCTACTACAACAATCACCAGAGCTCCTACAGCAGCCAGAACAACTGTAGCTTCTACTACGACAACCAAAACTTCAGCTGCCATAATGACAACTACAAATGCAGCTCCAACAATCGCAACTCCAGCTCTTAAAACCACCACAACTGTAGCTTCTACTACGACAACCAAAACTTCAGCTGCCATAATGACAACTACAAATGCAGCTCCAACAATCGCAACTCCAGCTCTTAAAACCACCACCACCACTGTTGCTTCAACTACTACAATTAAAACTGCAGGTCCTACAACCACCACCACAACTGCAGCTCCTAAAACAACGACTACAACTGCAGCACCTACAAGTACAATCACAATTGTACTTCCTAACTCGACAACCACAACTGCAACTTATACCTCAACTTCTACGGCTTCAGTGACAACAACAACTAGGTAGGCAAGATATTTTTGTATAATAATTTTATACAATTCAATTAACACTTTGTCAATCAAGGAACCTTTGCAACAATGAACCATGTATATCCCTGCTTGTGTTGTTAGCTACTGATGTTTTCATAAAAGCATCCAAAATGTCAGCCTTTCTTTAAAAAAGCTCTTTGAGTACCTCAGTCGGTCGAAAGGCGCTATATAAATCCAAACCATTATTATTAATGTGCTTGCTGAAGGCAAGACCACTAGATTTCTTACATACTTCTTCTAATTATTTGATTTATTTAGCCCGCTCTAGCACTTAAACACTTTAAGCTATAAACACGGAACCAAATTTCAAATGTGGAGACGGCCCCAACTTAAATTGCTTGAGAAAACGTTTTAGATAGCATTTGTACTTTTTGTTCTACAACAGAAAACAAATAAAGCAACACCTCATTGCCCAATGCCTCTCCACTGTGACCTACTTGTTGTGTGTATGTACTGACTTAAATAATATAAATAATATGCCATTTAGCAGACGCTTTTATCCAAAGCGACTTACAGTCATGTGCGCATACATTTTTTTACGTATGGGTGGTACCGGGTATCAAACCCACTACCCTGGCGTTACAAGCGCCATGCTCTACCAATTGAGCATGTGTATGTGACTTGTATGTGTAACTGACAGATGCACACAAACACACACACGCACACATAAAGTATTTTGTCTGTAATGTATTTTTTGTAACATGTCGGAACCCAGTAAGACTAGCTGTCGCCATTGGCATTGGCTACTGGGGATCCCAATAAATCAAATCAAACAATATTTCAAATCAGCTCCCAATGCATTTCAATGGCAATAAAAGGGACATAGACTTACATGGGGAAAATGTGGACACGCTACTCCTCCTAAACCGTTTAAGCTATCAACACCAAACCAACGTTGAAATGTTAAGACTGACCAAACTTATATTGCTTTTATACATCTTTTGATACTATTTTTACTTGTTGAACTATAACCATTTTATAGTTGCATAAAAGCTCCATAGGCTTTAATGGGAAATATTTGGATTCGCCACTTCTCTTAAACCATTGACATTACAAAGACCAATGTACAGACTGACCCATCTTAGATAGCTTGTCATAAGCTTCAAATTCTCTAAAACGGTAACACATTTCATTTGCATAAATTAGCATAACACTTCATGGATTCAATGCCAACCATTAGAACGCAGTGGTAGACATTTAAAATGCTGCTGCTCCTTAACCATTTCAGCTACAAATATTTAAAACAGCTTTAACATTTTCAAAATTTTATAAAATATAACAATTTAAATTAGTATTAATTAGCATATAATAACCCACCCAAAATAATAGTAACTCTTGAACCGTTCAAGCTAGAGAGACCTAACCAACTTTCATATGTTCAGCCTATCCTATCCTATCCTATCATATCCATCAATCAATATTTCCATCTACCTACTTTTTCCAATTACAACCAGTTACTACCATTACTATAACTTATTTCACAACAATAAATACTTTAAGACAAGCTAGCAAGCACACATATTTTCTTTAGGAAATGTACTTTTCCATTTATTATTATTTTCTCTTAGATTTGGCACAGTGGTGGTTTTTGTTAGACTGATGTTCCAGCTCAAAAAACCAGTCCCCACTGAGGATGATGTCCTTGGTGCCATCAAGAATCAACTGTCTCGTCAATTCAGGACCACTCAAACCACCTACCAGAATGCAATTTATAGCAGTGAGTTCAACAAATGAGGCTTATATCATGAAGACATTTATTTCCACTCTATAAAATAATGTCTTAATAAGTAAACATTCAACTGCTCCTGCTATCTAAATACTATGAATGTTTTTCAATGTTGTTGAAACTCCTAAGTTGTGGCAGTTCGGGAAATATATATTTTTTAAAGGATATGTATATGTATGTATGTATGTATGTATATATATGTGTGTGTGTGTGTGTGTGTGTGTGTGTGTGTGTGTGTGTGTGTGTGTATGTATATATATGTATATATATACAGTGGGGGAAAAAAGTATTTAGTCAGCCACCAATTGTGCAAGTTCTCCCACTTAAAAAGATGAGAGAGGCCTGTAATTTTCATCATAGGTACACGTCAACTATGACAGACAAATTGAGAAAAAATAATCCAGAAAATCACATTGTAGGATTTTTTATGAATTTATTTGCAAATTATGGTGGAAAATAAGTATTTGGTCACCTACAAACAAGCAAGATTTCTGGCTCTCACAGACCTGTAACTTCTTCTTTAAGAGGCTCCTCTGTCCTACACTCGTTACCTGTATTAATGGCACCTGTTTGAACTTGTTATCAGTATAAAAGACACCTGTCCACAACCTCAAACAGTCACACTCCAAACTCCACTATGGCCAAGACCAAAGAGCTGTCAAAGGACACCAGAAGCAAAATTGTAGACCTGCACCAGGCTGGGAAGACTGAATCTGCAGTAGGTAAGCAGCTTGGTTTGAAGAAATCAACTGTGGGAGCAATTATTAGGAAATGGAAGACATACAAGACCACTGATAATCTCCCTCGATCTGGGGCTCCACGCAAGATCTCACCTCGTGGGGTCAAAATGATCACAAGAACGGTGAGCAAAAATCCCAGAACCACACGGGGGGACCTAGTGAATGACCTGCAGAGAGCTGGGACAAAAGTAACAAAGCCTACCATCAGTAACACACTACGCCGCCAGGGACTCAAATCCTGCAGTGGCAGACGTGTCCCCCTGCTTAAGCCAGTACATGTCCAGGCCCGTCTGAAGTTTTCTAGAGTGCATTTGGATGATCCAGAAGAGGATTGGAAGAATGTCATATGGTCAGATGAAACCAAAATAGAACTTTTTGGTAAAAACTCAACTCGTCGTGTTTGGAGGACAAAGAATGATGAGTTGCATCCAAAGAACACCATACCTACTGTGAAGCATGGGGGTGGAAACATCATGCTTTGGGGCTGTTTTTCTGCAAAGGACCAGGACGACTGATCCGTGTAAAGGAAAGAATGAATGGGGCCATGTATCGTGAGATTTTGAGTGAAAACCTCCTTCCATCAGCAAGGGCATTGAAGATGAAACGTGGCTGGGTCTTTCAGCATGACAATGATCCCAAACACACCGCCCGGGCAACGAAGGAGTGGCTTCGTAAGAAGCATTTCAAGGTCCTGGAGTGGCCTAGCCAGTCTCCAGATCTCAACCCCATAGAAAATCTTTGGAGGGAGTTGAAAGTCCGTGTTGCCCAGCGACAGCCCCAAAACATCATTGCTCTAGAGGAGATCTACATGGAGGAATGGGCCAAAATACCAGCAACAGTGTGTGAAAACCTTGTGAAGACTTACAGAAAACGTTTGACCTGTGTCATTGCCAACAAAGGGTATATAACAAAGTATTGAGAAACTTTTCTTATTGACCAAATACTTATTTTCCACCATAATTTGCTAATAAATTCATTAAAAATACTACAATGTGATTTTCTGGATTTTTTTTCCTAATTTTGTCTGTCATAGTTGATGTGTACCTATGATGAAAATTACAGGCCTCTCTCATCTTTTTAAGTGGGAGAACTTGCACAATTGGTGGCTGACTAAAAAAGTATTTGATCCCCTGCTGATTTTGTAAGTTTGCCCACTGACAAAGAAATTATCAGTCTATTTTTTAATGGTAAGTTTATTTGAACAGTGAGAGACAGAATAACAACAAAAAAATCCAGAAAAACGCATGTCAAAAATGTTATAAATTGATTTGCATTTTAATGAGGGAAATAAGTATTTGACCCCCTCTCAATCAGAATGATTTCTGGCTCCCAGGTGTCTTTTATACAGGTAACGAGCTGAGATTGCTACCTGTATAAAAGACACCTGTCCACTGAAGCAATCAATCAATCAGATTCCAAACTCTCCACCATGGCCAAGACCAAAGAGCTCCCAAGGATGTCAGGGAAAAGATTGTAGACCTACACAAGGCTGGAATGGGCTACAAAACCATCGCCAAGCAGCTTGGTGAGAAGGTGACAACAGTTGGTGCGATTATTCGCAAATGGAAGAAACACAAAAGAACTGTCAATCTCCCTCGGCCTGGGGCTCCATGCAAGATCTCACCTCGTGGAGTTGCAATGATCATGAGATTGGTGAGGAATCAGCCAATAACTACACAGGAGGATCTTGTCAATGATCTCAAGGCAGCTGGGACCATAGTCATCAAGAAAACAATTGGTAACACACTACGCTGTGAAGGACTGAAATCCTGCAACACCCGCAAGGTCCCCCTGCTCAAGAAACCACATATACAGGCCCGTCTGAAGTTTGCCAATGAACTGGGTGAAAGTGTTGTGGTCAGATGAGACCAAAACGGAGCTCTTTGGCATCAACTCAACTCGCCGTGTTTGGAGGAGGAGGAATGCTGCCTATGACCCCAAGAACACCATCCCCACCGTCAAACATGGAGGTGGAAACATTATGCTTTGGTGGTGTTTTTCTGCTAAGGGGACAGGACAACTTCACCGCATCAAAGAGACGATGGACGGGGCCATGTACCGTCAAATCTTGGGTGAGAACCTCCTTCCCTCAGCCAGGGCATTGAAAATGGGTCGTGTATGGGTATTCCAGTATGACAATGACCCAAAACACACGGCCAAGTCAAGAAAGGAGTGGATCAAGAAGAAGCACATTAAGGTCCTATAGTGGCATAGCCAGTCTCCAGACCTTAATACCATAGAAAATCTGTGGAGGGAGCTGAAGGTTCGAGTTGCCAAACGTCAGCCTCGAAACCTTAATGACTTGGAGAAGATCTGCAAAGAGGAGTGGGACATAATCCCTCCTGAGATGTGTGCAAACCTGGTGGCCAACTACAAGAAACATCTGACCTCTGTGATTGCCAACATGGGTTTTGCCACCAAGTACTAAGTCATGTTTTGCAGAGGGGTCAAATACTTATTTCCCTCATTAAAATGCAAATCAATTTATAACATTTTTGACATGCGTTTTTCTGGATTTTTTTGTTGTTATTCTGTCTCTCACTGTTCAAATAAACCTACCATTAAAATTATAGACTGATCATGTCTTTGTCAGTCGGCAAACGTACAAAATCAGCAGGGGATCAAATACATTTTTCCCTCACTGTATATTTGTGAGAAGAAAAAAAACATATGGGGGATTGGAAGTGATGCAGACAATTACATTGATGGAAGTTACAATCTATCTGCAATATTAAAGCTGACCTACCCAAAAAAAAATTATAAGTTGTAGCAGTTAATTTTGTCTGTTGCTATAGTGACCTTTTTTTTGTGTGCTCACAGAACTTACAGATACTTCATTTGCCATCGACCTTGGTTTCAAAATCACCAACGTAACCCTGGAGTCTCTAAGTAATAGACTCACATTCACCAATGAGACCTACGTCCAGATACAGGATTCAATTAACAGACTAGTAAGATACTGTGCTTCTATACAAAATATACATCCATGGTCATGTTCAGGTCACGATAGTAATTGACAACTTGATGTTTTTTTGTCCCCTTTTAGCTCCATACAATTCTCAGTGAACCAGACGGCAAACAGTTTCCCTTTCCCAAAGCCAACTTCACGTAAGTACAACGTCATGCCCGTGAACCAACCCAGCGTTCTCAACTGCACTCTTTAGAATTTCTCCAGATTTCATACAGCTGCTGCTTGTACAGCTAAACAGGATGAAGGGAACATGTTCAACTCTCACACAAAACCCATTTTTACGTCCACAGCGCTGATGGCACTCAAATCAGGGCAAACGTGATATATGTATACAAAGAGGAAGATGTCAACCTCCCTAGTGGTTTTCTACAGGAAGTCTTAAAAGTCTCAGGTATGCTGCTTTTGTCATTTCTATGATTTTTATGACAGTGAGTTATCAAACACCATGTAACGTGTATAATAATCAATCTCGATAAACACTTATATATCTATGTTATATGACATATTACAAGTTTATATTCCCTCCAAAATATATTTTCATTTATATTCTAGGTCTCCTGACCACCACTGTTGCCCCAACAACAACTACCAGCACCACACCACTTCCTACCCTTTTGCTGACCATTCCTTTCAATACCACAAGTGTTGGAGGTTTTCCTGGCTGGGCTTTGGCCATTATCATCCCTTGTGGCATCGCTATCATTCTGGTACCCCTGTGGATCCTGCTATGTGTACGTACAGGCTTGTGTTCACATGTGTACTGTGAAAATAGTTTACAAAGTATTTCATCAAATAAGCTGTTTAATTTCTGCAATGATATTTTGCATGTGAATCATACTTCCCCATTTTTGTTTTGCAGTGCATGCTATGTGGCTGCTGTGCAGCTGTAAGGAGACGCTGGCACAGACGAAGATCATACAATGTACAGTACACCACCAGAAACGGCCTCTTCTGAGGTGACAACACTAACATCGGTGGGCAACTGTCATCACAACAGCTAATTATCTATCTATCTATATCTGCTAATCAGGAGACTTCAGTGGGGACTTGCATATATTTTTTATCATAAAAATAACATTCATAATAGGCTTAATAGGCCACATGTTTGCTGTGCATTGTATTATACATCTGATTGTTAATCAAAATTACAGCTGATCTGAACAGTATGTACACTACCGGTCAAAAGTTTTAGAACACCTACTCATTCAAGGTTTTTTCTTTATTTGTACTATTTTCTACGTTGTAGAATAATAGTGAAGACATCAAAACTATGAAATAACACATATGGAATCATGTAGTAACCAAGAAAGTGTTAAACAAATCAAAATATATTTTGTAGTAATGATGGACTGTCGTTTCTCTTTGCTTATTTGAGCTGTTCTTGCCATAATATGGACTTGTTTTTTTACCAAATAGGGCTAAATTCTGTATACCCCCCCATACCTTGTCACAACACAACTGATATGTTCAAACGCATTAAGAATGAAAGAAATTCCACAAATTAACTTTTAAGAAGGCACATCTGTTAATTGAAATGCATTCCAGGTGACTAGCTACCTCATGAAGCTGGTTGAGAGAATGTCAAGAGTGTGCAAAGCTGTCATCAAGGCAAATGGTGACTACTTGAAAAATCTCAAATATATTTAGATTTGTTTGACACTTTTTTGGTTACTACATGATTGTGTTATTTCATAGTTTTGACGTCTTCACTATTATTCTACAACATAGAAAATAAATATTTATTAGAGTTTTGTTATTTCCTCTCTTGATTAACTATGAACTCATTTATTTTAAACTGCAATACAGTATTTGTTTCTTCATCATACAGGTTGACAAATGTAATAAAGACTTTGCAAATCATATTAAGTAAAACATTTTTTAATAGGTTTGACTCAAGAGGGGGATTACAGACAGCACATCTAAACATCAAAGGAAGTCAAGATTGTCTGACCTTGCACCTTACGCTCAGAAATATCTAACACAATTTTATATCTATGTGAAACACAACATTATTAAAGGCCTAGTGGAGTCAAAAACGTGATGTCCTGTGCTTTATACATATTTCCACACTATGAGGTTGAATAGGCGAGAGTGTGGTAAATTGAGCCATTGTTTACATTCAGCATCACTCCATCAAGGGAAATATCATATTCTTTCTAATAAAGATATCTACGTATATTTCAGGATGTTATGTATCCCTGGAAATAATCTGAATTTCTGTAAACATTTTGAAAACATAGCTTGTCCATGTTGTGGTGTCTTGGCACAACTTACCCTGGGTATGGGTTAAATTGAGCCGCGGGACAGTCTAAGTTAAGCCGTCTACACATTTCTGTACTGAATGAAATATTACCACTACCCTTTTAAAACCATGTCTATCTTTATTTCCCAAACACAATTCAACACAATCACAATCACTATTGTAACCCAGTCTTAACACCTAATAAACACTTTGTACTTTTTAAAAACACTTTTAACATAGGCCAGGCCCTGTTGTTACCTCATATCCCAGTGATAATGCCTTGCATTACACCTGGGAAGTAAACACTTCAATTAGCTCAACTTGCCATTGGCTCAACCATTGGCTCAACTTACCCCAAGGCAAACATTTTGACTATGTTAGCCCACACAGCTACAAGGATGCAATTAAATGCTAGGTTTATAATCTCATATTGAAGCTTATAGAGACCCTAACTGATGTATAGAAAAATCTTTAAATGATCTACTTTGGTTTAGATACAAGCATCATGAAACCTCAAACACAACAAATTCATTTGACTTCGTGAAAATCTGTTTTTTGGACCTAACTTGCTTACAACTTTTTCCATGTGGTTTCTTCCTTCACAGACTCCATGACATTATGACCTCTTCCTAAATATTAGGTGAAATTATTAATTTTGTAGGTGGCTCAACTTAACCCACTCTCCGCTAATAAAATGATAATGCCCTTTTAGTGTAAGTGCTGTTTGAAAAGACCGCCTGACATTTGAGCATGTTTTGGTGGGATGGAGTTTTGGCCTGCCTGGTAACATCATCAGGTGGTAAATTAGTTGATAGACCAATAAGAAAGAGAGTTCCAAACCTCTCTGCCAATAATGGCTAGTTTTCAGTTTTCAGTTTTCCCCTCCCCACTTAGACCACTCCCAAACAGTCCGAGCAAAATTCTTGCTTGAGAAATTGCTCTTTGCTAAGAAACTATTTTTGTTTATTTTTGACCATTTTAATTGAAAACAATCACAATAAGGTACTTAAGTGTTACTCATAAATTATTTGATATTGAGATAAAAACAAAAACTTGAAGGAATTATGGTTGGGCAGTGATAGAGAAGGGTGATGCTTGAATTGCCTCCGATGTTGTTCTGAGACAATTTGAAAATAGGCTATTTCAAAATGCTTAGAACTATTGCCCTCCGTGATAATGGAAATATATGAATACGGGTAATATTGTGATTCTTGCCATCCCCCCTGTGATCAGAGAAAATGAACTATCCCTAACTAAAGGCTACTTAGCGGCTATATGGCAATGGGTCTTACACCTATCCCCGCCCATTCATCTCCAGTGGACGACAGCTTCCTTCAACACAGGCAATATCGCCTCTCCCACAAATTAACAATTTGCTGCTTTGCTCATTTACATTTTTGTTCTTAGCAATTCACCTGCAAAAATTCTTAACATATTGTACGTTTTGCAAATTCGTAACATATTTTACGAATTGTAATTCATAACATATCATAAGAAATGGATGATGGACATCCATAAATTAATACATACCGTATGAAATGTAAGATACACTATCATACTAAATGGAGTGTCTCGGATTTATGTACAGAATAATACGAAATGCTCTGAGACCATGTTGGAATACCTGTTGCTGAAATAATGATACAACTGAGTAATCTTATGTTCAATGTAAATATCGTGTAACCCCTCAAAATGCTTAATGCTGGATGTGTCAATGTGTAGTTCATACATTCATAATCTATGAGAAGAATGACTGTCTTACTTCAATTAGCCACAAAATCTCTTGTTTGAAAGCGACTGCTTTCTGGAAGCTGTGCAGCACCATTTCCCCTACATTTCCCCTACTTGCCCAAGCAAAAAAAAAGTGTAATTTAATATATTTGAAGTATACTTAAATATACTAAAAATTCAAATAATATACTTCAAATACGAGATGTATTTTTCTAGTATATCTGAAGTATACTATAAATATAATATCATTACACTTCAACACACTTATTAAAAGTGTACTTTATATTAATTGTTTTTTCCCTCTTTAAGTATACTATACAGTGGCTTGCGAAAGTATTCACCCCCATTGGCATTTTTCCTATTTTGTTGCCTTACAACCTGGATTTTGGGGGGGGGGCTGTATCATTTCATTTACACAACGTGTTTTGTAAAACAAACAAGAAATAAGACCAAAAAAATAATTGAGCGTGCATAACTATTCACCCCCCCAAAGTTAATACTTTGTAGAGCCACCTTTTGCAGCAATTACAGCTGCAAATCTCTCTGGGTATGTCTCTATAAGCCTGGCCACTGGGATTTTTGCCCATTCTTCAAGGCAAAACTGCTCCAGCTCCTTCAAGTTGGATGGGTTCCCCTGATGTACAGCAATCTTTAAATCATACTAGAGATTCTCAATTGGATTGAGGTCTGGGCTTTGACTTGGCCATTCCAAGACATTTAAATGTTTCACCTTAAACCACTCAAGTGTTGCTTTAGCAGTATGCTTAGGGTCATTATCCTGCTGGAAGGTGAACCTCCGTCCCAGTCTCAAATCTCTTGAAGACTGAAACAGGTTTCCCTCAAGAATTTCCCTGTATTTAGCGCCATCCATCATTCTGACCATTTAAATTACAGGTTGTAAAGCAACAAAATAGGAAAAAACGCCAAGGGGGATGAATACTTGTATGTTCGCTAAGTTTGAAACTTAAACACACTCATTAAAACTATTCGTCAATTTCAAACGCTTTAATTATAATTTAGTATATTATTTCAAAATACAGTTGTTTTTAAGTTAAAGCATTTATTTTCATGAAACTCTGTGAGTGATCAAGTCACTACAAGTATACAGTGCCTTGCAAAAGTATTTATACGTCTTGGATTTCTTCACATTTTATTGTGTTACGAAGTGGGGTTAAAATTGAAGTGTCATTTTTTTGTCAACAATGAACTCAAAATACTCTGTAATGTCAAAGTGGAAAAATATATATTTTTTAATTAATACAAATTAAATAACTAAAATATAGTCAAGTATTCAGCCCCTTGGTTTAGGAAAGCCTAAATTAGTTCAGGAGTAAACAGAGTAATATTTGGCTTAACAAATCACATAATATATTACATGGATTTGTGTGAAATAATAGGGGTTGACATTATTTTTTTATGACCCTTCCTCTGTCCCCCATACATACAACATCTGTAAGGTCCCTCAGTCAAGTTTTGAACTTCAAACACAGATTCAACTACAAAGACCAGGGACCCTTTCGAACGCCTCATAAAAGGGCTGTGATTGGTAGATTGTTAACAATATCAAATCAGACACTGAATAGCTCTTTAAGCATGGTCAAGTTCATAATTATGGTGTGGATTATGTAATAAACCACCCAGACATATCAAAGATACAGTCATCCTTCTGAACTGAGCTGCAGGATAGGAATGAAACTGCCCAGGTACGTTACCATGAGGCCATTGGTGTTGGTAAAACAGTTACAGAGTTCAATGGCTGTGATGGGAGAAAACTGAGGATGGATCAGCAACATTGTAGTGACTCCACAAGAATGATTTAAATGACAGAGTGAAAAGAATAATACAAATATACAGAATAAAAATATATACATCTTGTATGCAACAAGGCACTAAAGTAATGCTGAAAAAAAAAAATTGGGCCTAAATGCAAAGCCTTATGTTTGGGGCAAATCCAACACAAGACATCACTGAGTAACTGCCGCCTTATTTTCAAGCATGGCGGTGGCTGCATCATATTATGAGCATGCTTGATGACGGCAAATACTGGAGAGTTTTTCCGGATAAAAGAGGAAAACCTGCTTCAGTCTGCATTACAACAGACACTGGGAGAGGAATTCACCTTTCAGCAGGACCGTAACCTACAACACAAAGCCAAATCTACACTGGAGTTGCTTACCAAGAAGACAGCGAATGTTCCTGAGCGGACAAGTTTTGACTTAAATCTGCTTGAAAATCTATGGCAAGATTTGAAAATTGCTGTGTAGCCATGAGCACCAACATCTTTACAAAGCTTGAAGAATTAAGAAAATAATAAAGGGCAAATATTGCACAATCCAAGTGTGTAAAGCTCGTAGAGACTTACCCAAGAAGACTCACAGCTGTAATCACTGCCAAAGGTGTTTCTAACATGTATTGACTCAGGAGGTTGAATACTTATGCAACGACTATATTTTCGTTATTTAATTTCTATCAATATTTTCAAATAAAATTATAGAAATCTTCCACTTTGACAGAGTATTTTGCATAGATTGTTGACAACAAAATACAATTAAATCAATTTTAATCCAACTTTGTAACAATAAAATGTGAAGAAATCCAACGGGTATGAACATTTTTGCAAGGAAGTGCCAATAATGAGTTTTGAAGTAATTTTTGAATTCCTGTTCAAAAGAGTGCAGAGCAAACATATACAGTTTAGGAATATGCTTCCTGAGAGTATACTTTTTCATATCTCAAGAAACTATACAGTGAGGGAAAAAAGTATTTGATCCCCTGGTGATTTTGTACGTTTGCCCACTGACAAAGACATGATCAGTCTATAATTTTAATGGTAGGTTTATTTGAACAGTGAGAGACAGAATAACAACAACAAAAATCTAGAAAAACGCATGTCAAAAATTTTATGAATTGATTTGCATTTTAATGAGGGAAACAAGTATTTGACCCCTCTGCAAAACATGACTTAGTACTTGGTGGCAAAACCCTTGTTGGCAATCACAGAGGTCAGACGTTTCTTGTAGTTGGCCACCAGGTTTGCACACATCTCAGGAGGGATTTTGTTCCACTCCTCTTTGCAGATCTTCTCCAAGTCATTAAGGTTTCGAGGCTGACGTTTGGCAACTCAAACCTTCAGCTCCCTCCACAGATTTTCTATGGGATTAAGGTCTGGAGACTGGTTAGGCCACTCCAGGACCTTAATGTACTTCTTTTTGAGCCACTCCTTTGTTGCCTTGGCCATGTGGTTTGGGTCATTGTCATGCTGGAATACCCATCCACGACCCATTTTCAATGCCCTGGCTGAGGGAAGGAGGTTCTCACCCAAGATTTGACGGTACATGGCCCCGTCCATCGTCCCTTTGATGCGGTGAAGTTGTCCTGTCCCCTTAGCAGAAAAACACCCCCAAAGCATAATGTTTCCACCTCCATGTTTGACGGTGGGGATGGTGTTCTTGGGGTCATAGGCAGCATTCCTCCTCCTCCAAACACGGCGAGTTGAGTTGATGCCAAAGAGCTCAATTTTGGTCTCATCTGACCACAACACTTTCACCCAGTTCTCCTCTGAATCATTCAGATGTTCATTGGCAAACTTCAGACGGACATGTATATGTGCTTTCTTGAGCAGGGGGACCTTGTGGGCGCTGCATGATTTCAGTCCTTCACGGCGTAGTGTGTTACCAATTGTTTTCTTGGTGACTATGGTCCCAGCTGCCTTGAGATCATTGACAAGATCCTCCCGTGTAGTTCTGGGCTGATTCTTCACCGTTCTCATGATCATTGCAACTCCACGAGGTGAGATCTACAGTTGTTTTGTATTTCTTCCATTTGGGAATAATCGCACCAACTGTTGTCACCTTCTCACCAAGCTGCTTGGCGATGGTCTTGTAGCCCATTCTAGCCTTGTGTAGGTCTACAATCTTGTCCCTGACATCCTTGGAGAGCTCTTTGGTCTGTGCCATTGTGGAGAGTTTGGAATCTGATTGATTGATTGCTTCTGTGGACAGGTGTATTTTATACAGGTAACAAGCTGAGATTAGGAGCACTCCCTTTAAGAGTGTGCTCCTAATCTCAGCTCGTTACCTGTATAGAAGACACCTGGGAGCCAGAAATCTTTCTGATTGAGAGGGGGTCAAATACTTATTTCCCTCATTAAAATGCAAATCAATTTATAACATTTTTGACATGCATCTTTCTGGATTCTTTTGTTGTTATTCTGTCTCTCACTGTTCAAATCAACCTACCATTAAAATTATAGACTGATCATTTCTTTGAAAGTGGGCAAACGTACAAAATCAGCAGGGTACTTTTTTCCCTCACTGTACGTAAGTAGTTTTTCAAAAAAGTACATTTAACTTAAATCTCCACAAAATATATTTAAAGTATACTTTCAAAAACGAATGCGCTCAAAACTGTGCATCCTGCATCCTTTTCTGCAGCTGAGGTTTTGATTTATAATATGATATTGTTTCTCATATTTAGCTTATTCAAATGTTTTCATTTTCATTTTCAAACTGAATAATGTTGTACTTTTAATTACTCATGACATATTACACATTACAAATTTTTATGAAATGTTAATTTATTACCGTAATATGAACAACTAAAGAGTGAAATGGCTGCTCCAGCCACAACGGCTCTGGAAGTAGCATCTTAGTATTGTCTGAGAAGATGCCTTGGTCAATCAAAGTAACCATTATGTGGCTAATTACAATAGCTGATGTGGTTAGTTAGTAGAAGTGTATTTGTAAAAGTATACTTGAAACACATTAAAAATAACCTTTTTTTAAAGAAAGTACAGGAATTCTAGTACCACTTTAGTGTAATTCTAATTCATGAGAAATATACATGTGCTTAAAGTGGATTCAAAGTATATATTGTTTTGCTCTTCATCTAATCTACTAAGCATATACTTAAGTGTCCCAATTTAGATAATTGTAAGTGTATGTAATATACTTAAATGCTAATAAAATACAAATGAAATGGACATTAAATGAATTAAATGTATTTAAAATTGTTCCAATTATAGATCATTTTAAATTATAATCCTGCTTGGGTGGCCACCTAGCAATTCGAGTTTGAACCCCTAGCCATTTGAGTGACAGCTAGCAAGATGCACACACAGCAGAGCCAGATAGAGAGAGAGCAATGACATGGTGCACATATCTGCACATATGTATCATAGTACGCAATTTTCGGGGACCACGTTTGGCTCATGAGCACTAATTTCAGAACTACTGCCAAAATGTATACAAAAGTGTCGGAGAATCTCTTTTAAAATTGTTATATAAAAAAGAAATAGGGGGACAAACGTAGAAAAAAGCAGTGATTGTGTGAGATTATGTTGGCTTTAAATGTCATGACCTAAGTCGTTTCTTTCTCTCAGACATAAGAACATTTTAACAAAAGGTTGTGTAAACAGATACACTACCCATCAATCCTAAACTATTTGGATTGGACTCGACAATGCATTCTTTCACACATGACGATGACATTTTCAACGCAAATGATGTTGTGTTTCTCTTCAGAGGGGAATATCTTTCCCTGTGAGAGGTACAATTACACAGTTTTACGTCATGAATGCCTAGGGTTGTTATCTCTGTGTATTAAACCCATCAATGGGAACCAGTGTTCAAAAATGGATTTATGAGAGTCACTGAAGATATTTAAGTCTAAAATGGCTGAAGTAATTCTGGATTGATGAGCATATCGCACTTCAGCATCTGCGGTGAAAGTTGGCAGAGCTAGAGCCTTCTTTGTCAGACCATGAGACATCCCGAAAATCGGTCTTCTCACGAAAACGTCTGTAGCGTCCGAATCTATTATGACCAGTCTATGGAAAGAGGAAACTCTCACGATGGTCTCTGTTTTGCTCTACAACCCCCACAAGTGTTAGGGGACTCGTCTGAAGTCGGTACTGCCGATGTGCCAACTTCTGTTTGTAGCGTGGCCTACAAACTAATGTGACCCCACTTTGGAAATGGGAGAATCTCACGTACACGATGGTGTTCTCCGTTTTACTCTATGACCCCCACAAGTGTCACAGGACTCGTCTGAAGGCAACCGGTACCGGTTTTATAAAATGAATGGAAGTATGAAAGTCATTTTGTGCCTACCCCAAAAAAGGGGTTAAATGTCAAAAAAAATTAATATATATATATATTCACTACCGTTCAAAAGTTTGGGATCACTTAGAAATGTCCTTGTTTTCGAAAGAAACATTTTTTTTTTGGCCATTAAAATGATCAGAAATACAGTGTAGACATTGTTAATGTTTTAAATGGCTATTTTAGCTGGAAACGGCTGATTTTTAATGGAATATCTACATAGGCGTACAGAGGCCTATTATCAGCAACCATCAGTCCTGTGTTCCAATGGCACGTTGTGTTTGCTAATCCAAGTTTATCATTTTGAAAGGCTAATTGATCATTAGAAAAACCTTTTGCAATTATGTTAGCACAGCTGAAAACTGTTGTGCTGATTAAAGAAGCAATAAAACTGGCCTTCTTGAGACTAGTTGAGTATCTGGAGCATCAGCAATTGTGGGTTCGATTACAGGCTCAAAATGGCCAGAAACAAAGACATTTATTCTGAAACTCGTCAGTCTATTCTTGTTCTGAGAAATGAAGGCTACAGTTCATATAAGGAAATTAGTCAATTGAAATAAATGAATTAGGATCTATTCTATAGATTTCACATGACTGGGCAGGGGTGCAGCCATGGGTGGGCCTGGGAGGGCATAGGCCCACCAACTTGACAGCCAGGCCCACCTACTGGGGAGTCAGGCCCCGCCAATCAGAATGGCTTTTCCCCCACAAAAGGGTTTTATGACAGACAGAAATATTCCGCTTGCTCTGCAGTGACTGGAGCTGTGGTTGGACTGCTCCACCTCTGGAGTTGATCATCAAGGCCCTCATCTGCACCCTGTGTAGTTGGGCCTTCTGCTTTTTGTTGCATCCAACTAACAGCACTCCACTGTATTCCAGACAAGGCCTGTGACCAGATCTTCAGTGGGTAGGTAATTTCTGGCAAGAACAGTCAAAAAGTGCAGGCATTTTGAGGCCTTCCTCACTGACTGCTCCACATGTGTGTCACCACTGAGGTTAGAGTCTCGATAAAACCCAAGATACTTGGCATTGTTACCACTGCTACTTCCTGTCCTCCTAGGATGAATGGTGAAGGTTGTGGAGGGTCTCTTGAAAAACATATCAGAATTTCCACAGACCTTTTCCTATTCAAGAGCATGTTGTTGGATGTGTCCCACTCTTCCAGCTGCTTTGCCTCCAAGCCCCAGCTGTATTCACACACAGATTCAGCAGGCCATATTTTGGCTCACCCTTTTTTTATATATTTTGTCCCTCCCAAATAACTATGTCACCTGCAAGGCTTGAAGCAATTAGTAGCATCAGAACACCTGACTAGATTTCACCTGACCAGTTTTCAATACCGAGTTAGTATCTGAGGAAGAAACTAAGATGGTATTTTCCTAAAGACCTCCCACATCGATTCACCTGCCCATCTTTTGTCCCTCACTTTTTCATATTATCTTTTGTGCTTCCAAAAAATATTTTTGTCACCTGCAAGACAAGAAATGTGGAATCAGAACAGCCCTGAAGTGGTATAACTAGTAAGTACAAATACATTGGCATGACAGTACACATTATGAAAAGTTACAGAAAAATTAAATAATTTGACAAGACAGATAATTAGCTTTTAGAATAGAGGCATATTGCGATTGTTTTTATCAGAGGGAAATTCATTCTTGAATAATATTAATGTATTGCCTTCAGAAAGTATTCACACTATGTCAACGTCTGGGTGAAGTGGTGAAATGGAATCAGGCGCAGGACACACAACTGAGAAATGAATGGATTTACTAAAACAAAAGTAAACCATAACAAACACTCCACGCAGGGAAGAGCAGAACAACAGCTCACCAAACGACGTAAAACAAAGAACAATCATGCACAAACCCAGGAGGGCAAACGGAGGTAATTATAGGGAAACAAATAAGCATAATGGGTAACAGGTGTGAATAATAAAGACAAGACTAGTGTAACACAGAAACATCGATTTGTGGCAGCTAGTACTCTGGTGACAACGAACGCTGAAGCCTGCCCGAGCAAGGAGGAGGGGCAGCCTCGGCTGTAACAGTACCCCCCGAGCGCGGCCTCGGGGACGGCCAGGAGGACGCGGAGCAGGGCGAGTCGGATGACGATGATGGAAAACCCTTAACAAGGAGGGGTCGAGGATGTCCCTCCTGGGAACCCAGCTCCGTTCCTCCGGACCGTACCCCTCCCACTCCACAATATACTGCAGGCCTCCCACCGGACACCTCGAATCCAGAATAGAACGGACCGAGTACGCCGGTGCACCCTCGATGTCCAATGGGGGTGGAGGAACCTCCCGCACCTCAGACTCCTGGAGCGGACCAGCTACCACCGGACTGAGGAGAGACACATGGAAAGAGGGGTTCATACGGTAATCAGGGGGCAGTTGTAACTTATAACAAACCTCGTTCAACCTCCTCAGGACTTTAAAGGGCCCCACAAACCGCCGACCCAGCTTCCGAAAGGGCAGGCGAAGGGGCAGGTTTCGGGTTGAGAGCCAGAGCCAATCCCCCGGTGCATACACTGGAGCCTCACTGCGGTGGCGGTCGGCACTCGCCTTCTGTCTCCTGATAGCCCTTTGCAGGCGTACATGGGCAGCGTTCCATGTGTCCTCGAGCGCCGAAACCATTCATCCACCGCAGGTGCCTCGATCTGGCTCTGATGCCATGGTGCCAGGACAGGCTGGTAACCTAGTACACACTGAAAGGGAGCCAGGTAAGTGGAGGAGTGGCAGAGGGAATTTTGTGCCATCTCGGCCCAGGGGATGTAAACTGACCTCAGTCCTGGCAATATGACCTCAGAAACCTACCCACATCCTGGTTTACTCTCTCCACCTGCCCATTACTCTCGGGGTGAAACCCTGAGGTCAGGCTGACCGAGACCCCCAGATTGTCCATGAACGCCTTCCAGACCCTTGATGTAAACTGGGGACCCCGATCAGACACTATATCCTCAGGTACCCCGTAATGCCAGAAGACGTGTGTAAACAGGGCCTCCGCGGTCTGTAGGGCAGTTGGGAGACCGGGCCAAGGAATGAGACGACAGGACTTAGAAAACCGATCCACAATGACCAGGATCGTGGTGTTACCTTGTGACGGAGGAAGATCCGTAACAAAGTCCACCGATAGGTGTGACCACGGCCGTTGTGGAACGGGGAGAGGTTATAATTTCCCTCTGGGCAGGTGTCTAGGTGCCTTTCACTGGGCGCACACCGAACAGGAAGAAACATAAACCCTCACGTCCTGAGCTAAGGTAGGCCACCAGTACTTCCCACTAAGACAGCGCACTGTCCGACCGATGCCAGGATGGCCAGAAGAGGGTGACGTGTGAGCCCAATAGATCAAACGATCTCGAACCTCAGACGGAATGTACACACGACCCATTGGACACTGGGGGGGACTGGGCTCCGTGCGTAACGCCCGCTTGATGTCCGCGTCAACCTCCCATACCACCGGTGCCACCATACAAGAAGCCGGAAGTATGGGAGTGGGCTCCCTGGTCCGCTCCTCTGAGTCATACAGCCGGGACAGAGCATCTACCTTAGCATTCTGGGAACCTGGTCTGTACAATAGGGTGAACACAAAACGCGTGAAAAACATGGCCCACCTTGCCTAACAAGGGTTCAGTCTCCTCGCTGCCCATATGTACTCCAGATTGCGGTGGTCAGTCAAAATGAGAAAAGGGTGTTTTGCCCCCTCAAGCCAATGTCTCCACACCTTAAGAGCTTTCACAACAGCTAACAGCTACCGGTCCCCCACATCATAGTTTTGCTCCGCCGGGCTGAGCTTCTTCGAAAAGAAAGCACAGGGGTGGAGTTTGGGAGGCGTACCTGAGCACTGAGACAGTACAGCTCCTATCCCAGCCTTGGACGCGTCCACCTCGACTGTGAATTGCAAGGAAGGATCCGGATGAGCCAGCACGGGAGCCGAGGTGAACAGCGCCTTCAGCTGACCAAAAGCACTGTCCAACTCAGCTGACCACTGCAGGCGCACCGGTCCGCCCTTCAGCAAAGAGGTTATGGGAGCTGCTACCTGGCCAAAGCCCCGGATAAATCTCTGGTAGTAGTTGGCAAACCCCAAAAATCGCTGCACCTCCTTTACCGTGGTAGGAGTCAGCCAATTACGCATGGCTGAAATGCGGTCACACTCCATCTCGACCCCTGACTCTGACAGGCGGTATCCTAAGAAAGAGATGGACTGTTTGAAGAACAGACGTTTCTCAAGCCTTAACGTACAGGTCATGCTCCAACAGTCTACCAAGCACCTTGCGCACCAGGGACACATGCTCGTCGCATGTAGCGGAGTAGATGAGAATACCATCTATATACACCACTACACCCTGTCCGTGCAGATCCCTGAAAATCTAATCGACAAAGGATTGAAAGACTGAGGGAGCATTCATCAACCCGTATGGCATGACAAGGTACTCATAGTGACCAGAGGTGGTACTAAATGCCGTCTTCCACTCGTCCCCTTCCCGGATACGGACCAGATTGTACGCGCTCCTGAGGTCCAATTTTGTGAAGAAGCGCGCCCCGTGCAATGACTCCGTCATTCTAGCTATGAGAGGTAGAGGATAGCTGTATTTTACGGTTATCTGATTTAGACCTCGATAGTCAATGCACGGGCATAAACCTCCATCATTCTTCTTCACAAAAAATTAACTTGAGGAGGCAGGGGAAGTGGAGGGCCGAATGTATCCCTGTCCCAGAGATTCGGTGACATATGTCTCCATAGCCACCGTCTCCTCCTGTGACAGAGGATACACGTGACTCCTGGGAAGTGCAGCACCCTCCCGGAGATCTATCGCACAATCCCCTCGTTGATGGGGTGGTAATTGAGTCGCCTTCTTTTTACAGAAGGGAGAGCCAAATCGGCATATTCTGAGGGAATGTGCATTGTGGAGACATGGTTTGGACTCTCCACTGTAGTTGCCCCTACGGAAACACCTACACACCTTCCCGAGCACTGAGGTGACCATCCCTTAAGAGCCCTCTGTTGCCATGAAATCCTGGGGTCATGGGTGGCTAGCCAGGGAAGCCCCAGCACCACAGGAAACGCAGGAGAATCGATAAGGAAGAGACTAATTCTCTCCTCATGACCCCCCTGCATCTCCATCCGGAGTGGAACTGTGACCTCCCTAATCATACCCGACCCTAAAGGGCGACTATCTAGGGCACGTATGGGGAAGGGTACATCTACAGGCAATATAGGAATCCCTAATCTATGCGCAACCAGCCTATCCATAAAATTCCCAGCTGCGCCGGAATCTACGAGCGCCTTATGCTGGGAATGTGGGGAAAACCCAGGGAAATGTACATTGACCATCATGTGAGCAACAGGGAGCTCTGGGTGAGTTGGGTGCCTACTCACCTGGGATGGTCCACCAGGGCCCTGCCTGCTGCCTCGATTCCATGAGGGTCCTCTACTGCACCGGCCCGCAGTGTGTCCTTTGCGGCCACAGTTGGTGCAGGAGACCACCCCCTTGCCGGGTCTCTCCACATCAGCACCTCCAAGCTCCATAGGAGTGGAGTCGGAAGTGCTGGTGGATGGACTAGACCAGGGGTGTCAAACTCATTTTAGCTCAGGGGCCACATGGAGGAAAATCTATTCCCAAGTGGGCCGGACCGGAAAAATCATGGTATATATAACTTAAAAACAACAACTTCAGATTGTTTTCTTTGTTTTAATACGATCAACATACAACATAAAGCTGGAGCCTGAGGACAGTGTGTCCAAAATAGTACAAGCACAACATCACTATTAATCATAAAACACCTCAAGTTTATTTGAAAATTCTAAAGAAAAAGAACACACACACACACAATGCCTCAGTGATTAACAGAACTGTTTCACAGATCACAGAACTATATCAGGGTGTCATTTCTCAGGCAGAAATGTAGATAAAAATAATGAAATCCTGTTCCCCAAACAAGTGCAAGAACCACAGAGTCAAGAAAAGGTTAAATATACAAATAAAATAAAATCAATTAAAAACAATAGCACATCAACATAAAAACATATAAACATAAATCTGAAAGCGTTGCTCAAACTCCCGTAACAGTCCAGTTATTTTATCTTTGAACCGCTTCATGTCTGCCACATGTTGGGTCGCGCACACATTTTTCAGACAGGGGAAGTGAGCTGCATCACCACCGGCAAGTTGCGTCTCCCACAATGACAGCTTCAACTTGAAAGAACGTATGCTGTCATAATACTGCGTGACAACTTTGTTGCGCCCTTGCAGCTGTTTGTTCAAGTTATTCAGGTGCTCTGTAACATCCACCATAAATGCAAGGTCCGGCATCCATTCTGCGGAATGAAATTCTAACACTGGTTTGCCCTTTTCTTCCATGAACTGTTCAATTTCTTCTCGTAAATCAAAGAAACGCCTCAGCACAGCACCTCGGCTTAACCATCTTACCTCAGTGTGGTATGGCAGGCCATAGATGTGGTCTTTCTCTCTGAGAAGGCTGTCAAACTGACGGTGATTCAGCTTTCTGGATCGGATGAAATTAACAGTTTGGATGACCACCTTCATGACGTTATCCATCTTTAATGACTTGCAACACAAAGCCTCCTGGTGCAAAATACAGTGAAAAGTCAAAAAATCACGTCCTCCATTTGCAGATTGCACTTTCTCTCTGAACTTTGTCACAACGCCTGCTTTTTTCCCGATCATTGAGGGCGCACCATCTGTAGCCAGGCTGACAGCGCGGGACCAGTTCACTCCGACCCTGTCCAGCGCGCCGACGAGTGCGGTAAAAATATCAGCTGCTGTCGTTGTATCTGTCATCGACACCAACTCCACGAACTCCTCGGTGACGGTCAATGTGTCATCAACTCCACGGATGAAAAAATGGCCAGTTGTGCAACATCTGTAATGTCACCCTCACTAAATGGTTTTGAAGCCACTGCGATTTCATTAGCAATGAGGTAGCTAGCTTTCCCTGCAGCGTCACTGATGTCTCGGCTGTGAGTAAACACAGACTGCTGTTTCTTCAGACCCGCCAACAGTTCATTCACCTTCTCTCATCTCCGCTGTCCTTGAAAGTTGTCATATTTGTCGGCATGAAGACTCACATAGTGGCGACGAAGGTTATATTCTTTCAGCACTGCAACATGCTCTGAACACACCAAACATACAGCTTTCCCATTCAATTCCGTGATTAAATAGGATGACAATTTTTTTTGGAACACTCTGCACTCTGCGTCCACTTTTCTCTTTTTTGACAGAGACATATTGGGGCAATGAGGGTGCCAAAGCACATAATGTTAAAAGTAGAAGCCGTAATAAATATCGCGGGCAAAACAAAGTAGCTCATTGGCTGCACGTGCTTGACCTACTTGCTCTGCCCCGGTATAAACAGTTTGCTTGAATAACGCAATTGCTATTGCGCCATCCAGTGGACGCAATTGGAACAGCAGTTTATTTTATTGAAAAATTGCAGCGCATTTTTATACCCAAAAAAATAAAATAAAAAAAAAATCTTTTTTTTTCTTTTTCAAAATCATCTCGCGGGCCGGATTAAACCCGTTTGCGGGCCGGATCCGGCCCGCGGGCCGTACGTTTGACACCCCTGGACTAGACGGACCCTGATCCAGACGTCCGCGGGTGGCCAACAGGTTATCCAGCTAGATCGATAAATCTACCAGCTGGTCCAGGTTTAGATTAGTGTCCCTGCAGGCCAGCTCTCTACGAACGTCCTCCCGTAGACTGCATCGGTAGTGGTCAATCAGGGCCCTCTCATTCCATCCCGCGCTGGCTGCCAGTGTCCTGAAATCCAGGGCGAAGTCCTGTGCGCTCCTCCTTCCCTGTCTGAGGTGAAACAGATGCTCCCCCTCCGCTCTCCCCTCCGGCGGATGATCGAATACTGCCCGGAAACTGCGGGTAAAATCCTCGTAACGTACGGACTCAGCGTCTATTCCACCCCACTCCACGTTGGCCCATTCCAGGGTTCTTCCCGACAGACAGGAGATGAGGGCGGACATGCTCTCGTATCCCGAGGGAGCCGAGTGGATGGTTGCCAGGTAGAGCTCCACCTGGAGCAGGAAACCCTTACACACGGCAGCTGTCCCATCATATTCCCTCGGGAGCGAGAGCCGAATTCCACTGGATCCAGGGTTTGATGGTCTTGATGGGGGAGAAAATGGAGGAGGAGGAAGTGTAGAAAACCCACCTCTCTCCCATCGATCCATGGTGTTCACCACTCGATCCATAGCCCTCCACGCAGGGAAGAGCAGAACAACAGCTCACCAAACGACGTAAAACAAAGGACAATCACACACAAACCCAGGAGGGAAAACAGAGGTAATTATAGGGAAACAAATAAGCATAATGGGTAACAGGTGTGAATAAAAAAGACAAGACTAGTGTATCACAGAAACATCAATCGGTGGCAGCTAGTACTCCGGTGACGACGAACGCCGAAGCCTGCCCGTGTCACGGTTCAGACAGACGACCAGAGGACCACAATTGCGTCACACCAGAAAGTTTATTAAACTTAAGGGAAAAGGGAAGTAGGGAGTGAATGAAGGCTCCAGGGGTAACAGGGATCCCGTCCAATGCGCTGGGTCTGTGCCCCCCCCAGTGGCAGCGATGCGTCCTATGAAGCCGGTGGTGGGTGGTCCAGAAGTCCTGGGGGGAGACACAGACACAACAGGGCGGAATGAAACCAGGCAGCAGTACAGTTCAAGGGAATCCAAAATACGTAGTAGCAAGGCAGAAGGCTGGTCAGAGTTACCGGGATTGAAGAGTAGTCAGGAGTCGTAATGGCAGAAGCAGGTCTGGATCTCCTAAGGCAGAAGAGTATCCAATAAACAGGCAGGTCCGGGGTCACAAAACCAGGGTGAGCCAGAAGCGCGAGCAAACAGGTTCCGGGTGTGAGCTTTGCAGACGATCTGACACCGGAGAGCTGAAAGACAGGGCCTTAAATACTGGGAGAGGTTAGTGGGTAATGCAGCGCAGCTGGCAGAGTAATTAGAGCCGAGCAGAGCAGGGACAGGTGGAGCTAGTTAGGCTGAGTAGAGAGAGGGAGGTGAGCAGAGTGGAAGATAGTGGAAACCAATTAAGGTGGTAACCCGGTGGAGTGAGAGGGCTCATGACAGAACCCCCCAAGGGACGGCCCCAGAAGTCCCAAGAGCAACAACACGCCGGGCGGGAGGAGGGAGCCGGAGGAGGGCTAGAACTCCTCCGAACGGTCCGAGTGAACGTCCTCATCCTCGGAGGAAGCCGGGGGGCCGTGGTCGGGAGATGGGACAGGTCCCGAGACAGGATCAGGCACAGGACAGGAAGCCGAGCGGGCCGGACGGTTAGGGACCCCTCTGGGGCGGCCCCTACGGATTGCAGGTTGATCAGGATGCCGTTGGTGGAAAGCGGTGATGAGAGTCCTATCCACAATCCG
The DNA here is from genome assembly GCF_020615455.1 of Coregonus clupeaformis. Lineage (NCBI taxonomy): Eukaryota > Metazoa > Chordata > Actinopteri > Salmoniformes > Salmonidae > Coregonus > Coregonus clupeaformis. The sequence goes on from NC_059199.1 coordinate 34,033,672, forward strand.
ACTAGCTGGCACCCAGGTCCTTTCCTCAGGTCCATAGCCCTCCCAGTCAATGAGGTACTGGAGACCCCTACCCCTCCGTCTGGACCGAAGCAGGCGGCGGACGGTGTAAACCAGACCACCATCGACGAGCCGTGGAGGAGGAGGACCAGGCGCAGCAGGGACCAGCGGACTCTCATGGATGGGCTTAATCTTAGACACATGGAAAGTGGGGTGCACCCTCAGGGAATTAGGCAGTTGGAGCCGGACAGCAGTTGGGCTAATCACTCTTATGATAGGGAATGGGCCAATGAACCGAGGTGCCAGCTTCTGCGACTCCACCCTGAGTGGCAGGTTCTTCGATGACAACCACACCCCTTTGACCAACATGGTAGGTGGGAGCAGGAATTCTCCGACGGTTGGCCCCGGTAGTGTAGCTGGCAACGGACCTGAGGAGTGTGGCTCGGGCTTGTGACCAGGTGCGGCGACATCGACGGGCAAAAGCAAGTGCAGATGGGCAAGTAACCTCCTCCTCCTGGCTGGCAAATAGAGGAGGCTGGTATCCATAAACACATTGGAAAGGGGACATACCGATGGCAGAGCAGGTCAGAGAATTGTGTGCGTACTCCACCCATGTCAATTGCTGCGACCAGGAGTGGGGGTTGCGTGAAGTCATGCATCGCAGTGCCTTCTCGAGCTCCTGATTAGCCCGCTCTGACTGCCCATTGGATTGGGGATGGAATCCGGGAAGTCAGACTGACTGTGGCTCCCAGCAGGTGACAGAACTCCTTCCAAAAAGCGGAGGAGAATTGTGGACCACGGTCAGAAACAACATCCCTTGGCAGTCCGTGGATCCGGAAGACGTGTTCCAGGACCACCTGGGCGGTCTCCTTGGCGGTTGGGAGCTTGGGGAGGGGAATGAAGTGTGCCATCTTGCTGAAACGGTCAACGATGGTGAGAATGACGGTCATGCCACTTGAAGGGGGCAGCCCCGTGACAAAGTCAAGGGCGATGTGAGACCAGGGACGTCTGGGCACAGGCAGGGGCTGCAGCAATCCGGCTGGGGGCTGGCAGGACGACTTGTGTTGGTTGCAGATGGGGCAGGCTTGGACGAATTCCCGTACATCCTTCCTCAGAGAGGGCCACCAGAACCTCTGGGCGAGCAGGTTGTAAGTGCGGGTGGAGCCAGGGTGACAAGCTAGGCGGGAGTCATGTCCCCACTGAATGACCTGGGACCTCAGGTCTTCGGGGACAAAAAGGCGGTCAGCTGGGCAAGTGCTGGGACCTGGCTGGTTACGGAGAGCCTCCAGCACCTGTTCCTCAACAGCCCAGGTCAGAGCTGCAACGATGCAGGGACTTGGCAGAATCGACACAGGGTCCTTGGAGGGGGTGTCATCCTTCTGGAATTGACGGGAGAGGGCGTCTGGCTTGGTGTTGCGTGATCCAGGCCGGTATGACAGAGTGAAATTAAACCTGGTGAAGAACAGGGCCCAGCGGGACTGCCTGGAGTTCAACCGTTTGGCCGTGCGGATGTACTCCAAGTTCTTATGATCGGTCCAAACGAGAAATGGAATGGTGGACCCCTCCAGCCAGTGACGCCACTCCTCCAAGGCAAGCTTCACAGCCAGCAGCTCACGGTTCCCTATGTCGTAATTGCACTCAGAGGGGGACAACCGACGTGAGAAAAAGGCACAGGGATGGAGCTTCCTATCCTCCGCAGCCCACTGAGAAATCACAGCACCAACTCCCACATCCGAGGCGTCCACCTCCACAATGAATTGCCGGTCCACATCAGGCATCTGGAGGATGGGAGCGGAGGTGAACCTCACCTTGAGGGTACTGAAGGCTTTGTCGGCTGCTGGGGTCCAGGTGAAGGGTTGCTTGGTGCTGGTTAGAGCAGTGAGAGGGGCAGCAACGGTACTGTAGTTCCGGATAAACTTCCTATAGAAGTTAGCAAACCCCAGAAACTGTTGCAGCTTCTTTCTGTTCTCCGGAACTGGCCACGAAGTGACTGCTGATACTTTGGCAGGATCCATTTGGATACTTCCTTCTGCCACTATGTACCCCAGGAAGGCCACTGTCTTGACGTGAAACTCACATTTCTCTGCCTTGGCGTAGAGGGAATTCTCCAGAAGACGATGAAGGACTTGCTGGACATGGCGGGTGTGTTCAGACAGGTTTCTGGAGTAAATTAAGATGTCATCCAGGTAAACGAAGACAAACTTGTTTAACATGTCCCGCAGTACATCATTCACTAGAGCCTGGAACACAGCAGGAGCATTGGTGAGGCCAAAAGGCATAACCAGATACTCGTAGTGGCCTGTTGGTGTATTGAATGCGGTTTTCCATTCATCTCCCTCCCGGATCCGCACTAGGTGGTAAGCGTTTCTGAGATCCAACTTGGTAAAAACAGTGGCTCCCTGGAGCAACTCAAAAGCAGAGGTGAGCAGAGGCAGAGGGTAACGGTTTTTCACTGTGATGTCGTTGAGTCCCCTGTAGTCGATGCAGGGGCGAAGAGATCCGTCCTTCTTCCCCACAAAGAAGAAGCCAGCACCAGCAGGAGATGAAGATGAACGGATTAATCCTGCGGACAGAGAGCCATTGATGTAGTCCTCCATGGACTTTCTTTCAGGAGCAGACAACGAATAAAGACGACCCCTTGGAGGAGCTGTTCCAGGGAGGAGGTCGATGGCACAGTCGTACGGTCGGTGAGGGGGCAGAGATGTGGCTCTTGCTTTGTTAAACACCTCTCTGAGACCATGGTAGCATTCTGGGACATTGGAGAGGTCCGGAGCGGAGTTAGTAGGTACTGGCCGAGGGGGTAGTGCGGCAGCAAGCAGGCAGGTTCGGTGGCAGTCCTCTCCCCCACTCCCTGATCACCCCGGTCACCCAGTCGAGCTGAGGGTTGTGCCGGGCGGAGCCATGGGTAACCCAGGATGAGGGGTTGGCCTGGAGAGGGGAGCAGGTGAAACTGGATAGTTTCTTGATGGTTTCCGGACAGACCCATCGAGACCGGGGCCGTGACATGAGTGACCGATCCGAGTAAGTGTCCGTCCAGTGCCCGGGCAGGAATAGGAGGTGTCAAACGGAGGTTCTCCAGTCCCAGTTGGCGTGCCAGCTTGACGTCCATTATGTTGGCTTCGGCGCCAGAATCCACCAGAGCAGCCAGGGTGTGAGTTGAGTCAGAGAGGCGGAGGTGAACTTGCAGCAGGGGTTTGCGGTCGGAGGACTGGATGGTCATAGAACTCGACCGGACTCCCCCTACGCCCGGTGAGCTTCGGCCCTTTAAAGGGCAGGTTACCACACGATGTCCATCACCTCCACAATAGAGGCAGAGGTTTGAGGTGAGCGGCGCTGGCGCTCTGCAGGAGTGAGGGAGGCTCGCCCAATCTCCATAGGCTCAGACTGATCAAGCTGACCTGGGTGAGTGGCAGTAGATGACAGGAGCCCAGTCGGATCTCTCCGAATGCCGGTAGTAGGTGGACCTTGGCGCCCCCCTCTCACGACGACGGGTCTGTATCCTTCTGTCGATCCTGACAGTCAGTGCGATGGCTTCATCAAGAGTGGAAGGCAGTTCATGGGAGACCAACTCGTCCTTGATATAGTCAGCCAAACTATGGAAGAACGCGTCCCACCAACGGTGGTGTGTTCCAAGAACTTCGTCTAGCCAGGATTCGGAAGTCGATGGAATGGTCTGCGACTGTACGTCTGCCTTGTCGAATACTGAACAGTTCACGAGACGCCTGCGGTGGGTGAATCCAGGTCAAACACCTTCAGCATCTCCTCAGCAAACAGGTCGAAGGTTGCACATGCGGGGGTTTGACGTTCGAACTCTGCTGTTCCCCAGAGTCGAGCTCGGCCCGTCAGGTGAGTGATGGCATACCCAACTTTAGCCCCCCCGTGGCGAAGGTCCTTGGCTGCAAGGAGAACTGAAGTCGGCAGCTAGTCAGGAATGGCCGGACCTGGGTTGAATCGCCGTTGAACCGCTCGGGGTTTCAATCTTGGGTTCCGGAGCAGCGGCTGCAATGACCGGGGCAGGTAACTCGGGGGCTGGGCTGGTGGGCAGACTGGCTGGGGTAAGGTTGGTGAGGAGTTGAATGAGCATGGCGAGTTGTTGTTGCTGCTGCTGGAACTGCTGCTCATGCTCATCGGTTTCCATGTCGGGGGAAAGTGTGCGCTGAGTCCATAATGGTCAGATCGTACTGTCACGGTTCAGACAGACGACCAGAGGACCACAATTGCGTCACACCAGAAAGTTTATTAAACTTAAGGGAAAAGGGAAGTAGGGAGTGAATGAAGGCTCCAGGGGTAACAGGGATCCCGTCCAATGCGCTGGGTCTGTGCCCCCAGTGGCAGCGATGCGTCCTATGAAGCCGGTGGTGGGTGGTCCAGAAGTCCTGGGGGGAGACACAGACACAACAGGGCGGAATGAAACCAGGCAGCAGTACAGTTCAAGGGAATCCAAAATACGTAGTAGCAAGGCAGAAGGCTGGTCAGAGTTACCGGGATTGAAGAGTAGTCAGGAGTCGTAATGGCAGAAGCAGGTCTGGATCTCCTAAGGCAGAAGAGTATCCAATAAACAGGCAGGTCCGGGGTCACAAAACCAGGGTGAGCCAGAAGCGCGAGCAAACAGGTTCCGGGTGTGAGCTTTGCAGACGATCTGACACCGGAGAGCTGAAAGACAGGGCCTTAAATACTGGGAGAGGTTAGTGGGTAATGCAGCGCAGCTGGCAGAGTAATTAGAGCCGAGCAGAGCAGGGACAGGTGGAGCTAGTTAGGCTGAGTAGAGAGAGGGAGGTGAGCAGAGTGGAAGATAGTGGAAACCAATTAAGGTGGTAACCCGGTGGAGTGAGAGGGCTCATGACAGCCCGAGCAAGGAGGAGGGGCAGCCTCGGCTGTATTTGTGACACACTACTTGACTTTTCCACATTTTGTTGTTACAAAGTGAGATTAAAATGGATGTAATTGTAATTTTTTTGTCAACGATTTACACAAAATACTCGGTAATTCATGAAAAATAAAACACTAATATATCTTGGTTAGATAGGTATTCAACCCCCTGAGTCAATACAAGTTAGAATCACCTTTGGCAACGATTACAGCTGTGTGTCTTTCTGGGTACGTCTCTGAGAGCTTCCCACACCTGGATTGTGCAACATTTGCCTACTATTATTTTCAAAAATCTTCAAGCTCTGTCAAATTGGTTGTTGATCATTGCTAGACAAATTGTTTTGGTCTTGCCATAGATTTTCAAGAAGATTTAAGTTAAAACAACTCGGCCACTCAGGAACATTAACTGTCTTCTTGGTAAGCAACTACAATGTAGAGTTGGCCTTGTGTTTTAGGTTATTGTCCTGCTGAAAGGTGAATGAATCTCTCAGTGTCTGGTGGAAAGCAGACTGAACCAGGTTTTCCTCTAGGATCTTGCTTGTGCTTAGCTCTATTCCGTTTGTTTTTTTATCCTGAAAAACTCCCCAGTCCTTAACTATTACAAGCATACCCATAACATGATGCAGCTACCATTAAGCTTGAAAATATGGAGAGTGGTACTCAGTAATGTGTTGTATTGGATTTACCCCCAAAATATGACTTTGTATTCAGGACAAAAAGTTAATTGCTTTGCCAAATATTTTGCAGTATTAGTTTAGTTTCTTGTTGCAAACAGGATGCATGTTTTGGAATATGTTTTATTCTGTACAGACTTCCTTCTTTTCATCTCTGTCAATTAGATTAGTATTGTGGAGTAACTACAATGTTGTTGATCCATCCTCAGTTTTCTCCAATCACAGCTATTAAACTGTGTAACTGTTTTAAAGTCACTGAACGGTTCCTTCATGTCCGGTAACTGAGTTAGGAAGGATGCCTGTATCTTTGTAATGACTGGGTGTATTGATACACCATCCAAAGTGTAATTAATAACTTCACCATGCTCAAAGGGTTATTCAATGTCAGATTTTGTTTGTTTGTTACCCATCTACAAATAAGTGCCCTTCTTAGCGAGCCGTTGGAAAACCTCCCTGGTCTTTGTGGTTGAATCTGTGTTTGAAATTCACTGCTTGACTGAGGGACCTTACAGATAATTGTATGTGTGGGGTACAGAGATGAGGTAGTAATTTGAAAATCATGTTAAACACTATTATTGCACACAGTGAGTCTATGCAACTTACGTGACAGGTTAAGCACATTTTTACTCTTGAACTTATTTAGGCTAGCCATAACAAAGGGGTTGAATACTTATTGACTCAAGACATTTCAGCTTTTCATTTTTAACAAAAAATTATAATAATATCGTAAAACATAATTCCAGTTTGACATTATACTGTATTAACACAACAACATTTTGAAAAAGTCAAGGGGTGTGAATGCTTTCTGAAGGCAATGTATGTATTATATGTGAACACAGAACAGAACACCCATCCACTTTTGATGAAGTGCACCTATTACTGTCACAGAATATGTATAGGTTTCAGAGTGAATTTCTGGGCGCTGCCAGAACGTTTGAAAACGTCAAATTACTTTTCCTCTTTTATGAAGTAACATGATTGAAGTGATGCAGTAAAATTTAACACAAATGTAGATTTTATATACTATATAATTTCACCACGGTGTATACATCCATGTTTACAGCAGTTATAGTGCGTATTGTGAAATTATTCACACCATTGCAAAATTTTCACATTTTATCTACACGAGCTATTGAAAACTAGATTTTTGTATTTATTTAACTGAGATGTCTTGATTGCATTCACACCCCTTGACATGGCATACCTTATTTAGGCCTAGATTCAGTCCGTGTCACTGAAGTTCTGTGCTACAGCGCAATTAAAATTTAAAGGCAATGTTCCTGTGTTCGCGGAGAATGCGTTCACGGTAAATCAATCAATCAAATGTATTTATGAAGCCCTTTTTACATCAGCAGATGTCACAAAGTGCTATACAGAAACCCAGCCTAAAACCCCAAACAGCAAGCAATGCCGATGTAGAAGCATGGTGGCTAGGAAAAATCCCTAGAATGTGGGGCCAGTATGAAAAATAAAAAAATTATGTATGCACTCACTAACTGTAAGTCGCTCTGGATAAGATCGTCTGCTAAATGACTAAAATGTAATATAAATGTAATGGCAGGAACCTAGGAAGAAACCTAGAGAGGAACCAGGCTCTGAGGGGTGGCCTGTCCTCTTCTGGCCGGGTTGAGATTATAAGAGTAAATAATATGCCATTTAGCAGACGCTTTTATCCAAAGCGACTTACAGTCATGTGCACATTCATTTTTACGTACGGGTGGTCCCGGGGATCAAACCCACTACCCTGGCGTTACAAGCGCCATGCTCTACCAATTGAGCTACAGAGTACATGGCCATTAAGGCCAGATTGTTCTTCAAGATGTTCAAACGTTCATAGATGACCAGCAGGGTTGTAGAGGGTGCAACAGGTCAGTACCTCAGGAGGAAATGTCAGTTGGCTTTTCATAGCCGAGCATTCAGAGGTCGAGACAATAGCTGCAGGCAGAACAGTTGAAACTGGAGCAGCAGCACGACCAGGTGGACTGGGGACAACCAGGAGTCATCAGGCCAGATAATCCTGAGGCATGGTCCTAGGGCTCAGGTCCTCCGGGAGGGGAGGGAGAGAGGGCAAGAGAAAGAATTAGAGGGAACATACTTAAATTCACACAGGACACCAGATAAGACAAGAGAATTACACCAGATATAACAGACTGACCCTAGCCCCCGGCACATAGACTATTGCAGCATAGATACTGTAGGCTGAGAAGGGGAGGGGGGGGGCAGGCAGGCAGAGACAGCAAGGGCAGTTCGTCGCTCCAGTGCCTTGCCGTTCACCTTCGCACCCCTGGGCCAGACTACACTCAATCATAGGACCTACTGAAGAGATGAGTCTTCAGTAAAGACTTAAAGGTCGAGACCGAGTCTGCGTCTTTCACATGGATAGGCAGATCATTCCATAAAAGCTATATAGGAGAAAGCCCTGCCTCCAGCTGTTTGCTTAGAAATTCTAGGGACAATAAGGAGGCCTGCGTCTTGTGACCGTAGCGTATGTGTAGGTATGAACGGCAGGACCAAATCGGAGAGATAGGTAGGAGCATGCCCATGTAATGCTTTGTAGGTTAGCAGTAAAACCTTGAAATCAGCCCTAGCCTTAACAGGAAGCCGATGTAGAGAGGCTAGCACTGGAGTAATATGATCAAATTTTTGGGTTCTAGTCAGGATTCTAGCAGCCGTGTTTAGCACTAACTGAAGTTTATTTAGGGCTATATCCGCGTAGCCGGAGAGTAGAGCATTGCAGTAGTCTAATCTAGAAGTGACAAAAGCATGGATTAGCTTTTCTGCATCATTTTTGAACAAAAGGTTTCAGATTTTTGCAATGTTACAAAGATGGAAAAAAGCTGTCTTTGAAATATTCTTGATATGTTCATCAAAAGAGAGATCAGGGTCCAGAGTAACGCTGAGGTCCTTTAAAGTTTTATTTGAGACGACTGTACAACCGTCAAGATTAATTGTCAGATCCAACAGCAGATCTCTTTGTTTCTTGGGACCTAGAACCAGCATCTCTGTTTTGTCTGAGTTTAAAAGTAAAAATGTTGGCGCCATCCACTTCTTTATGTCTGAAACACAGGCTTCCAGGGTAGGCAATTTTGGGGCTTCACCATGTTTCATCGAAATGTACAGCTGTGTGTCGTCCTCATAGCGGTGAAAGTTGACAGTGTATTTGCGAATGACATCACCAAGAGGTAGAATATATAGTGAAAACAATAGTGGTCCTAAAACGGAACACTGAGGAATGCCGAAACTTACAATTGATTTGTCAGAGGACAAACCATCCACAGAGATGAACTGATATCTTTCTGACAGATAAGATCTAAACCAGGCAAGAACTTGTCCGTGTAGACGAATTAGGGTTTCTAATCTCTCCAAAACAATGTGGTGATCGATGGTGTCAAAAGCAGCACTAAGGTCTAGGAGCACGAGGACAGATGCAGAGCCTTGGTCTGACGCCATTAAAAGGTCATTTACCACCTTCTCAAGTGCAGTCTCAGTGCTATGATGGGGTCTAAAACCAGACTGAAGCATTTTGTATACATTATTTGAATTCAGGAAGGCAGTTAGTTGTGCCGCAACAGCTTTTTCTATACATTTTGAGAGGAATGGGAGATTCGATATACATTTACATTTTCCAGGTCAAGGTTTGGCTTTTTCAACAGAGGCTTTATTACTGCCACTTTTAGTGAGTTTGGTACACATCCGGTGGATAGTGTAGTGTCTAAACAGTTTATGACTTTGCTGATGTTTGCAAATGGTGTGTTAGAGGAAGTCTGTTAAGTGGAGGCCTGGGATTGGTTTATGGGGAACCACCCATATCATGTTACAGATTATAAATACCATGGTTGGGACAAAGGACGGGGAGGAACAACATATTAGAGAATGGGTCAGTTGTTCTCCAGATGTCTGCAGGAGTCTGTAAATTGACGCTGAAATCTTCGATGTAATAAACTATTATAATCAAGGACAGTGTCAGCGGATTTCTTGTCATCACAGCATCTCAGCATCGTTATCTCGACACTACATTAATGGCGAAGAGGAATTTGGGCCGTGTTGCGTCTTTTCTCAGCGTTCCATTCATGGGCGCCGAGCTGACTCCCGCTCAAGAGGCATGCAGATACGGTGAGCTTTCTCACAAACTTTGGGCGCTGATCAGTTCGTGTGCTTGTGTGTGTGTGTGCGTTGAAAGACTGCACCGTCAAAGGACCTATGTGTGCGCTTTGCTGTTATTTGCTGTGTGATGAGAATCCGTTCTAAATTTCTAAATTTGTTTGCGTTGAAAGCAACGCAAACAGGGGGGAGTGTCTATAGGAATTGATAACACTTGGCACAGGGATATTTGGCTTGAATAGAATGAAGGAATAAGGCCAGGAACTAAGGAAAATGTATACTAATTAGGACGTTGTTGATCTATGGAAGCCCTCAAACGAGGCGATCATTAGGATGGGCCGAAAATCCTGAAAACTCACTAGGTCAGTTCTGGGGACTGGAATTTGTGGTAGATACATTCGGTTGCAAGTTACCCCTCGACTTATAGTTGACAAGGTATATGTTCGATGTAACCTCTCATTGAATATCTGCAAACTCGAGGTAGCAGAAATGTAGGAACAATGAGAAATAAGGAACGACGGTCGCATGCTTTAGAGGACCGTAGGAACGGATACATTCCTCTTGAATTGTGTGTGTGTGTGTGAAAGAGAGCCTGTGCGTGTGTGAAAAAAAAAGGGGAGGTCTCTGCTGTGTGTCGACTAAGGCTATGACAACAGGGGTTTTAGTTTTTTGTAAGGAAATATGTAAGTTAAGGTAAAAATCTTATGAGTCTCCGTTAGTGAGAACGTTAATAATTGTTAACTATATATGAGCCCCCTGGGAGGACGTTAAGGTTAAAATGAGTCTCTATAAAAAGAGAACATTTAATAACTGTTAAAAGATTATGAGCCTACAGTGAGGAATTTCAAGAAGTGTATAGAGATGTTTTGTAATGGATAAGAAAATAACTATAAATCTGCAGATTAGGATAAGTAAAGATAAGAAACTTCAAAGTAGGATTTGTGTTCTATGTTTTGTGTTGGTTTGTGAGTTCTGTTAAGTGTTACTGTTTGTCTGTGTTGGGGAAATAACGGAGGGACAGCTGGTCTGTCTACTTTCTGTTGTTTAGCTTGGAGAGAGCTGCTTGGGAGCTCTTCTCACTCTGAAATCGCACTGGTGAATGAACTGCGCATGTGTGGGATTTTATGAGTTTAGAGTTACGTAGAGCAAATATGCCACTCCCCTGCCTGCACTGAGCTGCTGTGACATGCAGACAGAGAAGGAGGGGGAGATTTACACACAAATAAAGTATTCTGTTTGTTAAATCGGCTGTTGCTTAACGATGAAACTATTTGATTGAGACCTATTGAATTTATAAATGAGAGATATGTTGACGGATTAAAAATATAAATAATTAAATAAATAAATAAATAAAATAAAATGTTATTGAGCTATTTATAATATTCCTGAGTTAAGCTGTTTGCTTATTTCTTAGCGAAAGTGTGAACATAGGTATTTCTACAAGGGTATTGTATGGTTGAAATAACCCAGTGAATCCATAAAATACTAAATTATTGTCTGTGTTCTTTGTTCTCCTGTGATATGAGAGACGAGAAGGAGGAGACAGAGAGAGAGAGAAGGTGCTGACGAGTGAGTCACGCGACAGTGTGTGCTGCCACGGATCAAGTCCAATCAAGGCCAGTACTGTTCTGTTCACAAAATGTACCTTCCCATAGAGGATATTGTGTGTGCCTAGCATATTTCATGTTGTGACAATTTAACAGGGACTTGGCAACAGACTGATCAATTGATGTAATTAAGAATTGCATATTGGAGTTTTTTGTGCATGAGTTGGTTTGATTAGAGTTGAGTTGGAAATCCAGCACTGACATTATTCTGTAAAATTAAGGTAATTGGGTGCTTATTAAGCAATTGGTTTATGAGTGCTGTAGTGTTGCTGGATTACAGGTCTTTCTTTTTTGGATTGCTCTGAAGTTGACTACTTTCATTTACTTTTCCTGATCGGATGTGGTAAGATTGCCACTAATCAATAATTTGGTAAAATAAAAATTAATAAATAAATTAATTAATTAATTAAAATAAATAAATATATTGATTAATTAATTGATTAATTAATTAATTAATTTTTTTGGGGGGGGGGAAACATAAGCTACATAGTCTAAAGTATTTTTGGTTTACAAATTAATTGGTTTAAAATAATAATAATAATAAAATAATTCACAATAAAGGAATATAGAAGAGTTGTTACAATGGGGAAAAAGGACATCAAAACTATGAACGTAATTACTCCTGTTGATGTAGTAGAAAATAGTAATCCTCTAGTTAATGGTATTGCAAGGTTATCTGGAAAATTGAATAAACGTTGGCCTGACATTGAACAACCATGGCCAGTGGAAGGGACTCTTAATCCAGACGTCATCAACATAATGAAAGTGCTTGTATAATAGAGAGAGGAAAAGCAGAAACAACCATAAAGATGAATCCAAAACTCCAAAAGTAGAAGAAAACAAGATGTCTGGAAACTAAGGGTGGAGTGAGGTTCAGGAGGATGGAACTTGAAGATGATGATCAGAGTGATTCAGAAGAGATCATGGGTGGATATGACCCTGTGATCAGATGGAGGTTGGCCAGAGAGGAAAGAAGGGGTGATGGAAGTTGGAAGAAGAAGTAAGAGATTCGATCTCTGATGAAAGTGAAGATGGAGAAAGCGATAAAGATTTGGAGATTAAAGGTGCTTCATGTTCAAGATGATTTTATTATACAATGACTAGCACAGAAGAAATAGAAAGAGATATAGATCATATAGCCCATCAAGTGGATCTGTACAGGAAAAAGGAACATAACCAGAAAGAACAGGACCAAGAAACTCTCAGAAAACTCAATGAAATACAACTGGTGGAGAATAAGAAGGAGAAAAAACAAGCTTTGGTTATGCAGAATCAGTGTGCACCGAAATCAACAATCACTGCTACAGCTTCAACTGGACCAGTTCCAAATGCAAGTGTACCAGCCACAAGTAGTGGTAGAAGTTGTTTCATATCAATTGACAGTTTCTGGACAGACACAGAATTGGAGAGGAAGAGGACGAGAAGGCTTAGGAAGAGGAAGAGGAGGAAGATTTAAGCCATACTTCCAGCAATCTTCAGAAGTGTGTTATAATTGTGGACAGGTTGGTGACTTTGCTGTGAGTGTAATGGGCCAGGAGGAAACACCAGAGGGAATTGCAGAGGAAGATACAGGGGCCAGTCAAGATCATCTGGAGGACAGGTGAACCCTTATAGGGGCCCGGAGCAAGGATTCTAGGGGTGCCCAGAAGATCCGAAAGGGGGGTGTCAGCTGGTAGCATCAGGACTGGGAAAAATAATAACAATTGAGGTGAAAATAAACAACCGACCATTGGAAGAGATGGCGGATAGCGGAACTGCTTTTATCTGTGTTGGGCCTGAAGATGTTACACATCTCACTATGTCCAATCAACTAATTAGGACAGGGATTTGAGGGAGTGAAACAGTTGATTCCTCTTACGGAACCAATTGAGCTCTGCTAAGAAAATCAGAAAATTACAATACCCATACTGGTATCAGAACATACACCTATTGCATGTTGGGAAGAGATGCATTGTGTAAGTTGAACTGTACAATAAAATGTACACCAGATGGCTGTCTGGTAGAAGTGCCAAAGGAAAAGGTTTACCAATTGTTGATGATGACAGAGATGGATTCTTCTACAGTATTCTGGATTGGAAATCTCAGTGAAGATTTTTTGAAGCAGGCTAAGATATGGGAGAAATTCATTGGGAAAAATATGCCAGATGCGAGGCTTCTGGAATATCCATTTCATTGTACGCTCAAGTATTTCAAGAATGCTGCCCAATCGAACTCAGAGGAACGGTTGAGTCATCAACCAAAGAAAGTTCAACTCAGCTCATGTTGAATAATTTTAGGACCACAAGGAGCAGCTATGAAGATAAACACAGACGATTATCTGGATAAAGAATTGGAGATTGAGAAGAATGTGCCACATGTGACCTTGTTGGTTCTTGAAGGCTATGAGCAGAAGCAAATAGGATAAATGATGACAGAAGCAGAGAAAGCTGTTTTTCTACTGATGAAAGAGAATTTGGGGATTTGGAGGAGTGAAGATCAGCGATTTCTCAAAATAATGATTTTGGCTCAAGGACAAGGAGAGCCATAAGCTGTACGGATGACACATTAATCTATTTGCAGTGTGAAGATGGATTCAGAGCCTATGAAAGAGGAGATGTTGCAACAAGTTCAAGAATGTTTGTCGTCTCAACACAGTACCGATATTGGACTTGTGAAATCAGCCCAACCGGTGAAAGTTGAACTTCGACCAGGAGCCAGACCTCCTTGGAAGAATCAGTATCCATTGAAAGATGAAGCAATCCAAGGGATTGAACCAGAAATTGAAGGATTTTCGAAAGCAGGTGTTTTGAAGACAATAATAAAAAATCCTCAGAGTAACAATCCTTTGTTGTCTTTGGAGAAACCATGAGGGGTTGATAGTAACGCCTCTAGACCTATTAGGTCTGATGATTTAGGAAGCACATGGGTTAGCTAATGTTGCAAGGGGGGAGGTTAGGAGAAAGATCATAAAGGAGTATGGTTTTTGGGAACCATGTTTGCTTGAACAGGTTGACTATGTCATAGGCAGGTACACAATCTGTCTGAAAAATAATGTTCGCAGGGGTGTGACTGTTATTCTTGGTTACATTCCTACACTAAGAGGTGCATAGGATGTCCAACTAAGCTAAAAGATGCTCAATTGATTGCCACGTTTTTGTGTAAAGAAGTCATAAGCAGGTGGGGACTTCCCGATCGAAATATCCTCAAATTAGAGGGAAAGAGTTTTATGGATAAATCAGTGAAATGGTTTTTGAAAAATGGTCAGACTAAAAAAGTTATGAAAACTAGGGTTGAAGTAACTCTAGGAAAGTCAGCTCAGCTTCAATGTTAGTGCACGAGAGAGAGAACAGTGGTGAAGGGACATTTTGAGTTCAGTGGGAAGATAGATATGGCAGGAGTTTAGATCTGTTAGGAGCAGTTGCATTGAGAAAGTATGCGTTGCTGAATGATAAGAGAAGAATGAAGATTGAGGGTGATTGCAGTCTCTACGTGTACAATTCCCAGCAGAAGGATCAAGGTGATTATAAATGTATTTTTATAATCCACAGTTTGAAAGTGAGGGATTAAAGTTGGGACTGAGAGTTAATGTAGTGACACTAGTGGTGATAGATGGAAATACAAGTCAAGAGCTCAAAGTTGTAGGGAAAATAGATGAATCAACAACAATGACATCAACACATCAGCCTAATACAACAACAGTGAGAAGCAATTCAACTCTTTCAACATTGACAGTTATTAAAGCTACAAATGTATCACATTTGATTACAATGGAGCCTCAGAAAATTGCTTCGACATCAATTTTAGAAGAAAAGACTGTCATTAGGGTTAGGATGGGTGGTACAGCTCATCTTCCTTGTAGATGTGAGAGAAGGAGTGGGGGTGATGACATTCCTCCCACGTGGAGAGATAATTATGGAGAAGAAGTGTTGTTATTAGGAACAGAAGTAGAAGCTGTTTCATCTAGTCAAAGGAAGTATATTTTGTACAACGATATGAAGTGGAAGAGGGTTATGAGTGATTGCTCACTTATTTTGCGTAATGTTACATGAAGATAAGGGAGAATATATGTGTACTTATTTAGAGCCAGCGTTAAAATTTGTTCTGGTTAAGAATGATTGGTTAAAAGGCTATGTAACTCGTAAGGTGAAGCTTATGATGGAAGATTTAAAGTCTGTTGAAGCTTCCACAGTCACCAAAGGAGTTAAGGAGCAGTATATTACAGTAGCCACTCCAACAGTAAATAATACACAGAGGATATCTGTCACTTTGCCACTGGAAATAATTAAGAGTGTTAATAAATCAACTAAAGCAACTATTTTAACAGTAACTTTGAAAGAGATTAATGTTACGACGGCAATAACACATTTTGGAAATGTGAAACGGACACAAACAACAACTTTTCTGAAACTAAAGGATGTAGTAAGAATGACTCAGAAGTTTATGATACGGATGGAGAGTGCTGTGAATGGTAGTAAGGATAGTGTTGAAATAGGAGAGCAGATGGTAGTAGAGAATGATGTAGATTCATCTGAAATAGTGCAGAATACTATCCTGGAGGTAAAGGATGAGTTCTTTAATTTTGATGGAAGACAAGAAGATATATCTGATCAATACCGCTCGTTAGAGAAGAGAGAAACTAAATGGAAGGCATATGGATTTGATTCTTCTGTTTTGCAAATCAAAGATGGATGGGCAGGTAGGAATCTATGGTTCCAGCAGTTAACTCATTCTGTGAGATCAGTGAGGAATCTTGAGGGTCCATGTCTGTTGAGAATTCCAGCACCAGGCACATGGGGTTGAATCTTAGAGACGGTGGCTAAACCTCTATCAAGTATGTGTCAATCTTATGCTTTATAATGGCTGTTGTATCAGCAACAATCATTAACAGATATAATAATGTCGTTGTCGAAGCATTTGTTTAGGCCTAGGTTTAAGTGTTCTTGGTTAAATGAATCACACTATGTGAATTTGTTAGATGGGAAGGAAAATCAGTTAACAGCGATTCCTGAAGCATTGGAGGTGAAACCCGTGAGGGCTAAAAGCTGTTTTTGTTAAAATAAAACATATGATGGACAGGGTATGTTTATGGGAATATCAGATTGTGATGACTTTGGGTAAGCATGAACGTAAGGTTAGTAATGAGAAATATAATGTAACTTTTTATGTTCCATTTAGTAAGAAGAGCAGGACTTTGATGGCGAAAGATCAGCTTTTGCCTGGTAATGTGACTATTGGGAATTTTAGAGATATTTGGTGGGGTTTGTGGTGATAAAGAGCATATATATTCTTACCCTATGGATGGAAAGGATGTTGTTACATGTCGACGTTGAAGTTTCCATATGAGGTTTTTACCATTAAAAGAGGGGAAGCACCGGAAACAGATAAATCTGATTCTAGGTTTGGAAATAGGGTGAAAAGGGACATGGAGAAATTTCATAGTCTGGAAGCCTACCATTGGAGGATAAGTCTAGGAGAGAAGTGGGGACTTTTTCCATGGTATGGTGTAACATTTTTGGCAGATCACATTGATAATATTACCTATACTTTGTAGGGTTTTACAAATGAAACGATAAGAGGGTTTAACCTTCTGTCAATACTCAAAGGAGTATTGATGGATAGATATCCATTTTGAATATCCAATCATTTTTCACATGTTTTTACATATTATTGTGATATTTAGTATTTTCTTATGAATCAAAGGGGGGAAATGGAATGTGATTCATTTTATATATCATTTTTATATTATTGTTGATATTGATGTTTTAATTTGCATGTGTTGTTTTGCAAAAGATACTGTTTGGTGTTTTCTTTTCTTCCAGAAGCATATGGGGGAATGTGTAGAGGGGATTCAAATACTCAAACATGGACAATATGAATGGACTGGAGGAAGTGGAACAAGGAAGGTGTGGAAATGTTCAGATTCCATCATCGACATTGCATTGAAAGTCAACACTGCTGAAGAGATGAAGTGTAGTGGACTACATTCCAGTGTATGCAATGATATATAGACATATTTGCATGTGTAATACATAATTTGTGTCTGTATTCTGTATTAATTTTTGAAGAATGATGTTTTCTGTTGTTGGGTACATGTGGGGATCTCAGATGTTTTTGTTTATTTCGTGGATGCTTAGGGATATTGGGTCTCGGCAGGGACAGAGAGAATCCACAGGAGGGTCCAATGGGTCGACCAGCCTGAATGTGGACATTTTTGATTGTATTTTGTTTTCTGAGGCTTTCATGTGTATTCAATTGCATCATAGTTTAAAATGCATTGATAAAGATTTATGAATTGATCTGGAGTACTTAGTGGTTGCCTGGGGCAGAGGGGCCGTGAGAGAATTTTACTGTCTTGATTGATTGATGGATATTTGGAAAGAAAGCTGCCAGACAGGTTTTTCGCTCTCACACTCCATAAAGATATGTTCATATTTCATAGACATTTATTTACACTCCATAAGAAAAATGTGTTTACTCTCCATACATTTTGGTTTATTGCTAAAGTTACTCAATAAGAGAAATTGTTATTTGTCATAATCCTATTCTTTTTGTTTTTGAGACTTAATTAGTCTTGAAGGGGGGAAATATGTAGTGTCTAAACAGTTTATGACTTTGCTGATGTTTGCAAATGGTGTGTTAGAGGAAGTCTGTTATGTGGAGGCCTGGGATTGGTTTATGGGGAAACCACCCATATCATGTTACAGATTATAAATACCATGGTTGGGACAAAGGACGGGGAGGAACAACATATTAGAGATTGGGTCAGTTGTTCTCCAGATGTCTGCAGGAGTCTGTAAATTGACGCTGAAATCTTCGATGTAATAAACTATTATAATCAAGGACAGTGTCAGCGGATTTCTTGTCATCACAGCATCTCAGCATCATTATCTCGACACTACAATAGGGAGCCATTAATTACGTTCAACATAGGAGGGCCAAGCACAGGAAGTAGCTCTTTCAGTAGTTTAGTTGGAATAGGGTCCAATATGCAGCTTGACGGTTTAGAGGCCATGACTATTTTCATGAATGTGTCAAGAGATATAGGATTAAAAAAAAAACTTGAGTGTCTCCATTGATCCTAGGTTCTGGCAGTTGTGGCCTCATTTAACACAGTAAATTCATCAGGCTTGAGCAATGTTTCAGTCAGGCCAATCACATCAAGATTATGATCAGTGATTAGTTCATTGACTATGACTGTCTTGGAAGTGAGGGATCTAACATTAAGTAACCCTATTTTGAGATGTGAGATATCACAATCTCTTTCAATAATGACAGGAATGGAGAAGGTCTTTATTCCAGTGAGATTACTAAAGTGAACACCGCCATGTTTAGTTTTGCTCAACCTAGATCGAGGCAAAGACACGGTCTCGATGGGGATAGCTGAGCTGTGCTAGTGGCAGACTCCACTAAGCTGGCAGGCTGGCTAACAGCCTGCTGCCTGGCCTGCACCCTATCTCATTGTGGAGCTGGAGGAGTTAGAGCCCTGTCTATGTTGATAGATAAGATGATAGATTAATTTGTATTTTAAGAATAATGACTAAAGGATTTCACCCCAAATACAGTATAAACGTGTGAACGGTGTTAGAGTTATAATGTAGTGGCAACCCACTAACAGAGGGGGGCGGGACTAAACATTCCAGGGTGAAGGGGACTGAGAAAACGGGTTTAAAAAAGCCTCCTAAATGTGGGCGGAGCAAAGTGCCTTTCTGTGTCAAGGGGTATAAAGCTGTATGTATGTTTTTTGGCTGCAGAGCTCTCCATGATTAAAAATACAGATCATTCTTGCTGGTTGTGGACCTTGAATCATTTATGATTATAACCAGAGCCTTACAACCCCTGGTAATGATTCAAGCTTAGGTTGAATTAGAGATAGAAATTCTCATGACATAAGATGAGTGCACCCCTCCAGCTAGGATCAAGTCCGTCACTCCTCAGCAGACCAGGCTTGGTCCTGTTTGTGGGTGAGTCCCAGAAAGAGGGCCAATGATCTACAAATTCTATATTTTGGGATGGGCAGAAAACAGTTTTCAACCAGCGATTGAGTTGTGAGACTGTGTTGTATAGCTCATCACTCCCCCTAACTGGGAGGGGGCCAGAGACAATAACTTGGTGCCGACAGATTTAAACACTGCATTTGTCGGCACAATCGTACATCACCTTTTAATTTCAGTAGTGCTACAATGCGGAACTTCCGAGATACGGATTGAATGTAGCCCTTAGTTCAAGTGCAAATGTTTCCTTACCACATTAAGTTCAATGGAGTCCAATGTCACATTAATAGTGGTTAATATGACCTGTCAATGAAATTGATATTTTTCTTTCTATTCAGAGAACAACTGCATCAACTGAGTTCAAAATGAAGACACAGAATGTGACAGCTACTTTTTTTCACCCTGGGTATGTAATACACTGTATTTCATTCTTTGTTCATGTTTACATTACACATTTTTTACTTTGTAAATATTTAATGGAGGCAATTTTGCATGTTGCTTAGTCTACTATCACATCTCACAACACAATTAAATACATTTCCAAAGTCTTGAAATATTAAAAGGGAAAATGACTTAAGTGGAGGATGTAAATATTATTATGTAATTTCGCTGTAAGGAAAAAATTTGCTATTGTGTAAAAAAATTTAATAAAAGCTAATTAGTGTGCTAAACTTAATAAGGTATAAGTAATGTTTGGTAACACTTTACTGTAGGTGTCCTTATGTATGCATTCATAAAGCCTTTAAAACAGCCATATAAACACATAACATTCGTCATAAACTGACATAAGTAGTTTTAAATAGTTATGAGTAACGGTATAAGATATTATAAAACTAGTTATAATGGGTGCTATAGACGACTGTTCGTCCTGTTGTCATGTGCTCTAATGTCAACTGTGAAGAACAACTGCTATTACACAGTTTGCATGAAAACCTATGCTATATAAGATTCTACATACCAGATGTTATTACACGGTGTTATATAATTTACCAACCTCTGTGTCACATTAATACATTGAATGGAATGATGGGTGTCATAACCATGTCATATGCCGTTATAGAGTGTGCACAGACACACACCTATGTGACATTAAATTGAGGGGTTATAAAACAGCTATGAATGTGCTTGTACCACAGGATGTATTGAGAATTACAAAACATTACCATTCAAAGGATCTCAAAGGAACATGGGAAAATGGGAACACAGTTGTATATACAATGTGTTTATTTAGACAACGAAACAATAAACTATTTTGAATTGTATAAATTGGATCACGACCAGGTATTTAAAAAATATATACAAAATAATAACTTGCCAAATTATTTGACTTTGATTTGTGACAGATGTTTAGGCTGCAGTAACAATGACAACTACATTATGAAGAAATGCTAGCCAGCTAGTTAGCTAGCTAAGTAGTTGACCCACAGATGGCTGGCTAGCTAGCTAATTTCACTACAGGCGAAATGGAAAAACATACTCTGTAGCACATTGCACACATCCTGTTTCACTTACACACAATTACCTTTTCATCTCAATTTATTTAACTCGAGCTAAACGTTAACATTATCCATTTTGTTTGCTGTATAGGTTTGGAACGTGTTAATCTCCCCTTTCTTCTACAGAGATATGAGTCACTGGCACAAGAGCCGTCAAAAAACGTTTAATTGGATCTCCAAACTGTCCATGAAATTTCAACTATATGATTCACTGAAACAAATGGACAGTTTGCATATCAATTGAAAAGTGATTTAGAGCTTGTGTCAGGGAATCATAGCAATGAAATGGGAAGAAGGGTGGGACTTACCAACATAACAACAACACATGAGAAGCAAGATGATCAGCTCATGGCAAACCATCAAAGAACATGGATAAGAGAACATTTGTTAGATTGAGTTAAACAACGTCTATGAACATGAAAAAGTAATTGTTTTAAAAGTGTGCTGAAAGAGAATGTATTGCGTGATGTGCTGCAAAGGCAGCATTATAATTCAAAATTCCTCCTGTAGCTAGCAAGCTCTAGCTAGATAGCTAGCTATGCATCGATGGGGACACAGTGTTGCTGCTCGTGCTCATGTCATGGCCCTACGGGTGTGAATGACTAGCTAGCTAGAGGCAATAATGTCACTTATACTGTCAAACAAAACACATTGCTTGGATTGTAAAGAGCAGGGCTCGCCAACTCTGTTCCTGTAGAGCTACATGTTGCAATTGCAACATCATCTACTTAGTTATTTAGTTAACTAGCAGCTAGCTACCAGACAACCCATTTTCTTTATAATATTGCTGTCATTGTTACTGTAGCCTCCGTATCATCCTTTTTTCACAGCTGTCACGACTGATTTTGTTGTAAAATGCTATTTGCTTCCATTTTATACATTATATTTTGTGTTTTTATCCCGATTGGTGGTTATGACCTTGTCTCATCGCTGTAACTTCTCAATGGGTTCGGGAGAATCAAAGGTAGAGACATGTCTTTGAAGTGTCTGCACACACTCTATAACGGCATATGACATGGTTATGTCGTCCATCATTCCATTCAATGTAGTAATGTGACACAGAGGTTGGTAAATGACATAACACCCTGTTAAAACATCTGGTATGTAGACACTGATGTAGCAAGCAATTACATATGATATACGTTCTCATGCATATTGTGTAATTGTCACGCCCTGACTCAGGGGACTCTTATATGTTGAGTCAGGGTGTGAATGTTTCTATGTTAGTAGTTCTATGTTTTCTTTCTAGTATGTGTAGATCTGTTGGCCGGTGTGGTTCCCCATCAGAGGCAGCTGTTGCTCGTTGTCTCTGATTGGGGATCATTCTTAGGCAGCCTATTGGCACTGTTTAGTTGTGGGATCTTGTTCCGTGTTGAGGCTAGTTTTGTGTTCAGCCTTTGGACTTCACGTTTGGTTTGGTTTGTTGTTTTGTCGTGTGTTTATTCGTTGTAAATAAACATGTATGCATATCACGCTGCGCCTTGGTCTGACCCGTCCTTCAACGAACGTGACAGAAGATCCCACCAAACACGGACCAAGCAGCGTGCCCAGGAGGACCGAACACCCTGAACACAGGTGGGGAAGATGTGGTTGTGGGAAGAGATATTTGCGGGAAAAGGACCATGGGCGAAGGTAGATGCCCAGGCAGGAGAGGAGCAACGGCAACACGGAGGGCGCCGGTCGAGGAGGAAGCCCGAGATGCAGCCCCAAGAAAATGTTGGGGGGGTTGGGGGCACACGGGGTGGTTGGCGGAGCCTAGTTTCAGAGCAGAGCCAACTCCCCGTACTCATGCGAGGAAGCGTGTGACTGGGCAGGCTCCGTGTTATGTGGAGCTACGTACTGTATCGCCAGTGCGCCGGCACAGTCCTGTACGTCCTGTGCTAGCACCACGCACTTGCCGTGCGAAGATGGGCATCAAGCCAGGACAGGGTGTGCCGGCTCAACGCTCCTGGTCTCCAGTACGCCTCCTCGGTCCCGCATATCCTGCGCCGGTTCTACGTACTGTATCGCCAGTGCGCGTGCACAACCCAGTGCGTCCTGTGCTAATGCCTCACACATACTGTGCGGAAGTAGGCATCCAGCCAGGACGGGTTGTGTCAGCTCTCCACTCCAGACCTCCAGTCCGCCTCCACAGTCCGGTACGGCCCGTTCCTGCTCCCCGCACCGAGCCAGTGGTGTGTGTTCCCAGTCCGGCCCGGCCTGTTCCTGCTCCTCGCACCAAGCCAGTGGTGTGTGTCGCCAGTCCGGCCCGTTCCTGCTCCTCGCACCAAGCCAGTGGTGCGTGTCGCCAGTCCGGCCCGGCCTGTTCCTGCTCCTCGCACGAGACCAGTGGTGCGTGTTTCCAGTCCGGCCCGGCCTGTTCCTGCTCCTCGCACCAAGCCAGTGGTGCGTGTCACCAGTCCGGCCCGGCCTGTTCCTGCTCCTCGCACCAAGCCAGTGGTGCGTGTTCCCAGTCCGGCCCGGCCTGTACCTGCTCCTCGCACCAAGCCAGTGGTGCGTGTTCCCAGTCCGGCCCGGCCTGTACCTGCTCCTCGCACCAAGCCAGTGGTGCGTGTCGCCAGTCCGGCCTGGCCCACTCCTGCTCCTCGCACCAAGCCTGTGATGCGTGTGTCCAGTCCGGCACGGCCCGTGCCCGTTCCACCGGTGCCTGGTCCAGCTCCGGTCAGCAGCTCCACTCCGGAGCCAGAGCAGTCTGCTCCACCGGTGCCCAGTCCAGCTCCGGTCAGCGGTGCCACTCCGGAACCAGGGCAGTCCGCTCCACCGGGGTCTAGTCCAGCTCCGGTCAGCGGATCCACTCCGGAACCAGGGCAGTCCGCTCCACCGGGGTCCAGTCCAGCTCCGGTCAGCAGCTCCAGTCCGGAGCCTGAGCTGTCCGCTCCACCGGGGCCTGGTCCAGCTCCGGTCAGCGGCTCCAGTCCAGACCCAGATGGCAGCCCCTCTCCAGGTTCGGGGTCTCCCACACCAGGGTCCAGACAGGGCTTGGTACATCGTGGGAGGAAGGAGAGGGGAAGCAGCGCGCCGAGGTCCAGACCAGACCAGGGGCGCAACAGGGAGGGGGAGAGTATGTGGTTGTCACGCCCAGAGCCGGATCCGCCTCCGATGCGGAATGCCCACCCGGCCCCTACCCTGTTATTTAATGTTTGTGCGGTCGGAGTCCGCACCTTTGGGGGGGGTACTGTCACGCCCTGACTCAGGGGACACTTATATGTTGAGTCAGGGTGTGAATGTTTCTATGTTAGTAGTTCTATGTTTTCTTTCTAGTATGTGTAGATCTGTTGGCCGGTGTGGTTCCCAATCAGAGGCAGCTGTCGCTCGTTGTCTCTGATTGGGGATCATACTTAGGCAGCCTATTGGCACTGTTTAGTTGTGGGATCTTGTTCCGTGTTTAGGCTAGTTTTGTGTTCAGCCTCTGGACTTCACGTTTCGTTTGGTTTGTTGTTTTGTCGTGTGTTTATTTGTTCTAAATAAACATGTATGCATATCACGCTGCACCTTGGTCTGACCCGTCCTTCAACGAACGTGACAGTAATAGCAGAGTAAATGACAACAGGATGAACAATAACCTATAACACCCATTATAATTCGTTTTATAACATCTTATGCCATTACTCATAACTATTTAAAACTACTTGACAGCTTATGACTAATGTCCAAAGGTGTTATATAGTTGCTATAAAGTATTTATGAATGCAAATTTAAGTACACATACAGAGTTACCTATTGTTCTTCAAAATCAAGGGATTTATTTCCTTTTTTTAAGGAAATAAGGAGTGTGGCTACATATGATAATTATATATTTATTTGAATATAAGTGGAATATGTAACATATTGCATGGCGCTGATGAAGAGTATACTGTATATACAGCTGCGGAAGAAATTAAGAGACCACTGCAAAATTATCAGTTTTGTTTTATTCTATAAACTACTGATAACATTTCTCCCAAATTCCCCCCAAAAATATTGATATATCAAACTGGTCAAAATAACAAAAAATATGCAATGTTGTCAGACCTCGAATAATGCAAAGAAAATAAGTTAATGTTCATTTTTAAACAACACAATACTAATGTTTTAACTTAAGAAGAGTTTAGAAATCAATATTTGGTGGAATAACCCAGATTTTCAATCACAGCTTTCATGCGTCTTGGCATGCTCTCCACCAGTCTTTCACATTGATGTTGGGTGACTTTATGCCACTCCTGGTGCAAAAATTCAAGCAGCTCGGCTTTGTTTGATGGCTTGTGACCATCCATCTTCCTCTTGATCACATTCCAGAAGTTTTCAATGGGGTTCAGGTCTAGAGATTGGGCTGGCCATGACAGGGTCTTGATCTGGTGGTCCTCCATCCATACCTTGATTGACCTGGTTGTGTGGCATGGCACATTGTCCTGCTGGAAAAACCAATCCTCAGAGTTGGGGAACAATGTCAGAGCAATAGGAAGCAAGTTTTCTTCCAGGACAACCGTGTACGTGGCTTGATTAATGCGTCCTTCACAAAGACAAATCTGCCCGATTCCAGCCTTGCTGAAGCACCCACCAAATTTCACAGTGGGTGCGAGACACTGTGGCTTGTAGGCCTCTCCAGGACTCCGTCTAACCATCAGATGACCAGGTGTTGGGCAAAGCTGAAAATTGGACTCATCAGAGAAGATGACCTTACTCCAGTCCTCTACGGTCCAATCATGGTCTTTTGCAAACCTCAGCCTGGCTCTTCTTTGCTTCTCATTGATGAAGGGCTTTTTTCTAGCTTTGCACGACTTCAGCCCCGCCCCTAGGTGCCTGTTTCGAATCGTCCTCGCCGTGCACTTCACCCCAGCTGCCGTTTGCCATTCTTTTTGTAGGTCACTTGATGTCATCCTACGGTTGTTGAGTGACATTCGAATGAGTTGGCGGTCATCCCGGTCAATAGAGAGTCGTTTTCGCCCTCTGCCGGTCTGTAGCTTTGTTGTCCCCAATGTCTGCTGCTTGACCTTGTTCTTATGAACCGCCGTCTTTGAAATTTTAAGGATGGAAGCAAACTGACGCTCACTCTATCCCTCTGCCAATAAAGCCAGAATTGAACCCTTCTTTTCCTCACTCCAAACTTTCCTTTTCAACTCTTTTGGCATGGTCAATAGTTTTATTTTTTAAAAAATATTAATATTACTTTTGAGGTACTATTAGCACTGTTTTTGCCATCCAGCTGATCCTATTGCAAGAGGATAGTGATGACCACAGCAGTGTTTTTTTTACTTTTCCTCGTTAAATAAGATTTGGTTCGTGTAAAGGAAAGAATGAATGGGGCCATGTATCGTGAGATTTTGAGTGAAAACCTCCTTCCATCAGCAAGAGCATTGAAGATGGGTCGTGGCTGGGTCTTCCAGCATGACAACGACCCGAAACACACAGCCAGGGCAACTAAGGAGGGGCTCCGTAAGAAGCATCTCAAGGTCCTGGAGTGGCCTAGCCAGTCTCCAGACCTGAACCCAATAGAAAATATTTGGAGGGAGCTGAACGTCCGTATTGCCCAGCGACAGCCCCGAAACCTGAAGGATCTGGAGAAGGTCTTTATGGAGGAGTGGGCCAAAATCCCTGCTGCAGTGTGTGCAAACCTGGTCAAGACCTACAGGAAACGTATGATCTCTGTAATTGCAAACAAAGGTTTCTGTACCAAATATTAAGATCTGCTTTTCTGATGTATCAAATACTTATGTCCTGCAATAAAATGCAAATTAATTACTTAAAAATCATACAATGTGATTTTCTGGATTTTTGTTTTAGATTCCGTCTCTCACAGTTTAAGTGTACCTATGATAAAAATTACAGACCTCTACATGCTTTGTAAGTAGGAAAACCTGCAAAATCGGCAGTGTATCAAATACTTGTTCTCCCCACTGTATACTAAAATGTAAATGTTATATATATTTCTCATAAATTAGAATTTTACTAAAATGATATTAGAATTGCTGTATTTTCTTTACAAAAAAAAGAAGTGTATTTATAATGTGTTTGAAGTATACTTTTACAAATACACTTCTGCTAACCAACCACATAAACTATTATAATTAGACATGTAATGGTTACTTTGATTGACCAACACATCTTCCCAGCTATTGTTAACATGCTACTTTTAAAGCAGTTGTGGCTGGAGCAGCCATTTCACACTTTAGTTGTTCATATTACGGTAAGAAATTTACATTTTAATAAAATGTGTAATGTGTAATATGTCATGTGTAATTAAAAGTACAACATTATTCAGTTTGAAAATCAAAATCAAAACATTAGAATAAGCTAAATATGAGAAACAATATCATATTATAAATCAAAACCTCAGCTGCAGAAAAGTATAAGGGATCGGGGTTTGGCTGGGTCTAGACAGAGTCTGACACTCCCCCGATCTACAGAGAGGGGGAGTCATCAGACTCGATCTGTTTCACCTGAGTTCTGAGCACACCTGTCAGTAATTAGAGTAGGATATAAGGTGTGCTCAGAAGTTCAGTTGGTGCGAGGTATTGTTCCATTGTGACTTGCTAAGCGTTTTGTTCAGAGAGAGAGAAAGTTTGTTGTTTTTGATTACCAGTGTATCCGACCTGTGCTTCGTTGTTTGACTCCCCGAATTGCTTAATCCTCTGCTTGTCTATCCCAGTGATTACCGTACTCTGATCCTGTGCCTGTGCCCTCGACTACGACTACGCCCGCTCCCTTGGTACCTCTGCCTGTCTTAGCCTTGCCCGGTTTTTGACCACAGCTCGCCCGACCACGATTAAGCAATTCCCTTGTCTGTACTTTAATAAAACATCGCAATTCTGCGATTGGATCTTACCACTCTGTCCGAGTATTCATTACAAAAAGGATGCTGGGGAATGTGCAAATGTTTGTGCAAATGTTTAAAAGTATACTTTAAATATATTTTGTGGACATTTAAGTTAAATATACTTTTTTGAAAAACTACTTACGTATATTTTCTTGAAGTATGAAAAAGTATACTCTCGGGATGCATATTCCAGACTATATGTTTCCTTATGTGGAATAAACAATCGTTATAATTGTCAACTTTCTCTGCACTCTTCAGAACAGGAATTCAGAAAGTACTTAAACTCATTATTGGCACTGCCTTGCAAAATTATTCATACTCCTTGGATTTCTTCACATTTTATTGTTACAAAGTGGGATTAAAATTGATTTAATTGTATTCTTTGGTCAACAATCTACACAAAATACTCTGTCAAAGTGGAAGATTTCTATTTTTTTTATTTTTAAGATTGATATAAATTAAATAACTGAAATATAGTCATTGGCAGCGATTACAGCTGTGAGTCTTCTTGGGTAAGTCTCTAAGAGCTTTACACACTTATATTGTGCAATATTAGCCCTTTATTATTTTCATAATTCTTCAAGCTCTGTCAACATTCACTGTCTTCTTGGTAAGCAACTCCAGTGTAGATTTGGCCTTGTGTTGTAGGTTACTGTCCTGCTGAAAGTTGAATTCCTCTCCCAGTGTCTGTTGTAAAGCAGACTGAAGCAGGTTTTCCTCTTTTATCCGGAAAAACTCTCCAGTATTTGCCAACGTCAAGCATACTCATACCATGATGCAGCCACCACCATGCTTGAAAAGAAGGCGGCAATTACTCAGTGATGTGTTGTGTTGGATTTGCCCCAACCATAAGGCTTTGCATTTAGGCCAAAACATTTTTTTGCAGTATTACTTCAGTGCCTTGTTGCATACAAGATGTATGTTTTTTTTATTCTGTATATTTGTATTATTCTTTTCACTCTGCCATTTAAATAATTATTGTGGAGTCACTACAATGTTATTGATCCATCCTCAGTTTTCTCCCATCACAGCCATTGAACTCTGTAACTGTTTTACAAACACAAATGGCCTCATGGTAACATCCCTGAGCAGTTTCATTCCTGTCCTGCAGGTCAGTTCAGAAGGACAACTGTATCTTTGATATATCTGGGTGGTTTAATATATAATCCACAGCATAATTATTAACTTGACCATGCTTAAAGAGCCATTCAATGTCTGATTTGATATTGTTAACAATCTACCAATCACTGCACTTTTATGAGGCTTTCGAAAGGGTCCCTGGTCTTTGTAGTTGAATCTGTGCTTGAAATTCAAAACTTGACTGAGGGACCTTACAGATGTTGTATGAATGGGGGACAGAGGAAGGGTCATAAAAAAATAATGTCAACCCCTATTATTTCACACGTCCATGTAACAATATTCTGTGATTTGTTAAGCCAAAATGTACTCTGTTTACTCCTGAACTAATTTAGGCTTGCCTAAAAAAAGGGTTTATGCAATGACTATATTTTAATTATCTAATTTGTATTAATCTAAAATATATATATATATATATATATTCTTCCACTTTGACATTACAGAGTATTTTGAGTTCGTTGTTGACAAAAAATGACAAATCAATTTTAACCCCACTTCATAAAACAATAAAATTTGAAGAAATCCAAGAGGTATAAATACTTTTGCATGGCACTTGTAGTGTACTTGATCACTCACAGAGTTTCATGGAAAAAAAAAATGCTTTAACTTAAAAACAACTGTATTTTGAATTAATATACCAAATTATAATTAAAGCGTTTGAAATTGATGTATAGTTTTAATGAGTGTGTTTAAGTTTAAAACTTAGTGAACATATGGTCTTCAAAGGGGGTGACACTCTAGATCCAAACTGCTACAGACCTATATCCATCCTGCCCTGCCTTTCGAAAGTATTTGAAAGCCAAGTTAACAAACAGATCACCGACCATTTCGAATACCACCGTACCTTCTCCGCTATGCAATCCGGTTTCCGAGCTGGTCATGGGTGTACTTCAGCCACGCTCAAGGTCCTAAACGATATTATAACCGCGATTGATAATAGACAGTACTGTGCAGCCGTCTTCATCGACCTGGCCAAGGCTTTCGACTCTGTCAACCACCACATTCTGATTGGCAGACTAAATAGCCTTGGTTTCTCAAATGACTGCCTCGCCTGGTTCACCAACTACTTCTCAGATAGAGTTCAGTGTGTCAAATCGGAGGGCCTGTTGTCTGGACCTATGGCAGTCTCTATGGGGGTGCCACAGGGTTCAATTATTGGGCCGACACTTTTCTCCGTGTATATCAATGATGTCGCTCTTGCTGCTGGTGACTCTCAGATCCACCTCTACGCAGACGACACCATTTTGTATACATCTGGCCCTTCATTGGACACTGTGTTAACAAACCTCCAAACGAGCTTCAATGCCATACAACACTCCTTCAGTAGCCTCCAACTGCTCTTAAACACTAGTAAAACTAAATGCATGCTTTTCAATCTAACGCTGCTGGCACCCGCCCACCCGACTAGAATCACCACTCTTGACGGGTCTGACCTAGAGTATGTGGACAACTACAAATACCTAGGTGTCTGGTTAGACTGTACACTCTCCTTCCAGACTCACATAAAGAATCTCCAATCCAAAGTTAAATCTAGAATCAGCTTCCTATTTCGCAACAAAGCCTCCTTCACTCATGCTGCCAAACATGCCCTCGTAAAACTGACTATCCTACCGATCCTTGACTTCGGCGATGTCATTTACAAAATAGCCTCCAACACTCTACTCAGCAAATTGGATGTAGTCTATCACAGTGCCATCCGTTTTGTCTCCAAAGCCCCATACGCTACACACCACTGTGACCTGTACGCTCTTGTTGGCTGGTCCTCACTACATGTTCGTCGTCAAACCCACTGGCTCCAGGCCATCTATAAATCACTGCTAGGCAAATCCCCACCTTATCTTAGCTCATTGGTCACCATAGCAGCACCCACCCATAGTCTGCGCTCCAGCAGGTATATCTCACTGGTCATTCCCAAAGCCAACACCTCCTTTGGCCGCCATTCCTTCCAGTTCTCTGCTGCCAATGACTGGAACGAATTGCAAAAATCTCTGAAGCTGGAGACTCTTATCTCCCTCACTAACTTTAAGCATCAGTTGTCAGAGCACCTTACCGATCACTGCACCTGTACACAGCCCATCTGAAATTAGCCCACCCAACTACCTCATCCCTATATTGTTATTTATTTTGCTCTTTTGCACCCCAGTATCTCTATTTGCACATAATCTCTTGCACATCTAGCATTCCAGTGTTAATACTATTGTAATTATTTTGCACTATAGCCTATTTATTGCCTTACCTCCATAACTTGCTAAATTTGCACACACTGTATATATATTTTCTGTTGTATTTTTGACTTTATGTTTTTTACCCCATATGTAACTCTGTGTTGTTTTATCGCACTGCTTTGCTTTATCTTGGCCAGGTCGCAGTTGTAAATGAGAACTTGTTCTCAACTGGCTTACCTGGTTAAATAAAGGTGAAATAAAAAAATAAAAAAGATAGTATACTTAATGACTGAAAAAACAATGAATATAAAGTACACTTTTAATAAGTGTGTTGAAGTGTAATTATATTAGATTTATAGTATATTTCAGATATACTAGAAAAATACATCTCGTATTTGAAGTAGATATTTTTTTTTTTAGCATATTTAAGTATACTTTAGTATACTTGTAATATATTAAAATATACTTTTTTTCCCGCTTGGGCATGTAGTGGAAAATGAAGGGGAAATGGCGCTGCACAGCTTCCAGAAAACAGTCGCTTTCAAACAAGAGATTTTGTGGCTAATTGAAGTAAGAGTATTTCTGCTCATAAATTATGAATGTATGAACTACACATTGACACATCCAGCCCAAAGTGGGAGGTTTAAAAAAATACTTACAAGTCCCCAAATTTCTGGAGCATATCTTTAATAAAAATAAAATTAAATAAAAGATTTCAAATGATTGCTTGATATTTTTGGTCTTGGTGGGGGTCAAACCAAGCTTTTATGTTTTTTTGTTAACAAGTATAGAACAGACATTGAGGGAAATACAACAATGTTTTTTTGTGAAGCAAATTATTTTCTAATGCATTTCCTGCATTAAGCATTTTGATGGGTTACAACATAACATTACTCAGTTGTCTCATTATTTCAGCAACATGTATTCCAATGTGGTCTCAGAGCATTTCGTATTATTCTGTACATAAATCCGAGACACTCCATTTAGTATGATACTGTATCTTACGTTTCATATGGTAAGTATTAATTTATGGATGTCCATCATCCATTTCTTATGATATGTTATGAATTGCAATTCATAAAATATGTTACGAATTTGCAAAAGTTATATGTTACGAATTCCAGTTTGTTATGGCTAACGTTAGGTAGGTGGCTAATGCTAATGTTAGCTAGCTCTAGGGGTTAGGGGTTAAGGTTAAGACTTAGGTTAAAGGGTTAAGGTCAGGGTTAGGGGAAGGGGAAGGGTTAGCTAAAAGGGTTAAGGGTAGGGTTAGGTGAAGGGTTAGCTAACATTCTAAGTAGTTGCAAAGTAGCTAAAAAGTAGTAAGTAATTGCAAAGTTGCTAATTAACTAAAATGTTAAAGTTGTCCGTGATGAGATTCAAGCACGCAAGCTTTGGGTTCATGTTATACACCCACCCGTCCATCCATCCACCCTGACCAACCACACTCCTTTCATTTTTGCCTTAAGTAACCTACAGTGGGGAAAAGAAGTATTTAGTCAGCCACCAATTGTGCAAGTTCTCCCACTTAAAAAGATGAGAGAGGCCTGTAATTTTCATCATAGGTACACGTCAACTATGACAGACAAATTGAGATTTTTTTTCCCGAAAATCACATTGTAGGATTTTTTATGAATGTATTTGCAAATTATGGTGGAAAATAAGTATTTGGTCAATAACAAAAGTTTCTCAATACTTTGTTATATACCCTTTGTTGGCAATGACACAGGTCAAACGTTTTCTGTAAGTCTTCACAAGGTTTTCACACACTGTTGCTGGTATTTTGGCCCATTCCTCCATGCAGATCTCCTCTAGTGCAGTGATGTTTTGGGGCTGTCGCTGGGCAACACAGACTTTCAACTCCCTGGAGACTGGCTAGGCCACTCCAGGACCTTGAAATGCTTCTTACGAAGCCACTCCTTTGTTGCCTGGGCTGTGTGTTTGGGATCATTGTCATGCTGAAAGACCGAGCCACGTTTCATCTTCAATGCCCTTGCTGATGGAAGGAGGTTTTCACTCAAAATCTCACGATACATGGCCCCATTAATTCTTTCCTTTACACGGATCAGTCGTCCTGGTCCCTTTGCAGAACAGCCCCAAAGCATGATGTTTCCAACCCATGCTTCACAGTAGGTATGGTGTTCTTTGGATGCAACTCAGCATTCTTTGTCCTCCAAACACGACGAGTTGAGTTTTTACCAAAACGTTCTATTTTGGTTTCATCTGACCATATGACATTCTCCCAATCCTCTTCTGGATCATCCAAATGCACTCTAGCAAACTTCAGACGAGCCTGGACATATACTGGCATAAGCAGGGGGACACGTCTGGCACTGCAGGATTTGAGTCCCTGGCGGCGTAGTGTGTTACTGATGGTAGGCTATGTTACTTTGGTCCCAGCTCTCTGCAGGTTATTCACTAGGTCCCCCCGTGTGGTTCTGGGATTTTTGCTCACCGTTCTTGTGATCATTTTGACCCCACGGGGTGAGATCTTGCGTGGAGCCCCAGATCGAGGAAGATTATCAGTGGTCTTGTATGTCTTCCATTTCCTAATAATTGCTCCCACAGTTGATTCCTTCAAACCAAGCTGCTTAGGCGCAAAGTTCTGTATCCAATCTTCAAGGAAAACAGATTAAAAGGGAAACGTGTTGCACTAGTGGTGGATAAATTACATATTGACAACCAAATGTTCAGAGACACAAAGACTACTCCATGGCTATTCTAAAAGTTGTAATAGAGGAGTCAAATATTGGAGCACCTGATACTAGCAATGATAGGGATTGTAATATTAAATAACATTTATAGTAAGTATAGTATTTTATAAATGGATAAAACGATATAACAAGCAGAATAATACATCTTTATATACAAATAATTAGAACATGGATTTTTTGGCGGGAGGTTGTTGTTTTGTCGGATGGTTGTTGTGGTTGGTCCTGTGTTCTCTCTGGCGTCCTTTCCCCCTTGCAGCAGATGTGGATGCGGGTGCGTTTGCACGCTCGGCCCATTTCTTCCGCAGTCAACCATGTGGTGTGCATTTTTGTGTTTGAAAAGGTGCGGCGTTAAGTGAGTGAGAGGGGAAATGGTTGCATATCCCAGAGCCGACCGGGGGTCTATGAACAGGGGTAGTGAGAGAGAGAGCTTTCAATTTTGTGTAGATGAGGGATATACATTTTTAAAAATAGTATACATCTAATCTAATTATTCATTGTCCTATCATGATGGAAAGATCCATAACCCTATAACCTGGACACCCACCTGAGCGACCCATACACCAAAGAGAAGTTCCCATCTATTTTATGGACCTGCTGTGAATATGCAGCCTAAACAGAGAAATAAATGCGGTCAGAGACCTACTTGAGCAGCACCGCCCCTCAAGATTCTGAGCCTGCCTGGCAGGGTTGGTCCTACAAAGCCAGAGCCCCCTGATGGGAGAGCATAATATACAAGGAAATTCTCAAAGCTGCTAATGAGAACCTTGACGACCTTTTACCTAGCCGGTGGGGATTCCGGTGGGGTACGCCCACCCAGGTAGTGGCAGTGCTGGCAACACTGGCTGCAGTAACCCATGGGGAGGGGGTCACACTCGGACAATCAGAGAGGGGGTTTATCATTGTGGCCCAGGTGGCACAAAATAATCAAAGGTCTGACCGCATGGAGATGCTTGGGAAAATGGTTACAACAGGGGATCAGAGTGTTTGTGTCTCAGGTGAAGAGGGTGGATCTGATCTCCATCACCTAGGACTTGACATAGATTAAGTAGATTAATCAAATCTCACATTGTTATCAATTTCTGCTCAATCTGCATGCTTTCTCAATCAGCTTTAACTGTATGTGCACTCGTAGATCAAGTTATTTCTCGAGTTGGGCTCTGGGATATAACAGCCGTTGAGTATCGGATTTTATGGTGGATTGTGGAGGAGGGGGGTTGAGTGTGTTGGAGTATGTGAGTATGTGCGTGTGTGCTTGTCTGGCATCTGTTGTGGGGGGGTGTGGGGGGGGTATGGGATGGACCGCGGGAATTATTTGCTAGGATAATAATTGCTTGTCAATGAATTAAATGTAATACAATGGCAATCCTGGTTATATGTTAGAATCCTATGCGTGAACTGCCGACATTATTACGCATATTAATTGATAATGATGGAAAATAGGATATGCATAATTTAAAAAATATTATATAGATATATATATATATAGAGGTGAAAGCATTGGAAATGCTTTTGGCGGTTAACCTGCTTCTGTTTTGTGCGTGGCACTGTGTGCTGTTTTCGATGGATGGGTCCTGGCCTCTCGGGGCCTTAGGGATACGGAGGGACGTGGGTGGGATGCTGATCACTGGGATGACGGCTCAACTTGGGATGGGGAGGGGCTTTAGCGGGGGAATTAGTGGAGAACAATTGAAGGGTTACTCCGTAGCAATGCAAATATCACGGTACAGCTATATGGACACTCAATCATTACGCTATTTTTTATTGGTAAATTTACAAACATATATAATGATAAATAGACTTGAAACTTGTATCTCATCATGGTGTATGGTGAAATAAGTATAGCCAGTTATAATTGTAATGGCTTAGCTGATAATAACAAAAGAAGAACAATATTTACATGGCTCAAAGAGAAGGAATATAATATCTATTGTATACAGGAAACTCATTCAACAATTCGAGATGAAGTAGCGTGGAAAAAAGAATGGGGGGAATATACTTCTCCCATGGGCAAAGAAATTCAAAAGGGGTGATGATATTAATTAATAGTAATTTCGATCCGAATGTGCAAATTGTCCAAATAGATACGCAAGGTAGATGGATTATTTTAAATATGGTATTGGACCATAAACAGATATGGCTCATTAACCTTTACGGACCAAATAATGATGATCCACAATTCTTTGACAATATATATAATAAATTATCAAGCCTGCAAGCAACTCAAGACAATATTATTATGGTGGGGGATTATAATACTGTTTTAAATAGCTCAATGGACCGAAAAGGAAATCACACCACAAACAATCACCCACATGCTCTTAAGGAAATTGTGAATGTCATGGATACATTAGAACTAGTAGATATATGGAGGCTTAAATATGCTGATCTAGTGAGATATACATGGCGGAGACTGAATCAAGCTAGTCGTCTTGACTTCTTTCTTATCTCATTCCGTTGGCACCAAAAGTAAAAAAAGTGTTGATAGGGGACAGAATGCGGTCGGACCATCATATAATAGGCATATACATTACTCTGACTGAATTTCCACGTGGGCGAGGTTATTGGAAATTTAATCAAAGCCTATTAGATGATAATTTATTTATAATTAGAACAAAGGAATTTATAACTGACTTTTTCCAACATAACATAGGTACAGCGAATCCCCTTATTGTATGGGACACCTTTAAATGTGCCTTTAGAGGCCATGCAATTCAGTACTCATCTCGAAAACAAAAGCAATTTAGGTCAAAAGAGTTTATACTAAGAAAGGAAATAGAAAGTCTAACAGAACAGATAGATGGCAATAAAAACTGTAACATAGAGGCTCAGAATAAATTAGAGGAAAAACAAAAAGAAATGGAAAAACTTATTCAAGAAAGATCAAGTGTAATATATTATAAAAATAAAGCAAACTGGATGGAATATGGGGAAAAATGCACAAAATTCTTTTTTAATCTTCAACATAGGAATGCTACCAAAAAGAACTTAATGAAACTGGTTACAATTGACGGAGTCACCCATAATTCACCTAATGATATTTTGAAGGAAGAAACGTATTTTAAGCATATGTTTTCTTTTCAGTCGCCTCCATCTCCTCTAACTGAAGCTAATTGTAGAGATTTTTTTTCTATTGATAATGTCAAATTAACAGCCACACAGAAAGACTCATGTGAAGGTGAAATTACAGAGGAGGAACTTCTGGATGCAATTAAAGACTTTAAGTCCGGGAAAACTCCAGGGTTGGATGGCATACCAATCGAGGTATACCAAACCTTTTTTGATATACTAAGAGGACCGTTATTAGCATGTTTTAACCACTCCTATGTAAATGGTAGATTATCTGACACTCAAGAAGAAGGTCTGATCTCATTATTACTGAAACAGGATACAAGTGGAAAATATAAAGATCCAGTCCATTTACAAAATTGGAGGCCACTTACACTTCAGTGTTGTGATGCAAAAATCCTAGCAAAATGTATAGCGCATAGAATTAAAAAGGTATTGTCGGATATTATTCATTCTAATCAGACAGGTTTTTTACATGGAAGATACATTGGAGATAATATAAGGCAAGTATTGGAAACAATAGAACACTATGAAAAATATGGGAAACCAGGCCTGCTATTCATAGCAGACTTCGAAAAGGCATTTGATAAAGTTCGACTGGAATTTATATATAAATGCCTGGAGCATTTCAATTTTGGAGAATCTCTTATAAAATGGGTCAAAATCATGTATAGTAACCCTAGGTGTAAAATAGTAAATAATGGCTATTTCTCAGAAAGTTTTAAACTGTCAAGAGGAGTGAAACAAGGTTGTCCACTATCGGCATATCTATTTATTGTGGCCATCGAGATGTTAGCTATTAAAATCAGATCCAATAATAATATCAGAGGATTAGAAATACAGGGCTTAAAAACAAAGGTGTCATTGTACGCAGATGATTCATGTTTTTTTTAGATCCACAACTAGAATCCCTCCACAGCCTCATAGAGGATCTAGATACATTTTCTAACCTCTCTGGATTAAAACCAAATTATGACAAATGTACTATATTACGTATTGGATCACTAAAAAATACAATTTTTACATTACCATGTAGTTTACCAATAAAATGGTCTGATGGTGATGTAGATATACTCGGAATACATATCCCAAAGGAAATAAATGATCTCACTTCAATAAATTTTAATAGAAAGTTAGCAAAAATAGATAAGATCTTACTACCATGGAAAGGAAAATACCTGTCAATTTGTGGAAAAAATCACCCTGATTAACTCTTTAGTATTATCCCAGTTTACCTATTTGCTTATGGTCTTGCCTACGCCTAGCAAACAGTTTTTTAAATTATATGAGAAAAAAATATTCAATTTTATTTGGAACGGCAAGCCAGACAAAATTAAAAGAGCATATTTATATAATGAATATGAATTCGGAGGACAGAAATTATTAAATATTAAAGCATTAGACCTATCACTAAAATCTTCAGTCATCCAAAAGTTATACTTAAATCCGAACTGGTTCTCAAGCAAATTAGTAAGATTGTCTCACCCACTGTTCAAGAAAGGCCTTTTTCCCTTTATTCAGATTACAACCTCTCACTTTCAGTTATTTGAAAAGGAAATAATCTCCCAAATGTCACTATTTCTAAAACAAGCCATAGAAAGTTGGTTGCAATTTCAATTTAATCCTCCAGAAACGACAGAACAAATAATGCAACAAATATTGTGGTTAAATTCAAATATACTAATTGACAAAAAACCTTTATTTTTTGACAGAATGTTTAAAAAAGGTATAATCTTCGTAAATGATATCATCGGTAGGACTGGTGGAGTTATGTCGCACATGCAGCTAACAAAAACATATGGAAATGTCTGCTCTACCCAGAATTACAACCAAATAATTGCAGCCTTACCGCAAAAGTGGAAGAGGAAAGTTGAAGGGGGAGAAAGTAAGGAACTTGTCTGTCGGCCTTGCATTAAAGAACATAATTGGTTAAGGAAAACTGTGATAAATAAAAAAGTATATCAGTTTCACTTAAGGACCAAAGGATTGACAGCCGTCCCATATAGATTGCAAAATAGTTGGGAAGAGATCTTTGACGTACCGATCCCATGGCATAGTGTTTATGAACTGACACGCAAAACGACACCGGATTCAAAAATTAGAATCTTTCAATTTAAATTATTATATAAAATTCTTGCTACCAATAGAATGTTATTTATATGGGGGATACAATCTTCCCAGCTCTGCAGATTTTGCTGTGAAGAGATAGAATCATTAGATCATTTGTTTTGGTTCTGTCCATTTGTAGCTTGTTTTTGGACACAGGTCCAGGAATGGCTAAAGGATTGCAATATTTACCTGGAACTAACCTTGCAGGTAGCATTACTGGGTGATCTGAAAAGTCATAGTCAATCAGTCAATAATATAATAATACTTTTAGCAAAAATGTTTATTTTTAATTCACAATCTGTAGAAGCAATGAGAATAGAAAGGTTCAGAACTTTTGTAAAACATCACAGTACGGTTGAAATATATATGGCAAATAGAAATCCTATATGGATGGTGTTAAGAGATAGATGGGAGGTATTGAATAGAGTTGAAGGATGGGACTAATAACAAATAACAACAAATAATAACAAAGATAGCTAATAATGTAAGCATACTGTGTCCATAATAAGTATATAGGTTGTATGTTGGGAGCTTTTGGGAAAGAGCACAGTTAGAAAGATATGGCATTTAGAAGCAAACCGGATGGACATCATGAAAATGATCGGAGAGGTTGAGAGTAGAAGAAGTTCAGGAGCAAAAAAATAAATAAATATATATATATATATATATATATATATATATATATATATATATATATATATATATATATATATAAGATATAGAATTACTGTAAAATTAACTCTGTCCATAAGGTGTAGATAGTAAGTATAGACCGGAAGTAGAGGCCTGGGCGTTGTTGTTCACTAATTTACTCCAAGTAGGGAAAGGATGGTGGGGTTGAAAAGTAATAAAGGGGAATTAGTAAAAAAAATAAAATAAAAAAATAAAAAATAAAAATAATAATAATAATAATAAAAAAAACAAGCTGCTTACCTATTGCAGATTCAGACTTCCCAGCCTGGTGCAGGTCTACAAATTTGTTTCTGGTGTGCTTTGACAGCTCTTTGGTCTTGGCCATAGTGGAGTTTGGAGTGTGACTGTTTGAGGTTGTCGACAGGTGTCTTTTATACTGATAACAAGTTCAAACAGGTGCCATTAATACAGGTAACGAGTGGAGGACAGAGGAGCCTCTTAAAGAAGAAGTTACAGGTCTGTGAGAGCCAGAAATCTTGTTTGTTTGTAGGTGACCAAATACTTATTTTCCACCATAATTTGCAAATAAATTCATAAAAAATCCTACAATGTGATTTTCTGGATTTTTTCTCCTCAATTTGTCTGTCATAGTTGACGTGTAACTATGATGAAAATTACAGGCCTCTCTCATCTTTTTAAGTGGGAGAACTTGCACAATTGGTGGCTGACTAAATACTTTTTTCCCCCACTGTATCTTATGTAACCATACCAAACGTAACATATCATACTAATTTGAGTGTCCTGGATATACGTTAACTATGCTACATCTAGTCAATGAGACCAGTCTGGGTATTATGAACTACAATTACAGTGAGGGGAAAAAAGTATTTGATCCCCTGCTGATTTTGTACGTTTGCCCACTGACAAAGAAATGATCAGTCTATAATTTTAATGGTAGGTTTATTTGAACAGTGAGAGACAGAATAACAACAAATAAATCCAGAAAAACGCATGTCAAAAATGTTATAAATTGATTTGCATTTTAATGAGGGAAATAAGTATTTGACCCCTCTTAATCAGAAAGATTTCTGGCTCCCAGGTGTCTTTTATACAGGTAACGAGCTGAGATTAGGAGCACACTCTTAAAGGGAGTGCTCCTAATCTCAGTTTGTTACCTGTATAAAAGACACCTGTCCACAGAAGCAATCAATCAATCAGATTCCAAACTCTCCACCATGGCCAAGACCAAAGAGCTCTTCAAGAATTT
Organism: Coregonus clupeaformis; assembly: GCF_020615455.1. Taxonomy (NCBI): domain Eukaryota; kingdom Metazoa; phylum Chordata; class Actinopteri; order Salmoniformes; family Salmonidae; genus Coregonus; species Coregonus clupeaformis. The sequence goes on from NC_059199.1 coordinate 34,074,270, forward strand.
CAGGGACAAGACTGTAGACCTACACAAGGCCTGAATGGGCTACAAGACCATCGCCAAGCAGCTTGGTGAGAAGGTGACAACAGTTGGTGCGATTATTCGCAAATGGAAGAAACACAAAAGAACTGTCAATCTCCCTCGGCCTGGGACTCCATGCAAGATCTCACCTTGTGGAGTTGCAATGATCATGAGAACGGTGAGGAATCAGCCCAGAACTACACGGGAGGATCTTGTCAATGATCTCAAGGCAGCTGGGACCATAGTCACCAAGAAAACAATTGATAACACACTCCGCCGTGAAGGACTGAAATCCTGCAGCGCCCGCAAGATCCCCCTGCTCAAGGAAGCACATATAGAGGCCCGTCTGAAGTTTGCCAATGAACATCTGAATGATTCAGAGCAGAACTGGGTGAAAGTGTTGTGGTCAGATGAGACCAAATCGAGCTCTTTGGCATCAACTCAACTCGCCCTGTTTGGAGGAGGAGGAATGCTCCCTATGACCACAAGAACACCATCCCCACCGTCAAACATGGAGGTGGAAACATTATGCTTTGGGGGTGTTTTTCTGCTAAGGGGACAGGACAACTTCACCGTATCAAAGGGACAATGGACGGGGCCATGTACCGTCAAATCTTGGGTAAGAACCTCCTTCCCTCAGCCAGGGCATTGAAAATGGGTTGTGGATGGGTATTCCAGCATGGCAATAACCCAAAACACACGACCAAGGCAACAAAGGAGTGGCTCAAGAAGAAGCACATTAAGGTCCTGCCAGTCTCCAGACCTTAATCCCATAGAAAATCTGTGGAGGGAGCTGAAGGTTCGAGTTGCCAAACGTCAGCCTCGAAACCTTAATGACTTGGAGAAGATCTGCAAAGACGAGTGGGATAAAATCCCTCCTGAGATGTGTGCAAACCTGGTGGCCAACTACAAGAAACATCTGACCTCTGTGATTGCCAACAAGGTTTTTGCCACCAAGTACTAAGTCATGTTTTGCAGAGGGGTCAAATACTTATTTCCCTCATTAAAATGCAAATCAATTTATAACATTTTTGACATGCGTTTTTCTGGATTTTTTTGTTGTTATTCTGTCTCTCACTGTTCAAATTAACTTACCATTAAAATTATAGACTGATCATGTCTTTGTCAGTGGGCAAACGTACAAAATCAGCAGGGGATCAAATACTTTTTTCCCTCACTGTACACCACCTTTATATGCAGATATAGGCCCAGATTTACTAAGAGGGGCACTGTTTGACTTGGCAAGCTAAACTTTTGCAGCCAGTAACTTTTGCAGGTGATATACTAAGAACAAAAATGTAAATGAGCACAGCTGCAAATTGTTAATTTGTGGGAGAGGCGATATTGCGTGTGTTGAAGGAAGCTGTCGTCCACTGGAGCTGCATGGGCGGGGACAGGTGTAAGACCCATTGCCATATAGCCGCTAAGTGGCCTTTAGTTAGGGATAGTTCATTTTCTCTGATCACTGGGGGGATGGCAAGAATCACAATATTACCCGTATTCATATATTTCCATTATCACGGAGGGCAATAGTTCTAAGTATTTTGAAATAGCCTATTTTCATATTGTCTCAGAACATCGGAGGCAATTCAAGCATCACCCTTATCTATCACTGCCCAACCATAATACCTACACGTTTTTGTTTTTTTTAAAGGCCCAATTAAGCCGTTCTCAATATCAAATCATTTCTGGGTAACAATTAAGTACCTTACTGTGATTGTTTTCAATTAAAATGGTCAAAAAGAAACACAAATAGCTTTTTAGCAAAGAGCAATTTCTCAAGCAAGAATTTTGCTCGGACTGTCTGGGAGTGGTCTAAGTGGGGAGGGGAAAACTGCAAACTAGCCATTTGTAAGAGGTGATTTGAAGGAGTCAGGCGCTTGAGGGTAAATCACAGAATACAGAGTTTATTCCATAGTACAGAGTAACGCTGGATAGCGTCAAACAGGCGCACTGGAACAAAACAGTCACACAGGGAAAATATACCCCGGCAATACAACGTACACGTAGCTCAACCGAGCTACTCTCTCCTCACATTAAACAGAGGGAACACTTATACGTGTACTAATGAGGGGATATGAACCATGTGTGGTACACGTCAACTATGACAGATAAATCGAGATTTTCTTTCTCCAGAAAATCACATTGTAGGATTTTTAATGAATTTTTTTGCAAATTATGGTGGAAAATAAGTATTTGGTCACCTACAAACAAGCAAGATTTCTGGCTCTCACAGACCAGTAACTTCTTCTTTAAGAGGCTCCTCTGTCCTCCGCTCGTTACCTGTATTAATCGCACCTGTTTGAACTTGTTATCAGTATAAAAGACACCTGTCCACAACCTCAAACAGTCACACTCCACTATGGCCAAGACCAAAGAGCTGTCAAAGGACACCAGAAACAAATTTGTAGACCTGCACCAGGCTGGGAAGTCTGAATCTGCAATAGGTAAGCAGCTTGGTTTGAAGGAATCAACTGTGGGAGCAATTATTAGGAAATGGAAGACATACAAGACCACTGATATTCTCCCTCGATCTGGGGCTCCACGCAAGATCTCACCCCGTGGGGTCAAAATGATCACAAGAACGGTGAGCAAAAATCCCAGAACCACACGGGGGGACCTAGTGAATGACCTGCAGAGAGCTGGGACCAAAGTAACAAAGCCTACCATCAGTAACACACTACGCCGCCAGGGACTCAAATCCTGCAGTGCCAGACGTGTCCCCCTGCTTAAGCCAGTATATGTCCAGGCCCGTCTGAAGTTTGCTAGAGTGCATTTGGATGATCCAGAAGAGGATTGGGAGAATGTCATATGGTCAGATGAAACCAAAATAGAACTTTTTGGTAAAAACTCAACTCGTCGTGTTTGGAGGACAAAGAATGCTGAGTTGCATCCAAAGAACACCATACCTACTGTGAAGCATGGGGGTGGAAACATCATGCTTTGGGGCTGTTTTTCTGCAAAGGGACCAGGACGACTGATCCGTGTAAAGGAAAGAATGAATGGGGCCATGTATCGTGAGATTTTGAGTGAAAACCTCCTTCCATCAGCAAGAGCATTGAAGATGGGTCGTGGCTGGGTCTTCCAGCATGACAACAACCCGAAACACACAGCCAGGGCAACTAAGGAGGGGCTCCTTAAGAAGCATCTCAAGGTCCTGGAGTGGCCTAGCCAGTCTCCAGACCTGAACCCAATAGAAAATATTTGGAGGGATCTGAACGTCCGTATTGCCCAGCGACAGCCCCGAAACCTGAAGGATCGGGAGAAGGTCTGTATGGAGGAGTGGGCCAAAATCCCTGCTGCAGTGTGTGCAAACCTGGTCAAGACCTACAGGAAACGTATGATCTCTGTAATTGCAAACAAAGGTTTCTGTACCAAATATTAAGATCTGCTTTTCTGATGTATCAAATACTTATGTCATGCAATAAAATGCAAATTAATTACTTAAAAATCATACAATGTGATTTTCTGGATTTTTGTTTTAGATTCCGTCTCTCACAGTTTAAGTGTACCTATGATAAAAATTACAGACCTCTACATGCTTTGTAAGTAGGAAAACCTGCAAAATCGGCAGTGTATCAAATACTTGTTCTCCCCACTGTATACTAAAATGTAAATGTTATATATATTTCTCATAAATTAGAATTTTACTAAAATGATATTAGAATTCCTGTATTTTCTTTACAAAAAAAAAAGAAGTGTATTTATAATGTGTTTGAAGTATACTTTTACAAATACACTTCTACTAACCAACCACATAAACTATTATAATTAGACATGTAATGGTTACTTTGATTGACCAACACATCTTCCCAGCTATTGTTAACATGCTACTTTTAAAGCAGTTGTGGCTGGAGCAGCCATTTCACACTTTAGTTGTTCATATTACGGTAAGAAATTAACATTTTAATAAAATGTGTAATGTGTAATATGTCATGTGTAATTAAAAGTACAACATTATTCAGTTTGAAAATCAAAATCAAAACATTAGAATAAGCTAAATATGAGAAACAATATCATGTTATAAATCAAAACCTCAGCTGCAGAAAAGGATGCTGGGGAATGTGCAAATGTTTGTGCAAATGTTTAAAAGTATACTTTAAATATATTTTGTGGACATTTAAGTTAAATATACTTTTTTGAAAAACTACTTACGTATATTTTCTTGAAGTATGAAAAAGTATACTCTCAGGATGCATATTCCAGACTATATGTTTCCTTATGTGGAATAAACAATCGTTATAATTGTCAACTTTCTCTGCACTCTTCAGAACAGGAATTCAGAAAGTACTTAAACTCATTATTGGCACTGCCTTGCAAAATTATTCATACTCCTTGGATTTCTTCACATTTTATTGTTACAAAGTGGGATTAAAATTGATTTAATTGTATTTTTGGTCAACAATCTACACAAAATACTCTGTCAAAGTGGAAGATTTCTATTTTTTTATTTTTAAGATTGATATAAATTAAATAACTGAAATATAGTCATTGGCAGCGATTACAGCTGTGAGTCTTCTTGGGTAAGTCTCTAATAGCTTTACACACTTATATTGTGCAATATTAGCCCTTTATTATTTTCATAATTCTTCAAGCTCTGTCAACATTCACTGTCTTCTTGGTAAGCAACTCCAGTGTAGATTTGGCCTTGTGTTGTAGGTTACTGTCCTGCTGAAAGTTGAATTCCTCTCCCAGTGTCTGTTGTAAAGCAGACTGAAGCAGGTTTTCCTCTTTTATCCGGAAAAACTCTCCAGTATTTGCCAACGTCAAGCATACTCATACCATGATGCAGCCACCACCATGCTTGAAAATAAGGCGGCAGTTACTCAGTGATGTGTTGTGTTGGATTTGCCCCAACCATAAGGCTTTGCATTTAGGCCAAAACATTTTTTTGCAGTATTACTTCAGTGCCTTGTTGCATACAAGATGTATGTTTTTTTTATTCTGTATATTTGTATTATTCTTTTCACTCTGTCATTTAAATAATTATTGTGGAGTCACTACAATGTTATTGATCCATCCTCAGTTTTCTCCCATCACAGCCATTGAACTCTGTAACTGTTTTACAAACACCAATGGCCTCATGGTAACATCCCTGAGCAGTTTCATTCCTGTCCTGCAGGTCAGTTCAGAAGGACAACTGTATCTTTGATATATCTGGGTGGTTTAATATATAATCCACAGCATAATTATTAGCTTGACCATGCTTAAAGAGCCATTCAATGTCTGATTTGATATTGTTAACAATCTACCAATCACTGCACTTTTATGAGGCTTTCGAAAGGGTCCCTGGTCTTTGTAGTTGAATCTGTGCTTGAAATTCAAAACTTGACTGAGGGACCTTACAGATGTTGTATGAATGGGGGACAGAGGAAGGGTCATAAAAAAATAATGTCAACCCCTATTATTTCACACGTCCATGTAACAATATTCTGTGATTTGTTAAGCCAAAATGTACTCTGTTTACTCCTGAACTAATTTAGGCTTGCCTAAAAAAAGGGTTTATGCAATGACTATATTTAAATTATCTAATTTGTATTAATCTAAAAAAATATATATATATATATATATATATATATATATTTCTTCCACTTTGACATTACAGAGTATTTTGAGTTCGTTGTTGATAAAAAATGACAAATCAATTTTAACACCACTTCATAAAACAATAAAATGTGAAGAAATCCAAGAGGTATAAATACTTTTGCAAGGCACTTGTAGTGTACTTGATCACTCACAGAGTTTCATGGGAAAAAAATATGCTTTAACTTAAAAACAACTGTATTTTGAGTTAATATACCAAATTATAATTAAAGCGTTTGAAATTGACGATAGTTTTAATGAGTGTGTTTAAGTTTAAAACTTAGTGAACATATAGTATACTTAATGACTGAAAAATCAATGAATATAAAGTACACTTTTAATAAGTGTGTTGAAGTGTAATTATATTAGATTTATAGTATATTTCAGATATACTAGAAAAATACATCTCGTATTTGAAGTAGATTTTTTTTTTTAGCATATTTAAGTATACTTTAGTATACTTGTAATATATTAAAATATACTTTTTTTTCCGCTTGGGCAAGTGGTGGAAAATGTAGGGGAAATGGCGCTGCACAGCTTCCAGAAAACAGTCGCTTTCAAACAAGAGATTTTGTGGCTAATTGAAGTAAGAGAGTATTTCTGCTCATAAATTATGAATGTATGAACTACACATTGACACATCCAGCCCAAAGTGGGAGGTTTAAAAAAATACTTACAAGTCCCCAAATTTCTGGAGCATATCTTTAATAAAAATAAAATTAAATAAAAGATTTCAAATGATTGCTTGATATTTTTGGTCTTGGTGGGGGTCAAACCAAGCTTTTATGTTTTTTTGTTAACAAGTATAGAACAGACATTGAGGGAAATACAACAATGTTTTTTTGTGAAGCAAATTATTTTCTAATGCATTTCCTGCATTAAGCATTTTGATGGGTTACAACATAACATTACTCAGTTGTCTCATTATTTCAGCAACATGTATTCCTGTGACACTCTGGCTCTATGGACTTTGATTTTTGAGCCAGGGTTGTTCATTTCACTTGGGTGTATTTCTATGTTGGTTAGTCTAGGTTGTTTTTCTATGTTTGGTCAATGACTCCCAATCGGAGGTAACGAGTGTCAGCTGTCGGCTCGTTATCTCTGATTGGGAGCCATATTTATACTGTGTTGGTTTTCATTGTATTTGTGGGTTTTTGTTCCAAGTTTCTGTCAGTGTTACAGAGGACTTCACTATCGTCATTTGTTGTTTTTGTGGTTGCTTTATTTTATAAAGTCATCATGTTCACTCCACGCGCTGCGTATTGGTCCGCTTCTTCAGACGATCGTGACAGAAAAACCCACCATAGAAGGACCAAGCAGCGTGTCCAGGAGCAAGACAGCTGGACATGGGAGGAAGCGCCTGGTAAGGAGATCGAGAGGCTGGCGATGGCCCAGGTGGGCAAATCGTGGTCCTGGGAGGACATGCTCGGGGGCAAGGGACCTTGGGGGAAGATCAAGGCCCTGGCGAGAGAGGAGCAACAGCGTCAGCAGGGCCATCATCGTTGGAAGGACGAGAGGCAACCCCAAAAAGTTTTTGGGGGGGGGCACATGGCTTGGGCGGCTGGGCAGCAGGAGGCTGCTACAGGGAGACGTGGAGAGAAGGCTATCGGATTACGGGAGCCATTGGCGAGTAGAGGAAGGGAAGTTGTTGCGGCACGGCGTGAGAGACTGATGTGTGTTACCAGTCCGGTCCGGCCCGTTCCTGATCCCCAGTTAAAGCCAGTGGTGTGTGTTCCCAGTACGGACCGGCCTGTTCCTACTCCACGCATCAAGCCCACGGTGTGCGTCGCCAGCCCCTGCCCGGCCTGTTCCTGCTCCACGCACCAAGGATACGGTGTGCGTCGACAGCCCTGCCCGGCCTGTTCCTGCTCCACGCACCAAGGATACGGTGTGCGTCGACAGCCCTGCCCGGCCTGTTCCTGCTCCACGCACCAAGGATACGGTGTGCGTCGACAGCCCGGCCCGGCCTGTTCCTGCCACCCGCACCAAGTCTACGGTGCGCGTCGCCAGCCCGACCCGGCCTGTTCCTGCCACCCGCACCAAGTCTACGGTGCGCGTCGCCAGCCCGGTCCGGCCTGTTCCTTCTCCCCGCACTAGCCCTGAGATGCGTGTCCTCAGCCCGGTACCTCCAGTTCCGGCACGACGCGCCAGGCCTAAGGTGCGCCTCAGACGGCCAGAGTCTGCCGTCTGCCCAACGGCGCCTGAACTGCCCGTCTGCCCAACGGCGCCTGAACTGCCCGTCTGCCCAACGGCGCCTGAACTGCCCGTCTGCCCAACGGCGCCTGAACTGCCCGTCTGCCCAACGGCACCTGGACTGCCCGTCTGCCCAACGGCGCCTGAACTGCCCGTCTGCCCAACGGCGCTTGAACTGCCCGTCTGCCCAACGGCGCTAAAGCCGCCCGTCTGTACTGAACCTGCAAAGCCGCCCGTCTGCCATGAGCCTTCAGAGCCGTCCGCCAGACCGGAGCCGCTAGAGCCTTCCGCCAGACAGGAGCCGCTAGAGCCTTCCGCCAGACAGGATCAGCCAGAGCCTTCCGCCAGACAGGATCAGCCAGATCCGTCAGCCAGCCATGAGCAGCCAGGTCCGTCAGCCAGCCATGAGCAGCCAGATCCGTCAGCCAGCCATGAGCAGCCAGATCCGTCAGCCAGCCATGAGCCGTCCAGCCAGGATCCGCCAGAGCCGTCCAGCCAGGATCCGCCAGAGCCGTTCAGCCAGGATCCGCCAGAGCCGTCCAGCCAGGATCCGCCAGAGCCGTCCAGCCAGGATCCGCCAGAGCCGTTCAGCCAGGATCCGCCAGAGCCGTCCAGCCCGGATCCGCCAGAGCCGTCCAGCCCGGATCCGCCAGAGCCGTCCAGCCCGGATCCGCCAGAGCCGTCCAGCCCGGATCCGCCAGCCAGCCAGGATCCGCCAGAGCCAGCCAGCCAGGATCCGCCATTCAGTCCGGAGCTGCCCCTTAGTCCGGTACTGCCCCTTAGCCCGGTGCTGCTCCTTAGCCCGGTGCTGCTCCTTAGCCCGGTGCTGCCCCTTAGCCCGGTGCTGCCCCTTAGTCCGGTGCTGCCCCTTAGGCCGGTGCTGCCCCTTAGTCCGGTGCTGCCCCTGAGTCCGGTGATGCCCCTTAATCCTGTGGGGTTTAGTTGGGGGGTGGTCATGTGGAGGAGGTTACACAAGCGGGTAGTGACTATGGTGGGGTGGGGACCACGACCAGTGCCTGAGCCGCCACCATAGACAGACGCCCACCCAGACCCTCCCCTAGACTGTATGCTGGTGCGCCCGGAGTTCGCACCTTTAGGGGGGGGTACTGTGACACTCTGGCTCTATGGACTTTGATTTTTGAGCCAGGGTTGTTCATTTCACTTGGGTGTATTTCTATGTTGGTTAGTCTAGGTTGTTTTTCTATGTTTGGTCAATGACTCCCAATCGGAGGTAACGAGTGTCAGCTGTCGGCTCGTTATCTCTGATTGGGAGCCATATTTATACTGTGTTGGTTTTCATTGTATTTGTGGGTTTTTGTTCCAAGTTTCTGTCAGTGTTACAGAGGACTTCACTATCGTCATTTGTTGTTTTTGTGGTTGCTTTATTTTATAAAGTCATCATGTTCACTCCACGCGCTGCGTATTGGTCCGCTTCTTCAGACGATCGTGACAATTCCAATGTGGTCTCAGAGCATTTCGTATTATTCTGTACATAAATCCGAGACACTCCATTTAGTATGATACTGTATCTTACGTTTCATATGGTAAGTATTAATTTATGGATGTCCATCATCCATTTCTTATGATATGTTATGAATTGCAATTCATAAAATATGTTACGAATTTGCAAAAGTTATATGTTACGAATTCCAGTTTGTTATGGCTAACGTTAGGTAGGTGGCTAATGCTAATGTTAGCTAGCTTTAGGGGTTAGGGGTTAAGGTTAAGACTTAGGTTAAAGGGTTAAGGTCAGGGTTAGGGGAAGGGGAAGGGTTAGCTAAAAGGGTTAAGGTTAGGGTTAGGTGAAGGGTTAGCTAACATTCTAAGTAGTTGCAAAGTAGCTAAAAAGTAGTAAGTAATTGCAAAGTTGCTAATTAACTAAAATGTTAAAGTTGTCCGTGATGAGATTCAAGCACGCAAGCTTTGGGTTCATGTTATACACCCACCTGTCCATCCATCCACCCTGACCAACCACACTCCTTTCATTTTTGCCTTAAGTAACCTACAGTGGGGAAAATAAGTATTTAGTCAGCCACCAATTGTGCAAGTTCTCCCACTTAAAAAGATGAGAGAGGCCTGTAATTTTCATCATAGGTACACGTCAACTATGACAGACAAATTGAGATTTTTTTTTCCGAAAATCACATTGTAGGATTTTTTATGAATTTATTTGCAAATTATGGTGGAAAATAAGTATTTGGTCAATAACAAAAGTTTCTCAATACTTTGTTATATACCCTTTGTTGGCAATGACACAGGTCAAACGTTTTCTGTAAGTCTTCACAAGGTTTTCACACACTGTTGCTGGTATTTTGGCCCATTCCTCCATGCAGATCTCCTCTAGTGCAGTGATGTTTTGGGGCTGTCGCTGGGCAACACAGACTTTCAACTCCCTGGAGACTGGCTAGGCCACTCCAGGACCTTGAAATGCTTCTTCCGAAGCCACTCCTTCGTTGCCCGGGCTGTGTGTTTGGGATCATTGTCATGCTGAAAGACCGAGCCACGTTTCATCTTCAATGCCCTTGCTGATGGAAGGAGGTTTTCACTCAAAATCTCACGATACATGGCCCCATTCATTCTTTCCTTTACACGGATCAGTCGTCCTGGTCCCTTTGCAGAAAAACAGCCCCAAAGCATGATGTTTCCACCCCCATGCTTCACAGTAGGTATGGTGTTCTTTGGATGCAACTCAGCATTCTTTGTCCTCCAAACACGACGAGTTGAGTTTTTACCAAAACGTTCTATTTTGGTTTCATCTGACCATATGACATTCTCCCAATCCTCTTCTGGATCATCCAAATGCACTCTAGCAAACTTCAGACGAGCCTGGACATGTACTGGCATAAGCAGGGGGACACGTCTGGCACTGCAGGATTTGAGTCCCTGGCGGCGTAGTGTGTTACTGATGGTAGGCTTTGTTACTTTGGTCCCAGCTCTCTGCAGGTCATTCACTAGGTCCCCCCGTGTGGTTCTGGGATTTTTGCTCACCGTTCTTGTGATCATTTTGAACCCACGGGGTGAGATCTTGCGTGGAGCCCCAGATCGAGGGAGATTATCAGTGGTCTTGTATGTCTTCCATTTCCTAATAATTGCTCCCACAGTTGATTTCTTCAAACCAAGCTGCTTACCTATTGCAGATTCAGTCTTCCCAGCCTGGTGCAGGTCTACAATTTTGTTTCTGGTGTCCTTTGACAGCTCTTTGGTCTTGGCCATAGTGGAGTTTGGAGTGTGACTGTTTGAGGTTGTGGACAGGTGTCTTTTATACTGATAACAAGTTCAAACAGGTGCCATTAATACAGGTAACGAGTGGAGGACAGAGGAGCCTCTTAAAGAAGAAGTTACAGGTCTGTGAGAGCCAGAAATCTTGCTTGTTTGTAGGTGACCAAATACTTATTTTCCACCGTTATTTGCAAATAAATTCATTTAAAAAAAATTCTCCTCAATTTGTCTGTCATAGTTGACGTGTACCTATGATGAAAATTACAGGCCTCTCTCATCTTTTTAAGTGGGAGAACTTGCACAATTGGTGGCTGACTAAATACTTTTTTTCCCCACTGTATCTTATGTAACCATACCAAATGTAACATATCATACTAATTTGAGTGTCCTGGATATACGTTAACTATGCTACATCTAGTCAATGAGACCAGTCTGGGTATTATGAACTACAATTACAGTGAGGGGAAAAAAGTATTTGATCCCCTGCTGATTTTGTACGTTTGCCCACTGACAAAGAAATGATCAGTCTATAATTTTAATGGTAGGTTTATTTGAACAGTTAGAGACAGAATAACAACAAAAAAATCCAGAAAAACGCATGTCAAAAATGTTATAAATTGATTTGCATTTTAATGAGGGAAATAAGTATTTGACCCCTCTCAATCAGAAAGATTTCTGGCTCCCAGGTGTCTTTTATACAGGTAACGAGCTGAGATTAGGAGCACACTCTTAAAGGGAGTGCTCCTAATCTCAGCTTGTTACCTGTATAAAAGACACCTGTCCACAGAAGCAATCAATCAATCAGATTCCAAACTCTCCACCATGGCCAAGACCAAAGAGCTCTTCAAGAATTTCAGGGACAAGACTGTAGACCTACACAAGGCCTGAATGGGCTACAAGACCATCGCCAAGCAGCTTGGTGAGAAGGTGACAACAGTTGGTGCGATTATTCGCAAATGGAAGAAACACAAAAGAACTGTCAATCTCCCTCGGCCTGGGGCTCCATGCAAGATCTCACCTTGTGGAGTTGCAATGATCATGAGAACGGTGAGGAATCAGCCCAGAACTACACGGGAGGATCTTGTCAATGATCTCAAGGCAGCTGGGACCATAGCCACCAAGAAAACAATTGATAACACACTCCGCCGTGAAGGACTGAAATCCTGCAGCGCCCGCAAGATCCCCCTGCTCAAGAAAACACATATAGAGGCCCGTCTGAAGTTTGCCAATGAACATCTGAATGATTCAGAGCAGAACTGGGTGAAAGTGTTGGGGTCAGATGAGACCAAATCGAGCTCTTTGGCATCAACTCAACTCGCCCTGTTTGGAGGAGGAGGAATGCTCCCTATGACCCCAAGAACACCATCCCCACCGTCAAACATGGAGGTGGAAACATTATGCTTTGGGGGTGTTTTTCTGCTAAGGGGACAGGACAACTTCACCGTATCAAAGGGACAATGGACGGGGCCATGTACCGTCAAATCTTGGGTAAGAACCTCCTTCCCTCAGCCAGGGCATTGAAAATGGGTCGTGGATGGGTATTCCAGCATGGGAATAACCCAAAACACATGACCAAGGCAACAAAGGAGTGGCTCAAGAAGAAGCACATTAAGGTCCTGCCAGTCTCCAGACCTTAATCCCATAGAAAATCTGTGAAGGGAGCTGAAGGTTCGAGTTGCCAACCGTCAGCCTCGAAACCTTAATGACTTGGAGAAGATCTGCAAAGAGGAGTGGGACAAAATCCCTCCTGAGATGTGTGCAAACCTGGTGGCCAACTACAAGAAACATCTGACCTCTGTGATTGCCAACAAGGGTTTTGCCACCAAGTACTAAGTCATGTTTTGCAGAGGGGACAAATACTTATTTCCCTCATTAAAATGCAAATCAATTTATAACATTTTTGACATGCGTTTTTCTGGATTTTTTTGTTGTTATTCTGTCTCTCACTGTTCAAATTAACTTACCATTAAAATTATAGACTGATCATGTCTTTGTCAGTGGGCAAACGTACAAAATCAGCAGGGGATCAAATGCTTTTTTCCCTCACTGTACACCACCTTTATCTGCAGATATAGGCCCAGATTTACTAAGAGGGCACTGTTTGACTTGGCAAGCTAAACTTTTGCAGCCAGTAACTTTTGCAGGTGATATACTAAGAACAAAAATGTAAATGAGCACAGCTGCAAATTGTTAATTTGTGGGAGAGGCGATATTGCGTGTGTTGAAGGAAGCTGTCGTCCACTGGAGCTGCATGGGCGGGGACAGGTGTAAGACCCATTGCCATATAGCCACTAAGTAGTTAGGGATAGTTCATTTTCTCTGATCACTGGGGGATGGCAAGAATCACAATATTACCCGTATTCATATATTTCCATTATCACGGAGGGCAATAGTTCTAAGCATTTTGAAATAGCCTATTTTCATATTGTCTCAGAACATCGGAGGCAATTCAAGCATCACATTTACATTTACATTTACGTCATTTAGCAGACGCTCTTATCCAGAGCGACTTACAAATAGGTGCATTCACCTTATAGCCAGTAGTACAACCACTTTACAATGTTTTTTTTATTTTTTTATTTTTTTTTATTTTTAGGGGGGGGGGTGGGTTGGGGTAAGGGGGGGGTAGAAGGATTACTTTACCTATCCCAGGTATTCCTTAAAGAGGTGGGGTTTCAAATGTCTCCGGAAGGTGGTGAGTGACTCCGCTGTCCTGGCGTCGTGAGGGAGCTTGTTCCACCATTGGGGTGCCAGAGCAGCGAACAGTTTTGACTGGGCTGAGTGGGAACTATGCTTCCGCAGAGGAAGGGGAGCCAGCAGGCCAGAGGTGGATGAACGCAATGCCCTCATTTGGGTGTAGGGACTGATCAGAGCCTGAAGGTACGGAGGTGCCATTCCCCTCACAGCTCCATAGGCAAGCACCATGGTCTTGTAACAGATGCGAGCTTCAACTGGAAGCCAGTGGAGTGTGCGGAGGAGCGGGGTGACGTGAGAGAACTTGGGAAGGTTGAACACCAGGCGGGCTGCGGCATTCTGGATGAGTTGTAGGGGTTTAATGGCACAGGCAGGGAGCCCAGCCAACAGCGAGTTGCAGTAATCCAGACGGGAGATGACAAGTGCCTGGATTAGGACCTGTGCCGCTTCCTGTGTAAGGCAGGGTCGTACTCTCCGGATGTTGTAGAGCATGAACCTACAGGATCGGGTCACCGCCTTGATGTTAGCAGAGAACGACAGGGTGTTGTCCAGGGTCACGCCAAGGCTCTTCGCGCTCTGGGAGGAGGACACAACGGAGTTGTCAACCGTGATGGCGAGATCATGGAACGGGCAGTCCTTCCCCGGGAGGAAGAGCAGCTCCGTCTTGCCAAGGTTCAGCTTGAGGTGGTGATCCGTCATCCATACTGATATGTCTGCCAGACATGCAGAGATGCGATTCGCCACCTGGTTATCAGAAGGGGGAAAGGAGAAGATTAGTTGTGTATCGTCAGCGTAGCAATGATAGGAGAGGCCATGTGAGTATATGACAGAGCCAAGTGACTTGGTGTATAGCGAGAATAGGAGAGGGCCTAGAACTGAGCCCTGGGGGACACCAGTGGTGAGAGCACGTGGTGCGGAGACAGCTTCTCGCCACGCCACTTGGTAGGAGCGACCGGTCAGGTAGGACGCAATCCAAGAGTGAGCCGCGCCGGAGATGCCCAGCTCGGAGAGGGTGGAGAGGAGGATCTGATGGTTCACAGTATCAAAGGCAGCAGACAGGTCTAGAAGGATAAGAGCAGAGGAGAGAGAGTTAGCTTTAGCAGTGCGGAGAGCCTCCGTGACACAGAGAAGAGCAGTCTCAGTTGAATGACCAGTCTTGAAACCTGACTGGTTTGGATCAAGAAGGTCATTCTGAGAGAGGTAGCAAGAGAGTTGGCTAGAGACGGCACGCTCAATAGTTTTGGAGAGAAAAGAAAGAAGGGATACTGGTCTGTAGTTGTTGACATCAGAGGGATCGAGTGTTGGTTTTTTGAGAAGGGGTGCAACTCTCGCTCTCTTGAAGACGGAAGGGACATAGCCAGCGGTCAAGGATGAGTTGATCAGCGAGGTGAGGTAGGGGAGAAGGTCACCGGAGATGGTCTGGAGAAGAGAGGAGGGGATAGGGTCAAGCTGGCAGGTTGTTGGGCGGCCTGCCGTCACAAGTCGCATGATTTTATCTGGAGAGAGAGGGGAGAAAGAAGTCAAAGCATAGGGTAGGGCAGTGTGAGCAGGACCAGCAGTGTCATTTGGCTTAACAAACGAGGATCGGATGTCGTCAACCTTTTTTTTCAAAGTGGTTGACGAAGTCATCCACAGAGAGGGAGGAGGGGGGGATTCAGCAGGGAGGAGAATGTGGCAAAGAGCTTCCTAGGGTTAGAGGAAGATGCTTGGAATTTAGAGTGGTAGACAGTGGCCTTAGCAGCAGAAACAGATGAAGAAAATGTAGAGAGGAGGGAGTGAAAAGATGCCAGGTCCGCAGGGAGTCTAGTTTTCTTCGATTTCCGCTCAGCTGCCCGGAGCTCTGTTCTGTGAGCTCGCAATGAGTCATCAAGCCACGGAGCTGGAGGGGAGGACCGAGCCGGCCGGGAGGATAGGGGACATAGAGAGTCAAAGGATGCAGAAAGGGAGGAGAGGAGGGTTGAGGAGGCAGAATCAGGAGATTGGAGGGAGAAGGATTGAGCAGAGGGAAGAGATGATAGGATGGAAGAGGGGAGAGTAGCGGGAGAGAGAGAGCGAAGGTTGCGAGGGCGCATTACCATCTGTGTAGGGGCAGAGTGAGTAGTGTTGGAGGAGAGCGAGAGAGAGAAGGATACAAAGTAGTGGTCGGAGACATGGAGGGGAGTTGCAGTGAGATTAGTAGAAGAACAGCATCTAGTAAAGATGAGGTCAAGCGTATTGCCTGCCTTGTGAGTAGGGGGGGACGGTGAGAGGGTGAGGTCAAAAGAGGAGAGGAGTGGAAAGAAGGAGGCAGAGAGAAATGAGTCAAATGTAGACGTAGGGAGGTTGAAATCCCCCAGAACTGTGAGGGGTGAGCCATCCTCAGGAAAGGAGCTTATCAAGGCGTCAAGCTCATTGATGAACTCTCCAAGGGAACCTGGAGGGCGATAGATGACAAGGATATTAAGCTTAAATGGGCTAGTGACTGTGACAGCATGGAATTCAAATGAGGAGATAGACAGATGGGTTAGGGGAAAAATTGAGAATGTCCTCTTGGGAGATATGAGGATTCCTGTGCCACCACCCCGCTTACCAGATGCTCTCGGGGTATGCGAGAACACATGGTCAGACGAGGAGAGAGCAGTAGGAGTAGCAGTCTTTCAGTGGTAATCCATGTTTCCGTCAGCGCCAAGAAGTCGAGGGATTGGAGGGTAGCATAGGCTGGGATGAAGTCTGCCTTGTTGGCAGCAGAACGGCAGTTCCAGAGGCTGCCTGAGACCTGGAACTCCAGGTGAGTGGTGCGTGCAGGGACCACCAGGTTAGAGAGGCAGCAGCCATGCGGTGTGAGGCGTTTGTGTAGCCTGTGCGGAGAGGAGAGAACAGGGATAGGCAGAGGCATAGTTGACAGGCTGCAGCAAATGGCTACAATAATGCAGAGGAGATCGGAATGAAATGAACTAAACATCTGGGAAAGGAGAGAGCGGGCCTCCCTCACCACAACTCCCAAATATAACTCTCCCAACTTCCACCTCAGAAACTATAATTGTTGTAAACTACAGCGGTTCAATGTTTTCTATGAATAGACTAACTCAGCTAGCTAACTAGGCGCAGCACGAACGGCACGAACACACAGAGAGAGCCAAACTAACGTTAACTAGTCACCCATGTCCCGAATTCCCTGAACGACTCGGGCTATCAATATGTAAAAAAAAAAAACACAAATGTAGGTTATGACTTACCCCTAGCAGCTACTGTTAGCTAGCCAAGTGCAAAGCTAGCCACTGAATTGACTCAGCCAGTTCGCGTCTGTTCGCTAGGTCGTTCCAGCTATTGTTTACTAGTAGCTATCCAGGTAGCAACAAGCTAGCTAAATTTCAAGCACAGTAGCCACTTGCTACCTAACGTTAACGGTTCAGACATGAGGTTAGAAAACAGCTGAATAGTAGGCAATTATTGTATGTAATCATTGTAGGCAGCCAGCTGGTGTAACCACAGGCACTCCCAGGCGTGAACTAACTATACCGTTGCTAATTGCTACTCGCCAGCTAGTCCAGGTGGAGGGTTAGCCAGCTAGCTTCGTGCTACGCCCGGCGCCGCCGAATACAATACTAACCTACAATAATTACATACAACAACCCACGATAACTACCAACAATACCTAACTACAATCTAAATACATATGTAGGTTATGACTTACCCCTAGCAGCTACTGTTATGACTTACCCCTAGCATCGCCCTTATCTATCACTGCCCAACCATAATACCTACAAGTTTTTTGTTTTTTTTAAGGCCCAATTCAGCCGTTCTCAATATCAAATCATTTCTGGGTAACAATTAAGTACCTTGCTGTGATTGTTTTCAATTAAAATGGTCAAAAAGAAACACAAATAGCTTCTTAGCAAAGAGCAATTTCTCAAGCAAGAATTTTGCTCGGACTGTCTGGGAGTGGTCTAAGTGGGAAGGGGAAAACTGAAAACTAGCCATTTGTAAGAGGTGATTTGAAGGAGTCAGGCGCTTGAGGGTAAATCACAGAATACAGAGTTTATTCCGTAGTACAGAGTAATGCTGGATAGCGTCAAACAGGCGCACTGGAACAAAACAGTCACACAGGGAAAATATACCCCGGCAATACAACGTACACGTAGCTCAACCGAGCTACTCTCTCCTCACATTAAACAGAGGGAACACTTATACGTGTACTAATGAGGGGATATGAACCAGGTGTGTGTAATAGACAAGACAAAACAAATGGAATGATGAGATATGGAGCGGCAGTGGCTAGAAGGCCGGTGACGACGAACACCGAAGCCTGCCTGAACAAGGAGAGGAGGCAGCTTCGGAGGAAGTCGTGACACCATTATTGGCGGAGAGATTTGGAACTCTCTTTCTTATTGGTTTATCAACTAATTTACCACCTGGTGATGTTACCAGGCAGGCCAAAACTCCATCCCACCAAAACATGCTCAAATGTCAGGCGGTCTTTTCAAACAGCTCTTACACTAAAAGGGCATTATCATCATTTTCACAATGTCACAGAATTAGCGGAGAGTGGGTTAAGTTGAGCCACCTACAAAATTAATAATTTCACCTAATATTTAGGAAGAGGTCATAATGTCATGGAGTCTGTGAAGGAAGAGACCACATGGAAAAAGTGGTAAGCAATTTAGGTCCAAAAAACTGATTTTCACGAAGTCAAATTAATGTGTTGTGTTTGAGGTTTCATGATGCTTGTATCTAAACCAAAGAAGATCATTTAAAGATTTTTCTATACAGTCGTGGTCAAAAGTTTTGAGAATTACACAAATATTAATTTTCACAAAGTCTGCTGCCTCAGTTTTTATGATGGCAATTTGCATACACTCCAGAATGTTATGAAGAGTGATCAGATGAATTGCAATTAATTGCAAAGTCCCTCTTTTCCATGAAAATGAACGTAATCCCCAAAAAACATTTCCACTGCATTTCAGCCCTGCCACAAAAGTACCAGCTGACATCATGTCAGTGATTCTCTTGTTAACACAGGTGAAAGTGTTGACGAGGACAAGGCTGGAGATCACTCTGTTATGCTGATTGAGTTAGAATAACATACTGGAAGCTTTAAAAGGAAGGTGGTGCTTGAAATCGTTGTTCTTCCTCTGTTAACCATGGTTACCTGCAAGGAAACACGTGCTGTCATCATTGCTTTGCACAAAAAGGGCTTCACAGGCAAGGATATTGCTGCTAGTAAGATTGCACCTAAATCAACCATTTATCGGATCATCAAGAACTTCAAGGAGAGAGGTTCAATTGTTGTGAAGAAGGCTTCAGGGCGCCCAAGAAAGTCCAGCAAGTGCCAGGACTGTCTCCTAAAGTTGATTCAGCTGTGGGATCGGGGCACCACCAGTGCAGAGCTTACTCAGGAATGGCAGCAGGCAGGTGTGAGTGCATCTGCACGCATAGTGAGGCAAAGACTTTTGGAGGATGGCCTGGTGTCAAGAAGGGCAGCGAGGAAGCCACTTCTCTCCAAGAAAAACATCAGGGACAGACTGATATTCTGCCAAAGGTACAGGGATTGGACTGCTGAGGACTGGGGTAAAGTCATTTTCTCTGATGAATTCCCTTTCCGATTGTTTAGGGCATCCGGAAAACACCTTGTCCAGAGAAGACAAGGTGAGCGCTACCATCAGTCCTGTGTCGTGCCAACAGTAAAGCATCCTGAGACCATTCAAGTGTGGGGTTGCTTCTCAGCCAAGGGAGTGGGCTCACTCACAATTTTGCCTAAGAACACAGCCATGAATAAAGAATGGTACCAACACATCCTCCGAGAGCAACTTCTCCCAACCATCCAAGAACAGTTTGATGACGAACACTCCCTTTTCCAGCATGACGGAGCACCTTGCCATGAGGCAAAAGTGATAACTAAGTGGCTCAGGGAACAAAACATCAACATTTTGGGTCCATGGCCAGGAAACTCCCCTGACCTTAATCCCATTGAGAACTTGTGGTCAATCCTCAAGAGGCGGGAGGACAAACAATAACCCACAAATTCTGACAAACTCCAAGCATTGATTATGCAAGAATGGGCTGCCATCAGTCAGGATGTGGCCCAGAAGTTAATTGACAGCATGCCAGGGCGGATTGCAGAGGTCTTGAAAAAGAAGGGTCAATACTGCAAATACTGACTCTTTGCATAAACGTTATGTAATTGTCAATAAAAGCCTTTGACACTTATGGAATGCTTGTAATTATACTTCAGTATACCATAGTAACATCTGACAAAAATATCTAAAAACACTGAAGCAGCAAACTTTGTGAAGACCAATACTTGTGTCATTCTCAAAACTTTTGACCACAAGTGTACATCAGTTGGGGTCTCTATAAGCTTCAATATGAGATTATAAACCTAGCATGAAAGTGCGTCCTTGTAGCTGTGTGGGCTAACATAGTCAAAATGTTTGCCTTGGGGTAAGTTGAGCCAATGTCCATGGGGTAAGCCAATGGTTGAGCCAATGGAAAGTTGAGCAAATTGAAGTGTTTACTTCCCAGGCGTAATGCAATGCATTATCGCTGGGATATGAGGTAAGAACAGGGCCTGGCCTATGTGAAAAGTACAAAGTGTTTGTTAGGTGTCAAGGGTTATATATTTATATTTTGTCATTTAGCAGACACTCTTATCCAGAGCAAATAGGGTTAAGTGCCTTGCTCAAGGGCACAGACAGATTTTTTCACCTAGTCGGCTCAGGGATTAGAACCAGCGACCTTTCTGATACTGGCACAACGCTCTTAACCACTAAGCTACCTGCCGCCCTAAAAAAGTGATTGTGTTGAATTGTGTTTGGGAAATAAAGATAGACATGGTTTTAAAAGGGTAGTGGTAATATTTCATTCAGTACAGAAATGTGTAGACGGCTTAACTTAGACTGTCCCGCGGCTCAATTTAACCCATACCCAGGGTAAGTTGTGCCAAGACACCACAACATGGACAAGCTATGTTTTCAAAATGTTTACAGAAATTCAGATTATTTCCAGGGATACATAACATCCTGAAATATATGTAGATATCTTTATTAGAAAGAATATGATATTTCCCTTGATGGAGTGATGCTGAATGTAAACAATGGCTCAATTTACCACACTCTCGCCTATTCAACCTCATAGTGTGGAAATATATATAAAGCACAGGACATCACGTTTTTTACTGCACTAGACCTTTAATAATGTTGTGTTTCACATAGATATAAAATTGTGTTAGATATTTCTGAGCGTAAGGTGCAAGGTCAGACAATCTTGACTTCCTTTGATGTTTAGATGTGCTGTCTGTAATCACCCTCATGAGTCAAACCTATTCATAAATGTTTTACTCAGTACTGATTTGCAAAGTCTTTATTACATTTGTCAAACTGTATGATGAAGAAACAAATACTGTATTGCAGTTTAAAATTAATTAGTTAATAGTTAATCAAGAGAGGAAATAAATATTTTAATCTACCTTATTATACATTAAATAAATATGTGATAAGCGTTTCAGTCAGTGGACAGCACAGCTTGAAACTACATAAATTACATAGCTAATAAATACATAAACATACATACTGTTCAGCTCAGCTGTAATTTTGATTAACAATCAGATGAATAATACAATGCACAGCAAACATGTGGCCTATTAAGCCTATTATGAATGTTATTTTTATGATAAAAAAAGTCCCCACTGAAGTGTCCTGATTAGCAGATATAGATAGATAGATAATTAGCTGTTCTTGTGATGACAGTTGCCCACCGATGTTAGTGTTGTCACCTCAGAAGAGGACGTTTCTGGTGGTGTACAGTACATTGTAAGATCTTCGTCTGTGCCAGCGTCTCCTTACAGCTGCACAGCAGCCACATAGCATGCACTGCAAAACAAAAATGGGGAAGTATGATTCACATGCAAAATATCATTGCAGAAATTAAACAGCTTATTTGATGAAATACTTTGTAAACTATTTTCACAGTACACATGTGAACACAAGCCTATACGTACACATAGCAGGATCCACAGGGGTACCAGAATGATAGCGATGCCACAAGGGATGATAATGGCCAAAGCCCAGCCAGGAAAACCTCCAACACTTGTGGTACTGGTAGTTGTTGTTGGGGCAACAGTGGTGGTCAGGAGACCTAGAATATAAATGAAAATATATTTTAGAGGGAATATAAACTTGTAATATGTCATATAACATAGATATATAAGTGTTTTCGAGATTGATTATTACACACGTTACATGGTGTTTGATAACTCACTGTCATAAAAATCATAGAAATGACAAAAGCAGCATACCTGAGACTTTTAAGACTTCCTGTAGTAAACCACTAGGGAGGTTGACATCTTCCTCTTTGTATACATATATCACATTTGCCCTGATTTGAGTGCCATCAGCGCTGTGGACGTAAAAATGGGTTTTGTGTGAGAGTTGAACATGTTCCCTTCATCCTGTTTAGCTGTACAAACAGCAGCTGTATGAAATCTGCA
The DNA here is from genome assembly GCF_020615455.1 of Coregonus clupeaformis. NCBI lineage: Eukaryota > Metazoa > Chordata > Actinopteri > Salmoniformes > Salmonidae > Coregonus > Coregonus clupeaformis. The sequence goes on from NC_059199.1 coordinate 34,096,438, forward strand.
GAAATTCTAAAGAGTGCAGTTGAGAACGCTGGGTTGGTTCACGGGCATGACGTTGTACTTACATGAAGTTGGCTTTGGGAAAGGGAAACTGTTTGCCGTCTGGTTCACTGAGAATTGTATGGAGCTAAAAGGGGACAAAACATCAAGTTGTCAATTACTATCGTGACCTGAACATGACCATGGATGTATATTTTGTATAGAAGCACAGTATCTTACTAGTCTGTTAATTGAATCCTGTATCTGGACGTAGGTCTCATTGGTGAATGTGAGTCTATTACTTAGAGACTCCAGGGTTACATTGGTGATTTTGAAACCAAGGTCGATGGCAAATGAAGTATCTGTAAGTTCTGTGAGCACACAAAAAAAAGGTCACTATAGCAACAGACAAAATGAACTGCTACAACTTTTTATTATTTTTATTTTTTTCTTCTTTGGGTAGATCAGCTTTAATATTGCCGATAGATTGTAACTTCCATCAATGTAATTGTCTGCATCACTTCCAATCCCCCATATGTTTTTTTTCTCACAAATATATGTATATATATATACACACACATATATATGTACACACACATATATATATACACACATACATATACATATCCTTTTTTAAAATATATTTCCTGAACTGTTACAACTTAGGAGTTTCAACAACATTGAAAAACATTCAAGTAGAATTTAGATAGCAGGAGCAGTTGAATGTTTACTTATTAAGAAATTATTTTATAGAGTGGAAATAAATGTCTTTATGATATAAGCCTCATTTGTTGAACTCACTGATATAAGTTGCATTCTGGTAGGTGGTTTGAGTGGTCCTGAATTGACGAGACAGTTGATTCTTGATGGCACCAAGGACAGCATCCTCAGTGGGGACTGGTTTTTTGAGCTGGAACATCAGTCTAACAAAAACCACCACTGTGCCAAATCTAAGAGAAAATAATAATAAATGGAAAAGTACATTTCCTAAAGAAAATGTGTGTGCTTGCTAGCTTGTCTTAAAGTATTTATTGTTGTGAAATAAGTTATAGTAATGGTAGTAACTGGTTGTAATTGGAAAAAGTAGGTAGATGGAAATATTGATTGATTGATATGATATGATAAGATAGGATAGACTGAAAGTTGGTTAGGTCTCTCTAGATTGAACGGTTCAAGAGTTACTATTATTTTTGGTGGGTTATTATATGCTAATTTATACTAATTTCAATTGTTATAGTTTATAAAGTTTTGAAAATGTTAAAGCTGTTTTAAATATTTGTAGCTGAAATGGTTAAGGAGCAGCAGCATTTTAAATGTTTACCACTGCGTTCTCATGGTTGGCATTGAATCCATGAAGTGTTATGCTAATTTATGCAAATTAATTGCTTAATGTTTATACAAGTTTTAGAGAATTTGAAGCTTTTGACAAGCTATCAAAGATGGGTCCGTCTGTACATTGGTCTTTGTAACATCAATGGTTTAAGAGAAGTGGCGAATCCAAATATTTCCCATGAAAGACTATGGAGGTTTTATGCAACTTTAAAATGGTTATAGTTCAACAAGTATAAATAGTATCAAAAGATGTATAAAAGCAATCTAAGTTTGGTCAGTCTGAACATATCAACGTTGGTTTAGTGTTGATAGCTTAAACGGTTTAGGAGGAGTAGCGTGGCCAAATGTTCCCCATGTAATCTCCTGAGTGGCGCAGTGGTCTAAGGCACTGCATCGCAGTGCTAGCTGTACCACTAGAGATCCTGGTTCGAATCCAGGCTCTGTCATAGCCGGCCGTCAGGGATGTAGCTCAGTTGATAGAGCATGGCGTTTGCAATGCCAGGGTTGTGGGTTTGATTCCCACAGGGGGTATGAAAAAAAAAAAAAAAATATGTATGCATTAACTGTAAGTCGCTCTGGATAAGAGCGTCTGCTAAATGACTAAAATGTAAGTCTATGTCCCTTAATATTGCCATTGGGAGCTGATTTGAAATATTGTTTGATTTGATTTATTATGATCCCCATTAGGCGACAGCTAGTCTTACTGGGTTCCGACATATAACGAAAAATACTTTACAATTTACATACATGTAAAAACATTCACGTGTGTGTGTGTGTGTGCATCTGTCAGTTAAACATACATGTCAGTACATACACACAACAAGTAGGTCACAGGGGAGAGGCGTTGTGCCGTGATGTGTTGCTTTATTTGTTTTTTGTTGTAGTACGAAAAGTATAAATGCTATCTAAAATATTTTTGAAAGCAATCTAAGTTTGGGCCGTCTGCAGATTTGAAAGTTGGTTCCGTGTTTATAGCTTAAAGTGTTTAAGTGCGTAAGTATGTAAGAAATCTAGTGGTCTTGCCTTCAGCAAGCACATTAATAATAATGGATTGGATTTATATCGCGCCTTTCGACCGACTGAGGTACACAAAGAGCTTTTCTAAAGAAAGGCTGACATTTTGGGATGCTTTTATGAAAACATCAGTAGTTAACGACACAAGCATGGATATACATGGTTAATTGTTGCAAAGGTTCCTTGATTGACAAAGTGTTAATTGCATTGTATAAAATAATTATACAAAATTATCTTGCTTACCTAGTTGTTGATGTCACTGAAGCTGTAGAAGTTGAGGTATAAGTTGCAGTTGTGGTTGTCGAGGTAGGAAGTACAATTGTGGTTGTACTTCTAGGTGCTGCAGTTGTAGTCGTTGTTGTAGGTGCTGCAGTTGTGGTGGTGGTTGTAGGACCTGCAGTATTAATTATCGTAGTAGAAGCAACAGTGGTGGTGGTGGTTTTAAGAGCTGGAGTTGCGATTGTTGGAGCTGCATTTGTGGTTGTCGTAGGAGCTGCAGTTATCGTAAGAGCTGCAATTATCGTAGTAGGTGTTGCAATTGTAGTGGGCGTAGAAGCTATAGATGCCATTGTAGGAGCTGAAGGTGTGGTCGTTGTAAGAGCTGCAGTTGTAGTTATCATAGTAGGTGCTGCAGTTTTAGTGGTCATATGAGCTACATTTGCTGTAGTAGGAGCTGTAGTTGTGGTTGTTGTAGTAGGTACAGCAGGTGTAGTGGTCATAGGAGTTACAGTTATTGTTGTAGGAGCTACAGTCGTTGTTGTAGTAGCTGCAGTTGTCGTGGGAGCTGCAATTATCGTAGGAGCTGCAGTTGTTGTAGGAGGTACAGTTGTCATTGCAGGTGCTGCTTTTGTGGTGGTCGTAGGAGCTACAGTTGTTGTAGTAGGAGATACAGTTGTTGTTGTAGGAGCTGCAGTTGTAGTTGTCATAGTAGGTGCTGCATTTCTAGTGGTCGTAGGACTTACAGTTGTTGTGGTATGAACTGCAGTTGTAGTGGTCGTAGGAGCTACATTTGTTGTTGTAGCAGCTACAGTTGTTGTAGGACTTACAGTTGTTGTCGTAGGAACTCCAGTTGTCATTGTAGGAGTCACTGTTGTAGTGGTCGTAGGAGCTACAGATGTTTTAGTAAGAGTTGCAGTAGTCGTAGGAGCTGCAGTTGTGGTTGTCGTAGGAGCTGCAGTTTTAGTGGTCGTAGGACCTCCATTTGTTGTCGTATGATACAAAGTTGTTGTAATAGAAGCTACATTTGTTGTCGTTAGAACTGCAATTGTCATAGGAGCTGCAGTTGTCATAGTAAGTGCTGCAGTTGTAGTGGTCGTAGGAGCTACAGTTCTTGTCGTAGGAGCTGCAGGTGTGGTTGTTGTAATAGGTACTTCAGATGTAGTGGTCGTACGAGCTACAGGTGTTGTAGTAGGGGCTGCAGATGTAGTGGTTGTAGGAGGTACAGGTGCTGTAGTAGGTGCTGCAGTTGTGTATGTCGTAGGAGCTGCAGTTGTCATAGGAGATGCAGCTGTGGATGTCCAAGAAGCTGCAGTTATGGTTGTCATAGCAGCTGCCTTTGTTGTAGTAAGAGCTGCAGTTGTGGTTTTCATTGCTGCTATTGTTGTGGTAGGAGCTGCAGTTATGGTTGTTGGAGTAGGTTCTGCATTTGTAGTGGTCGTAGAAGCCAAATTTGTCATAGGAGCTACATTTGTTGTAGTAGGAGCTGAACTTGTGGTTGTCGTAGCAGATGATGCTGTTATAGTGGTTGTAGGAGCTACAGTTGTTGTAGTAGGAGCTGCACTTGTGGTTGTCGTAGTAGGTGCAGCATTTATAGTGGTCACAGGACCTACAGTTTTTGTAGTAAGAGCTGCAGTGGTTGTCGTAGGAGCTACATATGTTGTAGTAATAGCTGTAGTTGTGGTTGTTGTGGTAGGTACTGCAGTTGTACTGGTTGAAGGACCTACAGTTGTTGTTGTAGCAGCTACAGTTGTGGTTGTTGTAGTAGGTACCACACTTGTAGTGTATGTAGGAGCTACAGTTATTGTTGTAGTAGGAGCTGCACTTGTGGTTGTCATAGACGCTGCATTTGTGGTTGTCGTAGCAGGTGCTGCATTTATAGTGGTCCTAGGAGCTGCATTTGTGGTTGTCGTAGGGGCTGCTATTGTGGTTGTCGTAAGAGCTGCAGTTGTCTTAGTTGGTGCAGCAGTTGTATTGGTCGTAGGAGCTACAGTTGTTGTTGTAGGTGCTGCAATTGTAGTAGGCATATAAGCTACAGATGCTGTAGTAGGAGCTGCAGGTGTGTTTGTCATAGGAGATGCAGTTGTAGTTATCGTAGTAGGTGTGACAGTTGTAGTGGGCATAGAAGCTACAGATGCTATAGTAGGAGCTGCAGGTGTGTTTGCCGTAGGAGATGCAGTTGTAGTTATCGAAGTAGGTGCGGCAGTTGTAGTGGTCGTACGACCTACATTTGTGGATGTGGTAGTAGCTGCAGTTGTGGTTGTCATAGCAGCTGCCATTGTTGTAGTAGGAGCTGTAGTTGTGGTTGTCATAGGAGCTGCAGTTGTGGTTGTCGTTGCAGGTGCTGCATTTATAGTGGTCTTAGGAACTGCATTTGTGGTTGTGTTCGGGGCTGCTGTTGTGGTTGTCATAAGAGCTGCAATTGTTGTAGTAGGAGCTGAAGTTATGGTTGTCGGAGTAGGTTCTGCAATTGTAGTGGTCATAGAAGCTAAAGTTGTCATAGCAGCTTCATGTGTTGTAGTAGCAGCTGAACTTGTGATTGTCGTAGCATATGCTGAACTTGTAGTGGATGTAGGAGCTACAGTTGTTGTAGTAGGAGCTGCACTTGTGGATGTCATAGACGCTGCATTTGTGGTTGTCGTAGCAGGTGCTGCATTTATAGTGGTCTTAGGAGCTGCATTTGTGGTTGTCTTCGGGGCTGCTATTGTGGTTGTCATAAGAGCTGCAATTGTCGTAGTTGGTGCTGCAGTTTTATTGGTCGCCGGAGCTACAGTTGTTGTTGTCATAGGACCTACAGTTGTTGTAGTAGGAGCTGTAGTTGTGGTTGTTGTAGTAGGTACAGCAGGTGTAGTGGTCATAGGAGTTACAGTTACTGTTGTAGGAGCTACAGTTGTTGTTATAGTAGCTGCAGTTGTCGTGGGACCTGCAATTATCGTAGGAGCTGCAGTTGTTGTAGGAGGTACAGTTGTCATTGCAGGTGCTGCTTTTGTGGTGGTCGTAGGAGCTACAGTTGTAGTGATAGGAGCTGCAGTTGTGGTTGTTGTAGGAGCTGCAGTTGTAGTTGTCATAGGAGCTACATTTGTTGTTTTAGCAGCTACAGTTGTTGTAGGACCTACAGTTGTTTTCGTAGGAACTCCAGTTGTCATTGTAGGAGTCACTGTTGTAGTGGTCGTAGGATCTACAGATGTTTTATTAGGATATGCAGTAGTCGTAGGAGCTGCAGTTGTGGTTGTCATAGGAGCTGCAGTTTTAGTGGTCATAGGACCTACATTTGTTGTCGTATGATACAAAGTTGTTGTAATAGAAGGTAAAGTTATTGTCGTTAGAACTGCAGTTGTCATAGGAGCTGCGGTTGTCATAGTAAGTGCTGCAGTTGTAGTGCTCGTAGGAACTACAGTTCTTGTCGTAGGAGCTGCAGGTGTGGTTGTCGTAGGAGCTACAGTTGTTGTATTAGGAACTGCAGTTGTGGTTGTTGTAGGAGATACAGTTGTCATTGTAGGTGCTGCTCTTGTAGTGGTCATAGAAGCTACAGATAATGTAGTAGGAGCTGCAGGTGTATTTGCCGTAGGAGATGCAGTTGTAGTTATCGAAGTAGGTGCGGCAGTTGTAGTGGTCATAGGACCTACAGTTGTTGTAGTAGGAGCTGTAGTTGTGGTTGTTGTAGTAGGTACAGCAGGTGTAGTGGTCATAGGAGTTACAATTACTGTTGTAGGAGCTACAGTTGTTGTTGTAGTAACTGCAGTTGTCGTGGGAGCTGCAATTATCGTAGGAGCTGCACTTGTTGTAGGAGGTATAGTTGTCATTGCAGGTGCTGCTTTTGTGGTGGTCGTAGGAGCTACAGTTGTTGTAGTAGGAGCTGCAGTTGTGGTTGTTGTAGGAGCTGCAGTTGTAGTTGTCGTAGGAGCTACATTTGTTGTTTTAGCAGCTACAGTTGTTGTAGGACCTACAGTTGTTGTCGTAGGAACTCCAGTTGTCATTGTAGGAGTCACTGTTGTAGTGGTCGTAGGAGCTGCAGTTTTAGTGGTCGTAGGACCTCCATTTGTTGTCGTATGATACAAAGTTGTTGTAATAGAAGCTAAAGTTGTTGTCGTTAGAACTGCAGTTGTCATAGGAGCAGCAGTTGTCATAGTAAGTGCTGCAGTTGTAGTGGTCGTAGGAGCTACAGTTCTTGTATTAGGAACTGCAGTTGTGGTTGTTGTAATAGGTACTTCAGATATAGTGGTCGTACGAGCTACAGGTGTTGTAGTAGGGGCTGCAGATGTAGTGGTTGTAGGAGGTACAGGTACTGTAGTAGGTGCTGCAGTTGTGTATGTCGTAGGAGCTGCAGTTGTCATAGGAGATGCAGCTGTAGATGTCCAAGAAGCTGCAGTTGTGGTTGTCATAGCAGCTGCCATTGTTGTATTAAGAGCTGCAGTTGTGGTTTTCATTGCAGCTGCCATTGTTGTATTAAGAGCTGCAGTTATGGTTGTTGGAGTAGGTTCTGCATTTGTAGTGGTCGTAGAAGCCAAATTTGTCATAGGAGCTACATTTGTTGTAGTAGGAGCTGAACTTGTGGTTGTCGTAGCAGATGATGCTGTTATAGTGGTTGTAGGAGCTACAGTTGTTGTAGTACGAGCTGCACTTGTGGTTGTCGTAGTAGGTGCAGCATTTATAGTGGTCGCAAAACCTACAGTTTTTGTAGTAAGAGCTGCAGTGGTTGTCGTAGGAGCTGCATTTGTTGTAGTAATAGCTGTAGTTGTGGTTGTTGTGGTAGGTACTGCAGTTGTACTGGTTGAAGGAGCTACAGTTGTTGTTGTAGCAGCTACAGTTGTGGTTGTTGTAGTAGGTACCACACTTGTAGTGGATATAGGAGCTACAGTTGTTGTTGTAGTTGGAGCTGCACTAGTGGTTGTCATAGACGCTGCATTTGTGGTTGTCGTAGCAGGTGCTGCATTTATAGTGGACTTAGGAGCTGCATTTGTGGTTGTCTTCGGGGCTGCTGTTGTGTTTGTCATAATAGCTGCAATTGTCATAGTTGGTGCTGCAGTTTTATTGGTCGTAGGAGCTACAGTTGTTGTTGTATGAGATACAGTTGTCATTGTAGGTGCTGCTATTGTAGTAGGCATAGAAGCTACAGATGCTGTAGTAGGAGCTGCAGGTGTGTTTGTCATAGGAGATGCAGTTGTAGTTATCGTAGTAGGTGTGACAGTTTTAGTGGGCATAGAAGCTACAGATGCTGTAGTAGGAGCTGCAGGTGTGTTTGCCGTAGGAGATGCAGTTGTAGTTATCGAAGTAGGTGTGGCAGTTGTAGTGTTCGTAGGACCTACATTTGTGGATGTCGTAGGAGCTACAGTTGTGGATGTGGTAGTAGCTGCAGTTGCGGTTGTCATAGCAGCTGCCATTGTTGTAGTAGGAGCTGTAGTTGTGGTTGTCGTAGTAGGTGCAGTTTTGGTTGTCATAGGAACTACAGTTGTGGATATCGTAGGAGCTACAGTTGTAGATGTGGTAGTAGCTGCAGTTGCGGTTGTCATAGCAGCTGCCATTGTTGTAGTTGGAGCTGTAGTTGTGGTTGTCATAGGAGCTGCAGTTGTGGTTCTTGTAGCGGCTGCCATTGTTGTAGTAGGAGCTGAAGTTATGGTTGTCGGAGTAGGTTCTGCAATTGTAGTGGTCATAGACGCTAAAGTTGTCATAGCAGCTTCATGTGTTGTAGTAGCAGCTGAACTTGTGATTGTCGTAGCATATGCTGAACTTGTAGTGGATGTAGGAGCTACAGTTGTTGTAGTAAGAGCTGCACTTGTGGATGTCATAGACGCTGCATTTGTGGTTGTCGTAGCAGGTGCTGCATTTATAGTGGTCTTAGGAGCTGCATTTGTGGTTGTCTTCGGGGCTGCTGTTGTGGTTGTCATAAGAGCTGCAATTGTCGTAGTTGGTGCTGCAGTTTTATTGGTCGCAGGAGCTACAGTTGTTGTTGTTGTAGGAGATACAGTTGTCATTGTAGGTGCTGCTCTTGTAGTGGTCATAGAAGCTACAGATAATGTAGTAGGAGCTGCAGGTGTGTTTGCCGTAGGAGATGCAGTTGTAGTTATCGAAGTAGGTGCGGCAGTTCTAGTGGTCGTAGGACCTACAATTGTTGTAGTAGGAGCTGTAGTTGTGGTTGTTGTAGTAGGTACAGCAGGTGTAGTGGTCATAGGAGTTACGGTTACTGTTGTAGGAGCTACAGTTGTTGTTGTAGTAGCTGCAGTTGTCGTAGGAGCTGCAATTATCGTAGGTGCTGCAGTTGTTGTAGGAGGTATAGTTGTCATTGCAGTTGCTGCTTTTGTGGTGGTCGTAGGAGCTACAGTTGTTGTAGTAGGAGCTGCAGTTGTGGTTGTTGTAGGAGCTGCAGTTGTAGTTGTCGTAGGAGCTACATTTGTTGTTTTAGCAGCTACAGTTGTTGTAGGACCTACAGTTGTTGTCGTAGGAACTCCAGTTGTCATTGTAGGAGTCACTGTTGTAGTGGTCGTAGGAGCTACAGATGTTTTAGTAGGAGTTGCAGTAGTCGTAGGAGCTGCAGTTGTGGTTGTCGTAGGAGCTGCAGTTTTAGTGGTCGTAGGACCTCCATTTGTAGTCGTATGATACAAAGTTGTTGTAATAGAAGCTAAAGTTGTTGTCGTTAGAACTGCAGTTGTCATAGGAGCAGCAGTTGTCATAGTAAGTGCTGCGGTTGTAGTGGTCGTAGGAGCTACAGTTCTTGTCGTAGGAGCTGCAGGTGTGGTTGTCATAGGTGCTACAGTTGTTGTATTAGGAACTGCAGTTGTGGTTGTTGTAATAGGTACTTCAGATATAGTGGTCGTACGAGCTACAGGTGTTGTAGTAGGGGCTGCAGATGTAGTGGTTGTAGGAGGTACAGGTGCTGTAGTAGGTGCTGCAGTTGTGTATGTCGTAAGAGCTGCAGTTGTCATAGGAGATGCAGCTGTAGATGTCCAAGAAGCTGCAGTTGTGGTTGTCATAGCAGCTGCCATTGTTGTATTAAGAGCTGCAGTTGTGGTTTTCATTGCAGCTGCTATTGTTGTGGTAGGAGCTGCAGTTATGGTTGTTGGAGTAGGTTCTGCATTTGTAGTGGTCGTAGAAGCCACATTTGTCATAGGAGCTACATTTGTTGTAGTAGGAGCTGAACTTGTGGTTGTCGTAGCAGATGATGCTGTTATAGTGGTTGTAGGAGCTACAGTTGTTGTAGTAGGAGCTGCACTTGTGGTTGTCGTAGTAGGTGCAGCATTTATAGTGGTCGCAGGACCTACAGTTTTTGTAGTAAGAGCTGCAGTGGTTGTCGTAGGAGCTGCATTTGTTGTAGTAATAGCAGTAGTTGTGGTTGTTGTGGTAGGTACTGCAGTTGTACTGGTTGATGGAGCTACAGTTGTTGTTGTAGCAGCTACAGTTGTGGTTGTTGTAGTAGGTACCACACTTGTAGTGGATGTAGAAGCTACAGTTGTTGTTGTAGTAGGAGCTGCACTAGTGGTTGTCATAGACGCTGCATTTGTGGTTGTCGTAGCAGGTGCTGCATTTATAGTGGTCCTAGGAGCTGCATTTGTGGTTGTCGTAGGGGCTGCTATTGTGGTTGTCATAAGAGCTGCAGTTGTCTTAGTTGGTGCTGCAGTTGTATTGGTCATAGGAACTACAGTTGTTGTTGTATGAGATACAGTTGTCATTGTAGGTGCTGCTATTGTAGTAGGAATAGAAGCTACAGATGCTGTAGTAGGAGCTGCGGGTGTGTTTGTCATAGGAGATGCAGTTGTAGTTATCGTAGTAGGTGTGACAGTTGTAGTGGGCATAGAAGCTACAGATGCTGTAGTAGGAGCTGCAGGTGTGTTTGCCGTAGGAGATGCAGTTGTAGTTATCGAAGTAGGTGCGGCAGTTGTAGTGGTCGTAGGACCTACAGTTGTTGTAGTAGGAGCTGTAGTTGTGGTTGTTGTAGTAGGTACTGCAGATGTAGTGGTTGTATGAACCACATTTGTTGTAGTGGGTGCTGCAGGTGTGGTTGTCGTAGGAGCTGCAGTTGTGGTTGTCGTAGGAGCTTCAGTTGTTGTTATAGGACCTGCAGTTGTCGTAGAAGCTTCAGTTGGTGAAGGAGCTGCAGTTGTCATTGTAGGTGCTGCAGTTGAAGTTGTCGTAGAAGGTGCTGCAGTTGTAGTGGTCGTAGGAGCTACATTTGTTGTAGTAAGAACTCTAGTTGTGGTTATTGTAGTAGGTACTGCAGTTGTAGTGGTTGGAAGAGCTACAGTTGTTGATGTAGCATTTACAGTTGTTGTTGTAGCAGCTACAGTTGTCGTTGTAGGTGCTGCTGTTGTAATGGTTGTAGGAGCTACAGATGGTGTAATAGGAGCTGCAGTTGTTGAAAGTGCTGCAGTTATAGTGGTTGTAGGAGCTACGGTTGATGTGGTAGGAGCTGCAATGGTTGTCATAGGTGCTAGAGTTGTTGTAGTAGGAGCTGTAGTTGTGGTTGTCGTAGTAGGTACTGCAGTTGTAGTGGTCGTAAGATATACAGTTGCTGTCATAGGAGCTACAGTTGTCGTAGTAGGTGCTGCAGTTGTAGTGGTCGTAGGAGCTACAGTTGTGGTTGTTGTTGTTGCTGTCTTAGGAGCTACAGTTGTTGTAGTAGGAGTTGTAGTTGTGGTTTTTGTAGTAGGTACTGCAGATGTAGTGGTCATAGGAGCTACAGTTGTCGTAAGTGCTGCAGTTGTCGTAGGAGATACAGCTGTCGTTGTAGTTGCTGCTGTTTTAGTGGTCGTAGGAACTACAGTTGTTGTCATAGGAGCTGCAGTTGTGGTTGTCGTAGGAGCTGCAGTTGTAGTGGTCGAAGGACCTAAAGTTGTTGTAGTAAGAGATGCAGTTGTTGTAGTAGGTGCTGTAGTTGTAGTGGTCGTAGGAGCTACAGTTGCTGTAGTAGGAGCTGCAGTTGTCGTTATCGTAGGAGCTATTGTAGTTAGAGCTGTAGCAGTTGTCGTAGGAACTACAGTTGTTGTAGTAGGAGTTACAGTTTTTGATGTAGAGGCTGCAGTTGTTGTATGACCTGGAGTTGTTGTAGTTTTAGTGGTCATAGTAGCTCCAGTTGTTGTAGTAGGACCTGCAGTTGGGGTTATCATGGGAGCTGCAGTTGTTGTCGTAGGAGCTTCAGTTGGTGTAAAAGCTACAGTTGTCGTTGTAGGTGCTGCAGTTGTGGTGGTCGTAGGAGCTACAGTTGTAGTAGGAGCTGCAATTGGGGTTGTCGTAGGAGTTGTAGTTGTTGTAGTAAGAGCAGCAGTGGTTGTTGTAGGTGCTGTTGTTGTGGTTGTCGTAGGAGCTACATTTATTATAGTAAGAGCTGTAGTTGTTTTTGTCGTAGTAAGTACTGCAGTTGTAGTGGTCGTAGGGCCTACATTTGTTGTCGTAGGAGGTACAGTTGTCATAGGAGCTGCAGTTGTGGTCGTAGGAGCTGCAGTTGCTGTAGGATCTGCAGTTTTGGTAGTAGTTGCTGCAGTTGTAGTGGTCGTAGGAGCTACAGTAGTTGTCATAGGAGCTAGAGTTGTTGTAGGTGCTGCTGCTGTTGTAGTGGTCGTAGGAGCTACAGATGTTGTAGTAGAACCTGCAGTTGTCATGGGAGCTACAGTTGTCATTATAGGTGCTACAGGTGTAGTGGTCGGAGGAGCTACAATAGTTGTCGTAGGAGCTGCAGTTGTTGAAGAAGGTACAGTTGTCATTGTAGGTGCTTCTGTTGTAGTGGTCGTAGGACCTACAGATGTTGTAGTAAGCACTGCAGTGGTTGTCAAAGGAACTGCTGTAGTGGTTGTTGTCGTAGGAGCTACAGTTGTTGTAGTAGGAGCTGCAGGTGTGGTTGTCATAGGAGCAGCAGTTGTAGTTGCCGTAGTAGGTGCTACAGTTGTGCTGGTCGTAGGACCTACAGTTGTTGTAGTTAGAGCTGCAGTTATTGTCATAGGGGCTGCTGCTGTGGTTGACTTAGGAGCTACAGTGGTTGAAATAGAAGCTGAAGTTGTGGTTGTTGTAGTAGGTACTGCAGGTGTAGTGGTTGTAGGAGCTATAATTGTTGTAGGAGCTGCAGTTGTCGTAGGATCTGTTTTTGTCGTAGAAGCTGCACTTGTTGTAGGAACTGCAGGTGTCGTAGTAGCTGCTGTGGTTGTGGTTGTTGTAGGACCTGCAGTTGTAGTTGTCTTAGTAGGTGCTGCAGTTGTAGTAGTCGTAGGACCAACAGTTGTTGTCGTAGGAGTTACAATTGTTGTCGTAAGAGCTGTAGTTGTCGTAGGAGCTGCAGTTGTCATAGGAGCTGCAGTTGTAGTTGTCGTAGTAGGTTCTGCAGTCATAGCGGCCGTAGGACTTACAGTTGTTGTCGTAATATCTACAGTTGTTGTAAGAGCTGCAGTTGTAGGAACTGCAGTTGTTGTAGTAGGTGCTGTTGTTGTGGTTGTCGTAGGAGTTGAAGTTGAAGTTGTTGTAGCAGGTGCTCTATTCGTAGTGGTTGTAGGACCAGCAGTTGTTGTAGTAGGAGCTGCAGTGGTTGTCGTACTAGCTTCTGGAGTTGTAGTGGTAGTTGGAGCATCAGTTGTTTTCGTAGGAGCAGCAGTTATCGTTGTTGTAGAAGATGATGCTATCGTAGTGGTCGTAGAAGCTACAGTTGTTGTCATAGGAGCTACAGTTGTTGTCGTAGGAGCTGCAGATGTGGTTGTCATAGAAGCAGCAGTTGTAGTTGCAGTAGTAGGTGCTACAGTTGTGGTGGTCATAGGAACGGCAGTTGTTGTAGTTACAGCTGCAATGGTTGTTGTAGAGGCAGCTGCTGTGTTTGACGTAGGAGCTACAGTTGTTGTTGTAGGAGCTGTAGTTGTGGTTGTTGTAGTAGGTACAGCAGGTGCAGTGGTCGTAGGAGCTACAGTTGTTGTAGGAGCTGCAGTTGTCGTGGGAGCTACAGTTGTCGTTATAGCTGCTACTGTTGTAGTGGTCGTAGGCGCTACAGTAGTTGTCGTAGGAGCTGTCGTTATGGTTGTTATAGTTGGTACTGCTGGTGTAGAGGTCGTAGAAACTACAGTTGTTGTCGTAGGAGCTTCAGTTATCGTAGTAGGAGATTCAGTAGTTGTCGGAGTCGCTGCTATAGTTGTGGTTGTTGTAGGAGCTGCAGGTGTAGTTGTTATAGTAGGTGCTGCAGTTGTAGTGATCGTAGGAGCTACAGTTGTTGTCGTAGGAGCTGCAGTTGTCGTAGGAGCTGCACTTATTGTAGGAACTGCAGTTGTCGTAGTAGCTGCTTTAGTTGTGGTTGTTGTAGGAGCTGCAGTTGTAGTTCTCGTAGTAGGTGCTGCAGTTATAGTGGTCATAGGAACAGCGGTTTTTGTAGTAGGAGCTGCAGTGGTTGTCGTAGTAGGTTCTGCTGTTGTAATGGTTGTAGGATCTGCAGTTATAGTTGTCATAGTAGGTGCTGCAGTTGTAGTGGTCATAGGACCTACAATTGTTGTAGTAAGAGCTGTAGTTGTGGTAGTTGTAGTTGGTACTGCTGGTGTGGTTGTCATAGGAGCTACAGTTGTCATAGGAGCTACAGTTGTCGTAGGAGCTGCAGTTATGGTAGGAGCTGCCTTTGTCGTAGGAGATGCAGTTGTCGAAGAAGGTACAGTTGTCATTGTAAGTTCTTCTGTTGTAGTAGTCGTAGGACCTACAATTGTTGTGATAAGAGCTGCAGTCGTTGTCAAAGGAACTGCTGTTGTGGTTGTCGTAGGAGCTACAGTTTTTGTAGTGGGAGCTGTAGTTGTGGTTGTTAAAGTAGGTATTGCAGATGTAGTGGTAGTAGAAGCTACAGTTGTTGTCGTAGGAGCTGCAGTTGTCGTAGGTCCTGCAGGTGTCGTAGTAGGTGCTGCAGTTGTTGTCGTAAGAGCTGCAGTTGTCTTAGGAGCTTCAGTTGTCGCAGGAGCTGCAGTTGTCGTAGGAGCTGCAGCTGTCGTAGGAGCTTCAGTTGTCGTAGGAGCTGCAGTTGTCGTAGGAGCTGCAGTTGTCGTAGGTGCTGCAGCTGTCGTAGTAGGTGCTGCAGTTGTCGTAGTAGGTGCTGCAGTTGTAGAGGTCGTAGGAGCTACAGTATTTGTTGTAGGAGCTAAAGCTGTTGTAGTCGGTGTAGAAGCTACCGATGTTGTAGTAGGAGCTGTAGTTGTGTTTGTTGTAGTAGGTACTGCAGGTGTAGTGGTCGTAGGAACTGCAGTTGTTGTCGGCGGAGCTTCAGTTGTCGTTGTAGGTGCTACTGTTGTAGTGTCCGTAGGAGCTACAGTTGTTGTAGTAGGAGTTGCATTGGTTATCGTAGTAGGTGCTGCAGTTGTAGAGGTCGTAGGAGCTACAGTATTTGTTGTAGGAGCTAAAGCTGTTGTAGTCGGTGTAGAAGCTACCGATATTGTAGTAGGAGCTGTAGATGTGGTTGTCATGGGAGCAGCAGTTGTAGTTGCCATAGTCGGTGCTGCAGGTGTGGTGGTAGTAGGACCTACAGTTGTTGTAGTAGGAGATGTAGTTGTGTTTGTTGTAGTAAATACTGCAGGTGTAGTGGTCGTAGGAACTGCAGTTGTCGGCGGAATTTCAGTTGTCGTTGTAGGTGCTACTGTTGTAGTGTCCGTAGGAGCTATAGTTGTTGTAGTAGGAGTTGCAGTGGCTATCGTAGTAGTTGATGCAAATGTAGTGGTAGTAGGAGCTACATTTGTTGACGTAGGAGCTACAGTTGTTGTTGTAGGTGCTACTGTTGTAGTGGTTATAGGAGCAACAGTTGTGGTTGTTGTAGTAAGTACTTTATTTGCAGTTGTCGTAGGAGCTGCAGCTGTAGTAGGAGCTTCAGTTGTCGTAGGAGCTTCAGTTGTCGTAGGAGCTGCAGTTGTCGTAGGTGCTGCAGCTGTCGTAGTAGGTGCTGCAGTTGTAGAGGTCGTAGGAGCTACAGTATTTGTTGTAGGAGCTAAAGCTGTTGTAGTCGGTGTAGAAGCTACTGATGTTGTAGTAGGAGCTGTAGATGTGGTTGTCATAGGACCAGCAGTTGTAGTTGCCATAGTCGGTGCTGCAGGTGTGCTGGTCGTAGGACCTGAAGTTGTTGTAGTAGGAGCTGTAGTTGTGTTTGTTGTAGTAGGTACTGCAGGTGTAGTGGTCGTAGGAACTGCAGTTGTTGTCGGCGGAGCTTCAGTTGTCGTTGTAGGTGCTACTGTTGTAGTGTCCGTAGGAGCTACAGTTGTTGTAGTAGGAGTTGCAGTGGTTATCGTAGTAGGTGCTGCATTTATAGTGGTAGTAGGAGCTACATTTGTTGCCGTAGCAGCTACAGTGGTTGTCGTAGTAGGTTCTGCAGTTGTAATGGCAGTAAGAACTGTAGGTGTTGTAGTAAGAGCTGTATTTGTGGTAAATGTAGTTGGTACTGCTGATGTGGTTGTCATAGGAGCTACAGTTTTTGTCGTAGGAGCTGCAGTTGTAGGAGCTGCAGTTGTCGAAGAAGATACAGTTGTCAGTGTAGGTTCTTCTTTTGTAGTAGTCGAAGGACCTACAATTGTTGTAGTAAGAGCTGCAGTTGTTGTCGTAGGGGCTGCTATTGTTGTTGTCGTAGGAGCTTCAGTTTTTGTAGTGGGAGCTGTAGTTGTGGTTGTTAAAGTAGGTATTGCAGATGTAGTGGTAGTAGGAGCTACAGTTGTTGTGGTAGGAGCTGCAGTTGTCTTAGGAGCTTCAGTTGTCATAGGAGCTTCAGTTGTTGTAGGAGCTGCAGCTGTCGTAGGAGCTTCAGTTGTCGTATTAGCTTCAGTTGTCGTAGGAGCTTCAGTTGTCGTAGGTGCTGCAGCTGTCGTAGGGGCTTCAGTTGTCGTAGGAGCTGCAGTTGTCGTAGGAGCTGCAGTTGTCGTAGGAGCTGCAGTTGTCGTAGGTGCTGCAGCTGTTGTAGTAGGTGCTGCAGTTGTCGTAGTAGGTGCTGCAGTTGTAGAGGTCGTAGGAGCTACAGTATTTGTTGTAGGAGCTAAAGCTGTTGTAGTTGGTGTAGGAGCTACCGATGTTGTAGTAGGAGCTGTAGATGTTGTTGTCACAGGAGCAGCAGTTGTAGTTGCCATAGTCGATGCTGCAGGTGTGGTGGTCGTAGGACCTACAGTTGTTGTAGTAGGAGCTGTAGTTGTGTTTGTTGTAGTAGGTACTGCAGGTGTAGTGGTAGTAGGAGCTACAGATGTTATCGTAGGAGCTGCAGTTGTCTTAGGAGCTTCAGTTGTTGTAGGAGCTTCAGTTGTCGTAGGAGCTGCAGCTGTCGTAGGAGCTTCAGTTGTCGTAGGAGCTGCAGTTATCGTAGGAGCTGCAGTTGTCGTAGGAGCTGCAGTTGTCGTAGGAGCTGCAGCTGTCATATGAGCTTCAGTTGTCGTAGGAGCTGCAGCTGTCGTAGGAGCTTCAGTTGTCGTAGGAGCTTCAGTTGTCGTAGGAGCTGCAGTTGTCGTAGGTGCTGCAGCTGTCGTAGTAGGTGCTGCAGTTGTCGTAGTAGGTACTGCAGTTGTAGAGGTCATAGAAGCTACAGTATTTGTTGTAGGAGCTGTAGTTGTGTTTATTGTAGTAGGTACTGCAGGTGTAGTGGTAGGAGTTGCAGTGGTTATCGTAGTAGGTGCTGCAATTGTAGTGGTAGTAGGAGCTACATTTGTTGCGGTAGGAGCTACAGTTGTTGTTGTAGGTGCTACCGTTGTAGTGGTTATAGGAGCTACAGTTGTGGTTGTTGTAGTAAGTACTGCAGTTGCAGTTGTCGTAGGAGCTTCAGTTGTCGTAGGAGCTTCAGTTGTTGTAGGAGCTGCAGCTGTCGTAGGAGCTTCAGTTGTTGTAGGAGCTGCAGCTGTCGTAGGTTCTTCAGTTGTCGTAGGAGCTGCAGTTGTCGTAGGAGCTGCAGTTGTAGGAGCTGCAGTTGTCGAAGAAGATACAGTTGTCAGTGTAGGTTCTTCTTTTGTAGTAGTCGAAGGACCTACAATTGTTGTAGTAAGAGCTGCAGTTGTTGTCGTAGGGGCTGCTATTGTTGTTGTCGTAGGAGCTTCAGTTTTTGTAGTGGGATCTGTAGTTGTGGTTGTTAAAGTAGGTATTGCAGATGTAGTGGTAGTAGGAGCTACAGTTGATGTCGTAGGAGCTGCAGTTGTCTTAGGAGCTTCAGTTGTTGTAGGAGAATCAGTTGTCGTAGGAGCTGCAGCTGTCGTAGGAGCTTCAGTTGTCGTAGGAGCTGCAGTTGTCGTAGGAGCTGCAGTTGTCGTAGGAGCTGCAGCTGTCGTAGGAGCTTCACTTGTCGTAAGAGCTGCAGTTGTCGTAGGTGCTGCAGCTTTCGTAGTAGGTGCTGCAGTTGTCGTAGTAGGTGCTGCAGTTGTAGAGGTCATAGGAGCTACAGAATTTGTTGTAGGAGCAAAAGCTGTTGTAGTCGGTGTAGAAGCTACCGATGTAGTGGTTATAGGAGCTACAGTTGTGGTTGTTGTAGACAGTACTGCAGTTGCAGTTGTCGTAGGAGCTTCAGTTGTCGTAGGAGCTTCAGTTGTCGTAGGAGCTGCAGATGTCGTAGGTGCTGCAGCTTTCGTAGTAGGTGCTGCAGTTGTCGTAGTAGGTGCTGCAGTTGTAGAGGTCATAGGAGCTACAGTATTTGTTGTAGGAGCAAAAGCTGTTGTAGTCGGTGTAGAAGCTACCGATGTTGTAGTAGGAGCTGTAGATGTGGTTGTCATAGGAGCAGCAGATGTAGTTGCCATAGTCGGTGCTGCAGGTGTGGTGGTGGTAGGACCTACAGTTGTTGTAGTAGGAGCTGTAGTTGTGTTTATTGTAGTAGGTACTGCAGGTGTAGTGGTCGTAGGAACTGCAGTTGTTGTCGGCGGAGCTTCAGTTGTCGTTGTAGGTGCTACTGTTGTAGTGTCCGTAGGAGCTACAGTTGTTGTAGTAGGAGATGCAGTGGTTATCGTAGTAGGTGCTGCAATTGTAGTGGTAGTAGGAGCTACATTTGTTGCCGTAGGAGCTACAGTTGTTGTTGTAGGTGCTACCGTTGTAGTGGTTATAGGAGCTACAGTTGTGGTTGTTGTAGTAAGTACTGCAGTTGCAGTTGTCGTAGGAGCTTCAGTTGTCGTAGGAGCTTCAGTTGTTGTAGGAGCTGCAGCTGTCGTAGGAGCTTCAGTTGTCGTAGGAGCTGCAGCTGTCGTACGTTCTTCAGTTGTCGTAGGAGCTGCAGTTGTCGTAGGAGCTGCAGTTGTCGTAGGTGCTGCAGCTGTCGTAGTAGGTGCTGCAGTTGTCGTAGTAGGTGCTGCAGTTGTAGAGGTCGTAGGAGCTACAGTATTTGTTGTAAGAGCTAAAGCTGTTGTAGTTGGTGTAGGAGCTACCGATGTTGTAGTAGGAGCTGTAGATGTTGTTGTCATAGGAGCAGCAGTTGTAGTTGTCATAGTCGATGCTGCAGGTGTGGTGGTCGTAGGACCTACAGTTGTTGTAGTAGGAGCTGTAGTTGTGTTTGTTGTAGTAGGTACTGCAGGTGTAGTGGTCGTAGGAACTGCAGTTGTTGTTGGCGGAGCTTCAGTTGTCGTTGTAGGTGCTACTGTTGTAGTGTCCGTAGGAGCTACAGTTGTTGTAGTAGGAGTTGCAGTGGTTATCGTAGTAGGTGCTGCAATTGTAGTGGTAGTAGGAGCTACATTTGTTGCCGTAGGAGCTACAGTTGTTGTTGTAGGTGCTACCGTTGTAGTGGTTATAGGAGCTACAGTAGTGGTTGTTGTAGACAGTACTGCAGTTGCTGTTGTCGTAGGAGCTTCAATTGTCGTAGGAGCTTCAGTTGTTGTAGGAGCTGCAGCTGTCGTAGGAGCTTCAGTTGTCGTAGGAGCTGCAGTTGTCGTAGGAGCTGCAGTTGTCGTAGGTGCTGCAGCTGTCGTAGTAGGTGCTGCAGTTGTCGTAGTAGGTGCTGCAGTTGTAGAGGTCGTAGGAGCTACAGTATTTGTTGTAGGAGCTAAAGCTGTTGTAGTTGGTGTAGGAGCTACCGATGTTGTAGTAGGAGCTGTAGATGTTGTTGTCATAGGAGCAGCAGTTGTAGTTGCCTTAGTCGATGCTGCAGGTGTGGTGGTCGTAGGACCTACAGTTGTTGTAGTAGGAGCTGTAGTTGTGTTTGTTGTAGTAGGTACTGCAGGTGTAGTGGTCGTAGGAACTGCAGTTGTTGTTGGCGGAGCTTCAGTTGTCGTTGTAGGTGCTACTGTTGTAGTGTCCGTAGGAGCTACAGTTGTTGTAGTAGGAGTTGCAGTGGTTATCGTAGTAGGTGCTGCAATTGTAGTGGTAGTAGGAGCTACATTTGTTGCCGTAGGAGCTACAGTGGTTGTCGTAGTAGGTTCTGCAGTTGTAATGGCCGTAAGAACTGTAGGTGTTGTAGTAAGAGCTGTATTTGTGGTAATTGTAGTTGGTACTGCTGGTGTGGTTGTCATAGGAGCTACAGTTGTTGTCGTAGGAGCTGCAGTTGTAGGAGCTGCAGTTGTCGAAGAAGATACAGTTGTCAGTGTAGGTTCTTCTTTTGTAGTAGTCGAAGGACCTACAATTGTTGTAGTAAGAGCTGCAGTTGTTGTCGTAGGGGCTGCTATTGTTGTTGTCGTAGGAGCTTCAGTTTTTGTAGTGGGATCTGTAGTTGTGGTTGTTAAAGTAGGTATTGCAGATGTAGTGGTAGTAGGAGCTACAGTTGTTGTCGTAGGAGCTGCAGTTGTCTTAGGAGCTTCAGTTGTTGTAGGAGCTTCAGTTGTCGTAGGAGCTGCAGCTGTCGTAGGAGCTTCAGTTGTCGTAGGAGCTGCAGTTGTCGTAGGAGCTGCAGTTGTTGTATGAGCTGCAGTTGTCGTAGGAGCTGCAGCTGTCGTAGGAGCTTCAGTTGTCGTAGGAGCTGCAGCTGTCGTAGGAGCTTCAGTTGTCGTAGGAGCTTCAGTTGTCGTAAGAGCTGCAGTTGTCGTAGGTGCTGCAGCTGTCGTAGTAGGTGCTGCAGTTGTCGTAGTAGGTGCTGCAGTTGTAGAGGTCATAGGAGCTACAGTATTTGTTGTAGGAGCAAAAGCTGTTGTAGTCGGTGTAGAAGCTACCGATGTTGTAGTAGGAGCTGTAGATGTGGTTGTCATAGGAGCAGCAGATGTAGTTGCCATAGTCGGTGCTGCAGGTGTGGTGGTGGTAGGACCTACAGTTGTTGTAGTAGGAGCTGTAGTTGTGTTTATTGTAGTAGGTACTGCAGGTGTAGTGGTCGTAGGAACTGCAGTTGTTGTCGGCGGAGCTTCAGTTGTCGTTGTAGGTGCTACTGTTGTAGTGTCCGTAGGAGCTACAGTTGTTGTAGTAGGAGTTGCAGGGGTTATCGTAGTAGGTGCTGCAATTGTATTGGTAGTAGGAGCTACATTTGTTGCCGTAGGAGCTACAGTTGTTGTTGTAGGTGCTACCGTTGTAGTGGTTATAGGAGCTACAGTTGTGGTTGTTGTAGACAGTACTGCAGTTGCAGTTGTCGTAGGAGCTTCAGTTGTCGTAGGAGCTGCAGCTGTCGTAGGTTCTTCAGTTGTCGTAGGAGCTGCAGTTGTCGTAGGAGCTGCAGTTGTCGTGAGGTGCTGCAGCTGTCGTAGTAGGTGCTGCAGTTGTCGTAGTAGGTGCTGCAGTTGTAGAGGTCGTAGGAGCTACAGTATTTGTTGTAGGAGCTAAAGCTGTTGTAGTTGGTGTAGGAGCTACCGATGTTGTAGTAGGAGCTGTAGATGTTGTTGTCATAGGAGCAGCAGTTGTTGTTGCCATAGTCGATGCTGCAGGTGTGGTGGTCGTAGGGACCTACAGTTGTTGTAGTAGGAGCTGTAGTTGTGTTTGTTGTAGTAGGTACTGCAGGTGTAGTGGTCGTAGGAACTGCAGTTGTTGTCGTCGGAGCTTCAGTTGTCGTTGTAGGTGCTACTGTTGTAGTGTCCGTAGGAGCTACAGTTGTTGTAGTAGGAGTTGCAGGGGTTATCGTAGTAGGTGCTGCAATTGTAGTGGTAGTAGGAGCTACATTTGTTGCCGTAGGAGCTACAGTTGTTGTTGTAGGTGCTACCGTTGTAGTGGTTATAGGAGCTACAGTTGTGGTTGTTGTAGACAGTACTGCAGTTGCAGTTGTCGTAGGAGCTTCAGTTGTCGTAGGAGCTGCAGCTGTCGTAGGTTCTTCAGTTGTCGTAGGAGCTGCAGTTGTCGTAGGAGCTGCAGTTGTCGTAGGTGCTGCAGCTGTCGTAGTAGGTGCTGCAGTTGTCGTAGTAGGTGCTGCAGTTGTAGAGGTCGTAGGAGCTACAGTATTTGTTGTAGGAGCTAAAGCTGTTGTAGTTGGTGTAGGAGCTACCGATGTTGTAGTAGGAGCTGTAGATGTTGTTGTCATAGGAGCAGCAGTTGTAGTTGTCATAGTCGATGCTGCAGGTGTGGTGGTCGTAGGACCTACAGTTGTTGTAGTAGGAGCTGTAGTTGTGTTTGTTGTAGTAGGTACTGCAGGTGTAGTGGTCGTAGGAACTGCAGTTGTTGTTGGCGGAGCTTCAGTTGTCGTTGTAGGTGCTACTGTTGTAGTGTCCGTAGGAGCTACAGTTGTTGTAGTAGGAGTTGCAGTGGTTATCGTAGTAGGTGCTGCAATTGTAGTGGTAGTAGGAGCTACATTTGTTGCCGTAGGAGCTACAGTGGTTGTCGTAGTAGGTTCTGCAGTTGTAATGGCCGTAATAACTGTAGGTTTTGTAGTAAGAGCTGTATTTGTGGTAATTGTAGTTGGTACTGCTGGTGTGGTTGTCATAGGAGCTACAGTTGTTGTCGTAGGAGCTGCAGTTGTAGGAGCTGCAGTTGTCGAAGAAGATACAGTTGTCAGTGTAGGTTCTTCTTTTGTAGTAGTCGAAGGACCTACAATTGTTGTAGTAAGAGCTGCAGTTGTTGTCGTAGGGGCTGCTATTGTTGTTGTCGTAGGAGCTTCAGTTTTTGTAGTGGGATCTGTAGTTGTGGTTGTTAAAGTAGGTATTGCAGATGTAGTGGTAGTAGGAGCTACAGTTGTTGTCGTAGGAGCTGCAGTTGTCTTAGGAGCTTCAGTTGTTGTAGGAGCTTCAGTTGTCGTAGGAGCTGCAGCTGTCGTAGGAGCTTCAGTTGTCGTAGGAGCTGCAGTTGTCGTAGGAGCTGCAGTTGTTGTATGAGCTGCAGTTGTCGTAGGAGCTGCAGCTGTCGTAGGAGCTTCAGTTGTCGTAGGAGTTTCAGTTGTCGTAGGAGCTGCAGTTGTCGTAGGTGCTGCAGCTGTCGTAGTAGGTGCTGCAGTTGTCGTAGTAGGTGCTGCAGTTGTAGAGGTCATAGGAGCTACAGTATTTGTTGTAGGAGCAAAAGCTGTTGTAGTCGGTGTAGAAGCTACCGATGTTGTAGTAGGAGCTGTAGATGTGGTTGTCATAGGAGCAGCAGATGTAGTTGCCATAGTCGGTGCTGCAGGTGTGGTGGTGGTAGGACCTACAGTTGTTGTAGTAGGAGCTGTAGTTGTGTTTATTGTAGTAGGTACTGCAGGTGTAGTGGTCGTAGGAACTGCAGTTGTTGTCGGCGGAGCTTCAGTTGTCGTTGTAGGTGCTACTGTTGTAGTGTCCGTAGGAGCCACAGTTGTTGTAGTAGGAGTTGCAGGGGTTATCGTAGTAGGTGCTGCAATTGTAGTGGTAGTAGGAGCTACATTTGTTGCCGTAGGGAGCTACAGTTGTTGTTGTAGGTGCTACCGTTGTAGTGGTTATAGGAGCTACAGTTGTGGTTGTTGTAGACAGTACTGCAGTTGCAGTTGTCGTAGGAGCTTCAGTTGTCGTAGGAGCTGCAGCTGTCGTAGGTTCTTCAGTTGTCGTAGGAGCTGCAGTTGTCGTAGGAGCTGCAGTTGTCGTAGGTGCTGCAGCTGTCGTAGTAGGTGCTGCAGTTGTCGTAGTAGGTGCTGCAGTTGTAGAGGTCGTAGGAGCTACAGTATTTGTTGTAGGAGCTAAAGCTGTTGTAGTTGGTGTAGGAGCTACCGATGTTGTAGTAGGAGCTGTAGATGTTGTTGTCATAGGAGCAGCAGTTGTAGTTGCCATAGTCGATGATGCAGGTGTGGTGGTCGTAGGACCTACAGTTGTTGTAGTAGGAGCTGTAGTTGTGTTTGTTGTAGTAGGTACTGCAGGTGTAGTGGTCGTAGGAACTGCAGTTGTTGTCGGCGGAGCTTCAGTTGTCGTTGTAGGTGCTACTGTTGTAGTGTCCGTAGGAGCTACAGTTGTTGTAGTAGGAGTTGCAGGGGTTATCGTAGTAGGTGCTGCAATTGTAGTGGTAGTAGGAGCTACATTTGTTGCCGTAGGAGCTACAGTTGTTGTTGTAGGTGCTACCGTTGTAGTGGTTATAGGAGCTACAGTTGTGGTTGTTGTAGACAGTACTGCAGTTGCAGTTGTCGTAGGAGCTTCAGTTGTCGTAGGAGCTGCAGCTGTCGTAGGTTCTTCAGTTGTCGTAGGAGCTGCAGTTGTCATAGGAGCTGCAGTTGTCGTAGGTGCTGCAGCTGTCGTAGTAGGTGCTGCAGTTGTCGTAGTAGGTGCTGCAGTTGTAGAGGTCGTAGGAGCTACAGTATTTGTTGTAGGAGCTAAAGCTGTTGTAGTTGGTGTAGGAGCTACCGATGTTGTAGTAGGAGCTGTAGATGTTGTTGTCATAGGAGCAGCAGTTGTAGTTGCCATAGTCGATGCTGCAGGTGTGGTGGTCGTAGGACCTACAGTTGTTGTAGTAGGAGCTGTAGTTGTGTTTGTTGTAGTAGGTACTGCAGGTGTAGTGGTCGTAGGAACTGCAGTTGTTGTTGGCGGAGCTTCAGTTGTCGTTGTAGGTGCTACTGTTGTAGTGTCCGTAGGAGCTACAGTTGTTGTAGTAGGAGTTGCAGTGGTTATCGTAGTAGGTGCTGCAATTGTAGTGGTAGTAGGAGCTACATTTGTTGCCGTAGGAGCTACAGTGGTTGTCGTAGTAGGTTCTGCAGTTGTAATGGCCGTAAGAACTGTAGGTGTTGTAGTAAGAGCTGTATTTGTGGTAATTGTAGTTGGTACTGCTGGTGTGGTTGTCATAGGAGCTACAGTTGTTGTCGTATGAGCTGCAGTTGTAGGAGCTGCAGTTGTCGAAGAAGATACAGTTGTCAGTGTAGGTTCTTCTTTTGTAGTAGTCGAAGGACCTACAATTGTTGTAGTAAGAGCTGCAGTTGTTGTC
Organism: Coregonus clupeaformis; assembly: GCF_020615455.1. Classification (NCBI taxonomy): domain Eukaryota; kingdom Metazoa; phylum Chordata; class Actinopteri; order Salmoniformes; family Salmonidae; genus Coregonus; species Coregonus clupeaformis. The sequence goes on from NC_059199.1 coordinate 34,121,086, forward strand.
GTAGGGGCTGCTATTGTTGTTGTCGTAGGAGCTTCAGTTTTTGTAGTGGGATCTGTAGTTGTGGTTGTTAAAGTAGGTATTGCAGATGTAGTGGTAGTAGGAGCTACAGTTGTTGTCGTAGGAGCTGCAGTTGTCTTAGGAGCTTCAGTTGTTGTAGGAGCTTCAGTTGTCGTAGGAGCTTCAGTTGTCGTAGGAGCTTCAGTTGTCGTAGGAGCTGCAGTTGTCGTAGGAGATGCAGTTGTCGTAGGAGCTGCAGTTGTCGTAGGAGCTGCAGCTGTCGTAGGAGCTTCAGTTGTCGTAGGAGCTGCAGCTGTCGTAGGAGCTTCAGTTGTCGTAGGAGCTTCAGTTGTCGTAGGAGCTGCAGTTGTCGTAGGTGCTGCAGCTGTCGTAGTAGGTGCTGCAGTTGTCGTAGTAGGTGCTGCAGTTGTAGAGGTCATAGGAGCTACAGTATTTGTTGTAGGAGCAAAAGCTGTTGTAGTCGGTGTAGAAGCTACCGATGTTGTAGTAGGAGCTGTAGATGTGGTTGTCATAGGAGCAGCAGATGTAGTTGCCATAGTCGGTGCTGCAGGTGTGGTGGTGGTAGGACCTACAGTTGTTGTAGTAGGAGCTGTAGTTGTGTTTATTGTAGTAGGTACTGCAGGTGTAGTGGTCGTAGGAACTGCAGTTGTTGTCGGCGGAGCTTCAGTTGTCGTTGTAGGTGCTACTGTTGTAGTGTCCGTAGGAGCTACAGTTGTTGAAGTAGGAGTTGCAGTGGTTATCGTAGTAGGTGCTGCAATTGTAGTGGTAGTAGGAGCTACATTTGTTGCCGTAGGAGCTACAGTTGTTGTTGTAGGTGCTACCGTTGTAGTGGTTATAGGAGCTACAGTTGTGGTTGTTGTAGACAGTACTGCAGTTGCAGTTGTCGTAGGAGCTTCAGTTGTCGTAGGAGCTTCAGTTGTTGTAGGAGCTGCAGCTGTCGTAGGAGCTTCAGTTGTCGTAGGAGCTGCAGCTGTCGTAGGTTCTTCAGTTGTCGTAGGAGCTGCAGTTGTCGTAGGAGCTGCAGTTGTCGTAGGTGCTGCAGCTGTCGTAGTAGGTGCTGCAGTTGTCGTAGTAGGTGCTGCAGTTGTAGAGGTCGTAGGAGCTACAGTATTTGTTGTAGGAGCTAAAGCTGTTGTAGTTGGTGTAGGAGCTACCGATGTTGTAGTAGGAGCTGTAGATGTTGTTGTCATAGGATCAGCAGTTGTAGTTGCCATAGTCGATGCTGCAGGTGTGGTGGTCGTAGGACCTACAGTTGTTGTAGTAGGAGCTGTAGTTGTGTTTGTTGTAGTAGGTACTGCAGGTGTAGTGGTCGTAGGAACTGCAGTTGTTGTGGGCGGAGCTTCAGTTGTCGTTGTAGGTGCTACTGTTGTAGTGTCCGTAGGAGCTACAGTTGTTGTAGTAGGAGTTGCAGTGGTTATCGTAGTAGGTGCTGCAATTGTAGTGGTAGTAGGAGCTACATTTGTTGCCGTAGGAGCTACAGTTGTTGTTGTAGGTGCTACCGTTGTAGTGGTTATAGGAGCTACAGTTGTGGTTGTTGTAGACAGTACTGCAGTTGCAGTTGTCGTAGGAGCTTCAGTTGTCGTAGGAGCTTCAGTTGTTGTAGGAGCTGCAGCTGTCGTAGGAGCTTCAGTTGTCGTAGGAGCTGCAGCTGTCGTAGGTTCTTCAGTTGTCGTAGGAGCTGCAGTTGTCGTAGGAGCTGCAGTTGTCGTAGGTGCTGCAGCTGTCGTAGTAGGTGCTGCAGTTGTCGTAGTAGGTGCTGCAGTTGTAGAGGTCGTAGGAGCTACAGTATTTGTTGTAGGAGCTAAAGCTGTTGTAGTTGGTGTAGGAGCTACCAATGTTGTAGTAGGAGCTGTAGATGTTGTTGTCATAGGAGCAGCAGTTGTAGTTGCCATAGTCGATGCTGCAGGTGTGGTGGTCGTAGGACCTACAGTTGTTGTAGTAGGAGCTGTAATTGTGTTTGTTGTAGTAGGTACTGCAGGTGTAGTGGTCGTAGGACCTTCAGTTGTTGTAGTAGGAGCTGTAGTTGTGTTTGTTGTAGTAGGTACTGCAGGTGTAGTGGTCGTAGGAACTGCAGTTGTTGTTGGCGGAGCTTCAGTTGTCGTTGTAGGTGCTACTGTTGTAGTGTCCGTAGGAGCTCCAGTTGTTGTAGTAGGAGTTGCAGTGGTTATCGTAGTAGGTGCTGCAATTGTAGTGGTAGTAGGAGCTACATTTGTTGCCGTAGGAGCTACAGTGGTTGTCGTAGTAGGTTCTGCAGTTGTAATGGCCGTAAGAACTGTAGGTGTTGTAGTAAGAGCTGTATTTGTGGTAATTGTAGTTGGTACTGCTGGTGTGGTTGTCATAGGAGCTACAGTTGTTGTCGTAGGAGCTGCAGTTGTAGGAGCTGCAGTTGTCGAAGAAGATACAGTTGTCAGTGTAGTTTCTTCTTTTGTAGTAGTCGAAGGACCTACAATTGTTGTAGTAAGAGCTGCAGTTGTTGTCGTAGGGGCTGCTATTGTTGTTGTCGTAGGAGCTTCAGTTTTTGTAGTGGGATCTGTAGTTGTGGTTGTTAAAGTAGGTATTGCAGATGTAGTGGTAGTAGGAGCTACAGTTGTTGTCGTAGGAGCTGCAGTTGTCTTAGGAGCTTCAGTTGTTGTAGGAGCTTCAGTTGTCGTAGGAGCTGCAGCTGTCGTAGGAGCTTCAGTTGTCGTAGGAGCTGCAGTTGTTGTAGGAGCTGCAGTTGTCGTAGGAGCTGCAGTTGTCGTAGGAGCTGCAGCTGTCGTAGGAGCTTCAGTTGTCGTAGGAGCTGCAGCTGTCGTAGGAGCTTCAGTTGTCGTAGGAGCTTCAGTTGTCGTAAGAGCTGCAGTTGTCGTAGGTGCTGCAGCTGTCGTAGTAGGTGCTGCAGTTGTCGTAGTAGGTGCTGCAGTTGTAGAGGTCATAGGAGCTACAGTATTTGTTGTAGGAGCAAAAGCTGTTGTAGTCGGTGTAGAAGCTACCGATGTTGTAGTAGGAGCTGTAGATGTGGTTGTCATAGGAGCAGCAGATGTAGTTGCCATAGTCAGTGCTGCAGGTGTGGTGGTGGTAGGACCTACAGTTGTTGTAGTAGGAGCTGTAGTTGTGTTTATTGTAGTAGGTACTGCAGGTGTAGTGGTCGTAGGAACTGCAGTTGTTGTCGGCGGAGCTTCAGTTGTCGTTGTAGGTGCTACTGTTGTAGTGTCCGTAGGAGCTACAGTTGTTGTAGTAGGAGTTGCAGTGGTTATCGTAGTAGGTGCTGCAATTGTAGTGGTAGTAGGAGCTACATTTGTTGCCGTAGGAGCTACAGTTGTTTTTGTAGGTGCTACCGTTGTAGTGGTTATAGGAGCTACAGTTGTGGTTGTTGTAGTAAGTACTGCAGTTGCAGTTGTCGTAGGAGCTTCAGTTGTCGTAGGAGCTTCAGTTGTTGTAGGAGCTGCAGCTGTCGTAGGAGCTTCAGTTGTCATAGGAGCTGCAGCTGTCGTAGGTTCTTCAGTTGTCGTAGGAGCTGCAGTTGTCGTAGGAGCTGCAGTTGTCGTAGGTGCTGCAGCTGTCGTAGTAGGTGCTGCAGTTGTCGTAGTAGGTGCTGCAGTTGTAGAGGTCGTAGGAGCTACAGTATTTGTTGTAGGAGCTAAAGCTGTTGTAGTTGGTGTAGGAGCTACCGATGTTGTAGTAGGAGCTGTAGATGTTGTTGTCACAGGAGCAGCAGTTGTAGTTGCCATAGTCGATGCTGCAGGTGTGGTGGTCGTAGGACCTACAGTTGTTGTAGTAGGAGCTGTAGTTGTGTTTGTTGTAGTAGGTACTGCAGGTGTAGTGGTCGTAGGAACTGCAGTTGTTGTTGGCGGAGCTTCAGTTGTCATTGTAGGTGCTACTGTTGTAGTGTCCGTAGGAGCTACAGTTGTTGTAGTAGGAGTTGCAGTGGTTATCGTAGTAGGTGCTGCAATTGTAGTGGTAGTAGGAGCTACATTTGTTGCCGTAGGAGCTACAGTTGTTGTTGTAGGTGCTACCGTTGTAGTGGTTATAGGAGCTACAGTTGTGGTTGTTGTAGTCAGTACTGCAGTTGCAGTTGTCGTAGGAGCTTCAGATGTCGTAGGAGCTTCAGTTGTTGTAGGAGCTGCAGCTGTCGTAGGAGCTTCAGTTGTCGTGAGGAGCTGCAGCTGTCGTAGGTTCTTCAGTTGTCGTAGGAGCTGCAGTTGTCGTAGGAGCTGCAGTTGCCGTAGGTGCTGCAGCTGTCGTAGTAGGTGCTGCAGTTGTCGTAGTAGGTGCTGCAGTTGTAGAGGTCGTAGGAGCTACAGTATTTTGTTGTAGGAGCTAAAGCTGTTGTAGTTGGTGTAGGAGCTACCGATGTTGTAGTAGGAGCTGTAGATGTTGTTGTCATAGGAGCAGCAGTTGTAGTTGCCATAGTCGATGCTGCAGGTGTGGTGGTCGTGGGAGCTACAGTTGTTGTAGTAGGAGTTGCAGTGGTTATCGTAGTAGGTGCTGCAATTGTAGTGGTAGTAGGAGCTAAATTTGTTGCCGTAGGAGCTACAGTTGTTTTTGTAGGTGCTACCGTTGTAGTGGTTATAGGAGCTACAGTTATGGTTGTTGTAGTAAGTACTGCAGTTGCAGTTGTCGTAGGAGCTTCAGTTGTCGTAGGAGCTTCAGTTGTTGTAGGAGCTGCAGCTGTCGTAGGAGCTTCAGTTGTCGTAGGAGCTGCAGCTGTCGTAGGTTCTTCAGTTGTCGTAGGAGCTGCAGTTGTCGTAGGAGCTGCAGTTGTCGTAGGTGCTGCAGCTGTCGTAGTAGGTGCTGCAGTTGTCGTAGTAGGTGCTGCAGTTGTAGAGGTCGTAGGAGCTACAGTATTTGTTGTAGGAGCTAAAGCTGTTGTAGTTGGTGTAGAAGCTACCGATGTTGTAGTAGGAGCTGTAGATGTTGTTGTCATAGGAGCAGCAGTTGTAGTTGCCATAGTCGATGCTGCAGGTGTGGTGGTCGTAGGACCTACAGTTGTTGTAGTAGGAGCTGTAGTTGTGTTTGTTGTAGTAGGTACTGCAGGTGTAGTGGTCGTAGGAACTGCAGTTGTTGTTGGCGGAGCTTCAGATGTCGTTGTAGGTGCTACTGTTGTAGTGTCCGTAGGAGCTACAGTTGTTGTAGTAGGAGTTGCAGTGGTTATCGTAGTAGGTGCTGCAATTGTATTGGTAGTAGGAGCTACATTTGTTGCCGTAGGAGCTACAGTGGTTGTCGTAGTAGGTTCTGCAGTTGTAATGGCCGTAAGAACTGTAGGTGTTGTAGTAAGAGCTGTATTTGTGGTAATTGTAGTTGGTACTGCTGGTGTGGTTGTCATAGGAGCTACAGTTGTTGTCGTAGGAGCTGCAGTTGTAGGAGCTGCAGTTGTCGAAGAAGATACAGTTGTCAGTGTAGGTTCTTCTTTTGTAGTAGTCGAAGGACCTACAATTGTTGTAGTAAGAGCTGCAGTTGTTGTCGTAGGGGCTGCTATTGTTGTTGTCGTAGGAGCTTCAGTTTTTGTAGTGGGATCTGTAGTTGTGGTTGTTAAAGTAGGTATTGCAGATGTAGTGGTAGTAGGAGCTACAGTTGTTGTGGTAGGAGCTGCAGTTGTCGTAGGAGCTGCAGCTGTCGTAGGAGCTTCAGTTGTCGTAGGAGCTGCAGTTGTCGTAGGAGCTGCAGTTGTCCAAGGAGCTGCAGTTGTCGTAGGAGCTGCAGCAGTCGTAGGAGCTTCAGTTGTCGTAGGTGCTGCAGCTGTCGTAGTAGGTGCTGCAGTTGTCGTAGTAGGTGCTGCAGTTGTAGAGGTCATAGGAGCTACAGTATTTGTTGTAGGAGCAAAAGCTGTTGTAGTCGGTGTAGAAGCTACCGATGTTGTAGTAGGAGCTGTAGATGTGGTTGTCATAGGAGCAGCAGATGTAGTTGCCATAGTCGGTGCTGCAGGTGTGGTGGTGGTAGGACCTACAGTTGTTGTAGTAGGAGCTGTAGTTGTGTTTATTGTAGTAGGTACTGCAGGTGTAGTGGTCGTAGGAACTGCAGTTGTTGTCGAGCGGAGCTTCAGTTGTCGTTGTAGGTGCTACTGTTGTAGTGTCCGTAGGAGCTACAGTTGTTGTAGTAGGAGTTGCAGTGGTTATCGTAGTAGGTGCTGCAATTGTAGTGGTAGTAGGAGCTACATTTGTTGCCGTAGGAGCTACAGTTGTTGTTGTAGGTGCTACCGTTGTAGTGGTTATAGGAGCTACAGTTGTGGTTGTTGTAGTAAGTACTGCAGTTGCAGTTGTCGTAGGAGCTTCAGTTGTCGTAGGAGCTTCAGTTGTTGTAGGAGCTGCAGCTGTCGTAGGAGCTTCAGTTGTCGTAGGAGCTGCAGCTGTCGTAGGTTCTTCTGTTGTCGTAGGAGCTGCAGTTGTCGTAGGAGCTGCAGTTGTCGTAGGTGCTGCAGCTGTCGTAGTAGGTGCTGCAGTTGTCGTAGTAGGTGCTGCAGTTGTAGAGGTCGTAGGAGCTACAGTATTTGTTGTAGGAGCTAAAGCTGTTGTAGTTGGTGTAGGAGCTACCGATGTTGTAGTAGGAGCTGTAGATGTTGTTGTCACAGGAGCAGCAGTTGTAGTTGCCATAGTCGATGCTGCAGGTGTGGTGGTCGTAGGACCTACAGTTGTTGTAGTAGGAGCTGTAGTTGTGTTTGTTGTAGTAGGTACTGCAGGTGTAGTGGTCGTAGGAACTGCAGTTGTTGTTGGCGGAGCTTCAGTTGTCATTGTAGGTGCTACTGTTGTAGTGTCCGTAGGAGCTACAGTTGTTGTAGTAGGAGTTGCAGTGGTTATCGTAGTAGTTGCTGCAATTGTAGTGGTAGTAGGAGCTACATTTGTTGCCGTAGGAGCTACAGTTGTTGTTGTAGGTGCTACCGTTGTAGTGGTTATAGGAGCTACAGTTGTGGTTGTTGTAGTCAGTACTGCAGTTGCAGTTGTCGTAGGAGCTTCAGATGTCGTAGGAGCTTCAGTTGTTGTAGGAGCTGCAGCTGTCGTAGGAGCTTCAGTTGTCGTAGGAGCTGCAGCTGTCGTAGGTTCTTCAGTTGTCGTAGGAGCTGCAGTTGTCGTAGGAGCTGCAGTTGCCGTAGGTGCTGCAGCTGTCGTAGTAGGTGCTGCAGTTGTCGTAGTAGGTGCTGCAGTTGTAGAGGTCGTAGGAGCTACAGTATTTGTTGTAGGAGCTAAAGCTGTTGTAGTTGGTGTAGGAGCTACCGATGTTGTAGTAGGAGCTGTAGATGTTGTTGTCATAGGAGCAGCAGTTGTAGTTGCCATAGTCGATGCTGCAGGTGTGGTGGTCGTAGGAGCTACAGTTGTTGTAGTAGGAGTTGCAGTGGTTATCGTAGTAGGTGCTGCAACTGTAGTGGTAGTAGGAGCTAAATTTGTTGCCGTAGGAGCTACAGTTGTTTTTGTAGGTGCTACCGTTGTAGTGGTTATAGGAGCTACAGTTGTGGTTGTTGTAGTAAGTACTGCAGTTGCAGTTGTCGTAGGAGCTTCAGTTGTCGTAGGAGCTTCAGTTGTTGTAGGAGCTGCAGCTGTCGTAGGAGCTTCAGTTGTCGTAGGAGCTGCAGCTGTCGTAGGTTCTTCAGTTGTCGTAGGAGCTGCAGTTGTCGTAGGAGCTGCAGTTGTCGTAGGTGCTGCAGCTGTCGTAGTAGGTGCTGCAGTTGTCGTAGTAGGTGCTGCAGTTGTAGAGGTCGTAGGAGCTACAGTATTTGTTGTAGGAGCTAAAGCTGTTGTAGTTGGTGTAGAAGCTACCGATGTTGTAGTAGGAGCTGTAGATGTTGTTGTCATAGGAGCAGCCGTTGTAGTTGCCATAGTCGATGCTGCAGGTGTGGTGGTCGTAGGACCTACAGTTGTTGTAGTAGGAGCTGTAGTTGTGTTTGTTGTAGTAGGTACTGCAGGTGTAGTGGTCGTAGGAACTGCAGTTGTTGTTGGCGGAGCTTCAGTTGTCGTTGTAGGTGCTACTGTTGTAGTGTCCGTAGGAGCTACAGTTGTTGTAGTAGGAGTTGCAGTGGTTATCGTAGTAGGTGCTGCAATTGTATTGGTAGTAGGAGCTACATTTGTTGCCGTAGGAGCTACAGTTGTTGTTGTAGGTGCTACCATTGTAGTGGTTATAGGAGCTACAGTTGTGGTTGTTGTAGTAAGTACTGCAGTTGCAGTTGTCGTAGGAGCTTCAGTTGTCGTAGGAGCTTCAGTTGTTGTAGGAGCTGCAGCTGTCATAGGAGCTTCAGTTGTCGTAGGAGCTGCAGCTGTCGTAGGTTCTTCTGTTGTCGTAGGAGCTGCAGTTGTCGTAGGAGCTGCAGTTGTCGTAGGTGCTGCAGCTGTCGTAGTAGGTGCTGCAGTTGTCGTAGTAGGTGCTGCAGTTGTAGAGGTCGTAGGAGCTACAGTATTTGTTGTAGGAGCTAAAGCTGTTGTAGTTGGTGTAGGAGCTACCGATGTTGTAGTAGGAGCTGTAGATGTTGTTGTCACAGGAGCAGCAGTTGTAGTTGCCATAGTCGATGCTGCAGGTGTGGTGGTCGTAGGACCTACAGTTGTTGTAGTAGGAGCTGTAGTTGTGTTTGTTGTAGTAGGTACTGCAGGTGTAGTGGTCGTAGGAACTGCAGTTGTTGTTGGCGGAGCTTCAGTTGTCGTTGTAGGTGCTACTGTTGTAGTGTCCGTAGGAGCTACAGTTGTTGTAGTAGGAGTTGCAGTGGTTATCGTAGTAGGTGCTGCAATTGTAGTGGTAGTAGGAGCTACATTTGTTGCCGTAGGAGCTACAGTTGTTGTTGTAGGTGCTACCGTTGTAGTGGTTATAGGAGCTACAGTTGTGGTTGTTGTAGTCAGTACTGCAGTTGCAGTTGTCGTAGGAGCTTCAGTTGTCGTAGGAGCTTCAGTTGTTGTAGGAGCTGCAGCTGTCGTAGGAGCTTCAGTTGTCGTAGGAGCTGCAGTTGTCGTAGGAGCTGCAGTTGTCGTAGGAGCTGCAGTTGTCATAGGAGCTGCAGCTGTCGTAGGAGCTTCAGTTGTCGTAGGAGCTGCAGCTGTCGTAGGAGCTTCAGTTGTCGTAGGAGCTTCAGTTGTCGTAGGAGCTGCAGTTGTCGTAGGTGCTGCAGCTGTCGTAGTAGGTGCTGCAGTTGTAGAGGTCGTAGGAGCTACAGTATTTGTTGTAGGAGCTAAAGCTGTTGTAGTTGGTGTAGGAGCTACCGATGTTGTAGTAGGAGCTGTAGATGTTGTCATAGGAGCAGCAGTTGTAGTTGCCATAGTCGATGCTGCAGGTGTGGTGGTCGTAGGAGCTACAGTTGTTGTAGTAGGAGTTGCAGTGGTTATCGTAGTAGGTGCTGCAATTGTAGTGGTAGTAGGAGCTACATTTGTTGCCGTAGGAGCTACAGTTGTTTTTGTAGGTGCTACCGTTGTAGTGGTTATAGGAGCTACAGTTGTGGTTGTTGTAGTAAGTACTGCAGTTGCAGTTGTCGTAGGAGCTTCAGTTGTCGTAGGAGCTTCAGTTGTTGTAGGAGCTGCAGCTGTCGTAGGAGCTTCAGTTGTCGTAGGAGCTGCAGCTGTCGTAGGTTCTTCAGTTGTCGTAGGAGCTGCAGTTGTCGTAGGAGCTGCAGTTGTCGTGAGGTGCTGCAGCTGTCGTAGTAGGTGCTGCAGTTGTCGTAGTAGGTGCTGCAGTTGTAGAGGTCGTAGGAGCTACAGTATTTGTTGTAGGAGCTAAAGCTGTTGTAGTTGGTGTAGGAGCTACCGATGTTGTAGTAGGAGCTGTAGATGTTGTTGTCACAGGAGCAGCAGTTGTAGTTGCCATAGTCGATGCTGCAGGTGTGGTGGTCGTAGGACCTACAGTTGTTGTAGTAGGAGCTGTAGTTGTGTTTGTTGTAGTAGGTACTGCAGGTGTAGTGGTCGTAGGAACTGCAGTTGTTGTTGGCGGAGCTTCAGTTGTCATTGTAGGTGCTACTGTTGTAGTGTCCGTAGGAGCTACAGTTGTTGTAGTAGGAGTTGCAGTGGTTATCGTAGTAGGTGCTGCAATTGTAGTGGTAGTAGGAGCTACATTTGTTGCCGTAGGAGCTACAGTTGTTGTTGTAGGTGCTACCGTTGTAGTGGTTATAGGAGCTACAGTTGTGGTTGTTGTAGTCAGTACTGCAGTTGCAGTTGTCGTAGGAGCTTCAGATGTCGTAGGAGCTTCAGTTGTTGTAGGAGCTGCAGCTGTCGTAGGAGCTTCAGTTGTCGTAGGAGCTGCAGCTGTCGTAGGTTCTTCAGTTGTCGTAGGAGCTGCAGTTGTCGTAGGAGCTGCAGTTGCCGTAAGGTGCTGCAGCTGTCGTAGTAGGTGCTGCAGTTGTCGTAGTAGGTGCTGCAGTTGTAGAGGTCGTAGGAGCTACAGTATTTGTTGTAGGAGCTAAAGCTGTTGTAGTTGGTGTAGGAGCTACCGATGTTGTAGTAGGAGCTGTAGATGTTGTTGTCATAGGAGCAGCAGTTGTAGTTGCCATAGTCGATGCTGCAGGTGTGGTGGTCGTAGGAGCTACAGTTGTTGTAGTAGGAGTTGCAGTGGTTATCGTAGTAGGTGCTGCAATTGTAGTGGTAGTAGGAGCTAAATTTGTTGCCGTAGGAGCTACAGTTGTTTTTGTAGGTGCTACCGTTGTAGTGGTTATAGGAGCTACAGTTGTGGTTGTTGTAGTAAGTACTGCAGTTGCAGTTGTCGTAGGAGCTTCAGTTGTCGTAGGAGCTTCAGTTGTTGTAGGAGCTGCAGCTGTCGTAGGAGCTTCAGTTGTCGTAGGAGCTGCAGCTGTCGTAGGTTCTTCAGTTGTCGTAGGAGCTGCAGTTGTCGTAGGAGCTGCAGTTGTCGTAGGTGCTGCAGCTGTCGTAGTAGGTGCTGCAGTTGTCGTAGTAGGTGCTGCAGTTGTAGAGGTCGTAGGAGCTACAGTATTTGTTGTAGGAGCTAAAGCTGTTGTAGTTGGTGTAGAAGCTACCGATGTTGTAGTAGGAGCTGTAGATGTTGTTGTCATAGGAGCAGCAGTTGTAGTTGCCATAGTCGATGCTGCAGGTGTGGTGGTCGTAGGACCTACAGTTGTTGTAGTAGGAGCTGTAGTTGTGTTTGTTGTAGTAGGTACTGCAGGTGTAGTGGTCGTAGGAACTGCAGTTGTTGTTGGCGGAGCTTCAGATGTCGTTGTAGGTGCTACTGTTGTAGTGTCCGTAGGAGCTACAGTTGTTGTAGTAGGAGTTGCAGTGGTTATCGTAGTAGGTGCTGCAATTGTATTGGTAGTAGGAGCTACATTTGTTGCCGTAGGAGCTACAGTGGTTGTCGTAGTAGGTTCTGCAGTTGTAATGGCCGTAAGAACTGTAGGTGTTGTAGTAAGAGCTGTATTTGTGGTAATTGTAGTTGGTACTGCTGGTGTGGTTGTCATAGGAGCTACAGTTGTTGTCGTAGGAGCTGCAGTTGTAGGAGCTGCAGTTGTCGAAGAAGATACAGTTGTCAGTGTAGGTTCTTCTTTTGTAGTAGTCGAAGGACCTACAATTGTTGTAGTAAGAGCTGCAGTTGTTGTCGTAGGGGCTGCTATTGTTGTTGTCGTAGGAGCTTCAGTTTTTGTAGTGGGATCTGTAGTTGTGGTTGTTAAAGTAGGTATTGCAGATGTAGTGGTAGTAGGAGCTACAGTTGTTGTGGTAGGAGCTGCAGTTGTCGTAGGAGCTGCAGCTGTCGTAGGAGCTTCAGTTGTCGTAGGAGCTGCAGTTGTCGTAGGAGCTGCAGTTGTCCAAGGAGCTGCAGTTGTCGTAGGAGCTGCAGCTGTCGTAGGAGCTTCAGTTGTCGTAGGTGCTGCAGCTGTCGTAGTAGGTGCTGCAGTTGTCGTAGTAGGTGCTGCAGTTGTAGAGGTCATAGGAGCTACAGTATTTGTTGTAGGAGCAAAAGCTGTTGTAGTCGGTGTAGAAGCTACCGATGTTGTAGTAGGAGCTGTAGATGTGGTTGTCATAGGAGCAGCAGATGTAGTTGCCATAGTCGGTGCTGCAGGTGTGGTGGTGGTAGGACCTACAGTTGTTGTAGTAGGAGCTGTAGTTGTGTTTATTGTAGTAGGTACTGCAGGTGTAGTGGTCGTAGGAACTGCAGTTGTTGTCGGCGGAGCTTCAGTTGTCGTTGTAGGTGCTACTGTTGTAGTGTCCGTAGGAGCTACAGTTGTTGTAGTAGGAGTTGCAGTGGTTATCGTAGTAGGTGCTGCAATTGTAGTGGTAGTAGGAGCTACATTTGTTGCCGTAGGAGCTACAGTTGTTGTTGTAGGTGCTACCGTTGTAGTGGTTATAGGAGCTACAGTTGTGGTTGTTGTAGTAAGTACTGCAGTTGCAGTTGTCGTAGGAGCTTCAGTTGTCGTAGGAGCTTCAGTTGTTGTAGGAGCTGCAGCTGTCGTAGGAGCTTCAGTTGTCGTAGGAGCTGCAGCTGTCGTAGGTTCTTCTGTTGTCGTAGGAGCTGCAGTTGTCGTAGGAGCTGCAGTTGTCGTGAGGTGCTGCAGCTGTCGTAGTAGGTGCTGCAGTTGTCGTAGTAGGTGCTGCAGTTGTAGAGGTCGTAGGAGCTACAGTATTTGTTGTAGGAGCTAAAGCTGTTGTAGTTGGTGTAGGAGCTACCGATGTTGTAGTAGGAGCTGTAGATGTTGTTGTCACAGGAGCAGCAGTTGTAGTTGCCATAGTCGATGCTGCAGGTGTGGTGGTCGTAGGACCTACAGTTGTTGTAGTAGGAGCTGTAGTTGTGTTTGTTGTAGTAGGTACTGCAGGTGTAGTGGTCGTAGGAACTGCAGTTGTTGTTGGCGGAGCTTCAGTTGTCATTGTAGGTGCTACTGTTGTAGTGTCCGTAGGAGCTACAGTTGTTGTAGTAGGAGTTGCAGTGGTTATCGTAGTAGTTGCTGCAATTGTAGTGGTAGTAGGAGCTACATTTGTTGCCGTAGGAGCTACAGTTGTTGTTGTAGGTGCTACCGTTGTAGTGGTTATAGGAGCTACAGTTGTGGTTGTTGTAGTCAGTACTGCAGTTGCAGTTGTCGTAGGAGCTTCAGATGTCGTAGGAGCTTCAGTTGTTGTAGGAGCTGCAGCTGTCGTAGGAGCTTCAGTTGTCGTAGGAGCTGCAGCTGTCGTAGGTTCTTCAGTTGTCGTAGGAGCTGCAGTTGTCGTAGGAGCTGCAGTTGCCGTAGGTGCTGCAGCTGTCGTAGTAGGTGCTGCAGTTGTCGTAGTAGGTGCTGCAGTTGTAGAGGTCGTAGGAGCTACAGTATTTGTTGTAGGAGCTAAAGCTGTTGTAGTTGGTGTAGGAGCTACCGATGTTGTAGTAGGAGCTGTAGATGTTGTTGTCACAGGAGCAGCAGTTGTAGTTGCCATAGTCGATGCTGCAGGTGTGGTGGTCGTAGGAGCTACAGTTGTTGTAGTAGGAGTTGCAGTGGTTATCGTAGTAGGTGCTGCAATTGTAGTGGTAGTAGGAGCTAAATTTGTTGCCGTAGGAGCTACAGTTGTTTTTGTAGGTGCTACCGTTGTAGTGGTTATAGGAGCTACAGTTGTGGTTGTTGTAGTAAGTACTGCAGTTGCAGTTGTCGTAGGAGCTTCAGTTGTCGTAGGAGCTTCAGTTGTTGTAGGAGCTGCAGCTGTCGTAGGAGCTTCAGTTGTCGTAGGAGCTGCAGCTGTCGTAGGTTCTTCAGTTGTCGTAGGAGCTGCAGTTGTCGTAGGAGCTGCAGTTGTCGTAGGTGCTGCAGCTGTCGTAGTAGGTGCTGCAGTTGTCGTAGTAGGTGCTGCAGTTGTAGAGGTCGTAGGAGCTACAGTATTTGTTGTAGGAGCTAAAGCTGTTGTAGTTGGTGTAGAAGCTACCGATGTTGTAGTAGGAGCTGTAGATGTTGTTGTCATAGGAGCAGCCGTTGTAGTTGCCATAGTCGATGCTGCAGGTGTGGTGGTCGTAGGACCTACAGTTGTTGTAGTAGGAGCTGTAGTTGTGTTTGTTGTAGTAGGTACTGCAGGTGTAGTGGTCGTAGGAACTGCAGTTGTTGTTGGCGGAGCTTCAGTTGTCGTTGTAGGTGCTACTGTTGTAGTGTCCGTAGGAGCTACAGTTGTTGTAGTAGGAGTTGCAGTGGTTATCGTAGTAGGTGCTGCAATTGTATTGGTAGTAGGAGCTACATTTGTTGCCGTAGGAGCTACAGTGGTTGTCGTAGTAGGTTCTGCAGTTGTAATGGCCGTAAGAACTGTAGGTGTTGTAGTAAGAGCTGTATTTGTGGTAATTGTAGTTGGTACTGCTGGTGTGGTTGTCATAGGAGCTACAGTTGTTGTCGTAGGAGCTGCAGTTGTAGGAGCTGCAGTTGTCGAAGAAGATACAGTTGTCAGTGTAGGTTCTTCTTTTGTAGTAGTCGAAGGACCTACAATTGTTGTAGTAAGAGCTGCAGTTGTTGTCGTAGGGGCTGCTATTGTTGTTGTCGTAGGAGCTTCAGTTTTTGTAGTGGGATCTGTAGTTGTGGTTGTTAAAGTAGGTATTGCAGATGTAGTGGTAGTAGGAGCTACAGTTGTTGTGGTAGGAGCTGCAGTTGTCGTAGGAGCTGCAGCTGTCGTAGGAGCTTCAGTTGTCGTAGGAGCTGCAGTTGTCGTAGGAGCTGCAGTTGTCCAAGGAGCTGCAGTTGTCGTAGGAGCTGCAGCTGTCGTAGGAGCTTCAGTTGTCGTAGGAGCTTCAGCTGTCGTAGGAGCTTCAGTTGTCGTAGGAGCTTCAGTTGTCGTAGGAGCTGCAGTTGTCGTAGGTGCTGCAGCTGTCGTAGTAGGTGCTGCAGTTGTCGTAGTAGGTGCTGCAGTTGTAGAGGTCATAGGAGCTACAGTATTTGTTGTAGGAGCAAAAGCTGTTGTAGTCGGTGTAGAAGCTACCGATGTTGTAGTAGGAGCTGTAGATGTGGTTGTCATAGGAGCAGCAGATGTAGTTGCCATAGTCGGTGCTGCAGGTGTGGTGTCGGTAGGACCTACAGTTGTTGTAGTAGGAGCTGTAGTTGTGTTTATTGTAGTAGGTACTGCAGGTGTAGTGGTCGTAGGAACTGCAGTTGTTGTCGGCAGAGCTTCAGTTGTCGTTGTAGGTGCTACTGTTGTAGTGTCCGTAGGAGCTACAGTTGTTGTAGTAGGAGTTGCAGTGGTTATCGTAGTAGGCGCTGCAATTGTAGTGGTAGTAGGAGCTACATTTGTTGCCGTAGGAGCTACAGTTGTTGTTGTAGGTGCTACCGTTGTAGTGGTTATAGGAGCTACAGTTGTGGTTGTTGTAGTAAGTACTGCAGTTGCAGTTGTCGTAGGAGCTGCAGTTGTCGTAGGAGCTTCAGTTGTCCTAGGAGCTTCAGTTGTCGAAGGAGCTGCAGTTGTTGTTGTCATAATAAGATCTGCAGTTGTAGGAGCTGCAGTTGTGGAAGATGCGGTTGTGGTCGAAACTCCATGGATAATCCAACATAAGAACACTGTGGTTTATGAGATGAAGGGTTAATATGTTTATTGAGCACAATATCAATATTTCCAAGATTACTCTTCATCAGGATGGTGCAGTTTTTTTTATATCTTCTTCTTATCTTCATTATAAATAAATATAATTTGTAACCACACTCCTTATTTTTTTCAGAAAATAAATAATTATTAAACATTTTAAAATTAAGAATAATTGATTGTTAAGAATATTACCTACAATGCCTTCAGAAAGTGTTCATACCCCTTGACTTTTCCACATTTTGTTGTGTTACAGCTGTCGTAGTAAATATAATTTGTCGTAGTAAATATAAAATGTTATAGATTGGTCTGACTAAAATGTTGTGCAAGACCCATTTGGGTTAGGAGCTTGTTTTCAATAAATGCTGTTCCAGGTCAGAGAACAAAGGACAGAGGAGAACACCATATCTTGTCACCAGATGGCCTAGTCTTGCAGGAGTGCGATAACAGGACAACACCCCCACCTCCGGCCATAAACCACCAGTTACTCCCCACGAGTTCCCTTGACACACACCAATATTTCACTTTCACGCACACTCATTCTCAACTCCCCACGAGTTTCTTTGACCACAAACATTTCATTTGCACGCACACTCATTCTCAACTCCTCACGAGTTCCCTGGACACACACAGACATTTCACTGTGCACGCACACTCAAACTCCACTCCCCTGTCTACTGGTCGGGTGCCAAGGGCAGAGGACTCTGCCGTGCACCAATGGGGCTTCTACTCTGGACAGAGCAGACCCGCCTCCTACGCCTCTGGAACCAATCGAGGGACTAGGAGAAGAATCCCTCCCTTTATGTTACATTGTATAAAGTAATGCTGTAAACTCTGTTTAAACATCCTTCTCAGCTGACACTATTAGAGTGACATATGATTAGGTCCATGCATGTTAAACTAACAGTACAAGATATCTTTGTGTTTAATAAACTGCCTTTTGCTTAAGCAAATTCCTCTCTGTCTAGCGTCGTTGGTTTGTACTCCCTCTCCATATAATTTAAACACCAACACAGCCTGAATTAAAAATGAATTAAAAATAATAATAAGCCATAATGACAATGTGAAAACATGTTGAGACATGTTCACACCCGAGTCAGTACTTTGTAGAAGCACCTTTGGCAGCGATTACAGCTAAGTCTTTCTGGGTCAGTCTCTAAGAGCTTTCCACACCTGGATTGTGCAACATTTGCCCATTATTCTTTTCAAAAATCTCCAAGCTCTGTCAAATTGGTTGTTGATCATTGCTAGACAACCATTTCCATAGATTCAAGTCAAAACTGTAACTCGGACAGTCAGGAACATTCACTGTCTTCTTGATTAGCAAATCCAGTGTAGATTTGACCTTTCGTTTTAGGTTATTGTCCTGCTGAAAGGTGAATTCATCTCCCAGTGTCTGGTGGAAAGCAGACTTAACCAGATGTTCCTCTATGATTTTGCCATTCCATTTTTTATCCTTAAAAACTTCCCAGTCCTTAACGATTACAAGCATACCCATAACATGATGCAGCCACCACTATGCTTGAAAATATGGAGAGTGGTACTCAGTAATGTGTTGTATTGGATTTGCCCCAAACATAACACTTTGTATTCAGGACAAAAAGTGAATTGCTTTGCCTCATTTTTTGACAGTATTACGTTAGTGCCTTGTTGCAAATAGGATGCATGTTTTGGAATATTTGTATTCTGTATAGGCTTCCTTCTTTTCACTCTGTCAATTAGGTTAGTATTGTGGATTAACTACAATGTTGTTTATCCATCCTCAGTTTTCTCCTATCACAGCCATTAAACTCTGTAACTGTTTTAAAGTTACCATTGGCCTCATGGTGAAATCCCTGAGTGTTTTCCTTCCTCTCTGGAAACTTAATTAGGAAGGATGCCTGTAACTTTGTAGTGACTGAGTGTATTGATACACCTTCCAAAATTGTATTTATAACTTCACCACACTCAAAGGGATATTCAATGTCTGCTTTTTTTTTTTTTTAACCAATCTACCAATAAGTGCCCTTTGCGAGGCATTGCAAAACCTCCCTGGTCTTTGTGGTTGAATCTGTGTTTGAAATTCACTGCTCGACTGAGGGACCTTACAGATAATTGTATGTGTGGGGTACAGAGATGAGTTAGTCATTCAAAAATCATGTTAAGCACTATTATTGCACACAGAGTGAGTCCATGGAACTTATTATGTGACTTGTTAGTCAAATTTTTACTCCTGAACTTATTTAGGCTTGCCATAAGAATTAATTAATTAGCTAAAAAAAAAAGAAAAACATAACTTCACTTTGACATTATCGGGTATTGAGTGTAGGCCAGTGACAAAAAAAATCTCAATTTCATCCATTTTAAATTCAGGCTGTAACACAACAACATGTGGAAAAAGTCAAAGGGTGTGAATACTTTCTGAAGGCACTGTATAATACCTTATTGAGATTAACACACTTGAGTTGTATTTTTTGTTTGTTTACAAGACGGCACATTTTCCCTTAGAGTAGTGTGTTAATATAATTTAAGTAATATGCAGAAATGTGATTATGTTTACCTCTAACACTTTAGTCATTTTCCTTTTTAATATTTATGTATTTAATCGAGGTGTGACACAGTAGATTAGGCAAAATGTAAAACTTTCCCCATTAAATGTCAAAATATGAACATATTTTGAAAAAATGATATGCATTGTAACATCATATGCAAAAAACTTACATCATCATTAGTATGATTACATTATCCAAATGGATCAGGTCTTTTCTGTCACCATCCTGCCTTTTTGATCATTCATATTTTGATTTAGGATTAATACACTAGTTGACATGAAGTTAGCATTTAGCAAAACATTAGTTAGAAATATGAACACAGAATGAAATTCAGTATACTACATACCCATCGTGAAAAAAGTAGCTGTCACTTTCTGTGTCTTCATTTTGAACTCAGTTGTTTTCTGAACAGAAAGAAAAATATAAATTATTATATTGACTGGTCATATGAAGCACTATTAATGTCCAATGGTGGACTCCATTCATGTTCAACTTAATGTGTAACTTGTTAAGGAAATGTATGCACTTTAGCTCATTTGGGTGTGCCAGATCAAGAGGTGTAAAGATCTCAAAAAGTTTTCTATACTTTATTGTGGAGTAGGCACTTCAACTGCTGTAAACATGGATTTATACACCCTAGTAGTGTAATTATATAGTAAAATCTACATTTGTTTTGCATTTTTTCAATGAGAAATCTGCCTTTTACTGCATCACTTCAATCATGTTACTTCATAAAAGAGGAAAACCAGCACCTAGCAATTCACTCTGAAACATATACATATTCTGTGACAGTAATAGGTGCAGTTCATCAAAAGTGGAGGGTTTTTCCAAATATAACACATAATACATCAAATAATATAGTAAAATCTACATTAGGGTTGCATTTTGTCGAGAAATATCAGCCTTTTACTGCTTAAAAAAACATATGTATTTAAACTTGGCTATCACAAAGCTAACATAAATCCAAATCTAATCTTCCTTTCTTCAAAAGGAAAGGTGGTAAATTTAGATGGGAGTCATGTTTGTGTCATTCATTATGAAAGCACAGGACATGGCTAAATATTATTGTATTTGTATAAAGAAGAAGACAGTAGGATAAATAATTATGCTTAATATCCTCTCACACATAACAATACTATAAGCTTACTTAATTATTTTGAAAGGAATCCACATCTATCCATTATACTGATGAATGGGTATCATTTAAATCATGTAACCGTTACTTCATAAAAGAGGAAAAGTAATTTCCAGTTTTAAAACGGTCTGCCAGAAATTCATTTGGAATCCTATGTAATTTATATCCTGTGACAGTAATAGTTGTAGTTCATCAAAAGTGGATGGGTGTTCACATATAACACATACATACTAATCATAACCTTTATAGTTTCAATGTTTTTTATACACATGATCAATTTAGGATTTGTATCCTTTCTTATAAGCCCATTTTGGGTTTCTCTTCCTCATGTGACATGTGTACATACCTTGTGTTATATATATATATATATATATATATATATTAATTATTTTATTTACTGTGTGCAAATAAAATACGTTTTAAAAATCAAAGCTTTTCCATGTATATATTCCATTATCCAGTAAAGGTCATTACTTACCTACAGCAAACACTTTACTGCCAGTCTCCTTATTTCTGTAACTTCTCAAATATCAATTGAGGAAGGAATTGGTCATTGACAATAAACAATCACAATATCTAGCTTCTTTCTACTCTAAAATGTCATTATCCGTGTACTTATGTTAGCCATTTCAAGCTTAAAATTGAACTGTTCATATGTATACTGTCATGCCAATGTATTTCTAGTTTCTATTCATATTACTATAGGGCTGTTTTGATGCCACAAATTCTTCATCTTTCAAGTGACGTAAATATTTTGGGAGGCACAAAATATTAAATAAAGATTATGAAAAAAGGGAGTGACAATGGATGGGCAGGTGAATGCATGTGAGAGGTATTGTGTATAATACTGTTTTAGTTTTTTCCCAAGATACTGACGTGGTATTGAAAACCGGTCAGGTGAAAGAAAACTGGTTAGGTGTTCTGACAAAAACTTTTGGGAGGGACAAAAGACAATATGAAAAAAGGGAGAGACAAAAGATTGGGTGGTGAATCTGTTTGAGAGTATAATAACAATTTTGTTTGCCCCAGTTACTGACCTTATTGTATTGAAAACTGGTCAGGTAACAATTAAAATTGTTCAACATTTTCTATAGTCAAAATCTTACTTTTATTTGGTCAGTGGCCTAAAAAGTTATTATTCAGCCTTTTTATATTTAACAGTCCCACACTCATACACCTGCTAATTCACATGTATACACTACCAGTCAAAAGTTTGGACACACATACTCATTCAAGGGTTTTTCTTTATTTAAAATTGTTTTTACATTGTAGAATAATAGTGAAGACATCAAAACTATGACATAACACATATGGAATCATGTAGTAAACAAAAAAGTGTTAAACAAATCAAAATCTATTTTATATTTGAGATTCTTCAAATAACCGCCCTTTGCCTTGATGCCAGCTTTGCACACTTTTGGTATTCTCTCAACCAGCTTCATGAGGTAGTCACCTGCAATGCATTTCAATTAACAGGTGTGCCTTCTTAAGAGTTCATTTGTAGAATTTCTTTCCTTCTTAATGCGTTTGAGCCAAACAGTTGTGTTGTGACAAGGTAGGTGGGGTATACAGAAGATAGCCCTATTTGGTAAAACACCAAGTCCATATTATGGCAAGAACAGCTCAAATAAGCAAAGAGAAAAGACAGTCCATCATTACTTTAAGACATGGAGGTCAGTCAATATGGAACATTTCAAGAACTTTGAAAGTTTCTTCAAGTGCAGTATCAGAAACCATCAAGCGCTATGATGAAACTGGATCTCATGAGGACCGCCACAGGAATGGAAGACCCAGAGTTACCTCTGCTGCAGAGGATAAGTTCATTAGAGTTACCAGCCTCAGAAATTGCAGCCCAAATAAATGCTTCACAGAGTTCAAGTAACAGACACATCTCAACATCAACTCTTCAGAGGGGACTGTGTGAATCAGGCCTCCGCGGTCGAATTGCTGCAAAGAAACCACTACTAAAGGACACCAATAAGAAGAAGAGACCTGCTTGGGCAAAGAAACACGAGCAATGGACATTAGTCCTTTGCTCTGGAGTCCAAATTTGAGATTTTTGGTTCAAACCGCCATGTCTTTGTGAGACGCGGCGTGGGTGAACGGATGATCTCCGCATGTGTAGTTCCCACCGTAAAGCATGGAGGAGGTGGTGTTATGTTGTGGGGGTGCTTTGCTGGTGACACTGTCTGTGATTTATTTAGAATTCAACATATTTAACCAGCATGGCTACCACAGCATTCTGCAGCGACACGCCATCCCATCTGGTTTGGGCTTAGCGGGACTATCATTTGTTTTTCAACAGGACAATGACCCAACACACCTCCAGGCTGTGTAAGGGCTATTTTACCAAGAAGGAGAGTGATGGAGTGCTGCATCAGATGACCTGGCCTCCACAATCCCCCGACCTCAATCAATTTTGTTTACTACATGATTCCATATGTGTTATTTCATAGTTTTGATGTCTTCACTATTATTCTACAATGTAAAAAATAGTAAAAATAAAGAAAAACCCTGAATGAGTAGGTGTGTCCAGACTTTTGACTGGTACTGTATATTTGGGGCGATAGCAGGGAGCTCATGTTGACGGGAGAGCCCACCTGCACTCGGCTGGCCTAAACAGGAACAGGATGTGACATCACACAGGGACATAGAGATGAAGAAAAATTGTGTTCATATGACATTTCACATTCATAAAATCCCGAGGCATGGGCCATGTCCAATATCTGTCTTGCCTACTACTTACTAAAAGTACATACTTCTGTGTACAAATCGTACTACATATTATTTAGAACGTACTGTTTAGTAAAAACATATGCAGTAAGCAATGACTATCAACATACTAGGCTTATACATACTGCGAAGGCATCTAATGTGCGATTGGGCTGTTTCCCGCCATTTGTTCATTTTGGTAGACCGCGTCCCCTTATCATCAGCTGTTGAATGTATGCATTTAAAGTATACACATTTTTTACCAGTGTCTGCAGTATGTTTCATGAGAAACTCGTTCTACAACAGCTTGCTACGAAAGTAGCTTGCAACTTGAAGTTTTATCATGTAAAGACATGTTACCATGGAAACGATATCAACAACTGCAAGTTCCCTTACAAAAAAAGATTGCAGTCAGAGTGCAGTATAACTGCAGTACACTGTAGTATAACTGTAGTTAGAGTGCAGTATAACTGCAGTATGCTGCAAATACTGCGTACAAAATAAGTTTTTTTACTGCAGTAATTTTGCAGTGTAACTGTAGTTCAACTGTGAAACACTGCAGTTATTCTGCAATTACTGCGTCCAAAATACCACAGTCGACTGCAGTTACTGCAGTTTCAAAACTGCAATCTTTTTTTGTAAGGGTTGAATGCCTGGTCTTCAGTCAGCTCAGCTGTCAACACAATATTCTATAACTGGCTAGTTTGGTATTTTCTCTCCTTATGTCCGCTGTTCGATCTTTCCCAGGGGACAAATCCCAGAACTAATATCCCTACAGGTGTAGGCTACATGTGGATATTACACAAACATGGCCAGCTTGAGTGTAGATACATTTATCAACTAAAGATCGATTGGTGTGTTTGTGTTACAAAGACAAAACATTTTCTGCTGTAAATAGGCTATCATATTGATGTGCTTATAAATACAGTATGCCTACACATTACCTAGCAAATACAAATAAGTTGTGTGTAGAGTACAACCACAGATAGAACAAGGAGCATACAAATATTTGGTACAACTTCAGCTGTCCCAGAAATAATATGGCATTCAATTATATTTCTATGGTCTATTCTAAGGATTTGGCTGTCTAACCACATACTGACATGCACAGGTCTCTGGGGTGAGGTTCTGTCTTCATGTATTACACTACAGGTTATGGACAGGTGCAGTCAGGTGACAGGAAGGGTGGAGTGCATGACACTCCATCCTTGATATGATAGAGTTTGCCTCAACCCATGGGTCCTGCAGGCAGAGTTCAATAAATACAGGTAGATGTGAGATGCAGGAAGATGGAACTCTCCAGGAGGAAGCTTTGAATCGGTCAGCAGACTAAAAAGTAATATGAGAATAGTGCAATTGCTGAACTTATGTAGATATTCTAAACAAAGTGTTTTGATAACTTTCAAGTGCAACTGTTCCATGTAGAATAAACCACCCTTAGTGTTCTGCTTATATAACAATGTGCAAATATTACACTTGTCTTTCATCTTCTATTGTCATTCTCAAACAATACAGATACTGTACCTATCAGCATTTTCTTCTGGTGGTAGACGTTAGTCGTCATCCCTTCATACGGTGTCCCATATAAGACCGTTCCCTGACATGTGGAACCCTTGTTGGCAATCACAGAGGTCAGACGTCTCGAACCTTCAGCTCCCTCCACAGATTTTCTATGGGATTAAGGTCTGGAGACTGGCTAGGCCACTCCAGGACCTTAATGTGCTTCTTCTTGAGGCACTCCTTTGTTGCCTTGGCCGTGTGTTTTGGGTCATTGTCATGCTGGAATACCCATCTATAGCTAGGTTTCCATCCAATTGGTGACAGTAATCTAAATTCTGTATAAAAACAATATGCACATTTTACCATCAGTTGTGTTTCCATCAAATGTACTTGTTGTGGATAAAAGTCTGTGCGTAAATATGTAGTGCACATATAAATAACTTGAGGTTAAATTCCCATGTACCAAATAAAAAATACAAGTTAAATGGGTTTCCATCACATTTTCAACTCTAGGTCTACTGATGGTTTTGTCACAAAAAAAATGTGCGTAGGTACAGTGCCTTCGGAAAGTATTCAGACCCCTTGACTTTTTCCACAATTTGTTACGTTACAGTCTTATTCTAAAATTGATTTTAAAAATATATAATCCTCAGAAATCTACACACAATACCCCATAATGACAAAACGAAAACAGTTTTTTAGAAATGGTTGCATATTTATTAAAAATAAAAAACAGAAATACCATATTTACTTAAGTATTCAGACCCTTTGCTATGAGACTCGAAATTGAGCTCAGGTGCATACTGTTTCCATTGATCATCCTTGAGTGTCACGCCCTGGCTCTGGGGACTCTTAAATGTTGAGCCAGGGTGTGGATTTGCTATATTTAGTTTTTCTATGTTTTTGTTCTAGATCGTTTGATCTATGTTGGCCAGGGTGGTTCCCAATCAGAGGCAGCTTTAGCTCGTTGTCTCTGATTGGGGTCCATACTTAGGCAGCCTGTTTTGCATTAGTCTTTGTGGGATCTTGATCCGTAAAGGTTTGTTGTGTTATAACCTCAGGACTTCACGTATCGTTTGTTTGTTGTTTTTGTCGTTAAGTACGTTAAATAAAAGTATGTACGCTTATCACGCTGCGCCTTGGTCCATGTCTTCAGTCAACGATCGTGACATTGAGATGTTTCTACAACTTGATTGGAGTCCACCTGTCGTAAATTCAATTGATTGGAAAGGCACACACCTGTCTATATAAGGTCCCACAGTTGACAGTGCATGTCAGAGCAAAAACCAAGCCATGAGGTCGAAGGAATTGTCTGTAGAGCTCCGAGACAGCATTGTGTAGAGGCACAGAGCTGAGGAAGGGTACCAAAACATTTCTGCAGCATTGAAGGTCCCCAAGAACACAGTGGCCTCCATCATTCCTAAATTGAAGAAGTTTGGAACCACCAAGAATCTTCCTAGAGCTGGCCGCCCAGCCAAACTGAGCAATCGGGGGAGAAGAGCCTTGATCAGGGAGGTGACCAAGAACCCGATGGTCACTCTGACAGAGCTCCAGAGTTCCTCTGTGGAGATGGGAGAACCTTCCAGAAGGACAACCATCTCTGCAGCACTCCACCAATCAGGCCTTTATGGTAGAGTGGCCAGATGGAAGCCACTCGTCTGGAGGAAACCTGGCCCCATCCCTACGATGAAGCATGGTGGTGGCAGCATCATGCTGTGGGGATGTTTTTCAGCAGCAGGGACTGGGAGACTAGTCAGGATCGAGGGAAAGATTAACAGAGCAAAGTATAGAGAGATCCTTGA
Source organism: Coregonus clupeaformis (assembly GCF_020615455.1). Lineage (NCBI taxonomy): Eukaryota > Metazoa > Chordata > Actinopteri > Salmoniformes > Salmonidae > Coregonus > Coregonus clupeaformis. Next base: position 34,146,176 of record NC_059199.1, read on the forward strand.
TGAAAACCTGCTCAATAGCGCGAAGGTTCACCTTCCAACAGGATAACCCACCTAAGCACACAGCCAAGACAACGCAGGAGTGGCTTTGGGATAAGTCTCTGAATGTCCCTGAGTGGCACAGCCAGAGCCCGGACTTGAACCTGATCGAACATCTCTGGAGAGACCTGAAAATAGCTGTGCAGCAAAGCTCCCCATCCAACCTGACAGAGCTTGAGAGGATCTGCAGAGAAGAATGGGAGAAACTCCCCAAATACAGGTGTGCCAAGCTTGTAGCGTCATGCCCAAGAAGACTCGAGGCTGTAATCGCTGCCAAAGGTGCTTCAACAAAGTACTGAGTAAAGGGTCTGAATACTTATGTAAATGTGATATTTCAGGTTTACATTTTTTATAAATTAGCAACATTTCTAAAAATCTGTTTTTGCTAACCACACAACCCTCCCAAAAGTGAAAAAATAAAAAAAGTTAGACAACCCTCCCGTATTTTGGATTACCGCCCCCACCCCAGTACCGGTATGTAAGACAAGGCATTCAAAATATGGGTGTTCATTAGAATCCTTCTAAATATGTTCTCTATCCTAGAAAGCAAGTTTTGTCAAAACTAGATTATCAGTATGTTTACTCTTTCTATAAGGTACTAATATTGTGTAAGTGCTCTTTGAATGAACTTGACTGTGACTAAGGATGGGACATTTTAATTTATATGTGTATTTGTACAGTCCGTGGTGGTTGGCGAACCCTCAACCTTCTGGCCCATAGCCCTGCGTGGCATCGACTGTGCCACAAAAGCATGCTGAAGTGGCAAAGTTGAAATCCATGTTCATAAACACAGGGTCGCTAGCTACAGTTATCGTTATTTGTGGTCATAAACATTATTTTGAGTTAATTCTATGAGGGCGGAGGGTGTGCAATTTTTTTTTACAATACAAGGCGGGGGTCATGTGAAGATATTTTGACATTGGGGAATGGGGTGCTTTTTTTAAAAGACACCTTGAGTTGGAATGTTCCTAAATCACTGCCCTTTCTATTATGGTATGCGTCTGTCTGTCTGTCTGTCTGTCTGTCTGTCTGTCTGTCTGTCTGTCTTCATTACAGATAATGTCACCCAGGTGTGTAGGGACGCCTCTGCATGTGAAGTAGAATATGTGAAATATGTTGATGACAAACCCAGAACATATTAGTATTGAATGCTTTCCAAGCTGGTGAGGCATTGCAAAATCCAGAGAGTAAATTCATCGCTAAGCCACTTTAAGATGATTCATAGGGATTGTCTAACACTTAATCAAGGTGGTGAGGTAAGTTGCTGTGTTAACGTATACACTTTTCACGCTATTGAACTGCCCCAAACCATACTGTGCTGGCTTGTATATATTTTCTTATAACATTGTCCTTTCCAGCATGGTTCGAGCAAGTAGTGGATGCCAGCTCAGTAGAACTCAACTCTGTTCGGCTCAGCAATGTGAAAAGCCCTATATAGGTTTTACAACTTTAGCCTACCCAGAATTGGATTCAGAATCAAATACAAATATAGGATATATACAGGATATACAGGATTTTTCCTAAAACTTAGGCAGCCAGGTGTATTTACAACCTTTATTTATACTATTGTACTGTAAAAATTGGCCTGATGCATGCTGTTACACCTCTGTGAAGTGGATTATTTCTATAGAACTCCTTCCTGCTTATACGACAGCTACTTGCCACAGAAAACAAAACTAACATATGTACAGGTAGAAATGTATTCAGTTATAGAAAACTTGTCATCTTGCGGACAGCAAAATCCCCAGTCAGTGTGTTGGCAAGTAGCCTCGCATGTCAGTTTTGACCAGTGATTAAAAAAACTAAAGATTTGCAGTGACGCAATCGGAACAAATCATAACAACTTATATTTATCAGATGTGAATTGTACAACACTATTTGGATATGTGGACTGTGATGTTTCTGATAATTTATTGTTGTCAATAACTAGCCACACCCGAAACAATCATGGTTGTTTTAAAACTGGTTTGGTTTGTCATTAGATTTCATATAATAAGATGCCATGTTTATTTAAGCGTTGAATCACTCCCTGACGTCTCCCTGACTTCTCCTATGACGCTGAAAGGTGTTAGAGTTTCTTTGAATCTGTTCTATTAAACATGCCATTACATCCACAATAAGGAACATCCTCCTTGTTTTATGTGTGAATGCCATGGTATGAAATGAAAGATGAATAGTACTAGTGCTTAGTTTATAATATCATTTTGTAGATGCTTTTATTGAAAGCGAACCACAGTAGAGTATGATTAAATTTTTGTGTGGAGGACTCCAGTGGGAACCAAACCCACGACCCTGGCATTACAAGAGCCACACTCTACATAATGGTACATAATGGCTCTTGGAAAACTTGTAATGCTAGCATTCACCAATTCAGACATGTAAGAATGCATTTTCAAAGTATTTGGACCGGGCCTATACAGTGCATTCGGAAAGTATTCAGACCCCTTGACTTTTTCCACAATTTGTTATGTTACAGTCTTATTCTAAAATTGATTTTAAAAATATATAATCCTCATAAATCTACACACAATACCCCATAATGACAAAATGAAAACAGTTTTTTAGAAATGGTTGCACATTTATTAAAAATAAAAAACAGAAATACCATATTTACTTAAGTATTCAGACCCTTTGCTATGAGACTCGAAATTGAGCTCAGGTGCATACTGTTTCCATTGATCATCCTTGAGTGTCACGCCCTGGCTCTGGGGACTCTTAAATGTTGAGCCAGGGTGTGGATTTGCTATATTTAGTTTTTCTATGTTTTTGTTCTAGATCGTTTGATCTATGTTGGCCAGGGTGGTTCCCAATCAGAGGCAGCTGTAGCTCGTTGTCTCTGATTGGGGCCCATACTTAGGCAGCCTGTTTTGCATTAGTCTTTGTGGGATCTTGATCCGTAAAGGTTTGTTGTGTTATAACCTCAGGACTTCACGTATCGTTTGTTTGTTGTTTTTGTCGTTAAGTACGTTAAATAAAAGTATGTACGTTTATCACGCTGCGCCTTGGTCCGTGTCTTCAGTCAACGATCGTGACATTGAGATGTTTCTACAACTTGATTGGAGTCCACCTGTCGTAAATTCAATTGATTGGAAAGGCACACACCTGTCTATATAAGGTCCCACAGTTGACAGTGCATGTCAGAGCAAAAACCAAGCCATGAGGTCGAAGGAATTGTCTGTAGAGCTCCGAGACAGCATTGTGTAGAGGCACAGAGCTGAGGAAGGGTACCAAAACATTTCTGCAGCATTGAAGGTCCCCAAGAACACAGTGGCCTCCATCATTCCTAAATTGAAGAAGTTTGGCAAAGAGTTCAATCGTGATTTCATCAGACCAGAGAATCTTGTTTCTCATTGTCTGAGAGTCCTTTAGGTGCCTTTTGGCAAACTCCAAGCGGGCTGGCGTACCTTTTACTGAGGAGTGTCTTCCGTCTGGCCACTCTACCATAAAGGCCTGATTGGTGGAGTGATGCAGAGATGGTCGTCCTTCTGTAAGGTTCTCTCATCTCCACAGAGGAACTCTGGAGCTCTGTCAGAGTGACCATCGGGTTCTTGGTCACCTCCCTTCTTCCCCGATTGCTCAGTTTGGCCAGGCAGCCAGCTCTAGGAAGAGTCTTTGTGGTTCCAAACTTCTTCCCTTTAAGAATGATGGAGGCCACTGTGTTCTTCGGGACCTTCAATGCTGCAGACATTTTTTGGTACCCTTCCCCAGATCTGTGCCTCGACACAATCCTGTCTCTGAGCTCTGTGGACAATTCCTTCAACCTCATGGCTTGGTTTTTGCTCTGACATGCACTGTCAACTGTGGGACCTTATATAGACAGGTGTGTGCCTTCCAAATCACGTCCAATCAACTGAATGTACCACAGGTGGACTCCAATCAAGTTGTAGAAACATCTCAAGGATGATCAATGGAAACAGGATGCACCTGAGCTCAATTTCGAGTCTCATAGCAAAGGTTCTGAATACTTATATAAATACTTTTTCTAAATTTGCAAACATTTCTAAAAACCTGTTTTCGCTTTGTAGTTATGGGGTATTGTGTGTAGATTGATTAGGATTTTTATTCAATCCATTTTAGAATAAGGCTGTAAAGTAACGAAATGTGGAAAGGGAAGGGGTCTGAATACTTTCCAAATGCACTGTCCGTTGAACAATAACTAACCAGACCCTGATTATTTGGCGCCCTCTTGCTGTAGAGACAAAATATGACTGATGAGGTCCCTCACACTGGCAATGCAACGGTGAATATATTTTACAGTTGTTCTTACAATGCAAGATATATTGCATCATCTTATCATCTTGAAAGTTAAGCCAGTAACAATCTATTTGTGTAATGAGGTAATAATGGAATTCTTACTCTTTTCAGGTTCTTCAACCCATTGACACATTTTTTCTCTTGAATTACTTGTCATTAGGTCTGATGCAGAAGGATCTGGCCCACAGATTCAAAATCCACCAGTCAACTGTAAGCCGCATCATAAATACATGGGCTAACTTCCTGTATACTGTACTAGGGACTGTGGGTATTTGGCTGGATGAGGAGACTGTCAAATCTCACATGCCAGAGGTTTTTCAGGGTTACTCTGACACACAAATTATTTTGGACTGTACCGAAATACGCTGCCAAACACCTAGTTCTCTTCTCCTCCAGAGTGAGGTGTTCTCGAACTATAAATCACACTGTACATTTAAAGGATTAATTGGGATGGCCCCTCACGGGCCTTTGTGTCGTCGCTCTATGAAGGTGCCATCAGCGATAAAGAGATTCTGAAGCAGTCTGGTATTGTGGCTATCTTAAACCCATCTATGGCTTTAATGGTTGACAAGGGTTTCCTTGTAGAAGACTGTGTGCCTGCAAGGTCCACTTACCTACCTTTCTGTGTAAGAGAGCACAACTGTCTGAGCCAGAGGTCAGGAAGACACAATCTATTGCCAGACTGAGAGTCCACGTTGAGCGGCTCATTCGCAGGGTTAAGGAACATAAATTATTCAGTACAGTAATCCCTCTTTCATTGACGGGCAGCATCAATCAACTTTACACAGTTGCCTGTCTTTTGGTCAATTATCAAAATGGGCCCTTGGTTAAAGCCTGGGCAACCAATGGCTACTGTTGGCAGCACAATCCTAAAATGAACACTCATGGATGGCTATGGAACAAATAGGCTGTGATGAAATATGTTATGAAATTCATGTCTTTTTTTTTCAAAAATGTTTTTATTGAGCCACAGATTATCGTACAGACAGTAAATTAGTCAAGTCAGCGCTCACTTTTTTAGAACGGTAACAGTAAAGTTACAACTATTAATCTGTATACATACAATATTCGGTACAGAAAAACAGAATTAAAGCACACAGTGCGAAACCAAAGCAAAAAATAATAGAGAAATGAGGATAGAGAAAAAAAAAGGTAAGAGTGCATACAAGAAAGTCTCAGTATTTGTATGTTATAATTTGATATGTTACAATTTGTATATGTGACAATTAAAGGGGAACTATGCAGCTTTTTTAGCTTAATTTACCTTAACTGAACAGCTTCGGAGTCATTGGAATGGTTATATTACTTTTTTCGAGTTGAATGGTGGTCGTGTCCCTTCCCCCTAGCGCCTGTGAGCGGAAAAAACACCCTTGCAACTTTCGGCCGGCGAGCCGCCGTCCACAGCGTCAGGAAGTATCGCGTGATATCAGGTCTCGCGATGTAATGAATTGCTTCACAGCACTGCACACATACGCCCATTCAGGAACCGGCTAACAAGGTAGCAATGGAGTTTTTCACACTATCGTCATGGCTGAGCCGGCCAAAAAGAAGCAGAAAGCTAGGAAAGCATTGTCGGAGGAACAGAGAAAGAGGAAACGGCAGGCTGACAGAGCGAGGAGTCAGACACAAATAAAAATAGGAGCTGCCAAATATCTATATGTAGGGGGAGCTCTATAGAGAAAAAAGCGAAGAAATTACCAAAACTGCATAGCGCCCCTTTAATATTACAATGTTGTAAATAAGACAGTTGACAAAATACATTTTTAAATGATTGTACAATAATTAATGTGTCTGTTCAGTTACTTTTCATAGAGAGGTATTTTGACATGTATGTGTTAAAGAAAAACAAATCACATCTCTCTTTCAGGGAGCTTAATACAGTGCTGTCTCGGCAAATGCGCTGCACAAAAATGTAATCGTGGGCACAGACAACAAAATCACACCATTCCATGCCTGTGATGAGTAACTGTCCCTAGACTTGCCAATAATAACAATGGCTTTCCTTACATTTGTGTAGGCCATGGTCAAATCTCAGGAACTTGCTGTCTATGTAGCTGGCTACATTTGGGCATTTAATTTCAACTAGACCAAATGATGGTCGCTCAAGTGGGTCATATACCAGCCCATCAGGCGATGCACCCAGCCAAGGTGCGTCCGGATGCACGACTAGCCCACACTTTGTCAGATTAAGATTTTTTAGAACTGCATAGTCCTTCAATGCACCTGCTTCCATTTCCAGCCTCCTTTTCATTAGTGGTGTTTGTCTTGTCCCTCTGATAATTCTTTCTGCCAGTTTCTCTGCTGTGCTTGTACCTCTAACATGGCTTACCTCCCGGAAATGTGAAGCAGTCACTCTCTCCTTCCTCAGTGAATGCCACTCGGGTGTTTCACTTTGGCATCTGGTTGCTTCCTCAATCAGGTGTGACTGTGACAAAGTCACAGACAGAGAACTGAGGTGAAGCTTTTCTTGATCCGTCATGATCTCGTATGAACAGTCTGTTGGTTGTAAATGGTAACCGTCCAGTGGCACTTTTGGGAATGGTGGTGAATCCTCATGGATGACAACACTGTCAGGTGGAGGTGGTGGGTGTTGATATGACAGGATACTGCCAGTTTGTACCTTGCCAAGTACAAACTTGCCACGAGTGGTTTGTCAGATGTGATGTTCATTCTGCAGATAGGGGGAAGAGAGTCTGGTTCCATGTCAGCATAGGCAGGTAGTGGGTTGAGGGTTGATGGGTCTGGTAGCTCACTGCTGTAGCCCTTGTAAAGTGTAGATCTGGAATAACAATATCAGGAAAAGTAAAGGGTTCACTAGGAAATACACCAGAACCTAACAGCGATTAATAACATTTATTTCGCAACACATTGTAGTCTGCCTATTTAATTGGACTCTGCATACCTAATTCCGCTTGCCGGAGTAGCATCTGGTTTGGGCTTCACTACAACCATGGCATCCACAGGTCCAGGCTTCACTCCCTATTTATTTATGAGATGGTATTAGGAGAGATGCTAGTATGCATGTGACACAACTGTCTGGTATTGAAATGATACAAACCATTGTTCGTGGTTTATGCCACTTCTGCTCTGTTTCAGTGCACGAAAGTACAGGAGGGACGACAGACATGCCACATTCAGAGTAATGGGCAGTCTGATATAGTAATGCAACCAAATGATTGCATATCCCACACCCAGCCACACAGGAACAGTAGCTTTTAACAAGAACAACTGGCTCTGAATCACGCAATGTCATCTGAAATACACAGAAGCATAATTTAATGGGTTTTGAAAGACGAGGGTCTACAGCAGCAGGAGCAAAACTTGTTCTTTCTACTTTTTACTGGTGTAAGCAACTTATCTACTGTCTCGTGTCACTTTTGTGCTTTCTGCATCACTTTCCTACTGTCTTGCACCACTTGGCTATACTGTCTCCCACCACTTACCTATTGTCTTGTGCCATTTACCTACCTTCAAACAGTATTGGCAGAGCAGTAGGTGAGTGGTGCAACATTGTAGCCTAGTACCAATAACAACAGTAGAGTGAAGGTTTTGCTCCTAATTCCTCTTGAAAAAGTAGAAACATCAAGTACAAAAGCAAGGAAGTTGGGCCATATGTTTATAAAGAAAGAAGTAAAGATGACAGGACAGTTTTGAGTAGAACATCAGCAGTTTGAAGAATAGCTGAGTGGAATATGTTACTGTCATTGCAGTCATCAAGTCAGGAAAAAGTAGTAATCTCATTATTGTTTACATTTCAAACCAAACTCCAATTTGTTTACAACAGACCCAACAACAAAGCATGGCAATTCCCACTCAGCTACCCTGGTCTGTATTAGGCTACCACTGTTCAGCTATCGTGAAAACCACTAAAGTTCTAAAGTGTTCTCTTAGCAATGGCAATCAAAGCTGTGGTAACATTAAACGAGTAAAACGTGTGTTGAACGGAACCTTGAACAAGTTCAACAGAACTTTGAACGTGTCACTTAATCTAGTCCTACTCTCAGCTGGTGTGGTGGCTTTAGTTTCTTCATTGAGCGGTAGCAGTGGGCTCTCACAGAGATCTCATTTGTAGCCCTGTTTTTACCTGATACTTTCATAAAAGTACAAACACATGAAGTGAGAGGTATATACACATGATTAAACTTTATTTCAAGCATGATTAACCTGAAGCAGGACGGAGTCATGACTTAAAACACCTAAGCAAGGCTTCTAGCTCAAGCTAGCTAGCGTTAGCATATTACCTTCAAAGTTGCAAAGAAAATAAGAAACGTAAAATTTGAAGCCTTTATCCAGTTTGCTACGTGGTGTCGTACTGAATGTCCGGACGACCCTCCGTATATCATTAACAGATACTTTAGACAACTCCAGCAAACACCTTGTAAACTTCATCTCTGCCATCATAACGGTCTACTGTCACTGTCTAATGTTTTTTTCCGGTAACCGGAAATGCCCAAACATCCTTACACCAATGCGGAAGTGATGCGTGCATAGAGCCTATAGTGACGTATTCTGACTAATGGAGGTGGTCTTTGCAGGCCCCCAGCGTCCGGTCTGGAGCGTGAAATCACGAGCTCTGCTGTTCGGCTACTGCTTAGCAACCTAGCGATGCCAAAAGCCCTGGTCTGCCCTAGAAAGCCTATGTAAATTACAATCGGCAGTACGGCCAAAGTTGTTGTGATTCTACCAACAATGACAAGAAACTGCCACGTGTAAGTTACTTGTTTCAGCTTGTTCTTGATACCATGTCTTTTTTAAAATGTTTTGGCTCATTTCATGTCAATGTAAATATGGCTACGTTGAACAGAGTTGAAACTCAACCTGATTGTTTTTGCATGACATGGGCGTGATTGATTGTAATAATATTGTTTCTAAACTGAATGAAAGTCAAATTTAGCCCTATCATAGACTAAGGAAGTGGGCGGAGCGGTAGAGAGAGGGAAACTGAAGATAATGGTGGGGGAACCTAAGAGGGAGGGGCTTTAAGCTAAGATGTATGTGAATATGACTATATAAACGGAGAGCTGAGAGGTAGAGGGAAGGTGCTCTGCAGATCATCTTGGCTTCCGTTACTCTGTGTAATAAAATCTATCTTGATTCTACAAAAACTCTGGAAGAACTTTGATTTTTAATAAGTATAGTGATAATTTTCCACAACACATGAAAAGTAGTTGGCCTTTTCATCTATCCCCTAAAGTGGCATTCCTACCTGAATGATAGAAGGACACAGTCATCTGTTGAAGCTCGTGGGTTTCATGTGGGGCCTGTCCTCGCATTCGCTTGCTGTCCTGTTTCCCCGTCCTCTCCTGCTCATCCAGTTCCACTTTCATTTTTTTCTCTTGAGGCTCTTCTAGAGAGTCCTCTGCCAGCTCCACTGGCCTTGTCACCGTTAGGACCCTTCCCTCCAGAGTCCAATAACTCGTGGAACTTTTCTTTGGTTGTGAGAAACCTGAAACAGAGAATGCTAAATCACATTGATATACAATGCATTCGGAAAGTATTCAGACCCCTTAACCTTTTCCACATTTTGTTACGCTACAGCCTTATTCTAAAATTGATTAAAACATTTATTTTTCTCAGCAATCTACACACAATACCCAAAATTTCAAAGTGAAAACAGGTTTTTAGAAATTTTTGCAAATGTATTAAAAATAAAAACAGAAATACCTTATTTACATAAGTATTCAGACCCTTTGCTATGAGACTCGAAATTGAGCTCAGGTGCATCCTGTTTCCATTGATCATCCATGAGATGTTTCTACAACTTGATTGGAGTCCATCTGTGGTAAATGCAATTGATTGGACATGATTTGTCGGTCCCCTGTAGCTCAGTTGGTAGAGCATGGCGCTTGCAACACCAGAGTTGTGGGTTCGTTTCTTAAATGGAAGATGTTTGGAACCACCAAGACTCTTCCTAGAGCTGGTCCAAACTGAGCAATCTGGGGAGAAGGGCATGGTCAGGGAGGTGACCAAGAACCCAATGGTCACTCTGACAGAGCTCCAGAGTTCCTCTGTGGGGATGGGAGAACCTTCCAGCAGCACAACCATCTCTGAAGCACTCCACCAATCAGGCCTTTATGGTAGAGTGGCCAGACGGAAGCTACTCCTCAGTAAAAGGCACATGACAGCCTGCTTGAAGTTTGCCAAAAGGCACCTAAAGGACTCTCAGACCATGAAAAACAAGATTATCTGGTCTGATGAAACCAAGATTGAACTATTTGGCCTGAATGACAAGCGTCACGTCTGGAGGAAACCTGGCACCATCCCTACGGTGAAGCATGGTGGTGGCAGCATCATGCTGTGGGGATGTTTTTCAGCAGCAGGGACTGGCAGACTAGTCAGGATCAAGGGAAAGATGAACGGAGCAAAGTACAGAAAGATCCTTGATGAAAACCTGCTCCAGAGCGCTCAGGACCTCAGACTGGGGCGAAGGTTCACCTTCCAACAGGACAACAAACCTAAGCACACTTTCAAGATAACGCAGGAGTGGCTTCGGGACAAGTCTCTGAGTGTCCTTGAGTGGCCTAGCCAGAGCTTGAATCTGATCTAACATCTTTGGAGAGACCTGAAAATAGCTGTGCAGCGACGCTCCCCATTCAACCTGACAGAGCTTGAGAGGATCTGCAGAGAAGAATGGGAGAAACTCCCCAAATACAGGTGTGCCAAGCTTGTAGTGTCATACCCAAGAAGACTTGAGGCTGTAATCTCTGCCAAAGGTGCTTCAATAAAGTACTGAGTAAAGGGTCTGAATACTTATGTAAATGTGATATTTCCACTTTTTATTTTTAATACATTTGCAAAAAATGTTTTACAAAACAGTTTTTGCTTGGTGATTATGGTGTACTGTGTGTAGATTGATGAGGGATTTTTTTTAACAAATCATTTTTAGAATAAGGCTGTAACAAAATTTGGAAAAAGTCAAGAGGTCTGAATACTTTCCGAATGCACTGTATAATTGAGACAATTCAATCGGTAGGCCTAATACTTTTACATTCCCCTTTTTATTTTACCTTTATTTAACTAGGCAAGTCAGTTAAGAACAAATTCTTATTTACAATGAGTGCCTACACCGGCCAAACCCGGACAACGCTGGGCCAATCGTGTGCCGCCCTATGGGACTCCCAATCACGGCCGGTTGTGATACAGCCTGGAATCGAACCAGGGGGTCTGTAGTGATGCCTCAAGCACTGAGGTGCAGTTCCTTAGACCGCTGTGCCACTCGGGAGCCCCTGTTGCTCTTATCTTTTTAATTGTGTAGTTTCTCTCATTGATGCCTGTTCCATCAGTACTCATGTCAGACTGGTGATGGTCTGGGGCAGGGGTGGCCAATTGTATCCACATAGGGCCATTGTGGGTGCAGGTTTTTGCTCCAGCCAAGCAGCAACAGCAAGCACACTTACTGAGTTTTAATGGCAGCTCTGCCTTTATCAGTCCCATTCATCCCATGTCCATGGCTTTCTGTGGGTATATTTGAGGTTGTCTCAGTCTCCATAAGTCCCTCTGAAATAAACATCACATTAGACTAATGATTCGTTTTTTTTTCTCAACACTTTTTTGTTTTTACTTTTTTTTGTTTAAAATCAATGCACTGTTGGTTAAGGGCTGTAAGTAAGCATTTCACTGTAATGTCTGCACCTGTTGAATTCGGCGCATGTGACCAATAAAATTTGATTTGATTTGATTAGTTGGTGAGCTAGCTAGCATTATTTGCTAACGTGGCAGACAGTTGCTTGCTTGAACACTTAAGAGTAGACACTGGGCTTTGCCTTTGGCTGGCTTGAACAAGGGTGGTATCTTTATGGCTAGCTAGCTAGAAATCCATGTGTCAGCAACAAAATACTACTGCAATGTGTCAGTAGCACACATTCAGAAAAGCAACAACCATAGCTATTATGATTAAACGATACACTTCCAGATATATCCATGGAAACTTCATGACAAAAAGTTAAGCAAGCATAGCTATCTACTGTAGCTAAATTTAGCTAGTTACATTGTATGATTGACAAATACAAACGACAGCTAGACTTTCGCTGCAGCTAACTAGCTAGCTAGTGTCGTAGTAAATATATTATGTTATAGCTTGGTCTGACTAAAATCTTGTGCATAACCCATCTTGTGTTGGGCCTTTGGATTTAATACAATGCACAAAGACTTCTATCTTGTCGGCCTTATCAGCAGGTGGCTATGGACAACACCCACGCCATAGGTCTCTCAGTTCTCCCAACTCACGAGTTATTGCTCTGAGGACATACACACACACACCCCCACACACACACACACATACACACACACACACACACACACATCATCATTGTTAAAACATACACACATACACACACACACACTACACACACATACACACACACACACATACACACACACACACACACACACATATACACACGCACACACACACACACACACATCATCATTGTTAAGCACACACACACAAAAACCCCCTTCTCTTAGGCTGAACATCTGAAGACAGAGAACCCGACTCAGAGCCAATGCAATGGAAGTGACCTCGACCAACTCATCAGGACCAATCAGAAGATCAGAACTACTAGAATCAACCTACTTTATTTTATTGTATAAAATGTCAGCACACAATGTTTAGGGGCTCGCTCTCTCAGATATCTCCCTACGAGGTTGCTGAACGGGTCCGTGCACGCTATTTACAGATATCTTTACCTCTGAATAAACTGCCTCATATTATACAATTATCCACCTTGTCCGAAAGTCTCTACTTGGTCTCCGTTCTCCAGTAAACTTGTGATCATCAACAAACTTGGTAGCAGAGGGTGGTTTTCTAACTCTGAATTCGGTCCATAAAAGTTGATAGAGACAGGAGACAAGTAAGAGACGGATCTGAAAGGACGGGTGACCTGTCCGCAGGAGCAGCCGGGAATCCAGCTCGCCTCAGGAAACTGATCTAGACGGCCGTCAATACAAAGGTAAGCAGAACCTGTTAAAACAAAATCTGCATATTGTATTGTAGGATAAACCCAAATTATGATCAGTAGTACTGGGCGTGAGTATGGATTACTGATAAATTTATAACATATCTATTATGACTCAAAAGGCACATATGTAAAGATATCTGAATTCTTTAGGTTTTTACTGTTGAAATGTGACTCTCTAGGGAGGGAGTCTAGTTACAGAGGTTGTGGTTCACGAGAGACGGACCCTTTTATTTTTTGCTGTTGATATCTGAAATCTTAGGTTTTTACTGTTGAAATGTGACTCTCTAGGGGAGGAGTCTAGTTACAGAGGTTGTGGTTCACGAGAGACGGACCCTTTTATTTTTTGCTGTTGATATCTGAAATCTTAGGTTTTTACTGTTGAAATGTGACTCTAAGAGAAGAAGTCTAGTTACAGTGGTTTTATTTCCTGTTGAATTGCGGCTTTCTAGTGAGAAGCCTATTACAGTTTTTGGTTCACAAGCGATGGACCCTTTTATTTGATCCACAAGAGAAGGATCTGGTGACTTGATAAAAAGATTCAGATAGTCGGGTTGAGTTAATTCCGTGAGAATCCAAGTCCAGAAAAGGTTCTCCCGACTAGACGCCAGTTGAATGGTTTAAACGACTGGGAGTCTCCTTGAGGAGAATCAAAAAAAATAATAAAAAAAATACAAGTTCAGATAGTCGGGCAATTGGTTGACGTGGCACTCAACTATATGTACTGTGAGGAACTTAAACTGAATTCGTGTGTTGATGCTGATATGTAATGAAAAATGTAATTGTTGAAATGATAACCTGAATGTTGTGTAAGATTGGCCGTTTCATGAGACTAACTAGTTGATAACTTTTAAGAGGACCACCGAGTCCTATTTTGCCTGTTATGTAGCCGCTGCGCTAAAAGCTGACTTGAACTCTTTCCCTCTTGTGGTGTTGGTATTTTCATAATTCCTAAAATTAGATTGATAATTATTTTGGGAGCGCTCGAGTTTGCTAATATATTGTTCCAAAAGGGCGATTCTGATACCTTTTGGGAAAATATATAATAACTCGAATACCTGAAAAACAATAATAACTTTTGCAAAATAATTCCCAAAATTAAATTGGTAATTATTTTAGGAGCGCCTCGAGTTTGCTAATATATTCTTCCAAAAGGGCGATTCTGATACCTTTTGGGAAAATATATAATAACTCGAATACCTGAAAAACAATAATAACTTTTGCAAAATAATTCCCAAAATTAAATTGATAATTATTTTAGGAGCGCTCGAGTTTGCTAATATATTCTTCCAAAAGGGCGATTCTGATACCTTTTGGGAAAATATATAATAACTCGAATACCTGAAAAACAATAATAACTTTTGCAAAATAATTCCCAAAATTAAATTGGCAATTATTTTAGGAGCGCTCGAGTTTGCTAATATATTCTTCCAAAAGGGCGATTCTGATACCTTTTGGGAAAATATATAATAACTTCGAATACCTGAAAAACAATAATAACTTTTGCTAAATAAATCCCTAGAATTAGATTGATGATTGTTTTGGGAGCGCTCGGGTTTGTTAATATATTGTTCCAAAAGGGCGGTTCTGATACCTTTTGGGAAAATATATAATAATTCGAATAATTGAAAAACAATAATACCTTTTGCAAAATAATTCCTAATAATAAAGCATTGAACATTTTTTGTGTACGAGGGTGGGACATCAGAGATAAATCTCAGTCAGCGCCAAGAATACATTGCTGGATTCGGCCAGTGACGGGCTAAGAGCACCAAGATAGTCTAATAAACTGTATAACCATGGCAACCACTACCGTCCCAAAACTCAAATTTAATGAATATCTAGATCAAAAAATACAGGATAGAGCGGGAGGGAAAGAACAGTATAAGACAGTGAAGAAAGTGTGGGAGGGAGTGAAACTCAAATGGACACAGGCAGGTTACTTTAGCGGGGGTGCCCCGTCTAAAGGGCAACTCACCTCTATGGAGAAAGAGCTAGGGGAGGCAGTGAGGGAAGGAACAGAAAGTGAAGTGGAAAGGAATAAGTCTCACTTATTCAAGAAGGAAGGGACTAAACACAGAGAGAGAGCAGAGGCTGAGCTAAGGATAGGTACGTGGGCAATTGAGGAAACACGACGAGCACACCCATACAAGAAACCAGACATGATGGGTGTGGTGATTGAACCCACAACTGAGACAACACCAATAGAGGGGACACAGTCCATGAGTGACATACCAGCGCCCTCAGCACCACTGTATCCGACCCTGCCACAGGAAGCGAAGAGCACACCACCCGCATACACACCCACTCCTCCAACTAACCCTTATAACCCATTCCTAAGTCCTGCAGTGGTACAAGCGCCTGTGTTCGTGGTGCAAGGAGGACACCTAGAGGGGAACATGGCACTAAGACCATACCATTGCTCTTCCAATGGGGCCCTTCCAATTTGAAGCATCAATTCCTATATTGTCCCAACTGTCCAATCAACCTATTAGGAAGGGACCCTATTGTGCAAACTGAAATGTTCAATCTACCTTACCGAAAAGGGGTGTGGAGGTTTCCATTGATCCCATTACCTCCACACCAGTTCATCCAGTTAGGGTGCTGATGCTACCCATCATCCCAACCCCAGTGCTCTCCCTGACCCAAGAAATATACTGGTTGAAGTGCATCGAATCCGGCCAAGGAACCCCTGAGGTTCAATTCAAGTTCAACCAGCTGAGACAACTCATTTACACATTTCACCCATACAAGACTCCTCAAGCTGAAATCCACTGTACACTTAATGTGACTGATAATGATGTCAACCCATATACCGATGACTGGGATGAAAACATGATGCACCTGACACCAACAATCAGATGTTGTACCATAGTGTGTGGACAGGAAGGAGTGGCTGCTCCGGTTATCCTACCTTCCCATTTGAAATCCTGGTACCTACTG
This sequence comes from Coregonus clupeaformis, assembly GCF_020615455.1. Taxonomy (NCBI): domain Eukaryota; kingdom Metazoa; phylum Chordata; class Actinopteri; order Salmoniformes; family Salmonidae; genus Coregonus; species Coregonus clupeaformis. Next base: position 34,162,366 of record NC_059199.1, read on the forward strand.
GGCGAAGAATCTGCTCCCCATGTTACACTGGCAGTTGGAAACGGTTTTGAAGCAAGGAGCCTTGGGCCTATGATCAGAAGAGCATCCAAACTCCAGTGGGAACCCACCCAAACTCCAGGAATAACCAAAGCCACCACTGAGAACATGTGGAGGTTTATGACAGTTGACACAGAGGAACATTGCCTTCCTGAACGTTTGACTCTCCCAAGACACCATGGTAAACCTTACACAGACCACCCCTCATCACAAGCACTGCTTTCCACCATTGATGAAGGCATATGGACACACACCCCATTTGATGTTGGACAACTACAGGTGGCACCAGTCACCATCACCTTACTCAACCCTGATCAAATTCCTATCTACCGAACACAGTACCGTCTGAAACCTGAACAGACCATGGGGATCAAACCAACCATAGATGGGTTGTTGGGAGCTCGTGTCATATATCGCACTGTGTCTCCATGGAACACACCAATCTTACCAGTCTTGAAAACAGGAGGTGAAACATACCGGATGGTACAAGACTTCCGAGCAGTGAACGACGTCACTGCACCCATTGACCTACCTGTCCCTGACCCTCACATTACACTGAGTAATCTCTCACCAAAACACCAATACTTCACCGTTGTGGATCTGGCTAATGCCTTCTTCAGCATTCCACTGGATGAGGCTTCACAGCCTCTCTTTGCCTTCACATATGAACATCAACAGTATACGTATTCGGTTCTTCCACAGGGTTACAGGTGTTCTCCCGGAATCTTCAATCATATCCTAAAGACACACCTGGCTGAATTGAAAATCCCTGAAGGAGTGATACTCATCCAATATGTAGATGACCTTTTGCTGGGGGCTCCCACATCTGATCTCTGTCTACAAATGACAAAAACCCTACTTGACTTCTTGGCTGTCAAAGGCTACAAGGTCAAAATGAGCAAAGTCCAGTCCTGTCGCAGAACTGTCCTTTTCCTTGGCAGAGAAATCTCAGGAGAAGGTGCTGGTCTCTCGAAATCCCACCGAGATTCCATACTCCATCATCCACGTCCCATCACAGTGTCAGGCATGTTGTCCTTCCTGGGGTTGACAGGGTACAGCCGTACCCACATCCCTGACTACACATCCAGGACTGAACCACTGAGAGAAATAGTGAGAGAAGCAGGACCAAGAAACTTACACTCCTCACTTACCTGGACACCTGAAGCATCAACAGCATTTGCTCTCCTAAAAACCGATCTCTCGGTGGCAGCAGCTCTGACAGCACCCGACTACAAAAACAAATTTCATCTTGATGTTTCTGAAAAGGAGGGGTTCCCTTCTTCCATCCTTTTTCAGAAACAAGAGGGGGAGAGAAGAGTACTGATGTATCATTCCTCTAAGTTGGACCATATTGAAGCAGGTCAGACAACATGTTCCAGGTACGTGGCTGCAGTGGCAAAAGCTATTGAAAAAACCGCCCACATGGTAATGTGCCACAAATTGGAAATCCATACGCACCATGGGGTTGCAGCATATCTGATGAGCAAGGAATTCACGTTCAGCGCTGAAAGAAAGAACAAAATCCAGAATAAATGCACCCAATCACACATTACTTTTGTCAACACCGACAAAAACATGGCAGACGCACTCAATGCAGAAGAAGGGTTGGCACACTCCTGCGAAGAGAGCGGCACAGGAACTGAAACTGCGACCAGACTTGGGAAACGAACCCCTTACCAATCCTGATCTATGGTTGTACACCGATGGATGCTGCTATAGAGGAGAAGAAGGGAACATAGCAGCATATGCAGTGGTACAGCAGCTTCCAGACGGGTCACACGTGACCCTGGAATCAGACATCATCCCACAACCTGCCTCAGCCCAACTAGCCGAGATCATTGGTTTGACTCAAGCCCTGGAAAAGGCTGAAGGAAAGACTGTGAACATCTACACTGACTCAGCATATGCTCATGGAGCAGTCCATACAGATGGACCACAATGGGTCAGACGTAACTTCACCACAACAGGAAACCTTCCGATCAAACACAAGGCACAAATGGAGAGACTGATAAAAGCAGTCTCACTACCTGAGCAGGTGGCCATCATGAAGTGCAAAGGACATCAGCAACTCAAGAACAAAGTCAGCGAGGGAAATGACGCAGCTGACAAAGCAGCCAAGAAAGCTGGGGGCTACACTCCAAGACAGATGGTGCTGCAGACTCAACCAGCTAGAACAGAACTCACAGACCAACACATAAAGGAACTACAATTCACAGCGGGCCCGTATGAGCACTCGGTATGGGGACAGATGGGAGCCACCAAAGGACCTGATGAACTTTGGAGATGCCATGACGGCAGGTTGGTGGCCCCAGCTAATATCTGTCCCGAGCTGATACGTGAGGCTCATGGGCCCACCCATGAAGGGAAACTCAAAACTTTACAGAAGGTTTCCCATATTTGGTGGCACCCACACATTAAGGACATGACAGACTTGTTTTTGTGATGAGTGCAGCATTTGTGGCAGCCACAACCCAAAGAAACCTTTCCAAACACCCATGGGTTCATACCCAGTACCTAATGCATGTTTTCAGGACATTAGCATAGATTACACTGACATGGGGGCTGATAATGTAACTAATGGGAAAAGGTACTTATTGGTAATGGTAGATCGATTCTCCAAATGGGTTGAGGCAATACCAACAGCACGTGAGGATGCTAGGTCAGTTATTAAGTGGCTGCAGACTGAACTCATACCAAGGTATGGGGTTCCAAGACAAATTCGATCCGACAACGGGTCCCATTTCAGTAACCAACACCTGAGACAGGTGGAGGAGAGGTTCGGCATTGTGCACAAGTTTGGGTCTGTGTACCGGCCGCAATCTCAGGGCCTCGTGGAACGCGCCAATCAAACTTTGAAGGCTAAGATAGCCAAGGTATGTGCAGGTTCAAAGTTGACGTGGGTTGAAGCTCTGCCCCTGGCGTTGATGGCCATGAGAGCCTCTCCAGGAGCAGGCACCCATCTCTCTCCACATGAGATTATGACTGGTAGAGTCATGCCTGGTCCACCAAGGGAGGGAGGTCATATGCCCGCCCTTGATGTACAACAAATTGTAATGTCTGAATATGTGAGAAAACTAACGGAGCTCTCTGCAGCTCTCTCCAAACAGATTCACAAGGTCCAAGAGGGGGAGCTGACGGGAGATCCGGCGCTGCTGAAGGTAAAAGTTGGCGACTGGGTAAGGATCAAGGTTCACAAGAGAAAGTGGCAAGATCCCAGGTGGACTGGACCGTACGAAGTGAAGGAGGTTACTTCACACTCAGTCCAGGTCAAAGGTAAATCAGGCGCACCTTGGCACCACTTGACACATTGTACACCAGCACCAACTCCTTCCAGAACCCTGACTGAAGTCAGAAGTGATTTAATCACATTAAATTCGGATCAAATTCTTGACACCAACACTATCTGAATATGTGGAGGAGACTCCCATCTTCAGATACTGGAGGGAAAAAACAGAGGAGGGACAGACCACCATGGGAGAGACTGGGGTGCTCTGCTCCACTCCTTGTTTTGCTGATTGTAACTATTGGGGTTACTCTAGGAATCATACTCTGGTCAGTACAGCACATGACACAGACACCCATTACACCCACTAGTAAACCTAACGACACATTCAATGCCACAACCATACGTCCGACCAACCTGCACTCCGACACATTGAGCCCAGATCAGAATGTAAGCCACAGCCACCACGTAAATAAACGACAAGTTGTCTCTAACACCCTTTCCTGTGGGCCCAGACAATTGTATAGAAGCACCACATTATGTATACCCTTTAATGTTACCACTACTGCGACAGTGCCGTGGGTAGACTTCAGAGAACTTACCTACTACCGTGACTGGGACTGGTATATGACAGTGGGGGTCACCCATAGCGATTGGACTTGGACAAACTTGGTATGTGAGACTAATTATGACTGGTCCAGTTGCACCTCTACTACATTAGGGAAAACAATGGAGGAAACTCTTGACTTTGACAAAAAACTCTAAAGGACTCAAATTTACTATCTATCCTGGTATTGCATTAGGCTGCCAGGACTTTAGACTTGCTCCTTATGTAAGCTGTACCACTGCACCAGTCCATTGGAATGTTCGAATTTGTCATATTAATAACACAAAAGCACAGGCTATTAATGAAAATGGTAATAAGAATAATTCTATTATTTTACTTACCACTCCACCTACTTTGGATGATGCAATCCTGACCGCTACAGGTGTCTCCGGCCTTTCTAACAACTGGCTCTTGTTGACTGAGGAAGCGGCAAAGGTGACTCATCAGAGTTGTGTGGTTTGTATGGGGCACGGCCATTGCTTCGCATTATCCCTGCCGCCATTACGCCAGAATGCTTCCTGTCTGTCATGAAACATGACAACCCCTTCCGCCAATTGTACACTATGGGGACGTAGTTCATCCCTTGGTTACTAAAGCAACTAAGAAACCAATTTTTTTCCTATCAGGTGGCTAGAGCTAACTTTACCTGTGTTAATCTCACGAAAGGTCTACCATTGTTGGGTATGGTACCTGTTGGATGGTGTCGGTTTATCTATACGCCTAATGCTGAGTTTAAACCTGTTTCCAGGGCTGATGTCTGGTGGTGGTGTGGAGGCGTTCATCTGTTTGATGGACTGCCTGGAAATGCCACAGGCACCTGTGCACTAGTCTCTCTTTTGCTACCAATTTCTGTGTATCCAACAGGTGTTCAGGAGCTGGTGACCCATGTGTCTGACTTAATTCCTACCAGGACCAGGCGCGCTGTGGGCCCTACTCATGGGGACCCAACCTACATTGATGCAATTGGGGTCCCTAGGGGGGTACCAGATGAGTATAAATTGATTGACCAAGTAGCCGCAGGTTTTGAATCTTCATTTTGCTGGTGGTGCACAATTAATAAAAATGTTGACAGAATCAATTATGTCCATTTTAATGTTCAAAAATTAGGCAATTGGACACAACAAGGTTTTGAGGCGGTGCATGGCCAGTTGGCTGCGACCTCTCTCATGGCTTTCCAAAATCGTATTGCTGTCGACATGCTCCTGGCTGAAAAAGGAGGAGTATGTGCTATGTTTGGTGAACAATGTTGTACCTTTATTCCCAACAATACAGCCACAGATGGCAGCTTGACTGTCGCCCTGGAAGGGTTACGAACTCTTAATGGCAAAATGAAGAGCCACTCAGGGGTGGATACTTCAATGTGGGACTCTTGGATGGATGCGTTTGGTAAATATAAAACGCTTGTTTCTTCTATACTTGTATCCATCTCTGTTTTTGCTGCAATTCTAGTGCTTTGTGGATGCTGTTGCATTCCATGCATACGGACGCTGACAACCAGGATTATAACCACCGCTATTGATCCACATCCTGCAGATAACGGTCAGATGTTTCCTTTGCTTGCTATTGACGATGCTGACCAAGGATATCTGGATGATGAATAGCATTTAAGCTTTTGTCACGTCTCTTGTGAGACGTGAAGAGGGGGAATGTAAAACTTTATCCTCTGATAAAGTTTTCCCTATTTGCCAATTGCAGCATTTAAGCTTTTTGTCACGTCTCTTGTGAGACGTGAAGAGGGGGAATGTAAAACTTTATCTTCTGATAAAGTTTTCCCTATTTTGCCAATTGCAGCATTTAAGCTTTATGTCACATCTCTTGTGAGACGTGAAGAGGGGGAATGTAAAACTTTATCTTCTGATAAAGTTTTCCCTATTTGCCAAATTGCAGCATTTAAGCTTTATGTCACGTCTCTTGTGAGACGTGAAGAGGGGGGAATGTAAAACTTTATCTTCTGATAAAGTTTTCCCTATTTTGCCAATTACACTGTTAGCTTGTGTCACGTCTTAAGTTTTCCTTCTTTACTGTTACTTGGTCACGTCTCTGGGGAGACGTGAAGAGAGGGATTTGTCGTAGTAAATATATTATGTTATAGCTTGGTCTGACTAAAATCTTGTGCATAACCCATCTTGTGTTGGGCCTTTGGATTTAATACAATGCACAAAGACTTCTATCTTGTCGGCCTTATCAGCAGGTGGCTATGGACAACACCCACGCCATAGGTCTCTCAGTTCTCCCAACTCACGAGTTATTGCTCTGAGGACATACACACACACACCCCCACACACACACACACATACACACACACACACATCATCATTGTTAAACATACACACATACACACACACACACATACACACACATACACACACACACACACACACACACACACACACACACATACACACACACACACACACACATCATCATTGTTAAGCACACACACACAAAAACCCCCTTCTCTTAGGCTGAACATCTGAAGACAGAGAACCCGACTCAGAGCCAATGCAATGGAAGTGACCTCGACCAACTCATCAGGACCAATCAGAAGATCAGAACTACTAGAATCAACCTACTTTATTTTATTGTATAAAATGTCAGCACACAATGTTTAGGGGCTCGCTCTCTCAGATATCTCCCTACGAGGTTGACGAACGGGTCCGTGCACGCTATTTACAGATATCTTTACCTCTGAATAAACTGCCTCATATTATACAATTATCCACCTTGTCCGAAAGTCTCTACTTGGTCTCCATTCTCCAGTAAACTTGTGATCATCAACACTAGTCAAGTTTAGCTGGCCGTAACGTTAGCTAACCATGTCGCTGACGAATTATTATGCATTGATTTAGAGGGAAATATTAATAAAACTATGGTAATATGCTGAGGTGACAACGGCAGTCAGTACCTGATAATCCAAAACAAACTAGCTACCACTGCATGACAATCGACCTGTGCAACACGTTATCAAGTCCGTGTGACGCGTTTAGCCAAATATTTTGTTTCGAGTAAACAACGATTTCCGTGAGAGAAGGGTTCAGTTGTGTATTCAATCTTGCATATTTATTCATTGATACTAGAATGTAAAAAATTATAATAAAATAAATATAAAAGCTAGTACTGAGCAACCCGATCAGTTCTTTTTGAGGTCGGTTTGGTTCGATAATTTTTTTTAAAGATCACCGTTTTCAATTTGCTTTCAATACTTTTTTAAACATTAAATACAATATGAATTATGTGGGTTGAATGCTGTAACAACACAGAATAAAACAATTAATAAAAGACCAAATCAATATTTTAGTAGTTCTTCAAAGTATATAACGCATATGACTGCTGAATACCAACTATCAATCACTTAGATCATGTATTTTCAGGCAGAGATACCTTGCAAAGCAACTGCTCTCCTCTCAATTGCATAAAATGTGGCATAAAAACAAACAGACCGGACAGGTAGGCTTGCAATGGATTATGGTCATTGTAGTTAATTACCACGTTTTCTGCGCTAAACTATGTAGAATATTTGGGCTTGATCGGATTTATCTCTGGGGAAACTGTGCATTGAGCTCACAGAAAAAAACTAAAACGAAGTTGAATTCAAATAATTGAAAGATAACCAAAATGTTAATTGCTGATAGAAAACATGTTTTGATTAAAATGGTGTCGAGATGTTTTGGTATTTCAGACAACAGGGGACGCTGTTGCCTGATGATGATTTGGGCTCAAATAGTTACATGTCTTCGCAGCCATGGCCTGCCGCCTGACTACCCATCCCCATCCCCACGCCCACTAGCCAAACATATGGTTAACTATGCGCCAACGACCTGGGTTCGCTTCCATGCCCCGCCACAATATTGTAGCAAATCCGGGGGAAGCACCAACCGAGACTCCAAACCGGGTTCAGCAACTGTCAATGCAACACCTTAACAGTTATGCCAAGAGATCCAAAGAGGTCGCTACAATAACAAATATCTGATGTATGCCGGCATGATGCTACTGAGATGAACATAAATTAAATTACTTTGTGTGTGTGTACTATAGGTGCATCTGTACTCTCGGCACAGCTTTAGGCCCTGTGACATTATGTATTCAGAGGCCTTTGCCCTGTAGCAGAAAGACTCTCCGCTAGTGATAATGGCCTACATTTAGCATTGAATCACTTCAGTCAAACAAGGGAGGTAAAACTTTCTGGGGAACAGCTCTAGGCACCAACTTTGAAAATGGTCTTGTTTTGCTCTTTCAAGAGAGAAATGGTAGGTTGTTAATCCTTAAGCCTGAATAATATCTGTAGGCTCTTGTTTCTCTGGCCTACAGTTCAGTTAGCCTTGTTTATTCAAGTATACTGAACAAAAATATAAAAGCAACATGCAACAATTTCAACAATTTTACTGAGTTACAGTCAATTGAAATTAATTAATTAGCCCCTAATCTATGAATTTCACATAACTGGGCAGGGGCGCAGCCATGGGTGGGCCTGGGAAGGCATAGGCCAACCCACTTGGGAACCAGGCCCACCCACTGGGGTGCCAGACCCAGCCAATCAGAATGAGTTTTTCCCCACAAAAGGTCTTTATTACAGACAGAAATACTCCTCAGTTACATCTGCTGTCCGGGTGGCTGGCCTCAGACAATCCCGCAGGTGAAGAAACCGGATGTGAAGGTCCTGAGCTGGTGTGGTTACAAGTGGTCTGCGGTTGTGAGGCCGGTTGGACGTACTGCCAAATTCTCTTATGGTAGAGAAAATAACATAAAATGCTCTGGCAACAGCTCTGGTGGACATTCCTGCAGTCAGCATGCCAATTGTATGCTCCCTCAAAACTTGAGACATCTGTGGCATTGTATTGTGTGAAAAACTGCACATTTTAGAGTGGCCTTTTATTGTCCCTAGTACAAGGTGCACCTGTGTACTGATCATGCTGTTTAATCAGCTTCTGGATATGCCACACCTGTAAGGTGGATGGATTATCTTGACAAAGGAGAAATGCTCACTAACAGGGATGTAAACAAATGTGTGCACAACATTTTAGAGAAATAAGCTTTTTGTATGGAACATTTCTGGGTTATTTTATTACAGCTCATGAAACATGGGACCAACACTTTACATGTTGTGTTTATATTTTTGTTCACAATAACAGAATCGTAAAATAAGTCATAAATAAATAAGTAAATGAGAGGAATGTTAGATAAAATACTGTATGTTGCTAATGCATCGCTTCAAACATGCTCTCTCATTGCAGGGGACATGAATGCCTTATGTAGAAATGTTATGTTATGTTATTGCCTGTGCAAAGTCAAACCAGTATGTCATGCATGACAGCTTAATACATTATTTGTACCTATCACTTCCCTAACAGTTATAACCTTGAGATATAGCCTAGTGTTAGCTCACTACATGAGGAATTAAAATATGTGAAGAAAGAACATTCTGGAATGCTGACCACTGTTGCTGATTTTTACCTCCTTCTATTGTAGTGTATTTTATTGTAAACTTCAGTGAGGATGATATGATTTCAAAACAACCCTCTATTGAATACAAAAATTGGGAAAGATGGGGTTTTTAACTCCAGTATTGAAAAGCAAATAATTTTTCTCAGTCAAATAAACTTTGGGCTCACTGAAGTGAGTAAAGTAGGATAGAGAAAGAGAGAGATATTGTGTATCCTTGGGACCTTTCGATAAGTGTTTTGTTTTGGTCAGTTAGGCCTATATCCAACACAAGATAAAACACATTCTAATCCCTTGGTTACCATACATGCTGCCTATTCATTACTTAATATATTTTTCTCAGTGGATTTATGCAAATATGGAACTGTGGGTATCTTTTGGCACATATTCACATTCAGCATGTAGCAAAAAGTAATACAAGTGTAATTTCCTACATCTGAGTACAGCATAAATCAAGTGTCTCATTGTTATGTAGTAAGCCATGTAATCCACTGTCTCAACAGAGCACACAGCAGAGCTCCTATGATCAGATGGGAAGATTCTTCAGAGGATGGCTGGTTTAACCATCATACCCATTGACATTCGATCATACCAGAGGCTCTATTTTGGTAAGCAAGCGTATTAATGGGGTTTCCAAAACAACATTTAGAGTTAAAGTGAGAGTCAACAAGTTGACAACAGGCTTCTTCTTGCACTGTGAAAATGCATGTTTAAATTGACATGCAATGAGTCGATGCCGTTTATTATGGAGCTTTCGCCATGCTGCTATCACCTATCCAGTACTTTTACATCTGTACACATCTAAGTGGATAGGGGATAGGGGAGGATTGGAATACAACTGGAATTTATTTATTGTCATGAATTTAATTTGTAACATGATCAACTGCAGGGGTCAAATTTCCTCTGCTCACCTATATCATTGTGGTAGTTGTAAAAAAAAGATCATACATAGATACTGTAGATGTAATCGTATAGGCACACTAAAAGTGTGGGTAGACACTGGGACTGAAGACTTCATCAGGGCTTGCTGCTAAGCTGGTATTATTATACTATGCACTGTAGGGTGCCATCAGGCAAGTTTTACCTCTATCAACCTCTCCTTTAGAAACAAAATTACTAGAGTTATCACTGCTTTTCTACTTCACACATAGGAAGTAGTTTGGGGGTGGTGCATATTATTATTATTTTTTATTGTATATATTTTTTCAAGGGTGTGGGGTGCTGGAATTTTTTTTTAACCCGCGCTATAGACGCTATATCGGTCCACTAATACAGCACTTTTAAAGGAACTTTTGTGAAAACATTTTTTTGATTGATTTTTCAGGTGCTCCTGCAACACCCTCAGCACGCCTAATTCCCACGGCTATGACTTCACATGTACTGTTTTTCCTAAATATCCATAGAATATAATCAATTGTTTTTTATAGAACACAGAGAAGCATAAAATGTTGTGTTAAGCAACAATGACTTGAAAATTCCCAAAACTCCCAGCCATCTTACCAGCATAGTTCAACACCCCCCATGCACTGATGATTACTCACAATGCTTCTTGCTCTTTATTATCAGACACAAGCAGGCTACCAAGACAGAAGTCAAAGCATCTCTCTGACTCACACTCTATAGCTAGAGTAGCACGTTTCTGTTGGCACTAATATCACTCCATATACGCAGCACGCCAGAGGGGGAATCAAATGTGTGAGGAAGAGCAGCAGCCAACTCCTGGGTGATCCTTTTTTAATAGAAGAATTTAATTTGTAATTTTGCAGATTAGGAACTTTCTGTTTTAATCCTTTTATCAGCGCCCAGCAGGTTATTTGTGCAAGCCTCACCACCGGGCATTCATTGATGTGTGCTTGCAATGAACACAAGCAGGGTAGCTTTTTGAAAGGGGGGAGGGGGGAGACTATCTGACTGTAGTCAAAGTATTTACTAGATTGAAGCCTCTAAATAGGGAAACCTTGTCTTTCTGTCTATAAGGATGATTGAAGCCTGTATATTGAAGCCTCTAGAAGCCTCTATATCTACAAGGATGATTGAAGCCTCTATATAGGGAAACCTTGTCTTTCTGTCTACTCTGTCTACAAGGATGATTAGCGAGACATACAAATCTCACTCAAAATGGGCTATTACAATCAAAATGGAGTGGAACACTAATGAGAGGGGTGGTGGTGGGTGTGATAACTACAAGAATCTGCCTAATATATGTGATATTTCATTGTGGCTGACCACTGAAACAATGGAAGTGTCTTGCCAACAAGAGAAAATGTCCTTTACACCAAGCAGCTGCTGAATGGATAGTTAGGGTGTCAAAGCAGAGAAATCTAACAGTAGGTTATAATGATGAGTGACCGCAAAGCAAATGACCATCATTAAGGTTGAGGATTACATTTGAAATAACTGGCAGGTGCAAAGAGATTTGTAAGCATCTTTGAGCTTTTCTTGGATGAATACCCCCCGCCCCAACACACAAATACACACTCGCTCTCTCCCACCTCACTAACATCCCTCCATCAACACACTCCTCAATGTCCCCCCAACCACCAAATCTCGTCCAAACACACACACACACACTCTCTCAAACACACACACACACACACACACACCTCAATGGCACTTTAAGAGGGCTGCTGATAAAATGGTGACACAATTGCTGCTTGAGAAGGACTTAATTGGAAAATGTTGATAGCATTCGAGTGGTCCATGGGCTCAACAAGAGCACAGCTGTATGGTAAAAAAATGTGATTCCCTCTCAGCAATCCCTGGACAGGTGTTTGGACAAGTCTGACTTTTTTATCATGGAAATCACGGTTTGGAATGATGGTTGGATAAAATACCAAATCTGACAGTGAACTGGCTTTAGTGAAACTTAATGGACTTTGCTTGTGGTTGTAACATGGCCATGACAAATATGCTTTAAATGAGGATGGAAAGGATTCTAATCATTATTGATTATGACATGCCTTGGTACACAATGGCTTGTTTTCTCTAAAAAGCCTTGCCCTCAAAACTTGAATGGAGGTTAGAGTGCATAGGGGAGAGTGGGGTAAGTCGTGCCAAAAAGTTAGTTGAGCCACCCCTTGTTTATTGGAAACCATACACAAAATGTATCATGTGACCAAATATTTAGGAAGATGTCTTAATTTCATGAAGTCTGTGAAGGAAGAAACCACATGGCAAAAGTGTCCATAAAACGGATTTTCACAAAGTCAAATAAATGTATTGTGTTATAAGTTTCATGATGCTTGTAGCTAAACCAAAGTAGATAGTTTTAAGACTGTGTCAGACATCATTTGGGGTCTCTATAAGCTACAATATGATATCCTGAACCTAGCATGAAAGTCCATCCTTGTAGCTAATATATTCAAAATGGTTGCTTTGGGGCAAGTTGAGCCAATAGCTAATCAATATACCCCATACAAATGATGATGCATTCTGTCAGTTTTATGCATAATATGCATAGCATTTTGAAGACACCTCGCATTCGTGTGATTAGTCAAGTTCAAATGATGAAAAATGCCTTCCTCAGTTGGGTTTGCCCCCCTTTAGGCCACAATTGAAGTGTTTTCTTCTCAGGTGTAATGCAAGGCATTATCACTGGGATATGAGGTTACTCCATGGCCTATATTAAAAGTGTTAAAAAAGTAGTGATACAAATGTGTCAGTCACTATGCTTACCTGGGGTAAGTTGTACCAAAAGACCACTTGTTTTGGATATCTGTCCTAGGATGAACAACCCCCCCCCCCACCCCCCAACCCCAACATACACATACTCTCTCCCACCTCACTAACGTCCCTCCATCAGCACACTCCTCAATGTCCACCCAACCACCCCACTATCTCCTCCACACACACACACACACACACACACACACACACACACACACACACACACACACACACACACACACTCCTCAATAGCACTGTTATGTTTACATGAATTATGATTATTTCCAGGGATGCACAACATCCTGAAATACATAGCAGCGGGAAGATGTTTTGAGTTGGGTGTTCTGAGGGGGGCCATTTATAAACGCATTTCATGCAATTCTACGTCATTTAGGCCTACATGACAGGAGACATTATCAGAATATTTTTTTATACTACATAAATGACCAAAATGAGTGGCTACTCTGACACTGTCAAAGAGATAAATCAAAACAACCTGGGCCTGGTTTCCCAAAAGCATCTTAGGCTAAGTCCATTGTTAGAACTATATGATCCTACGGTTCTAAGATTAACTTAGCCTTAAAATGCTTTTGGCAAACCGGGCCTTGGTCTTGACCTGGCCAAGGGCCAATAAAAAGAAGGGAGACACACAGATTGTACATATATTAGGAGAAAATATATAAATATTATAGGCTACAGTAGGCCATTAAATCAACTTTCCAGTGGCACTGACTCATCCAATGATGAAGATAGCATGAATATGTGTAGCATAGGCTTCTCACTGTATTGGGAGGTAGCTCAGTTGGTAGAGCATGGCGTTTGCAACGCCAGGGTTGTGGGTTCGATTCCCATGGGGGGCCAGTATGAAAAAAATTAATAAAAAAAGAATAATGTATGCACTAACTGTAAGTCGCTCTGGATAAGAGCGTCTGCTAAATGACGTAAATGTAAATGTATTGGTGATGGCCTCAAGATAGGCCTGAGCTACTTGCTGTTCATCTGAGTTGTTGAGAAAGAAAATGGTCACTTCTACTGACAAATTAGTCTTCTCTTTTCAGCAGTAGGCATTTGCTTTCCAAACGTATTTCCCGTAATTGTATTTAGAAATGTGCAAAAGGCCTTTAGCTAATCACAGACAGCGCAAAGAGAAATCGAATCCATAGAATGAAAGTGCCCATTCAAGTCAGGACTGATAGCCATTTTGAGCATACCCATGAGTTTACCAGTCAAATTACCAGGGTCAGGTTCCAAAACCCTTCCCAGTTAGCACATTTGGTTCCTTGGAAGTTGTGAGAACATACATTTTTGGTTTCCCATAGGTTCTGGGAACGAATCCATACATTTCCTGACTGTTAAAACTGACCGTTTTTTAAACGTTCTGAGAACTGAAGAGAAAATGTTGCCTGTTTTGGGAATGGTTATTTTTAGGTTGCAGAGAATGTTTTTCTATGGTTCCCTGAATATTTTCCTGGGAGGTTTTATTAACATAGAACAGAAATTATAGGTTATTTGAAGGTAACTAAATAACATTCTGAGAACATGTTTCAATACAACTTTTAATAACACTGCTAGCTTAGTTTGGGTTAACTGTTTTGAACTCCAAGCACAGATAGGACACGTAAATTATTTTGCTTAGGCATTAATCATTGATTTATTGTGACATGGCGTCAGTGATATTCAAACCTATGATATTCTGCACTCTATCCACTGCGCCACCAGGATTGAACTAGCGTGCCATGTTTTTAAAAACTTATACAAAGCTTTTCATTTTAGTCTATTCAAACAGACCCTATTTCAAAGGAAACACGCACTCATTAAGATCAGGTGTGGCCAATTAGTGGGTGCGACAAACACACCTGAACATACTTAACAAGATAGATTATAGAGAGAGTTTTGTTGATGCTGAGAACAGAATGTATATGTTTTAAAATAACATTCTTAGAACATTCTTTCAATGTTACTAATGCTTTCTAGTGTTTTTTATGGAACATTTTTTTTAATGTTCTGAGAACATGACTTTAAATTGAACCATGAGGAAACCTGTAGAAAATGTTATGCTAAAGTACTGAAATTCCTACAGAAGAATGTTGTTTCTTAACGTTCTCTGAACAATTTGAGAATAATACTTTAAATAGAAGCATGAGGAAACCTGTAGGAAACGTTATGGGAAGGTTGAATGGAAAATAACCATAGAACAACCATGCTCTCACCAAGCTCTAAGAAACATATGGTTCTCAGAACGTTATGTGCTAGCTGGGTTCTATGGATTATATTTCTATGGCTGCAACACAACAAGCTGTTTGATATTTGGCGTGTGTGCTGCCCAGCATTCAGACAGGAGTAATTATATAATTTTGGAATCATTATTTCAATTTATCAGGGGGGTGCTGCAGCAACTTCAGCACCCCTACTTCCCGCAGCTATGCTGAAATATACACTGAGTATACAAAACATTAAGAATACCTTCTCCTTCAACGGCATAGACTGGCCAGGTGAATCCAGGTGAAAGCTATGATGCCTATGATGTCACTTGTTAAATCCACTTCAATCAGTTTAGATGAAGGGGAGGAGAGAGATTAAAGAAGGATTTTTAAGCCTTGAGACAATTGAGACATGGATTGTGAATGTGTGCCATTCAGAGGGTGAATGGGAAAGACAAAACATTTAAGTGCCTTTGAACGGGGTATGGTAGTAAGGCGCACCGGTTTGTGTCAAGAACTGCAAAGCTGCTGGGTTTTTCATGCTCAACGGTTTACCGTGTGCATCAAGAATGGTCCACCACCCAAAGGACATCCAGCCAACTTGACACAACTGTGGGAAGCATTGGAGTCAACATGGGCCAGCATCCCTTTTGAATGCGTTCAACACCTCGTAGAGTCCATGCCCCAATGAATTGAGGCTGTTCTGAGGGCAAAAAAAAGTGGGGGGGGTGCAACTCAATATTAGGAAGGTGTTCATAATGTTTGATATTTTATTTTTCCTTTATTTAACTAGGCAAGTCAGTTAAGAACACATTTGTATTTACAATGACAGCCACACCGGACCAATTGTGCGCCGCCCTATGGGACTCCCAATCACGGCCAGTTGTGATACAGAGATGCAGTGCCTTAGACCACTGCGCCACTCGGGTGCCCAGTGTATGTAGATATCTTTGTTAGAAAGAATACTCTATTTCCCTTGACATAGCGATGCTGAATGTGAAAAATGGCTCAACATACCCCAGTCTCCCCTACAGTGCTCTCCATGTTTTGTAGCTGCTAGATGGAAATGTTGTTCACTGCTGTCAGCGGATGCTAACGCTACTAGCTATGCCGTATGTCTCTGACATAGTGATGTACTATATTTTCAGAGCCATTTTTGCATCTCGTTCTCTTCATGTCCTATATCCTCACTCTTGTAGTTAGCATCTTTCTCCTTTCCTGTCAGGGGAATGTAAAATATAGAGTGTGAGAAAGAAGCTGGTTAGTAAAAGGGGATAATTATTATTCTCTCTCTGAGGGTAGGGTGGTTATTATAGCACAAGGAGGCTAGTTCTGAGTTAGGCTTGTTAGTGCATCTAGGCAAGTTAGCTCACTGGGATTAGCTGGCGCGGTGAGGTTGAAAGTTGATGTGGCAAGTTACAGAATGTAGGGCTAGCACCAGGAGGCTAGTAAGCATCAGGAATATAGTTAGCCCACTGAGAGCTAGCGCAGGGGGGAAAGTTGATGTGGCTAGGTTAGGCTTCTTAACTTCTGGAGACTTTTTAGCGTCAGGTGGCTAGTTAGCGCTGACTGTAGTTGTAATGGGAGGAGCTGCTCGGTACAGGCAGGCGGGGACCTTAGCACTGCAGCTGCTCCCATGCTCTCATTAGCAGAAGAAATGCAGCATGTTAGCCTAACAGGAGAGACCATGAAGCTCCAATGGATGGCCAACAGGGAAAAGTAGTGAGAGAGAAGGAATTGATTTCATGTATAATTTGTTTATCACTAGAGGGGACAAATGCAGTCCTCTCTGACATGTGTGGAGGTGGTTTGACTATGAATTAGGTCATTAGCATAATCTCCCCACACATCTCTGGCACTTTTGCAGTCTTGCAATTGTTCCATCTCTCCTCTTTCTCCCTCCAGAATAAAACAAAGTAAGGTGTGAAGGTTGGAGTCAAGCTGTTTATTGGCAATGATGTTACTACATACTAAACCTAAACAACCCATCTCTCACATTTCCCTGCTGTTTACTCTCTAAATGATCTCTCTATCCACTGCCTAACAAGTCATCCAAGCATAAACAAAAAAACTAGGGTAAACCCTAAAACTGGACTGATATGGCGAGAGAGAGTGTGGGAGAGAGTGTATGTGAGTGAGAGAGAGAGCGAGAGAGAGAGTTGAGAAGAAAGCCAACATGAATAGTCCAGTTTTTCGCTTTTAGTACAAGCCGCCATACCTTTAGGAGTTTGTGCAGAATAGTTCATTAGAACTAAACAAGTCTCTATTTGAAACCAGTGGCAGGCTCAGGAATCCAACTGTCAGAGCTGTGAAAGCTACTGAATTGGAAGGCTGGTCCCCTTGTCAATGAGTAAGACAAGCCGCTTGAGATGTAAAATAGCAAGGGAGGAAAATAGATAGCTATTTTCAGGGTATTGAGGGAGCTATTAGCATACGCTGACTTGAAAAGAAGCAGAGGGCAGGGGTGGGCGAGAGGAGGGGATTGAGGGAGAACAGACGAAGGCGGGGGGCTAATCTGAGAAAGAAGATTTGAGTATTGTCAGTCAGGGTTTTGTTCTGGAATGAAGTGGGGTGTGAAAGAGAGGGTAGAATCGGGTCTGAAAGCTGCAATGTTGGCCCACAGGTTGATGTCTTCTGTGGATATGATGAGTTATTGGCTGCAGTGTGTGTGTGTGTGCATGTGTGCGTGCGTGCGTGCGTGTCTGTGTGTGTTTGTGTGTAACATAATAACAAACTGGATCTACATCTACCTTAAAGAATAAGGACTGTATCATAAAAAAGCAAAGTTTCATTTAACAGATGACAAAGCATGTTCCTTATGAAACAAACACTATTCCATTTTCTATTGTCCTCCATGTTTTTTTTTACAAAGCAAACCTTGCAGGTGCCTCACTCTGTGTATAATAGGGAAGCACCTTTGCGTCTGAGAGAGAGCTCGAAGATATTCAGAAAATTGCAAGTGCTTCTCAACTTTTGTTTCGGAAACAACAAACTAAGCAAAGCTGTGAGGCGCAATTCGGAGGAATCATATTGGTATAAGCGAGACCACAGAGAGTCTTAAAGTCCCACCAGGCTTTCTGTAGCCTAATGTATTCAGCTCATCAACTCTTTGTTGCTCGCTGCCACCCTTGAGTGCTTTCATTTATTCTTCGCCACTTTGTCAGCAGGAAAAAGTTGGTTCTTATCCACACATTTTCTCCCCATTGAGAGGCGTGTTAGGCATTTCTTGAAGTGGGAGTATGGGTTCTTTGTCGGCTGGCTTGTTTGGGCCTGTCTGTTCCCACCAGGAGCACCACCCAAAATGGACGACCCCTTTTGGAAAGTCTGAAAACTCCTGCTGGTTGGACAGGGGGCCTGGGCATGTTGAGTCAACACTGCAGAAGTTTCCCCTATAAGCACTTATCTGAGGTCAGCTTACCCTGCCTTGTGCAGATCTCCTGTGTGAAAGAGGTCAACCTGAGAAAATATTATAAAGAAATACTCCTCAATCCTGAAGTAGCCAGTCTTATCTTCAAACTTATTATCAAATGTCATATTTCAATGTGGCAGAGCACTTTTTCTATTTTGAGGCCTTGCTTTCAATAATAACCATTTAGTTTAAGACGTGCCTGTAATCTTTACAATATACAGTTGTCCTTGCTAAATAACCAATGGATAAGCTGCATACATTCAGTGGCCAGTTTATTAGGTACATTCACAAAAATGGTTCGCTCCTACGTACAGTGAATCACGTGGCAGTGGCTTGCTATATAAAGCAGGCAGACAGGCATCGATGTATTCAGTTACTGTTTGACTGAACGTTAGAGAATGGGCAAAACGAGTGACCTGAGTGACATTGAGCATGCTATGATCGTCGTGCCAGGTGTGCCGGTTCCAGTATCTCAGAAACAGTCGGCCTCCTGGGCTTTTAACACACAACAGTGTCTAGGGTTTACAGAGAATGCTGCGACAAACAAAGAACACCACACGATCACTAACACTGGACAATTGAGGAATGGAAAAACATTGCTTGGTCCAATGAATCCCGGTTCCTGGTACGCCATGCTGATGGCAGGTGTCAATGATGCTGCCTGGTGTCAATGGTACAGGCTTGTGGCGGATGTGTAATGGTGTTGGGAATGTTTTCCTGGCACACGTTAGGTTCCTTGATACCAATTGAGCAACGTTTCCACGCTCCGAAGAATTCAGGCTGTTCTGAAGGCAAATGGGGGTCCGACCTAGTACTAGATGGATTTACCTAATAAACTGGCCACTGAGTGTATATCCACCATATGTCATTAACGTTGCATATGAAGAATTGTGAAGTGCCACTAAAAATCTTCTTTGAACCTCTCCACCCAGAAACTTTTATGTACAGTATGGTAACTAGTCTTCATATAAACAAATTGTAGATATTAACATCATTATTTTTCACAATCTTGGAAATAGGGATGTATTTTTTTTTCTCAAATAACACATATTGATTGAGCAAAGCCTGCATTCTCGGTTCTGGCAGTGCTGTAGAATTTAGATGGAATGGTATTAGGTTTATGCATAATTCATCTTTTGATAAAGTTTAATTAAAAATGCTAAGACATTGTTCAGGGAGTGAATATGTGTGTTTTCCTAGCCGTTGCTGTGTTATTCATATTAGTCATGCTTGGAAAATCAAAGGATCCCTCAAAGTTTGCATTATGCTGGTCTTTGAATGATTGGACTCAAAACATTTAGAAGGCTTGGAAAAACTCATTTATTTCCAGAAAAAAAGGGTTCCCTGGTCTGAGACGTAAATATAAGGGAATACACAGTGAATGGCACAAAAACATGTTTTGGACAGTATTTACAACATTTTAATTATGCATGTAGGCATACATTGTGTTGATACATCGAAATCGATCAAGCTTTTCTATCCATGCAAATATTTCTCTTGCATTTTATGAATTTTTGATAACAAAAACCTTTCAATGATTTCAGAATCCCCTTTCAATACAGCCTAAATATCTGTGAAGTATTCCCCTGCCAGTCAGCGCTTTAAAAGAACAGGAGATGCATTTTTCCCCATTAAAAAAAGATAAAAGAAAGAAACTTCCAGTATGATCTGCAATGTATTTTCTCTACAAACTGGTGTGTGTGTTCACCGACAATCCTTCAGGCAACATCTTTTTAATGAAAGAAAAGCTTTTGAGATCGATTGACTCGTTATGCTGGCATAGAAGGGCGGCAATTTTACGCTCGGTTGTTGGCTAACAAGGCTCCATGCACAAGCAGTTCTCAATTCAATTCCACCAGGCCTGATTTGCAAGAGCTACGGGCTAGCATACAATGAGGCAACTAAGGTTGCCGCGGAGACCGCCTGAATGGTTGCAGGCCTCCCATTGGTGTGGGGGATTGTCTCCGCCCAGCAGGTGGACAGATCTGAGATGAGGACTTTGAGCACGCTAACCCTGCTATTTACATGGTGAATACATTATACCAACTGGGAGCAAGGCAAACTTATAGGGGCCACATGCTGATAAGTTGTTAACCCAGTCCTGCTTCAAGGATGGTGGGTGTGGAATGTTGATGATACTCCCTGCTGGATGAGAGGTAGGAATATATTAATATTGCATTAAAAGAGACATAGAAACACTATTAAAGTGATGCTCCAAAGCTTTTGCACAATTTCAGGCAGTAGTTTTGAAAGTAGTACTCATGAGCCAAAATGGATCTCCGAAAATGTTTCACAATTGTGTACTACATCATCCATTTCGTATGATAAGCTACTTCCTGCAACAACAACAAAATAATATATATACAGTAGCTTGCGAAAGTATTCACCCCCATTAGCATTTTTCATATTTTGTTGCCTTACAACCTGGAATTAAAATTGATTTTTGGGGGGTTTGTATAATTTGATTTACACAATATGCCTACCACTTTGAAGATGCAAAATAGTGTTTCTTGTGAAACAAACAAGAAATAACACAAAGAAACAGAAAACTTGAGCGTGCATAACTATTCATCCCCCCAGACTATACTTTTATAGAGCCACCTTTTGCAGCAATTACAGCTGCAAGTCTCTTGGGGTATGTCTCTATAAGCTTGGCACATCTAGCCACTGGGATTTTTGCCCATTCTTCAAGGCAAAACTGCTCCAGCTCCTTCAAGTTGGATGGGTTCTGCTGGTGTACAGCAATCTTTAAGTCATACCACAGATTCTCAATTGGATTGAGGTCTGGGCTTTGACTAGGCCATTCAAGACATATCAACGTTTCCCCTTAAACCACTCGAGTATTGCTTTAGCAGTATGCTTAGGGTCTTCCTGTTAGGGTCTTCCTGCTGGAAGGTGAACCTCCGTCCCTGTCTCAAATCTCTGGAAGACTGAAACAGGTTTCCCTCAGGAATTTCCCTGTATTTAGCGCCATCCATCATTCCTTCAATTCTGACCAGTTTCCCAGTCCTTGCTGATGAAAAACATCCCCACAGCATGATGCTGCCACCACCATGCTTCACTGTGGGGATGGTGTTCTCAGAATGATGAGAGGTGTTGGGTTTGTGCCAGACATAGCGTTTTCCTTGATGGCCAAAAAGTTCAAATTTAGTCTCATCTGACCACAGTATCTTCTTCCATATGTCTCCCACATGCCTTTTGGCGAACATCAAACGTGTTAGCTTATTTTTTTCTTTAAGCAATGCCTTTTTCTGGCCACTCTTCAGTAAAGCCCAGCTCTGTGGAGTGTATGGCTTAAAGTGGTCCTATGGAGAGATACTCCAATCTCCGCTGTGGAGCTTTGCAGCTCCTTCAGGGTTATCTTTGTACTGTTTGTTGCCTCTCTGATTAATGCCCTCCTTGCCTAGTCCGTGAGTTTTGGTGGGCGGCCCTCTATTGGCAGGTTTGTTGTGGTGCCATATTATTTCCATTTTTTAATAATGGATTTAATGGTGCTCCGTGGGATGTTCAAAGTTTCTGATATTTTTTTATAACCCAACACTGATCTGTACCTCTCCACAACTTTGTCCCTGACCTGTTTGGAGAGCTCCTTGGTCTTCATGGTGCCGCTTGCTTGGTGGTACCCCTTGCTTAGTGTTGTTGCAGACTCTGTGGCCTTCAGAAGAGGTGTATATATACTGAGATCATGTGACACTGAGATTGCACACAGGTGGACTTTATTTAACTAATTATGTGACTTCTGAAGGTAATTGGTTGCACCAGATCTTATTTAGGGGCTTCATAGCAAAGGGTGTGAATACATATGCACCCACCACTTTTCCAATATTTATTTTTTTCATTTCACTTCCCCAATTTGGACTATTTTGTGTATGTCCATTACATGAAATACAAATAAAAATCAATTTAAATTACAGGTTGTAATGCAACAAAATAGGAAAAACGGCAAGGGGGATGAATAATTTTGCAAGGCACTGTATATATACAGTTGAAGTCGGAAGTTTACATACACCTTAGCCAAATACATTTAAACTTTGTTTTTCACAATTCCTGACATTTAATCCTAGTAAAAATTCCCTGTTTTAGGTCAGTTAGGATCACCATTTTATTTTAAGAATGTGAAATGTCTGAATAGTAGAGAGAATGATTTATTTCAGCTTTTATTTCTTTCATCACATTCCCAGTGGGTCAGAAGTTTACATACACTCAATTAGTATTTGGTAGCATTGGCTTTAAATTGTTTAACTTGGGTCAAACGTTTCTGGGAGCCTTCCACAAGCTTGGGTGAATTTTGGCCCATTCCTCCTGACAGAGCTGGTGTAACTGAGTCAGGTTTTTAGGCCTCCTTGCTCGCACACGTTTTTTCAGTTCTGCCCACACATTTTCTATAGGATTGAGGTCAGGGCTTTGTGATGGCCACTCCAATACCTTGACTTTGTTGTCCTTAAGCCATTTTGTCACAACTTTGGAAGTATGCTTGGGGTCATTGTCCGTTTGGAAGACCCATTTGCGACTAAGCTTTAACTTCCTGACTGATGTCTTGAGATGTTGCTTCAATATATCCACATAATTTTCCTTCCTCATGATGCCATCTATTTTGTTAAGTGCACCAGTCCCACCAGCAGCAAAGCACCACCACAGCATGATGCTGCCACCCCTGTGCTTAATGGTTGGGATGGTGTTCTTCGGCTTGCAACCTACCCCCTTTTCCTCCAAACATAACGATGGTCATTATGGTCAAACAGTTCTATTTTTGTTTCATCAGACCAGAGGACATTTCTCCAAAAAGTACGATCTTTGTCCCCATGTGCAGTTGCAAACCGTAGTGTGGCTTTTTATGACGGTTTTGGAGCAGTGGCTTCTTCCTTGCTGAGTGGCCTTTCAGGATATGTCGATATAGGACTCGTTTTACTGTGGATATAGATACTTTTGTACCTGTTTCCTCCAGCATCTTCACAAGGTCCTTTGCTGTTGTTCTGGGATTGATTCACACTTTTCGCACCAAAGTACGTTCATCTCTAGAAGACAGAACGCGTCTCCTTCCTGAGCGGTATGACGGCTGCGTGGTCCCATGGTGTTTATACTTGCGTACTATTGTTTGTACAGATGAACGTGGTACCTTCAGGCGTTTGGAAATTGCTCCCAAGGATGAACCAGACTTGTGGAGGTCTGCACATTTTTTTCTGAGGTCTTGGCTGATTTCTTTTGATTTTCCCATGATGTCAAGCAAAGAGGCACTGAGTTTGAAGGTAGGCCTTGAAATACATTCACAGGTACACCTCCAATTGACTCAAATGATGTCAATTAGCCTATCAGAAGCTTCTAAAGCCATGAAATCATTTTCCTGAATTTTCCAAGCTTTGGCACAGTCAACTTAGTGTATGTAAACTTCTGACCCACTGGAATTGTGATTTATAAGTGAAATGATAAGTGAAATAATCTGTCTGTAAACAATTGTTGGAAAAATTACTTGTGTCATGCACAAAGTAGATGTCCTAACTGACTTGCCAAAATTATAGTTTGTTAACAAGATATTTGCTGCTTGAAAAACGGGTTTTAATGACTCCAACCTAAGTGTATGTAACCTTCCGACTTCAACTGTATAAACAGTCCCCATCAAAAGTTTGGACACACATACTCATTCCAGGGTTTTTCTTTATTTTTACTATTATTCTACATTATAGAATAATAGTGAAGACATCAATGTCATAATGTGAGGTGTAGGTGGGTTTGAAGTCAGGCGCAGGACACCGAGGATAGTCCAAAATGTTTACTAAAGTCCAAAATGAACAAAGTACAAACACTGTGCTCGGCCACAAAACAAACAAGGTGGCGACTAAGCGCAATTACGCACAGACACGCGTAATTACAAAAATGCACAAAACACGACACGAAACACAAGACGACTGGCGAAAACAACACACAACTAATCCATACAAACACAGGGAACTTATAGGACATGTAATCAACGCAAACCAGACACAGGTGCAACGGACAGACAAAAGCAATCGCACATGAAACATCCAACGGTGGCAGCTAGTACTCCGGGGACGGCGAACGCCTTTGCCTGCCCGAACCAGGAGGAGGAGCAGTCTCGGCCGAAACCGTGACAGTACCCCCCTTGACGCGCGGCTCCAGCCGTGCGCCGACCCGACCTCGGGGGACGGCCAGGAGGACGCGGACCCGGGCGCGTGGGATGCCCATGGTGGAACTCTGTCAGGAGGGATGGATCGAGATGTCCCTCCTGGGCACCCAGCACCGTTCCTCCGGACCGTACCCCTCCCACTCCACGAGATATTGGAGACCACTCCTCCGGCGCCTGGAGTCCAAGATGGTCCGGACCCTGTACGCCGGGGCCCCCTCGATGTCCAAAGGGGGCGGAGGGGTCTCTCCTATCTCCTCTTCTTGGAGTGGGCCAGCTACCACCGGCCTGAGAAGAGACACATGGAACGAGGGGTTAACATTTTTGTACTCAATAGGCAGTTGTAATCTGTAACACACCTCGTTCAATCTTCTCAGGACTTTGAAGGGCCCCACAAACCGCCGACCCAGCTTCCGGCAGGGCAGGCGGAGGGGCAGGTTTCGAGTCGAGAGCCAGACTCGATCTCCCGGTGCGTACACCGGCCCCTCACTGCGGTGGCGATCGGCGCTCGCCTTGTGTTGACGGATGGCACGCTGCAGATGGACATGGGCAGCGTCCCACGTCTCCTCCGAGCGCCGAATCCACTCGTCCACCGCAGGGGCCTCGGTCTGGCTCTCGTGCCACGGTGCCAGGACCGGCTGATACCCTAAAATACACTGGAAAGGTGTTAATCCGGTGGAGGAGTGGCGGAGAGAGTTCTGGGGCCATCTCTGCCCAGGGGATATACCTCGACCACTCCTCCGGCCGGTCCCGGCAATAGGACCTCAAAAACCTACCCACATCCTGGTTAACACGTTCAACCTGCCCATTGCTCTCTGGGTGGTACCCCGAGGTAAGGCTAACCGAGACCCCCAGGCGTTCCATAAAAGCCCCCCAGACTCTGGAGGTGAACTGGGGACCTCGGTCGGACACAATATCCTCGGGGACCCCATAGTGCCGGAACACGTGGGTAAAGAGGGCCTCGGCGGTCTGTAGGGCAGTAGGGAGACCCGGCAGTGGGAGGAGACGACAGGCCTTAGAAAACCGATCCACAACGACCAAAATGGTGGTATTACCCTGGGAAGGGGGTAGATCGGTCACAAAATCTACCGATAGGTGGGACCATGGTCATTGTGGAACGGGCAGAGGATGTAACTTACCCCTGGGCAAATGTCTAGGTGCCTTACACTGGGCACACACCGAGCAGGAGGAGACATAAACCCTCACATCCCTGGCTAACGTTGGCCACCAGTATTTCACGCTAAGGCAGTGCACCGTCCGACCAATACCAGGATGTCCAGAGGAGGGTGATGTATGAGCCCAAGAAATAAGCCGATCACGAACCTCGAGCGGAACGTACGTCCGCCCCACAGGACACTCGGGGGGAGTAGGGTCGGTACGCAGCGCCCGCTCGATTTCCGCATCGACCTCCCACACTACCGGAGCCACCAGACAAGACTCCGGAAGTATGGAAGTGGGCTCAATGGACCTCTCCTCCGTGTCATACTGCCGGGACAGTGCGTCTGCCTTACCGTTCTGGGACCCAGGGATGTATGTGATCTTAAAAACAAACCGGGTCAGGAACATGTTCCACCTAGCCTGACGAGGGTTCAATCTCCTAGCTGCCCGGATGTACTCCAGGTTACGGTGATCTGTCAGAATGAGAAAAGGGTGTTGAGCCCCCTCAAGCCAATGCCTCCACACCTTTAGGGCCTGGACTACAGCTAACAGCTCCCTGTCCCCAACGTCATAATTGCGCTCCGCCGAGCTGAGCTTCTTGGAGTAGAACGCACAGGGGCGGAGCTTAGGTGGCGTGCCGGACCGTTGTGACAGGACTGCCCCAATACCGGTCTCGGACGCGTCCACCTCTACTTGGAAAGGCAAAGAGGGATCCGGATGCGCCAGCACCGGGGCCGAGGCGAACAGGTTCTTCAGCTTGACAAATGCCCTGTCCGCCTCAGCTGTCCACTGCAAGCGCACCGGACCCCCTTTAGCAGAGACGTAATGGGAGCTGCAACCTGTCCAAAGCCCCGGATAAACCTCCGATAGTAATTAGCAAAACCCAAGAACCGCTGCACCTCTTTTACGGTGGTTGGAGTTTGCCAATTACGCACAGCCGATACCCGATCTACCTCTATCTCCACGCCAGACGCGGACAACCGATAACCCAAAAAGAGACGGACTCCTGGAAGAACAAGCATTTCTCTGCCTTGACATACAAGTCATGCTCCAACAGTCGTCTCAATACTCGGCGCACCTGGGCTACATGCTCGGCTCGTGTAGAAGAATACACTAGAATGTCGTCAATGTACACCACTACACCCTGCCCATGCATGTCCCGGAAAATCTCATCAACAAAGGATTGGAAGACTGAAGGAGCATTCATTAACCCGTACGGCATGACGAGATACTCGTAATGACCCGAGGTGGTGCTAAATGCTGTTTTCCATTCATCCCCCTCCCTAATGCGCACCAAATTGTACGCGCTCCTGAGATCCAACTTTGTGAAGAAACGCGCTCCGCGTAATGACTCCGTCATCGTCGCAATCAGTGGAAGTGGGTAACTGTATTTTACGGTGATCTGATTGAGACTACGGTAATCAATACACGGGCGCAAACCGTGACAATCAAAACTATGAAATAATACATATGGAATCATGTAGTAAGTGTTAAACAAATCTAAATATATTTTATATTTGAGATTCTTCAAAGTAGCCACCCTTTGCCTAGTTTACAGCTTTGCACACTATTGGCATTCTTTCAACCAGCTTCATGAGGTAGTCACCTGGAATGCATTTAAATTAACAGGTGTGCCTTGTTAAAAGTTAATTTGTAGAATTTCTTTCCTTCTTAATGCGTTTGAGCCTATCAGTTGCGTTGTGGCAAGGTAGGGGTGGTATACAGAAGATAGCCGTGTTTGGTAAAAGACCAAGTCCATATTATGGCAAGAACAGCTCAAATAAGCAAAGAGAAACAACAGTGCATCATCATTTTAAGACATGAAGGTCAGTCAATACGGAACATTTCAAGAACTTTGAAAGTTTCTTCAAGTGCAGTCGCAAAAACCATCAAGCGCTATGATGAAACTGGCTCACATGAGGACCGCCACAGGAAAGGAAGACTCAGAGTTACCTCTACTGCAGAGGATAAATTCATTAGAGTTAACTGCACCTCAGATTGCAGCCCAAATAAATGCTTCACAGAGTTCAAGTAACAGACATATCTCAACATCAACTGTTCAGAGGAGACTGCGTGAATCAGGCCTTCATGGTCGAATTGCTGCAAAGAAACCACTACTAAAGGACACCAATAAGAAGAAGAGACTTGCTTGGGTCAAGAAACACAAGCAATGGTCATTAGACTGGTGGAAATCTGTCATTTGGTCTGATGAGTCCAAATTTGAGATTTTTGGTTCCAACCGCCGTGTCTTGTGAGACGCAGAGTAGGTGAACGGATGATCTCCGCATATGTGGTTCCCACCGTGAAGAATGGAGCAGGAGGTGTTATGGTGTGGGAGTGTTTTGCTGGTGACACTGTCTGTGATTTATTTAGAATTCAAGGCACACTTAACCAGCATGGCTACCACAGCATTCTGCAGCGATACGCCATTTTATTTTTTATTTTACCTTTATTTAACTAGGCAAGTCAGTTAAGAACAAATTCTTATTTACGATGACGGCCTACACCGGCCAAACCCGGACGGCGCTGGGCCAATTGTGCGCCGCCCTATGGGACTCCCAATCACGGCCGATTGTGATACAGCCTGGAATCGAACCAGGGGGTCTATAGTGACGCCTCAAGCACTGAGATGCAGTGCCTTAGACCGCTGCGCCACTCGCCATCCCATCTGGTTTGTGCTTAGTGGGACTATCATTTGTTTTTCAACAGGACAATGACCCAAAACACACCTCCAGGTTGTGTAAGGGCTATTTGACCAAGGAGAGCGATGGAGTGTTGCATCAGATTACCTGGCCTCCACAATCACCCGATCTCAACCCAATTGAGATGGTTTGGGATGGGTTGGACTGCAGAGTGAAGGAAAAGCAGCCAACAAGTGCTCAGCTTATGTGGGAACTCCTTCAAGACAAGCTGGTTGAGAGAATGCCAAGAGTGTGTAAGGGTTGGTGTTTTATTTTATTTTATTTCACCTTTAGGCAGTAGGCAAAGATGGTGAAACAAGGATCTTTACTGGTGGTCCCAAAGCCAGGATACAAAATAACAGACTTTTCACCAAAAATAAAGGAGGAGCAAATTGGTCTCCAAAAACAGGCTGACAGCAAAAATACGAAATACTAACTATGACTGAAAACAACAATGAAACAGGGAGAACACTTCTCAAGTACCTGTACTTCCGTCTCGTGATCAGACACTGATTCGTACTGCTTGACATCAAGAAACCAGCAGAGAAAACTGAGAAAGGGAACATAGGGAAGTGAGGGCATAAATACACAGGTGAACAGATAGACACAGGTGACACCAATAGGATGATGATTAGTCCCGACTGTGAGTGAAGAGGTGCCTAATGTTGTCGGAGGATGACACCTAGTGGGTCGCTCCGGAACTGCGACCCCCTCCTGTAACAAGAGTGTGCAAAGCTGTCATCAAGGCAAAGGGTGACTACTTTGAAGAATCTAAAATCTGAAATATATTTTGATTTGTTTAACCCTTTTTTAGTTACTACATGATTCCATATGTGTTATTTCATAGTTTTGATGTCTTCACTATGATTCTACAATGTAGGAAATAGTAAAAATAAAGAAAAACCCTTGAATGAGTAGGTGTGTCCAAACTTTTGACTGGTATTGTACATATATATATTTGGCAATTCGTATGATATTTTATGAATTCCAATTCGTGCCATATGTTACGAATATGTAAGTTCTTAAGATCCTGGACTGCATCTTTAAATGCTTGTACAAAGGTTTTTCTGAGCTTTTAGAGTGTGCCTTATAATTCTAATGTAATGTTAGATGGTTTAATAACATCATCCAGAGATACTCTCAATACTGTATACAAGAGACAATCTTAAAAGTCATTACAATGACTCTTAGACAGTTGAGCTCAGAACATGTCTGTTCTATTAATTTCTGGTCATATGGTACCACAATACATGTGTCGCAAGTACTACAGTTTTACACTTATGTCTTACTGTACCTTGCATGTGCTTGCCTACTAAAACTAGGCCTTTTTCACATGCCTCATTTCACATGGCCTATGCCACAATCTCATTGACTGTAGATATCAGGAACAGGAAGAAGAAGAGAGGAAAAGTGAGGGATGAAAAACACTCACCTCTCTCTCTCTTTCTCACACACACACACACACACACACACACACACACACACACACACACACACACACTGTGTGTGCACATAACAAAAACATTTACTGAATTTTCCACCTGGAATGAAAGAAGTAGCCAACTTAAAACCAAGTATCTTGCCAACTTACCCCAAAAACACAACATTTATATTTTATGAATACATTTCCAAGCATAGCCTATTTCCATCCTGTCTCAGGGGTCTATAAATGTATGCAAATGACAGATTTACTCTTCAAGTCTCGTCTTTAATTGTTATACACACACAGAAATTCATTAAACTGACTGGGTAATTAGACTTGCACTGAGTTGCCTAATTTATACACTAGAGACAATATATTAAATGTACTGTACTCCAGTCTCCAGAGGAGGCTGGTGGGAGGAGCTATAGGTGGACGGGCTCATTGTAATGGCTGGAATGGATTAATGGAACGGTATCAAACACATCAAACATATGGAAACCACATGTTTGACTCCGTTCCATTTCATCCATTCTAGCCTTTAAAATGAGCCTGTCCTCCTATAGCTCCTCCCACCAGCCTCTTCTGTATGAGTCATAGTAGACTTAACTAAAAGTTGATTACGAAATCAAGTGTTGCTTTTTCTACCTACTCCCAACAATAGGGTGAATTAATTATGTTTGTTACTTTTAAATAAGCCAATGGCTTATACCTCAGCTACTGTAACACACTCAATTCATCTGGACCTGCATTGCAGTATCTATTCTACAGTGTTCGACACAGTCTAAATTAATCTATATCTTATAGCTGAGATATAACGGTACAAGGAGTAAAATGTATCCTTAAGTAACTTCAAACCAAGGCACAGACATAAACATACAACAGACCCTACACAGTAATTGCTACTGTCTATCTTGGCATTTCAAATTCAACCAAAAAAATTCTGTGTCCTTTTCCTACCTTCTCCCCCAGGACATGACCTAGTTGAATATAAGGGGAGGCTTTGAAGCAAACCTTTCATGAACCCTCTCTCATAACTCCATATGCTTGGAGTGTACTGAGTTGGCTCTATATTTTCTGTGAATATGGCAATTCTGCATTGTATATATTTCTCAGAACTGCGGTTCAGCTCCTCTGCAGGGTATGAGATACAGTTAGTGAGTGCATACATTATTTTTTCATACCCCCCGTGGGAATCGAACCCACAACCCTGGCATGGCAAACACCATGCTCTACCAACTGAGGTACATCCCTGCCGGCCATTCCCTCCCCTACCCTGGATGACACTGGGCCAATTGTGCGCTGCCCCATGGGTCTCCCGGTCGCGGCCAGCTACGACAGAGCCTGGATTCGAACCAGGATCTCTAGTGGCACAGCTAGCACTGCGATGCAGTGCCTTAGACCACTCGGGAGGCTCATTTACAGTATTCCCATTGCCTTTCTGACATAGTCAAGAGGCGAAACAGTAGATTGTTTCACATCAAACATTGTTCTGTACACTGTTCGCTAGTTAGTAGACTAAGCAGGGGTACAGTAAGAAATACACTGCCAGCTCAAAACCTTGTTTGCAATACACTGATGAAAACTACTATGCTCTTCTTCACACTCATCAACTCTGATTTAGAACAGCAACCCCATGAGTCTGCTGTACTGCAGCTCTCCTAAACCAGTGTACTCAGAGGCCCCGAGGCCAATTCAACCTGATACACTGTGTTCTTTGGGGCTCTATTGTTTGTTGATACTATCTGCAGTGGATGACAGAAGAGGAGGAGGGAGGGGAGAGTTTTCATTCTTGTCTGTCAGCTTGTTGCTCCGAGGCATGAATGAGCTAAAACAACTTTCCCATGCAGCGGTGGTGGAAGCGGTGCTCACTGGTGGAGTACACTCAGCATGCAGACTGCAGACTGCAGATTGGGGGACTACATCGTTGTATTCAGTAGGCAGCAAACAGAAGAAAACCGAGTAATATTGGGAATTACCTGGACGAAATTCAAAATTTCGTATTATGTTGCATGTGCCCTAATGAACAAGCTCCTGAATTACCCCTGGCCCCTGACCTTTAACCCCTACATGGGCAATGATCCAACAGGTTCAATTGCATAGATGCTATAGAGTTGATTGCAATTGCAATTTGTGTGTATAATTTTACATTTGACTTGGTACCACCACCAGCGTAGCTATGACAATGTATTCAAACATTCCCTACAGACACCCAAATAATGATTCATTTTACCACCTTTCATGTACCCTCTCATTTTTAAATGCCATACTCCCTGTATTTCAACTCAAATTGAATTAGGAACTAATCCTTTCACAGCAGATGCTGGGAGCTGAACCTGTGTGAATTTCCTTAGTTTGTGGCTTTTGTTTTGCTTGGCGTGTCATGCCGAGAGCCGGGACAAGCTGTGTTTGCACACTGACACTGTCTGTGTAATTGGAAGATACTGTAGCTTAGTGTGGAGACCGAGTCAAATGTGTCCATTTCAGAGTGAGTTCAAGACATGCAAGATGCAAGTCTAGTTTTTGCTCCTCTTTCACGAGGAGTGAGCCTTTGAATGGTCACCCATGAGGAACATTGAGGATAAACTATTTCCGTCAAAAGTGGTGTTAACAGGAAATGAAGTAGGCTTACTGGGCATTGATTGATGTACTACTGTCACGGTTAACTAAGCCAGAACCCAGAAGCAGACCAGGACAAGGTACGTTGAGACAAAGGTGAGTGTTTATTAATAGATTCCGAGTGAGGCTGAATAATCCAGGGAACAGAGCGGGTGGCGTGGATGGGTTGTTGAGGGTGCAGTGGTTGGTCCGGTACTGGCTCGGCAGCCGCCGACCATCAGGCAGAGGTTGGGTGAAGGTTCCGGGTGAGAGACTGCAGACAGAACAAAACGGAGGTCAGTACACAGCAAGTCAAAAAGGTGCAAAACAACAAAACTAACACTACTGGCTCAGAGACTGATACGCTGACAAACATACTGTTCATGGCTAACGATCCGGCAGGAACTGGATGTTGGGCCAGAGCCTAAGAAGGGTGATGATCAGGACCAGGTGTGCAGATTGCTGATGGGATGCAGGTGCGGAAAACAAGAGCGCTCCCCGGAGCGTTCCCGAACCCTCGGGAAACTGGAGATTACGAACAGGAACACTAGTCACCAGACAGGACCCGACTCAGACAGCCGGGATCGTCACAGTACCCCCCTCCGCCAACGCCACCGGGCGGACTCCCGGAGCGCCAGGATGGAGCGGTAGAAGTCACTGATGAGGTCCGCATCTAGGACCTGTCGCGCGGAATCCAACTCCTCTCTTCAGGGCCATACCCCTCCCAGTCCACGAGATACTGGAAACCCCGGCCCCGCCGTCTGGAATCCATGATGCGGCGCACCGTGTAGGCAGGACCACCTCCGATCATCCGAGGAGGAGGAGGAGGAGGCGGAGGAGGCAACAGAGGACTGAGGAAGACAGGCTTGAGGCAGGAGACATGAAAGGTGGGATGGACTCTGAGCGTCCTCGGTAGTTTGAGTCGAACTGCCACTGGATTGATCACCTTCTCCACCACAAACGGACCAATGAACTTCGGTAACAACTTCCTAGACTCAGTCCGTAACGGAAGATCCCGTGTGGCCAACCAAACCCTATCTCCGATGGTATAGGTGGGAGCGGGGATCCGGCGACGATTCGCCTGGAGCTGATACCGGTCCGAAACTCTAAGGAGTGCCTTTCTGGCCCGATGCCAGGTCCGGTGGCAACGACGAATATGGGCCTGAACAGAAGGCACCGAGAGCTCCTTCTCCTGAGAAGGAAACAGGGGAGGTTGGTAGCCATACAGGCACTGGAAGGGAGACATCCCAGTGGCAGATGTAGGAAGAGTATTGTGGGCATACTCAACCCAAGGCAACTGAGAGACCCAGGAGGTGGGGTTGGAAGAGACCAGACAGCGTAGCGTTGATTCCATCTTCTGGTTGGCTCTCTCCGCCTGCCCATTGGATTGGGGGTGAAAACCAGATGTGAGACTGACAGTAGCTCCAATGGCCAAACAGAAGGACTTCCAGACAGCAGAGGTAAACTGAGGGCCACGGTCGGAAACGATATCACTGGGCAAACCGTGGACCCTGAAAACCTCCCTAACCAGGATCTCGGACGTCTCCGAGGCAGAGGGAAGCTTGGCAATTGGCACAAAGTGGGCGAACTTGCTGAATCTGTCCACGATAGTCAGAACGACCGTGTTCCCCTCAGAAGCGGGCAACCCCGTGACGAAGTCCAGGGCCAGATGCGACCATGGTCGCGGGGAATAGGAAGGGGGTGAAGTAGTCCAGAGCTGGGCCGATTGGTACTCTTATTCTGCCACACTGGACAGGCAGCAACAAAACCCCGAGTATCCTCGGCCATGGCAGGCCACCAAAAAGCGTCTGCGAAGAAACGCCATTGTCCGAGCCACGCCAGGGTGACAAGCCATCTTGCTGGCGTGGGACCATTTGAGGACAGCAGGACGAACCGACTCAGGCACAAACAACCGACCGGGTGGACCGTTACCGGGACCGGGCTGAGTCCGAAGGGCCGCCAGCACCTCCTCCTCAATCTTCCACATAACTGCTCCCACGACGCAGTTCCGGGGGAGAATTGTCTCGGTCTTGGACCCACTCTCCTCCGTCTTGGAGAACATCCGGGACAAGGCGTCCGCCTTGCCGTTCTTAGATCCAGGTCGGAACGTCAGGAAAAACTTGAATCGTCCAAAAAACAACGCCCACCTGGCCTGACGGGAGTTGAGACGTTTAGCCGATTGCACGTAAGCAAGATTCTTGTGGTCAGTCCAGACCATAAACGGTTGCTCCGCCCCCTCCAACCAGTGGCGCCACTCCTCCAAGGCAAGTTTCACCGCGAGAAGCTCCCGGTTACCCACATCGTAATTCCTCTCCGCAGGCGAAAGGCGACAGAGTAGTAGGCGCAGGGATGGAGTTTACTGTCCGTGGAGCATCGCTGCGACAGGATGGCGCCAACTCCACATCAGACGCGTCCACTTCAACGGCGAACTGACGGGCCGTGTCCGGTTGAGAGAGAATCGGTGCGTTGGTGAATCGCTTCTTCAAATCCAGAAACGCACGATCCGCCTCCGGATTCCACTTGAAGGTCCTGATACTGGAAGTCAAGGCAGTTAATGGAGCGGCCACACGGCTGTAATCCCGGATGAATCTGCGGTAGAAATTCGCAAACCCCAAAAATCTCTGGAGCTGCAATCTCGTACCGGGCTGGGCCCATTCCAGAACCGCTCTAACCTTCTCCTGGTCCATCCTAATCTCTCCCCTGGAGATGATGTACCCGAGAAAGGATGTCGTGTGGGCGTGAAACTCGCACTTCTCGGCCTTCACGAACAGGCGATTCTCCAACAATCGCTGCAGAACCTGCCGGACATGCTGGACGTGGTCGGAAGGTTCCTTCGAGAAGATCAGAATGTCATCCAGGTAAACAAACACAAAGAGACCGATCATATCTCTCAGGACGTCGTTCACCATACTCTGGAATACCGCTGGAGCATTGGTCAGTCCAAACGGCATCACCTGATACTCGAGTGACCCATCGGTGTATTGAAACCCGTCAACCACTCGTCCCCTCTCTGATCCGGACCAGGTGATACGCATTGCGTAGGTCTAGCTTGGTGAACACCGTAGCACCCTGTAAGGAGTCGAAGGCAGCACTCATCAAGGGCAGGGGATACTTGTTCTTGACCGTGATGTCATTCAACCCCCGATAATCAATACACGGTCGAAGAGAGCCATCCTTCTTACCCACAAAGAAGAATCCAGCCCCCAGGGGTGATGACGAGGGACGAACGAGACCAGCAGCTAGGGACTCCTTGATGTAGGTCTCCAACGCCTCACGTTCAGGTCGGGAGATACTGTATAACCTTCCTTGGGGTAGACAGCTCCAGGAACCAGGTTGATGGCACAATCATATGGTCGGTGGGGAGGGAGTGACAGAGCCTTCTGCTTACTGAAAACTTCCCCCAAATCGTGATATGTCTCGGGAACCAGGGACAAATCTAGGGGTTTAGCCTCAATCACCTGACTGGGAACCGAATGGGGGCAGGCAGTCTTGAGACAGTTAGCATGACAATCAAGGCTCCAACTCGTTACCTTGCCCGTCACCCAATCGAACGTGGGATTGTGTTCCTTCAGCCAGGGGTATCCAAGGACCAGAGGAACATGGGAAGACGGCAGAATGAAGAATGAAATCATCTCAGAATGATTCCCCGACAACTGCATCTTAACCGGTTCAGTCCTCATCGTGATACGTGCCAGACTACTGCCGTTCAGAGTGGTCGCTTCAATGGCTTCCGGCAATTGCTCCTTGGAAAGCCCCAGCTGTTCCACCAACTCGGCATCAAGAAAGCTTCCATCGGCACCTGAATCGATAAAAGCGTTAAGCGCTAAGCTCTGATTCCTGTTCACAAGGGTAGCCGGAAACGGGGTCTGACAGAGGTACTGAGAGGTTGAAACTGGCTCGCTAAAAGTCCTCCCAACTTTAGCGAGCCGGGCAGTTTGACGACCGCCGGGAACAAGTGGAGATGTAATGTCCCGAGCTACCACAGTAGAGGCAGCAGTTGGTCTTACGTCTATGTTGACGCTCCTCCTTGGTTAACCCGTGCCGCCCCACTTGCATGGGTTCAGAATCGGGAGAGAGGACCTCTCCACTAATCCATTGTGGTGGAGAATGATCGACGTGTTCTGGTCCACCACCCGACCCGACTGGGAACTGAGAAGCTGATCGATTGGACGGACCCCATTGCTTCTCCCTCCTTCGCTCTCGGACTCGATTATCCACCCGAATAGACAAAGCTACCAAGCTGTCCAGGTCACTAGGCTCCGGATAGGAGATCAACTCATCCTTGAGCTGCTCCGACAGACCCTGGTAAAGGCCGCTTGCAGAGACTCCTCGTTCCACCCACTCTCCACAGCCAACGTCTTGAACTCGATCACGAAGTCGGCCACGCTGCGAGTTCCTTGGCGAAGCGAAAACAGGCGCCTAGCTGCGTCCCTCCCTCGGACGGAATGGTCGAAGAGCTTCCTCATCTCGGCCGTGAACCCCTGGTATGAAGCCATGCAGGGATCCTGTCGTTCCCAAACGGCTGAAGCCCACTCCAGCGCTCGACCACGCAGCAACTCAATCACAAAGGCTATCCTAGCCTTGTCTGTGGCATAAGAGTAGGGCTGTAGATCGAACACTAGTCCACACTGCATAAGGAAGGAACGGCATCTTCCCAGCTCCCCCTCATACTTATCCGGCGTCGGAACCTTGGGCTCACGGATGGACACAGCTTCAGAAGCGGCAGGCGAGATGGGTGAAACCGGTAGTGGATCCTCCACCGGACACTTGCGTTGGTTCTGGACCTCCGTCAGACCGGTAGAAAGGTTCCGAACTGACAACGCGATCTCCTGTAGTACCATGCTATGATGGCCCAACATCTTCTCCTGCTGGGTAATAGCATGGCGAACAGAGTCCAGGTCCGCTGGGTTCATTACTGGCCGGATCGTTCTGTCACGGTTAACTAAGCCAGAACCCAGAAGCAGACCAGGACAAGGTACGTTGAGACAAAGGTGAGTGTTTATTAATAGATTCCGAGTGAGGCTGAATAATCCAGGGAACAGAGCGGGTGGCGTGGATGGGTTGTTGAGGGTGCAGTGGTTGGTCCGGTACTGGCTCGGCAGCCGCCGACCATCAGGCAGAGGTTGGGTGAAGGTTCCGGGTGAGAGACTGCAGACAGAACAAAACGGAGGTCAGTACACAGCAAGTCAAAAAGGTGCAAAACAACAAAACTAACACTACTGGCTCAGAGACTGATACGCTGACAAACATACTGTTCATGGCTAACGATCCGGCAGGAACTGGATGTTGGGCCAGAGCCTAAGAAGGGTGATGATCAGGACCAGGTGTGCAGATTGCTGATGGGATGCAGGTGCGGAAAACAAGAGCGCTCCCCGGAGCGTTCCCGAACCCTCGGGAAACTGGAGATTACGAACAGGAACACTAGTCACCAGACAGGACCCGACTCAGACAGCCGGGATCGTCACAACTACAGTAGCAATGACGCAATCATAATCAAGACAGTTGTTTTCATAAACATTATGATACCCTGTGAATTCCTATTTGAGTAATATGCTAGTGGTAATGGTGAACAGTATGACATAATGGCACAATGAAGTTGTGAGGTTTGAAAATGGTTGATTAAAAGATAACTTTTAGCAATATTTACTCCTATAGCTCCACTTCGAATAACTTGTAATAAGTAGGAGCACATAGATTTCAAACACTATACAATTAACAATATTGTTTTAACCTGTTGTTCATGGAAAAACTGTAAGTATTATTATCTGGGATGCAAAAAGCAGAATTTGAAGTACTGCTGGTACATTATCAGACAGTTTTACAGTGCTGCCCATTACAAAACAAAATATGTGTTCTAATCATCTGTGGTGCAGAAAAGGAGGCATTCTTCCAAAAGTGCAGATTTCAGGTCTTTTGAGACCCACATCTGCTAGGAAGTGCTGACTTCCAAAGCTAGGACTGGGAGGGGGGACTGGGGAAGCATGCATAATTCAGTAGGGGGAGCCGCAAGGTCAGCCTATTAAGGCGAGATAATGTGGTCAGATCCGGACTGCTGCTGGGACTGCAGTGACAAACATAGAAGGGTAGGGTTTTTGCTAATATTCATTAGTGGGCTTTTGTTGTGTGTGTGTGTGTGTGTGTGTGTCTGTGTGTGTGTGTGTGTGTGTGTGTGTCTGTGTGCGTGTGTGTGTGCGTGTGCGTATGTGTACATGTATGTGAATATGTGCTGCAATATGTCGCTTTTGTGTTTGTCTCTGTATCCTCCTTCTCTGCCTCTCTCCCCCCTTTTGATATTCCTTGGCTGGCATAGCTACACCCCCCCCCAAACCCCAAGGCCACTGGGGCCAGCTGTGAGTCCGTCACTCCACAATCGGCTTAAATTTCACACCTCCTCTCCATCAGGCGTTAATCCGACCAGGGACAGCAGACCCCTACAGGCCCAGCTGCGTGAGTAAGAGCTGGGCCTCTAGCATGGACTACAGTAGCCTTCTCTCTCAGACTCCAAGGAAGAGGGAGGGTGCAACTTTCAGTGCCAATATGATATGATATAATGACATGGTGGTGGTAGAGTACATAAGGTTTATATAAGTGGTCTGCCTAATAGAGACAATTAAGATGATTGATTAGTTGATACCGCTAACATGATAAACTCATATGATTTGATTAGGGAAGTTATTTGATTCCAAGGTGATTATGAAATTATAACGTATGTGTGGCTATTATAAATGCATTGGTCGGCCCAAATCATTTGCAATGTCAAAAGCGGTGTGGATCTCTCAAGAAATGGATGAAAACACATACCAAGTCACTAATGTTTGTAAGGAAATAATACTAACAGCATATCAGTGGTGTGTATTCATGGATGCCAACGGAAGCCAGGCTTCCCCAAAAAAGGACCAAGAAAAACTAAATAATAATCATAATAATTTGTATCTTTCCTCTCTCTGTGTTTCATAAATGTCCTTCAGTTCACAAGAGGCTGAATGTATCTCACCAGAGAAAGCATCCAAACGAGTGAAACAGTGCCCCTCTGTCTCTGTATGTGTAGCCCATCTATGCAGTCTGGTCAAAAAGAGTATGACATTGTTGCCTCCTGTTGCATTGAATGCAAGGGAAGCCAGCAAGCGTTTGGCCTCCCTTGACAAAAAATATATAAAATAATAGCCAATCAGCATTTAGCTAAACTGAGTGAGCTCAGCTGTAAATGGTCCTCCTGGCACACCAAAAAGAGTGTCAAGGGAAGCCTGTTTG
This sequence comes from Coregonus clupeaformis, assembly GCF_020615455.1. NCBI lineage: Eukaryota > Metazoa > Chordata > Actinopteri > Salmoniformes > Salmonidae > Coregonus > Coregonus clupeaformis. The sequence goes on from NC_059199.1 coordinate 34,202,194, forward strand.
TATTTGGCGTCACACCAATCACATCACATTAGAAGCCAAAGGTAATTGACAGAAAACTTGAATTGTTGCATCTTGTTGTGTCGTTGTCCTCCGGTGGCTAGCTAGCTAAAATCATCCCTTTCCTAAATTAGCCATGGATGGAGATAGGGATTTGGACTGGCGATTCTGATCCAACCATAAATTCATACATTGTGCCCCTGGCCTGAGAGGATGGAAGGTCAACATGTAGCTAGATGTAGTAATGTTAGGCTAATGTTAACTAGCTGGCCTGGTGCATCGTGAAAGGAATGTTAACTAGCTGGCCTGGTGCATCATGAAAGGAAGTTAGGCTAGCGAGCAAGCCTTTTAGTCAGGTAGCCTAGGACAACAAAAACTAAAAGATGTATGACAGAGTCATAGACCATTTAGGCAACATGAGAGAGGAGGATGGCATTGGTGTCTCTCCACAAGTAGGGTGAGTCAACATGTTTTTTCTACTTGCATGAACACACAGACACACACACACTCATAAATCAGTATCATGGACAGCCACATCATATTTAGCTTACTTAATTGGACTAAATCGTTTTTGGTATCTTTTGTCACTGTTTTAGACTAAGTATAGGTGATTAGATTATGTTGAAATGGTGCTGGAATAGTGGAGGAAGTGCCTGTTTTCTTCGTGAATTGTGTAGGTCATGTAACTGTTTGTTATATGCAATATGTTTTGTTGTTGTTGCTCTCCGGTTTTGTGATGAAAAAATTGTGGGTTAATTTATTCTGCCACTCTGTCTCTTATTGTCTTGGCCTTAGGCCTATATATCACGGTGTCAAGGCATATAAACGAACTGGTTCCCCGGTGATTTTACCCAGCACCTCTACTGCAACATACACACATTGGATACAGTTTTTATTACACATGTAGCAACTTTCAGTCAAAAATAGGAAGACTGCATGATATTTTAAAATTCATGGTTTAGTAGGATAAAGAATAGACTAGAATAGAGGACCAAATATTAACAATCTTGGAAGATTGAGATGATCCCTAAAAAGTAACCTACGATCTGTTTCAAGGCTCCTCCCTCCGTGAATAGTGGGAGACTAGAAACCCGACCGCAACCATCACACAGACAGTTGGAGACAGATAATGGCTACACACTGACAACAGGCGTATTTAAAATATATTGTGAGTAGCCGAGGTAAATTGTGGAAGTGACCACCTCGGCAAAGATATAAAGTAACGTATGTAGCCTATCATAGAAAACAGTACAGTCGTTTATGCTTTTGTTTTATCCGAGGAAAGAATCCAGTGGTCTCGAGTCTGCGTGTTTACGCGCGGACGGAAAGTGGCGTGTTGGAATTCATTTGGAATGGGGAACGACAAAGTTTGTAGTATGTTTTCCCAGTTGCTGGTTCTGATTATTTTTGCACTTTTACGACAAGCAGATGGTCAGTATGGCGACCGTGGAATGTCTGTTCCTGAACATGGCTTTTGCCAACCTATTTCCATTCCTCTCTGTACGGATATTGCCTATAACGAGACTATCATGCCAAATTTATTAGGGCACACCAATCAAGAGGACGCGGGGCTTGAAGTGCACCAGTTTTATCCGCTTGTGAAAGTTCAATGCTCTCCTGACCTGAAGTTTTTCCTCTGCTCCATGTATGCCCCCGTTTGTACTGTGCTGGAACAAGCACTGCCTCCGTGCCGCTCGCTCTGCGAGAGAGCGAGGCAGGGCTGCGAGGCGCTGATGAATAAATTCGGCTTCCAGTGGCCTGACAGCCTTGCCTGTGAATCTTTCCCTGTTCACGGAGCGGGTGAGTTGTGCGTCGGGCAAAACGTGTCTGATAGAAGCGCTCCTATTAATCCTACATCGGATGTAACAGAATCACCTTATGGGCAGCATAGGACTGTAAAGGGACAGTTTAGATGCCCAGTTGCATTGAAAGTACCCCCCTATTTGAACTACCGTTTTCTTGGGGAGGAGTATTGTGGTGCACCTTGTGAGCCCTCAAAACCCCATGGAATTATGTACTTCAATGAGGAGGAGTTGAAATTCGCCAAGATATGGATTGGAATATGGTCTGTGTTATGCTGTGCATCCACTCTGTTCACAGTTCTGACCTACTTGGTGGACATGCAGAGGTTCAGCTACCCAGAGCGACCCATCATTTTCCTATCAGGCTGCTACACTATGGTGTCAATAGCCTACATCGCTGGCTTCTTGTTGGGGGACAAGGTGGTATGCAATGACCGCTTTGACAGCGACGTCAAAACGGTCGTCCAAGGCACCAAAAAGGAGGGCTGCACCATTTTGTTCATGATGCTTTACTTTTTCAGCATGGCCAGCTCCATCTGGTGGGTCATCCTAGCCTTGACGTGGTTCTTGTCAGCCGGGATGAAGTGGGGTCACGAGGCCATCGAAGCCAACTCGCAGTACTTCCACCTGGTGGCATGGGCGGTCCCTGCCATCAAGACCATCACCATCCTGGCGGTGGGGCAGGTGGATGGCGATGTTCTGAGCGGCGTGTGCTACGTGGGCATTAACAGCGTGGACGCTCTCCGAGGCTTCGTTCTGGCACCGCTCTTCCTCTACCTCTCACTGGGCACCTCGTTCCTTCTGGCCGGCTTTGTGTCACTGTTCCGCATTCGGACCATCATGAAGCACGACGGCACCAAGACGGAGAAACTGGAGAAGCTCATGGTGCGCATCGGCATCTTCAGCGTACTCTATACGGTGCCTGCCACCATCGTCATTGCGTGCTACTTTTATGAGCAGGCGTTCAGGGAACAGTGGGAGAAGAGTTGGGTGAGTCGGACGTGTAAAAACTATGCAGTGCCATGCCCCGGGCACCATCACCCGCAGATGTCGCCAGACTTTACCATCTTCATGATCAAGTACCTGATGACGTTGATTGTGGGCATCACCTCTGGCTTCTGGATTTGGTCGAGTAAGACGCTGAATTCGTGGAGGAGATTTTATACGAGACTGGCGAGCAATAAACAGGGTGAGACGACAGTGTGAGACCTTATACTGTTTGTTGTCCCCTGAACACACACACAGATACATGAACTGAAGAAAAGGCTACTGGGACACACTTAAAAAATATATGTAAATAAGCTTTTTTGGAGAATTTTTTACGCATATTTGTATTTAAAATAGACCACACATTTGATTCTCGTCAATCACACTTTGATCTAAAAGGAAGAAAAGCTCTTATCTAGTTCAATTAGGAGAATTGGACTGTCTGAACATTTTCATTAATTCTATTGGTGCTCCATTGAACTCTTTCATGTCATCTCTTTAGTAGCGTTTCATGTGAACTATGGGAATATTTCAATTGCATACTCCTTGCGTCCTCTACCCTCGTCTCCTTCTCAAACCCCATTGGATGAGAAAGCCAGAGGTCCCTCCCCTATGCAATTGAGATCTTCCCTATGTTTGAGAAAAAGTCAACAAGGTTCTGCTGGACTTTTGCTGTATTTTATGGGTCATAATGACCTTGTTCAAAATCATTCCATAGTCTGTCCACTATTTCAAACCTGGAAATTGGCCACTTTATAGTTTATTCTCGTTTCTATTGACATCTTTGTTTTACCATGTGTTTTCAGGGGATGTTTGAGCATTCATTTGTCTTTCACCATGTGTATTTTGTGTTTTGGGGATATTTTACCATTACAGTGAATGCAGACTGCTCCAAATAAATATTGGATTAGGGGTTGAGATCAATATCCCTATGTGTTAACAAAAGGCCTGTCGCTATTGAACTATTTTGAATTTAGCACTCATTCAAAAGCCTTTTACGTATGGGGATAGCTACAAAATGATTACTTTCTATACCCACAAGCTATACAACTGGAATTGACTTTGACAATAATGGGATGCTCAGTCCAGTGCCTTTGTTTTAATGAAGAGAGTATGGGTGGAGTTATTGTGGTTGAAATCCAATAATCCAGCTGTCTACACAATTATCCAACAGCTGTTGATGAACCTCTTTCTAGTCACCAAGGGATTGTTCTCTGGTGACTTCACGCACATTATTCTGCTTAAATGGGTGAAAATGTACTAATACCTCACCCCCCATGGCATCCTTGAATAAAACATTCTCAACTTTAATGAATTGGCCTCCTTAGAAATCTGTCACATTCATGCATGTATGTTGCGCATATGTCATATTCGTTATTTTATAATACAAAGCAAAGCTTGCATCCAATTTTAAGTCACAGTTCTATAATGGATGGTGTTTTGACAAGGGTCATTTGAGCCTCAATGAGAAATACTGAGGAATTTTATAGATCATTTGACAAAGGTAATTCATTGAGCTCTTGCTTCCCTAATGCACATAAAGGGTCATGTTCATTAGGTACCAAACAGAAGAAAACAGACACAGGGAGGGAATATATGGACTTGTCCAATAAGAAGTTTTCCATTGCAAAATGTTTTCTGTTGCATGCCCTAATGAACACGACCATGTTGTTCACTTGATCTCGATGATTCTTCATCTCCAGTTACACATTTTTATCAAAGGCATCAACGCTGATATTGATCTTTCTGTTTTAACTCTGTGGTATATTTTCTTACCCAGGTATTACATTTTCTTAATCAGAGCCATTTTTATAGCGCTACATTTGTATAGAGTTCAATCTTGTTTGTATGCTGTCCAATGTTTATAAATTGCATATGACTTTCTACTAACAACCTTTTTCTTTCTACCAATGTGTATATTGAACAGATAATCCTAGCATACCATAATTTAAATGAAAATAAAAGCTCCCTCCATTTTATACACTTTAATCCTGGTTTGGAATTCATCTTTCTTTGTGGTGAAAGTTTTGAAAATGTTTTGAATTGCAACAATTTCAGCTAAAATCTTGCCAATGTGGAAGTGTATAGTGCTTTCTGCTTCTCTGAAGCTACTGGTTGTCTTTTTAGTACAGTAGATAGTGTAACACTAATCTGTCAAAAATGTAAGCCAACAAAGGTAACTCAAAGGTATTAGACTAAGAGCTTTGTGAAACTATTTGAAACCGTTGACAGTCTAGTTGATTTACTACTGGGTCGTGTTCATTAGACACCAAATGGAAAAAAAACTGACTGAAATAGGGAGGCACTACCAAGACTTGTTAAAACATTTTTCCTATTGTGTACTCTAATAAACAAAACCCTGAGTTACTGAATAGAAAAGTATACTTTGAAAGAAGGTAATAAAGTATAGTGCCTATAGTCCAGTGGTTCCCAAACTTGGGGTGAAATTGAAATGGTGTCCCCTGAGAAAGTCTGTAATCTTATCAAACAAAATTACAAATACAACCATGTAGTGTCAACTAAGAGACCTTTTACACTATTAGATGTGTTTATTATGTGTTGGGACAGCCTGCTGGACCTAACATTGAATATATATGAAACACACAGCATTAACTAGGGTCTAGTGTCAATTTTGGGTTTGGGAACCCCCTGGCCTATACTAAAGACCACGGTCATGCTTGTAAATGCTGAGTGCAACAATGGCCATGTATCTACACTGAGTATACCAAACATTAGGAACACCTCCCCCCCCGGCTTTTGCCCTCAGAACTGCCTCAATTTGTCTGGGCATGGACTCTACAAGTTGTCGAAAGCGTTCCACAGGGATGCTGGCCCATGTTGACTACAATGCTTCCCACAGTTGTGTCAAGTTGGCTGGATGTCCTTTGGGTGGTGGACCATTCTTGATACACACAGGAAACTGTTGAGAAAGAAAAACCCAGCAGCGTTGCAGTTCTTGACACAACCGGTGTGCCTGGAACCTACTACCATACCCTGTTCAAAGGCACTTAAATATTTTTGTCTTGCACATTCCCTCTCTGAATGGCACACAATCCTGTCTCCTCCCCATCTACACTGATTTGAAGTAGATTTAACAAGTGACATCAATAAGGGATCATTGCTTTCAACTGGATTCACTTGGTCAGTCTGTCATGGAAAGAGCAGGTGTTCTTAATGTTTTGTAGACTTAGTGTATATCAGTACTTTGACCTTCAAATGGCAGACATTTCTAAGAAATATTAACTTTCAAAATCTCTTGCTACTTTTTAGTTAGAGAATGAACTTTCTAATGGTGTTACAAATAATGTAGGCTATAGTCATTCTTTCACATAGTAGAATCAATGAGCAAGTCGGCTAATATTAGCAAATCAGACAAAAAGCTCTGACATTACTATATATTTCATAGTTCACAAAGATTAAGTTGAATAGAGCTTGATTTAAATTCTATATTCATCATTATTAATGACCTAGAAACTCAAATGTTTATCAAAGTTGTCTGGCTTACCCACTTGTCTTACATCATGAATTTCCACTGGGTCTGGTACTGCAGAAATGCTGCTTAAAGCCCCACTATGATATTTACAGCTGTGGTTACATTTCTCCAGCCCCATCCCTAAGCTTTATGGCAAAAAAGTGGCTGCAATTTTGCTGAAAAACAAATTAATGATTGTGGCATTAATGTTCTCACACATAAAGCACACTTGTGCTATCACATCCATGATGAACATATATTTCCTGATAGCACTCCAAAATGGAGTCAGTCAGTCAAACTGCCATGTTGGCAAGGCCGCCAAGGACGAGTGAGTCACTGAAAGGCTATGAAAAGAAGTCAGAGACGTGAAATTGCATGGACCACGTGGCACTGCCAAACATCTGTTTCCAGAAAAGATGTTGTTGGTTTGGAAACAATATGATAAATCAAGCAGAGATAGGAACTGATGGCACACGACACACACTGAATGAAACAGTGGTCATTCACCACACAGTACACCGCATAACTACATAGTTGATTGTGTTTGGTTTATATTACAAGGTCATTCTTGAAAAGTTTAGCCCCATTATTCTCCCCAAGCATTGACAAGGGAGACCTACAACTGCTCATAATTTTTTTTAAAGAAATTCAACATTTTGAATGTTGACGTGACGCGGCGGGTGGGTTCAGCCTCCAAATGCTTCCCCCAAACGAAACCACAGCCGGCACCAGCCCTCATTAGTGTTCTCCCTAGTCCCTGAGCCACCACTTACAGATGCAGGCTACCCAGCTTCCTACTCACTGGAATTCGTAGACAGAAATGTGGCCGAACTACTGCTTCTGGTGAGGGGAATTGAGCCAAATGGCAGCGGACCAAGTGACCAAGGCCTCCTCAGCAGGCTAAACTCAATCTTTGTGGGGGGAAAATCTTGATTAAAAAGAGTTCATGCACTACTTCCACCCTTATAGATGTTATTACACTGAACAAACATATAAACGCAACATGTAAAGGGTTGGTCCCGTGTTTCATGAGCTGAAATAAAAGATCCCAGAAATGTTCCATACACACAGAAAGCTTATTTCTATCAATTTTTTGGCCACACATCCCTGTTAGTGAGCATTTCTCCTTTGTCAAGATAATCCATCCACCTGACAGGTGTGGCATATCAAGAAGCTGATTAAACAGCATGATCATTACACAGGTGCACCTTGTGTTGGGGACATAAAAGGCCACTCTAAAATGTGCAGTTTTGTCACATAACGCAATGCCACAGATGTCTCAAGTTTTGAAGGAGAGTGCAATTGGCATGCTGACTGCAGAAATGTCCACCTGAGCTGTTGCCAGATAGTTGAATGTTCATTTCTCTACCATAAGCCACCTCCAACGTTGTTTTAGAGAATTTGGCAGTATGTCCAACCGGCCTCAACCGCAGCCCAGGACCTCTACATCCGGCTTCTTCACCAGCGGGATTGTCTGAGACCAGCCACCCAGACAGCTGATGAAACTGTGGGTTTGCACAAACTGTCAGAAACCGTCTGTCAGAAATGCTCAACTGCATGCTCGTCATCTTCACCTGGGTTTTGACCTGACTGCAGTTCAGCGTCGTAACCGACTTCAGTGGGCAAATGCTCAGCTTCGATGGCCACTGGCACGCTGGAGAAGTGTGGTCTTCACGGATGAATCTCGGTTTCAACTGTACCGGGCAGATGGCAGAGTATGTGTGGGCGATCTGGTGTCAATGTTGTGAACAGAGTGCCCCATGGTGGCGGTGGGGTTATGGTATGGGCAGGCATAAGCTACGGACAACAAACACAATTGCATTTTATCGATGGCAATTTGAATACACAGAGATACCGTGACGAGATCCTGAGGCCCATTGTCGCCATTCATCCGCCGCCATCACCTCATGTTACAGCATGATAATGCACGGCCCCATGTCGCAAGGATCTATACACAATTCCTGGAAGCTGAAAATGTCCCAGTTCTTCCATAGACTGCACACTCACCAGACATGTCACCCATTGAACATGTTTAGGATGCTCTGGATCTACGTGTACGACAGCGTGTTCCAGTTCCCGCCGATATCCAGCAATTTCGCACAGCCATTGAAGAGGAGTGGGGCAACATTCCACAGGCCACAATCAACAGCCTGATCAACTCTATGCCAAGGAGATGTGTTGCGCTGCATGAGGCAAATGGTGGTCACACCAGATACTGACTGGTTTTCTGATCCATCCCCTACTTTTCTTTAACGTATCTGTGACCAACAGATGCATATCTGTATTCCCAGTCATGTGAAATCCATAGATTAGTGCCTAATTTATTTATTTAAATTGACTGATTTCCTTCTATGAACTAACTCTGTACAATCTTTGAAATTGTTGCATGTTGTGTTTATATTTTTGTTCAGTGTAGTTTGAGCCTCGAACATGGAGACCCGGGCGCCTTTTACGTTTTGTTGTTTTAATGCGTTGTAAATCCAATGTTCAACCCTATATACAGCAAACCAATAACATTCCCAGGACATTAACTAACAGTTCTGATTAGGTTTTGATGTAACATTAGGATTATAACATCCCAAAAACACTCATAGATAGTCTGTAAGCGACCTATCAGTGAAGACAAAAAGCTGAGAAAAGGAAACTACTGTATATGTATCACAGCATTTCTTTAAAGGGGAGGGGGGAAGTTGATGGGTTAAAATGAGATTAGATGGTCATGCTGAGTGTTTTACAGGCAGGGGCAGACCAACGCCCGGTGGCAGGAAACAAGTAATGACTGGAGTCAGTCATGTATTTGTTCAGTCTGTCTGAGGTACTAGCATGCTTTCTCCCTCTCATCTCTCTCTTTCTATCTTCTCTCGCTCCCATCTCTCTTCACTCTCTTTTTTCTCTCTTTAGATTATTTGTTCCACGCAAATATGACCCAATGGATATCTGTTACAATTTATTTTCGCTTTGCATATCTAAATGAGTATTATTGCACTTTTATGTAACTTGAATATCTTGTCTCTATTTAAAACTACTCCCTTGAACAGCATTGACTAAACTAAGAGAGGAAATAGGAAATAGTTTAAAGAAATAGTTTGCTTTTTTCAGAGAAACAAATCAATACAGAGCCATGAAATGTGTATTCAGGTTTTGTTTATTGCATGTTTTGAAACTCTGAAAGTTAAACATTCAAAAGGCACTCGCACATCTGAGCTATCTTTGTTGCAAGTGCATTGTAACAGTTGAATAACGTGAGAAAAAAAAGAAACCCGCACACTGCTCTTGCTAGTATCACTGCTCTTTATTAAGCTTTACATATTGGTCTCAAGGCCTTCATCAGAGCCTTTGTCAGAAACTCTGAAAGTTGAAAGCATTTTTGCTAACTCTTTGGTGGGGCCCATGTATTCTGAACAAGTAAATATATCACAGCTTATGTTACATATAGATTATAATTGTTTTAACATGTTGGGCAAGGGGAATTGGGGAAAATTGGGCTTGGATCCCAGAGTTCCACATACATGTTCGTACTTAGAAATGTTACAGATTGCTTCATATAGGCCACGGGTGTCAAACTCATTCCACGGAGGGCCGAGTGTGTGCAGGTTTTCGCTCCTCCCTTGTACTTGATTCAGGAATGAAGGTCACTAATTAGTAAGGAACTCCCCACAACAGCTTGTCTAGGACTTAATTGAAAGGAAAAAACAAAAACCTGCAGACACTAGGCCCTCCATGGAATGAATTTGACACCCCTGATATAGGCCTACTACTACACACCAAGCCTCTGCCTATTAGCCACAACTGTTATTGTAACCATGACCTGAGGAGAACCAGGAAACAGACAGTTCCTGATCAGATGTGACCTTTATTTGACAGCACAGCAAAACATACATTTTACATAACATGCTGTGAAAAGGCTATGACATGTGACTTAGTATTATGACTTTTTGACTGAAGATAATAATGTGCATTTTTGCAAAACTAGTTTTGTACTTTCTTCTGTCAAATTCAGTTATCGGTTTTGATAGCATAGGGAAAATGAGATAAACTGCAAATGATAATGTTAAATCATTTATTCACCATGCATACTGAACGATTTCCTTTTTTTCCTTTTTGATAGAGAGCTACTGTATCAACTCCAATGAGCCATGGCATTCTTCAGAAAAAATATGTGTGTGCCTGGAATCTGCACAAAAACTAGATGTAACACACTAGGAGCTTATGCTGTTTTGGGGGCAACTTTAATGAAGTTAAGATTGCAAAGGGAGGGTATATTACTGGAAACTTTCAAAGTTTACCAGTAAACTACCAGAATTTTGCTTTCTCTCTGTGTGGCCTTATCACATGAAATAATTCAATAAGATTATTAAAAAATATAAAATAGAATGACAAAGCTGTTAAACATTATCCTAAATATAAACCATCAACTTATGAGGGTTTCAGTATGAAATATCCTTTATATATATTTTTTACACACTCTGATTTATTTTACTATGTCAATAGATATTTGCTGTCAATGTTTTGGAGTCAAACTGGTGGCAAATATGAAAAAAGTCAATAGTTGAGAGTTAATTGAAAATAATGCCATTGTTGATATTAAAGGCTTTTTTCATTAATTAGGCTATTTTCTCTTGAACCATATGGTCTATCGACTAGAAACTCATGGATAATTATATAGAAAATAAATACTATATATGAATATATACTCTTTCAACGTCATTCAAGTATAAATTACCAAAGTAACCATAGATTGCCATAGATTTTCTGTTAATTACCAAAATTACAGAAGATTCCGGTAATTTTGGTAATTTGCCAGTAGCTCTGCAATCCTAAATCAAGTACTCCTGCTCATATGGGCCTAATGCTCACTTGAGACCCATATGAGATACGCTCAAGTAACAAACAGTATCCTACTGGTATAAATGCATGATGTACGCAAAAGTCTTGCACGCACAGATCTTAAATTAGGATTAGGTCTAAAGAGTGGTCCAAAGAAAGCCTCTCATAATTCCAATCGGTGAACGTGGATTGCAATCTAGAGCTCGACTGCCATGGTGCCAGATGGTTTGCATTTAAGTCACTTCAAAAGTGTTTATTATACATCAAAAGGTAATTAACTCTCATTTACACAGTTAATGCCCAGTGGGTGAGGGTATGGGGCATGGGGAGTTGAATAGTTGCTGTAAGCAAACGGATGTTGACATTTCCGAAGATAGCCCTTTTGACATTTACAGTTCACTTTTGTGGGAATGCTGTTGCGGAAATAAATGTGTGTGTGTGTGTGTGTAACGTTGCAGCATGTGTGCCTGTTTATGTGCATGTGGGCATACGTAAAGTGTTAACATCTACAAAAGAGAGCAACATGTGTTAATGTATCTCTACAAATAACATTGTATTCCAGATCTTCAAGGTAAATCAACAGATGCCCATTCAAAGATGGCCGCCCCTATATGACCCATTTCTGGTCTAGAGAAGGTCAACTGCTTTGTGATAAATGGCTTTGAGACAAATGGGGTTTTCACAGGCAGGTAACTGCATGATACCAGACCCTCTGTCATCTAATAGCTGGTGAGTTATGTCCGCTTTGCTTGAATGCAGTGGTAGTGGCAGTGTCTGGTTTACCGTTCACTTAACCTTCAGAGTGTGGGTCAATAGGTTCAATGTACCAACCAGCTTTGGTCACAAGATAAAGGAGGGTCTGTGTCTGCCTCCTCGTGCATGAATCCTTATAATTTCTGAAGTCTGCAGGTATGTGGTATTTGGTGCATAAAAGAAACACTGGCATATAATGTTGCATTCTTGTCTGGAATTTCTAAGACCATGGGAAATATATGCTCATTTCCAAATGCATGCATCGTACTAATATTGCATTCTTAATAAGATCAGTCTGTCCAAATTTCAAATCAAATGTAATTTGTTCTCATTTAACCAAGCTCAGAAGACACTTTTATTTGTAATCATTATTATTCTTACTGCACTTAACATCTCAAGAACACACAGCAGAAAATGTGATTGGATCAATGTATTGAACAATATAGGAAACATTATATATCAAATAACCAAAAACTTGAAACTACCTGTGTGTGCGCATGCATCTGTGAGAGAGAGATGATTTTAGTGGTTTTAGGAATTTGTGAAATATCATAATTACATACCATGCGGAGACATCAACTTGAAAACTAAAATAAATCCTTTCAGTACATTGTTTTTGTTTACTTTCTGTCATGTGAATTTCTATCTCTAATTCAACCTAAGCTTGAATCATTACCAGAGGTTGTAAGGCTCTGGTTTTAATCATCAATGATTCAAGGTCCATAACCACGAAGAAGGATTTTTTGTATGTTTATTCATGGAGAGCTCTGGTGCCAAAAACACAAACATACGATTTTATACTTCCTGAACTTGACTCCTCCCACCTTTAGTTGGCTTTTCTAAACAGTTTCCGCCTTCCCCTTCACCCTTGAATGTTTAGTACCGCCCCCTCTGTTAGTGGTTTGACACTACATGATAATTCTAACATTTATACTGTATTTGGGGTGAAATCCTTTAGTCATTATTCTTAAAATCCAAATTAATCTAACACTTTCTCATTTACAGTAGTAACTCCAAGGACTCCAAACTATTGCAGTATAGCAACCACAGCCATTTTTGCAATGCCACCAGGTGGCTTCAAAACACACCTCTCTTTATTTCACAGTTTATCTCATGTTTTATGTTTATTGGTTTTGAATGCACACACCGTGGCACTATGAATTGGTCATGTTGCATCTTATCCAAGTTCAGTGAATATGGTGACAGGAGCCATAGAAAGGCAATATATCGTCCTCTGGACAACAACTAAATTTGTCAATCAACCAACAATGCAGTGCATTGTCATCACCAAGCCTAAAGCGTTACCAAGAATATAATTAATAACATACGATATTGTGGTAAAACTCTCTACATAAACAATGCTTTACAATTACAGTGATGCAACTGTACTGTGCTCTGGGGCACTTGCATACAATAGACATTTGCTTATAGAGACAGTAAATAGATGATTTTCCCACACTTCGAACATTCCACAGGTAGAGTTGCTTTGTCAGAAGATTATTCACTAGGCCCCACCTTTTCCTTTAAACCTTAACTCAATTGGGGAACAGTCCGTTTGCATTGGTACATGTATTCATTGTTTAGGTATGTTACTACTGATTGAAAGAAGGGAAATTAGACCTTGAATTTGCTTTGCACTGTCACATCAAAGCTCTATCACAAATTGAATTAAGATGTTAAAGGAACATTAGGGCCAGTGTTTGTCATGTCACGTGAAAAGGTACAAAAATAAGTAGTCTAAGTAAAGATAGGAGTCAGAAAGAGCAATGTGTTATAATATCCACATAAAATAATGATAATGTCCACTTGCATGATAACATGTACCAAAATAATATGGATATCTTACACAGTTAACAAAATAATATGGGTATGCAAAAAACTATTTTTGTCTTCAGAGTATTGATACTTGATAGTGGGACTGTGAAGAGGGTTAGAGTTCTTCCTGCTCCTTTTCAAGCTGGTTTTCAAAGAAGCTGTCAGCATAATTCAACATCTGATCCAGAGTACTGAGTAGCAGGATATCAGTGTTCTGATTCAGCTCCAGCTCCTGGCTGTAGTTCTTCACTGGCAGAATACCGGACACAGGAATACCCAGGGATGCACTCAACTCCTGGATCTGAAAGACAGACACACACGGACACACACACCAAATGCAGTGTGGTTGACCACTTATTTTATTTTTTATATACATAAATAACAATCTGCTCCAGACGTGAGAGATATTAAGCAGGATAGGATTTAAGATTGGCAATGACAATTAAATAAAATGAGTCACACGGCTCACCTTCCTTTGTATGTAATGGCTCAAATAAACATTCTGCAGCTCTTCTGACACTAGGGGGCAGGCCTCATCCACTTTGGTCAGTAACACCAGTTGGGGAATGCCTAGGACAAACATGCAGAACAAGAAAATGAATATGTCAGGATGTTTAAATATGAGCATTCCATACAGAGTTACCAACTGAAATAGGATACACACTTTACTTGGAACACCTTGTTATGAAGTGTTATATTTCTTTAGAAACAGGAGTTGAAAGCACCTCATATTCATAGAGCATTATGAAACTGTAGAAAAAAGCAATAAAAGCACACAATGCCACTTATAATCACAATATAGAGTTGAAGTCGGAAGTTTACATTCACCTTAGCCAAATACATTTAAACTCAGTTTTTCACAATTCCTGACATTTAATCCTAGTAAAAATTCCCTGTCTTTAGGTCAGTTAGGATCACCACTTTATTTTAAGAACGTGAAATGTCAGAATAGTAGAGAGAATGATTTATTTCAGCTTTTATTTATTTCATCACATTCCCAGTGGGTCAGAAGTTTACATACACTCAATTAGTATTTGGTAGCATTGCCTTTAAATTGTTTAAATTGGGTCAAACGTTTCTGGGAGCCTTCCACAAGTTTCCCACAATAAGTTGGGTGAATTTTGACAGAGCTGGTGTAACTAATAATATAATAATAATATGACATTTAGCAGACACTTTTATCCAAAGGGACTTACAGTCATGCGTGCATTTTTTTTTTTGTTGGTGTATGGGTGGTCCCGGGGATCGAACCCACTACCTTGGGGCTGAGCTACAAAGGACCTTACTGAGTCAGGTTTGTAGGCCTCCTTGCTCGCACATGCTTTTTCAGTTCTGCCCACACATTTTCTATAGGATTGAGGTCAGGGCTTTGTGATGGCCACTCCAATACCTTGACTTTGTTGTCCTTAAGCCATTTTGCCACAACTTTGGAAGTATGCATGGGGTCATTGTCCATTTGGAAGACCCATTTGCAACCAACTTCCTGACTGATGTCTTGAGATGTTGCTTCAATATATCCACATGATTTTCCTTCCTCATGATGCCATCTATTTTGTGAAGTGCACCAGTCCCTCCTGCAGCAAAGCACCCCCACAGCGTGATGCTGCCACCCCCATGCTTCACGGTTGGGATGGTGTTCTCCAAACATAATGATGGTCATTATGGCCAAACAGTTCTATTTTTGTTTAATCAGACCAGAGGACATTTCTCCAAAAAGTACGATCTTTGTCCCCATGTGCAGTTGCAAACTGTAGTCTGGCTTTTTTATGGCGGTTTTGGAGCAGTGGCTTCTTCCTTGCTGAGCGGCCTTTCAGGTTATGTCGATATAGGACTCATTTTACTGTGGCTATAGATACTTTTGTACCCGTTTCCTCCAGCATCTTCACAAGGTCCTTTGCTGTTGTTCTGGGATTGATTTGCACTTTTCGCACCAAAGTAGGTTAATCTCTAGGAGACAGAACGTGTCTCCATCCTGAGTGGTATGACAGCTGCGTGGTCCCATGGTGTTTATACTTGCGTACTATTGTTTGTACAGATGAACGTGGTACCTTCAGGCATTTGGAAATTGCTCCCAAGGATGAACCAGACTTGTGCATGTCTGCAATTTTTTTCTGAGGTTTTGGCTGATTTCTTTTGATTTTCCCATGATGTCAAGCAAAGAGCCACTGAGTTTGAAGGTAGGCCTTGAAATACATCCACAGGTACACCTCCAATTGACTCAAATGATGTCAGTTAGCCTATCAGAAGCTTCTAAAGCCATGACATCATTTTCTGGAATTTTCCAAGCTGTTTAAAGGCACAGTCAACTTAGTGTATGTAAACGTCTGACCCACTGTAAACAATTGTTGGAAAAATTACTTGTGTCATGCACAAAGTAGATGTCCTAACCGACTTGCCAAAATTATAGTTTGTTAACAAGAAAATTGTGGAGTGGTTGAAAAACGAGTTTTAATGACTCCAACCTAAGTGTATGTAAACGTCCGACTTCAACTGTACAACATTCTTGCTAATGATATCCACATCCTCTTGTGCCTTATTATTTTATTGTACAGTTTCATAATGCTCTATGACTTGCTTTATAAGTATATACAATATGTACAGTCGTGGTCAAACATTTTGAGAATGACGCAAATACTAATTTTCACAAAGTCTGCTGCCTCAGTTTTGATGATGGCAATTTGCATTTACTCCAGAATGTCATGAAGAGTGATCAGATTAATTGCAATTAATTACAAAGTCCATCTTTGCCATGAAAATGAACTTAATCCCCAAAAAACATTTCCACTGCATTTCAGCCCTGCCACAAAAGGACCAGCTGCCATCATGTCAGTGATTCTCTCGTTAACACAGGTGAGAGTGTTGACGAGGACAAGGCTGGAGAGCACTCTGTCATGCTGATTGAGTTAGAATAACAGACTGGAAGCTTTAAAAGGAGGGTGGTGCTTGAAATCATTGTTCTTCCTCTGTTAACCATGGTTACCTGCAAGGAAACACATGCCGTCTTCATTGCTTTGCACAAAAAGGGCTTCACAGGCAAGGATATTGCTGCTAGTAAGATTGCACCTAAATCAACCATTTATCGGATCATCAAGAACTTCAAGGAGAGAGGTTCAATTGTTGTGAAGAAGGCGTCAGGGTGCCCAAGAAAGTCCAGCAAGCGCCAGGACCGCTCCTAAATTTGATTCAGCTGCGGGATCGGGGCACCACCAGTGCAGAGCTTGCTCAGGAATGGCAGCAGGCAGGTGTGAGTGCATCTGCACGCACAGTGAGGCGAAGACTTTTGGAGGATGGCCTGGTGTCAAGAAGGAAAGCAAGGAAGCCACTTCTCTCCAGGAAAAACATCAGGGACAGACTGATATTCTGCAAAAGGTACAGGGATTGGACTGCTGAGGACTGGAGTAAAGTCATTTTCTCTGATGAATCCTCTTTCCGATTGTTTGGGGCATCCGGAAAACACCTTGTCCGGAGAAGACAAGGTGAGCGCTACCATCAGTCCTGTGTCATGCCAACAGTAAAGCATCCTGAGACCATTCATGTGTGGGGTTGCTTCTCAGCCAAGGGAGTGGGCTCACTCACAATTTGCCTAAAAACACAGCCATGAATAAAAAATGGAAACAACACATCCTCCGAGAGCAACTTCTCCCAACCATCCAAGAACAGTTTGGTGATGACAAATGCCTTTTCCAGCATGATGGAGCACCTTGCCATAAGGCAAAAGTGATAACTAAGTGGCTCGGGGAACAAAACATAGACATTTTGGGTCCATGGCCAGGAAACTCCCCAGACCTTAATCCCTTTGAGAACTTGTGGTCGATCCTCAAGAGGCGGGTGGACAAACAAAAACCCACAAATTCTGACAAACTCCAAGCATTGATTATGCAAGAATGGGCTGCCATCAGTCAGGATGTGGCCCAGAAGTTAATTGACAGCATGCCAGGGCTGATTGCAGAGGTCTTGAAAAAGAAGAGTCTACACTGCAAATATTGACTCTTTGCATAAACTTAATGTAATTGTCAATAAAAGCCTTTGACACTTATGAAATGCTTGTAATTATACTTCAGTATACCATAGTAACATCTGATAAAAATATCTCATAACACTGAAGCAGCGAACTTTGTGAAGACCAATACTTGTGTCATTCTCAAAACTTTTGTCCACGACTGTATAAATATATCAATTATAAGAAGGTTCATTGATTTGACATTGACTTGTCCCTTTTCAAAACATATCGTCCACCATTCACTCACCTATCTGATTGGTCTTCTTGCGAATGGCGGCAAACTTCTCCACAATTTTGGCAGACATCAGAGAGACTCTGCAGGCGTCCACCACGTACACTACACAGTGGATCTGATCCTTCAAACTGACATGCTTACGATACCCAGGTACATCTTCACTCAAGGGTGTCATGGGATTAAACTATAAATGACAAACATGGAGGTTGGTTTTTGTTTTGTTAGATTTGATCAATGCTGTATTCTCTCCTCCTACTGCTAGTTTGCATTGTGCCTCCAGCCCAGTCTGCATACCTGGTAGCGGTCCTGAACATGACCTTTGTAAATGCTGACTATGTCCTCCATGTCCAAGCCAGCTCCTGATGCCTCCTCCATTCCCATGGTGTCACACAGGATCAGGGGTATAGGCTCACCACTCTTCCCCGACTTGATGGTGAAGGTACGGAACTAGGGAAAGATAAGACAGTCAGCACGCACCTGGGTGGTTGGCAATAGTGGTGTATGGGTAAAATCACCGGGGAAGCCAAGTCAGGAAAAAAAAGCCATAATTCAACCTATGTGTTGTGATAATTGCATTGTTTGCTCTATAACCTGTTAGTTCATATGTCTTGACACCGTGATATATATGCCTAAGGCAGACAATAAGAAGACACAGTGGCAGAATAAATTCATCACTTTGTTTCATCACAAAACTGGAGAACAACATCTGTCTGGTGAAGTCCACAAAACATATTGCATGTAACAAACAGTTACATGATCTAGAGCATGGTTAAGTAAGTTAATGTTTCCAACATTTTTGGACTACTAAACAACTATTGATTTAGAACCATGGAGAGTTACCGCAAGTCGCAAAGAAAACAGGCGCCACCTCCACTATTCCATCACCATTTTAACTTCAACATAATCTAATCACCTATGCTTAGTCTAACACAGTGACAATTAAAAGATACCAAAAAAGATTTAGTCCAATCAACATAAGCTAAATATGATGTGGCTGTCCATCGTAGCCTACTGATTTCTGTGTGTGTGCGTGCAAGTAGAAAAAACATGTTGACTCACCCTACTTGCAGAGAAATGGCAGTGCCATCCTCCTCTTTCATGTTGCCTAAACGGTATATGACTCTGTCATACAGTACACACGTTTGGTTTTTGTTGTCCTAGGCTACCAGGCTAAAATGCTTGCTCGCTAGCCTAACTTCCTTTCATGGGCAACAATGTGCCAGGCCAGCTAGTTAACATCATTAGCCTACTACAGCTAGGTACATATTGAACTTCCATCCTCTCAGGCCAATGTATGAATTTATGGTTGGATCAGAATCGCCGTTATAATCATTGGCCAGTAGGGAGAATTAAGTAAAACCACAAGTCCAAATCCCTATCTCCATCCATGGCTAATTTAGGAAAGGGACGATTTTAGCTAGCTCTGATGCTTTCTCTGGTGGGATACATTCAGCCTCTTGCGAATTGAAGGACATTTATGAAACACAGAGACTAAATATTAATTTGTATGTTTGTTTGTTGTTTTTTTCATTCGTCAATTTTTTGGACAAGCCTGGCTTCCCTTGGCATCCATTAATACACGCCAATGGCACTGGACCAACACACACATTCACGATCAACACATACATTAGATGTGGTACCTGGTCAAACTGACATAAGAAAGCACCCACCCATGCACACACCCACAAACGGAGACGCACACACACACACACAGTACCTGGGTGGTCAGGCTGGTGCCTGCGCTGCCACAGATGGCCTGACTGGTCATGTTTCCTCTGAAGACAGAGTTGACAGAGTTGAAGAAGCTGGACTTGCCAGCCCCAACAGGACCCACGAGGAGAACCCGGACCTGACTCACTGACTTGACATCAGACTTATAGTTCTGGATTTTCTCCTTCAACTGCCGTTTCCTCCTGGAAAGTCAGGAAGGTGCAGGGATAGTTAAGCACAATGTAATGTGTGTGTGTGTGTTTACAGTTATGCTTAAAGTCAGCATTACATACTCAGCGGTCCACTGCATGTTTCTCCAAGGCTTCGTCAAACGACCTCCCACGTCTGGATGGGGAGAAATGAGTTTTATTTATCTTTTTTAAAAGGTAGGATTATTTATTTAATTGTTTTGTAATTTCAGAAAATGTCCATAATATATCTGCGGTAATAGTGGAATGATACTGTTTCACAGAGAGATGTGTTTGGAATGCAGCCTAGTGCTAGGTGAATTGCAACAGCACTAGGCTTCATTCAAAACAAATCTCCCCCTTCCCCGCATCCCATTTCCCGTAACATTGCATAGACTCGCGCTTGAGCCTTTTACCTTCGGTTTTGGTCCACCAGCTTTAAACAGCTCTAAAAACGATATTTATTGTTATTGAAAATATATTTCACAGTGATTTAGATGGTACAATGATTCCCTACACTACTCAGTGCTTGTTTTCTCACTGAAATGGAGCGAACAGTGTAGAATTTTAGCAACCAGGAAATGACAGAGCGGTTTCCACTAGATAATACAGCCACAAAGTGAAAACAGCCTTCCCATTTTGACAACAGATGCGGCTCGGGTGGGAGAAATCAATAGGCGAATATCACAGCCAATCACAACACTGGCGGGTAAGTAATACTGTGAAGCACTATCATTCCACTATTACTACAGATATATTATGGACATTTTTTTAAAATTACAATGCAAAAATAAACTACAAATCCTGTGTAGCACCTTTAAAACACAGTGTGACATTGTTTCAAAATGTAAAACAAGATTGTGCACTGAAATATCTCCTTCGGTTAGTAGCCACCATACTCCTGAGTAGGTTAGTAAATGTCACTCACCCTCCACTCGGTACACCTCACATTCAGTCAACTGCAGGTCGTCGCCATGCATATCTGCTGCTTCAAAGTTGTAGCTGATCCCTGCGTTATATTGGACTGTAGCTGTGTTATTGAACAGAAACACCAAGGCACCAAAATTCGGGCCAGTGTTTCCATTTGTGAAACCATACTGGCCATTGGCACTAGACACACGCAGTGCCTTTTTTCTTTCGTCATTGATGCTGTAGAGGAAGGCTTTGTCGTCATTAATAGGCTGTCCATTCTGAGTGTAGTCTTTGCTTGTGTAGGCTCCGAACAGGAAGCCAGCCTTGTTGTAGGCAGCGACTACAGTGGGTCCCTGGCTGTCGCAGCGTGCGTGAAAGGCTGCAGCTGTGTAACCTTGGACACTGGCTTTGTAGAGCAGACTGAGTCTGACATGGCCGAACAGAGACAACAGCTTCTTCTCCTGATCACCAGATAGACTGGATGTTACCACACTCATGATGACACCCAGGAGGTTTGGTAGGAAAGAGACCTGATAGGAAATACATAAATAAATAATGTGCAAGGTTAAAAGAAAAACATAAAAATCCTAAATCTGGTTCTTGCTGTCGCCTTTCCTGGCCATGTGGCTTGACCATACAGGAAAGCCAGCTCTGCCCTGGTTAAGACATAAAACCAGTCGCAGGGGCTTTCCTTTGTGGTCAAGCCACATGGCCAGGAAAAGTGACAGCAGAACCAGACTTAAGATGTTGAGATTGGTGTGACATTGTTTCAAAATGTAAAACAAGATTGTACACTGAAATATATTTTTTAACATTATGTGTGGTTAGGAGCCACTATACTCCTAAGTAGATTGGAAAATGTCACTCACCCTCTACTCTGTACACCTATTTAATTAGCAAGGTCTCGTGGCAAGCTTGAGGTTTGTTCCAGCTGTTACTTTCGGTTCCAGAATGTACTTTCCAAGATGTCTTATAGACAACCTGAAGCTTGCCTAAATGGTTAAATTCAAGTATTATTATATTATTTAAAGCTATCCAATGGACATTTCAATATACCCACTTATTCTTAAATCATATAACTTAGAAATGCCTCATGAGCTCAGTACAACTGTCTTAATCCATCATCATAACCCATAAGGTTGTTTTAATATTTGCATTTTTTTTTATTTCTAAACAAATAATGTATAGTTTCAAAATACTATTTTAATATAATGTTTACCTCATGGTCTACCATCCGTAGCTCTATCTAAGAATGTACTAAACTCCAGCCCCACCCTTCAGCTTTATAGCAAAAAGACAGACAGGTCACCATTTGGCTGAAAAACGAATTAAGGATTGTGCTTTTAATGTCAGCTAGCTATATGTTTAACAGTCCAACAGGCACACTACGCAATAACACACAGAGGGGAATCAGGTCCTTGACCAACTTACCTGCAAATGATCCAGATGGACTGTATGTCTCTCCGTTGAGGCAAACAACCAGATTAAAAATGAAAAGGAAGTTGACTACATTCCAGGTACTTTCCTAAAGGAACGGTGCAGGAATGCCCACATGCAGAAACGCCCCGAATTGCGGGCTGCAGTTGTACACTATTGGGAGTCCTTTGGAGTCTTAAATTTCACTTTCACATTTATAAGTTTAACTTCTAAAGGTAAAACGGCCAGTGGCCAACCAGTGCCTGCTGTCCCTGCAGTGTGTTCAGGGACCACCTTTTCCAATTCAACATGTTGAAACTTGTCCCCTCCAGTCCCCGTCCCCCCAGTCCCCAGAGTGTGTGGCGAGCCAGTGAAAAATATTGAGGGTGTCACGGTTTCGGCCGAGGCTGCTCCTCCTCCTGGTTCGGGCAGGCTTCGGCGGTCGTCGTCCCCGGAGTACTAGCTGCCACCGATCGATGTTTCATGTTCGTTTGGTTTTGTCTTTATGTTGTACACCTGTGTCTTGTTAGTCCTCGTTAGTGTCGTATTTAGTTCTCGTTGGTTGTGTTTGTCTTTGTGTGTGATTGCTAATCTGTTTTCGTGTTGGAGCTACGTACTTCCCTCCAGTGTTTTGGAGAGGGTTTTCGCACATGTTAGTGCGCCGTTTGTTTGACGCCTGTGTGCGCCGTGATTTCGCCTTCGGGCTTATTGTGCTTATTTTCTACGTGATTATTGCACTAAAGTCTTTTGGACTGAGCTTCTGCGTCCTGCGCTTGATTCATGCACCACACCCACCTTCAGCACCCCTTGACAGAGGGGTTGGTGATATGGAAGTGGTACAGACCCATGACCGTCAGAAAGACCCTATACCTTCCACCTCTAAAATGCTAATATCAGATTTAACAAGCCCTGATTCGCATTTGCATGTCCCTGAAAATCTGAGGACAGATAGTCGGCAGTGGGACAGACAACGTGCAGAAGAAAAACACAGCTAGCTCTTGTGGTCTTGTCGATTTGGACTTGCAATTTGTAGAAATCAGTTTACAGATGGCAACAAAAATGTAATAGAGCACAACTTTTAATTAATGTCATTAATGTCACTGTTTTTCATTTATCCAGTTTTTTCAATACAGAGCACTGGAAAAAGATAAAGTATAAACAACACCTCAGTATAATTAATATTGTGTAAATTACCACCTGCGCTTGTTTAACATTAATTTATCATAATAACAATACATGCCATTTAGCAGATGTTTTTATCCGAAGCTAATGTATGCGTGCAGAATAAACTGAAAGAGCTTAAAATGTGTCAATTTCAAAAACGCTTTGGGGTTGTGGTGGATGGCAGAATGGAAGGTACATTGTGTGCTTGTTTTTGTCAGAATGGGGTTCTCTTTGAATAACTCATCAGTCATTGGCGAGGACTGTTCATCATTCTGTTGGAAAACAGGGCAGTTTGGCCGAGGGTTGCACATTCAAGAACACAGAGCAGCTGTAACATACTGCCACCTACTGGAAACAGATGACAAACACCCTAGAGAACTAAATGGATGCAATCATACCCACAAAAAAGTTCCATTACAGGTGAAAGGTTATTTGAACTGAATAATGTATGTATTGGGCATCTTCCACATGAACCAGTTGCAAGCAAGCCTAACCCGAGTTATGACGCATTTCAGAACACCAGGTTTGAGACATCTTGGGTATTTTACTGTAAAAGCTTTGAAATTTGAAATTGGCACGGCTATTTGAATTAAATCAGAAGCCATGCCTGTACAGCAACAACTTGGAGCCTGTTTAACACATGCTTTTGCATACAGTGTTCTAAGACTTATTACCACGCTGTACATGATGGTGGCGATTCTGTACATTGAATCAACAAATCATGAAGGATAATACTTTATGCACTAATTTGTCATGTGCAGTATGTGCTTGTGCTCAGGAATTAATGGTCTTAGTGGACAACATGTACATGTCAGATAAGGAAGAAGAAATAGCTATGTCACAAGGTAATTTGAAAAAGGCCAATTAGATTATGACAGCTATAAAACAATCTTGAATTTAAAAAAATAAGACTACAGAGGACAGGAGAGTGCAAATGAGGGCAGTACTTCCTGGAATACACAAACACACAGAGGATAGAATAAAGGTAACAGGAAATATATGAGCCACATGCATTTCTATTGACAGCAGTTTTCATTTGGATGCATAGGATGCATTAGCAGTTGTGAACTACGGTGCCTTCAGAAAGAATTCATACCCCTTAACTTATTCCATATTTTGTTTTGTTATGTATTCACACCCCTGAGTCAATACATGTTAGAATAATCTTTGGCAGCGATAACAGCTGTGAGTCTTTCTGGGTAAGTCTCTAAGAGCAAGTTGGTTGTTAATCATTGCTAGACATCCATTTTAAAGTATTGCCATAGATTTTCAAGCTGATTTAAGTCAAATCTGTAACTAGGCCACTCAGGAATATTCAATGTTGTCTTGGTAAGCAACTCCAGTGTGTATTTGGCCTTGAATTTTAGGTTATTGTCCTGCTGAAAGGTGAATTTGTGTCCCAGTGAATGTTGGAAAGCAGCCTAAACCAGGTTTTCCTCTAAGATTTAGCCTGTGCTTATTTATTTATTCTGTTTATTTTTATCCAAAAAAAAACCCTAGTCCCTGCCGATGACAAGCATACCCATAACATGGGCCCCGTGTAGCTCAGTTGGTAGAGCATGGCGCTTGCAACGGCAGGGTTGTGGGTTCGATTCCCACGGGGGGGTATGATTTGTATTTTTTTTGAAAAAAAGAAATAATAATGTATGCATTCACTAACTGTAAGTCACTCTGGATAAGAGCGTCTGCTAAATGACTAAAATGTAAATGTAATGATGCACCCACCATCATGCTTTAAAATATGAAGAGTGGTACTCATTGATGTGTTGTGTTGGATTTGCCCCAAACATAACGCAAATGTATTCAGGACATAAAGTTAATTTCTTTGCCACATTTTTTGCAGTTTTAATTTAGTGCCTTATTGCAAACAGGATGCATGTTTTGGAATATTTGTATATTTGAATTCTGTACAGGCTTCCTTCTTTTCACTCTGTCATTTAGGTTAGTATTGTGGAGTAACTACAATGTTGTTGATCCATCCTCACTTTTCACCAATCACAGCGATTAAACTCTTTAACTGTTTAAAAGTCACCATTGTCCTCATGGTGAAAACCCTGAGAGGTTTTCTTCCTCTTCGGTAGTAACTGGGTGCATTGATACACCATCCAAAGTGTAAATAATAACTTCACCATGCTCAAAGGGATTTTCAAGGTGCCCTTCTTTGCGAGGCATTGTAAAACCTCCCTGGTCTTTGTGTTTGAATCTGTGTTTGAAATTCACTGCTCGACTAAGGGGCCTTACAGATAATTGTATGTGTGGGGTACACAGGTAGTCATTCTGTTGGTGGTTCTTTGCACAGTGCTGGTTTGTTGTTATTAAAATAGACTATAGATCAGAAAATGACACCGACAACCAATTCCAAATATATGAAAAAACCTTTAGTAATGCAATTGCAGACAGTAGTTAATACAGAGACAATAGCAAAATGTAGCTCTTCAAAAGTTCTGCAAAGTGTCTAAAACAATCTCTGCTTTTTATACTAGCACTCTCTTCCCATAGCGTGATGTTTACCCCTGACCCTGAACTTAGTTTCAGGGGGTGAGGTGTCAGACAATAAAACGAGACATGTCTAAAGACAATGTGGCAATTGTGGTTGCAGGTTTCTGAGAACTTTCTGCTGTCAAGACCTCCATAGTTTTTAATAATGTAAGCAAATGCGCATAATATATAATATATTCCCCATCATTCCCCTCTTTGAGACTTCTAAGTCTCAACAAAATCTAGGAATTTTAAAACCATCCAGTGAAAACATCCTTCCATATAAATATCAGTTGACTTACAACCATTCATCCGAGTCCCCATAGAGGTGGGCAGAAGTGACCAAAACAGGCCCAGAGGTCTCAGCATAGTAATTCAACTCAACCTGTTGATCTATGTGGAGGACCATAAGGCCAGGGACAAATTTGTTAATTATACATTTTCCCATACAACACAAAACACAAACACCAATAAGGAGTAAAAACAGGGGCAGAAGGATTGGTAACAGCCAGGTGAGCAGTTTGGTTCCCCATTCCCCAAAGGTGGAAGTCAACCAGGAAGAGAACCAATCATTTTTGCTTGGGGCTACTGTATCAACCAAATTGCTTATTTCATTAATTATTTCAGTCATGTTGTCAGATGAATCAGGGAGCAGTATTACACACTGTCCACTAACGGTTAACCCCAATGCCGAGCAATATCCCCCTGGTATGCCAAGAGATAGTCTAAAGCCATTTCCTGCTGAGCTACCACAGCTTTTAAGTTCTGTACATCAAGGGAGAGTTGGTGAAACCTTTAACAGTAACAGAAACCTTCAGTTTCACCCAGTCACCGATTTGGACAGGGATTTCATCTCTTTCCTCTCCGTCTGGCACCTCCTGGGCTTTCCTAAAGTGAGAATATAGAGACCTAACAGGTTAGTTCCCTCATATATCCTAACAGGTCATCTTCCAGTCTAGGCAAGTCAGTCTGTTTGTCAGTCATGGGCCTATGAGATGTTACATTCATGGGACGGCCTGTTAACATCTCATGAGGGCTATACTCAGTGCCTCTGGGGCTGCTTCGCATTTTCATCAGCACTGAGGTACTGTCTGCAGACAAGATTTCTGGGATTACGAATCTAGGGAATAGTTCCCTTACCAGAATTTTAGCTACTGTTTTAGCATCACAGTGGGTAGTAGGAAATGCCTCTACCCATCTTGTGAATCGGTCAATTATTACTAAACAATAGCGCTTTCTCTCCTTTCTTTCAGTCATATCAATAAAATCCATTTCAATGTGTGTAAATGGGCCACTAGGTGAGGGGAAATGACCAGGTTTAAGTGGTGTCCCCTTGGCAATGTTGTATTGTATGCACGTGACGCATTTAAAAATGTGTTGTTTCACATGTTCTGTTACATTTGGGCAAAACCAATCTTGTGAAATCTTGGTTACCATATCCTCTCTTGACGAATGACACATCCCATGTGGCATTCGGCAAACTGACAGGATAAGCTGTGTTGGCAACACAGGTTTACCTGAAAGGTGTTGTCTCCAGAGGCCTTCAGGGCCCCGGGAGCAACCTCTGGCCTCCCAAAGGGAGTGAGACATGTGGTCAGTCGCCTGTTGTTGTTGCAAATCAACAACAGGGGAGGCCACAGCAGAAGCCAGATACACAGCATGGGTGTGACTCCTTGCAGCATCAGCTTTAGCAGTAATGTCAGCAAGGTCATTTCCTTTACTGGCCTCATCTTGGTTACCTGTATGGGCCTGGACTTTAAGAATGGCCAATTTAGCAGGAAATTTCATAGCCGAAATAAGAGCCAAAACAAATTATTTGTTCTTAATAGGAGTCCCTGATGCATTGGTGAAACCTCTAGCCTTCCAAACACCTGCCCATGATAAACATACACCAACTGCGTAGGCAGAGTCTGAATAAATGTTGACTGTTTTTCCTTCAGCAGCCTCACAGGCTGTGGTGAGAGCTAGCAACTCTGCTTTTTGTGCAGAGAAATGATCAGGGAGGGACTGCTCTATGTGTAGTGATTTAACTATAGTTGTTACAGCAAAACCTGCATGTTTCCTTCCTGTCGTCTGATCAACGTAAGCCGACCCATCTAAGAAAAGTGTCATGTCAGCCAACTCAAGAGGTTCAACAAATAGGTCAGGTCTTGCTTTTGCATCAAGTTCGATTAGTTCAGTACACACATGTGGGGTCCTTAGCCAGTTCCATCTCGGCCTCTTCTGAAGCCTGGCTGTGGTGCCCAACGTCCCTGGTCCACAGCAGTGAGGCACTGGTGTCTCATATGTCCAGATATACCACATCCCCAGCAGACTATAGGCTCACCTATGTGCCTCCTCTGGTAGGTTTGATGGGGCTGGAATGGCTGTGGATTACCATAAGGCTGTGGTGGAAACTGTACCTGTTGGGCTGGAGGGGCTGCAGGAGGCCATGGCTGTGGAACAGGTGTCGGGGCTGGAGCAGGTGCTGGGGTGCGCAGCATCATTGTGTCTGGTTTGTTACTTTTCTCCAGTGCGGCCAGTTGGGCCTTCTGCAGTTGAGTTTGCAGGCCTGTTTTCTTTGATTTCTCCTCTGCCTTTGTCTTCTTCCAGAATTTGCAGTGGTGTCTCATGTAGTCTTCTTTCTCAGGGACATCTTTGCGGTCCCAGCCAACCACTTCTTTCAGTTTCAGTTGTACCGCTTCTGGTAGGTTTCTGCAGGTTCTGTCATAGAATAGTTATTCAGTGGTTAGGGTGTTATCATACCTTTCACCAGTCTCATTTCTTCTTGTTTCTTCATTCTCTCCACATCATCGTAGTATTTATGTCGGAGTGCCAGCTCTTCAGCTGCTATTCTGTCTTCCATATCATCCCATCTTATCTTGTATTCGCTTTCTCTTCTCCGTCTTTCCTCTTCATCCTCTCTCTCTCTATCCCTTTGTCTTGCATCCCCTCTCTCTTTTCCCTGCGTCTTTCATCCTCTTTCTCAAACATTTCTTTATTTCTCTGCCACCTTGCTTCGCTTTCTTTCAGCCCCTCCCTCCTTTCTTCTTCTCTTCTTCGGTCCTCTTGTTGTTCTCCCATCACCGACCACCCTGTCCTTACATATGGATACTTTGGCTTGGTAGCTGGGAGTGGTTTAGTTCTGGCATCTAGGCTTAGTTTACTCAGTTCAGCTGATAGTCTGGTTGCCACAGAGGGCCCTGACCCGGGGTTTGTGGAACTCTCTTCTCCCTCTTCGGTTTCTTCCAGGGTGCTCTAATGATTACTTTTTTACTTTTGGTTCTGGTTCGAAGCCAACCTGTCTCAGAGGGAATGCACCTCCCTTGTAGCTGGAACAATCATCATATGGGGGAGGTGGAAGTGGTGCTGTTGGCGGGATATTCTTCTCCTATTTTACTTATTCTATTTTGACTACAGTCTGTAGATGGTTTATCCTGGATCGTGCCCAAAACACGGTTCCCTCTGACCGGAGTAGTTGTAAGACAGTTACAGATACCAGTGTGGTTTTTTCTCTGCCTTTTTCTTGTCTTGTTTTCTCTTCTCCACTATATCATGGACGATGTTAAATGGATTCTTGTCAAAAGACCCATCTTTGGGGAACCAAAATTCCCTGTGACTAATTGTCCATTCATGCCATTTCTTAAAAACCCATACAAGATATTTTTGGAGTGCTGGGTATTGTTGGGCTAGGTACTCAACAGGAGTAACAGGCTTCATTGGTGTGGGTCCCGAGGGCATGTGAGAGGGAACTGTTGAGTTGTCTGCCATGATTGCTAGTTTTTGTTGGGGTCGTCCTACGTGTAATGTGGGCTAAAATGCAAAAGTATTTCCTATATCAGTTGGTGCCTAACGCTATCAACCTACTACTACCTCTATGAATAGTTTGGGGTAAGAAAACAGTGAGGTGGAAATACAGTGTATACAACAGTATAATGCTTTATGTTTTATGTCTCACCATCCTCGTACAAACAGTGTGGTAAATTACTTTAAACTGAATGCAGTCTAAGCGAACAGATAACTTAACAGTATTACAGTAATAGGTTTAGTCTGAATTATTATTCTAACTTCTTCAGGCAAATTCTCGTTTGGAAATGGCCCTAAAACAGTTTCAAAAGAGGTTCCACTCAATACAGACAAGGACAACCTATATCTAAAGTCGTTAGTTTCTATAACAGTTTTAGCATATAAATCAAGGTTTAATGCAGCACACCTAGCCTGGTGTCCGTTGTTACTAAAAGTCCACTCCACAAATGAAAACGCCCTTTCTTCAAACAGGTGTCTAGATAATCCAGAATTTTCAGCCCACCATCCAGCCATTAATCAACAGTAATAGTAAAGTAATAAATAACACAACACATTCAATAATTATCACACAGGGACAAACTTCTTGTTTACCATCCCACAATCAACATTATATTTACGTCATTTAGCAGACGCTCTTATCCAGAGCGACTGCATAATTTTTTTTTCATACTGGCCCCCCGTGGGAATCGAACCCACAACCCTGGCGTTGCAAACGCCATGCTCTACCAACTGAGCTACACAGGACTAAATATCCAGGACAAACTTCTCGTTTACCGTCCTGTCACTCAATTACAGGCCTTTACTCATATAACCATTGGCTTTATACTTGGATTTGCCCTGAATCCTATCACCAAGTCAACATATACATATTCACACCTAGGAATTTCTAACTATCACCTAGGTGGTCTGTGTCAGTTTCCAACAGGTTTGTCAATTAATAATTCAGTAATAAATCAATATATACCCCAATGTAGGTTTCGTCTCTTAAATTAACAGCATACTGTGAGTGAGGTGCCACTTACGTGTCAGAATGAGTCAACAACCACACAGTGCTTTATTCAAATTACAGACTTTAGATATAACAGGCGTCTGCTTACCTTTAGATAATTTGGTTGGGCGGCACAGTGGGTCGACGCTAGCGAGCTTGCCAGGAGTGAGTGACCACCCGCCGTTGGGGGGTATTGTGTGTAGGCCAGTGACACCCAAAATCTCAATTTAATCTATTTTAAATTGAGGCTGAAACACAACAAAATGTGGAAAAAGTCAAGGAGTGTGAATACTTTCGAAGGCACTGTATATTAGGGGGGTATTGTGTGTAGGCCAGTGACACCAAAATCTCAATTTAATCTATTTTAAATTGAGGCTGAAACACAACAAAATGTGGAAAAAGTCAAGGAGTGTGAATACTTTCGAAGGCACTGTATATTAGGGGGGGGTATTGTGTGTAGGCCAGTGACACCAAAATCTCAATTTAATCTATTTTAAATTGAGGCTGAAACACAACAAAATGTGGAAAAAGTCAAGGAGTGTGAATACTTTCGAAGGCACTATATATTAGGATGAGCTATGTCAAAAATACAGTACATACTGTACATATTGAGTAAGAAACAGTATATAAACAGTATATGAAGTGACCAGTGAATGTGAATGTAGTTTTGTGAATGTAGTTGTACGAAACGATATATGGCTATATTAACAACCCATACAATGTCATTCAGGAAAAGCTGAAGCTGGACCTAAAGCCTCTGCAGGACAAGCTGAAGATATGTACTGAGACAGAGAGGAAATAGAAGCATATTGCTCAACACACAAAGAAAGGTAAGTGTATTGGCAATGGAAGCCCAAAAATAAAATACAAATATAGTCCTTTATCTGAAATAAATTGAACAGACTTTTTAGCTTTGTGCTTTTTAAATTGGTTCATTTATTGTGTTTTCTATTAATTGTTCTAAAATGTTCTATGGATTATTCTATTTTCCTACCAAAATCATGATATTTCCAGCCCCAACCAGGTATTTTCGTTAATTAAGATGCTTCATTTTCATAGACACAATTGGTGGACACTGAGTGGCAGATAAAGGAGGAGTTTAAGAAGCTCCACCCATTTCTGAGAGATGAAGAGAAGGCCAGACTAGGTGAACTGAGGAAGGAAGAGGACCACAGAAATGAAGATCATTCAAGACCAAATCTCACCTCTTACAAAGAGTATCACTACTTTGGAACAAGGCTTAAAGAAGCAGGATTTGCGCTTTCTGAAGGTATGTACACAGTAATCCCAAAACTAGACTACAAACATTGCATGTGGCATCTGTTAGTTAGGAAACGGACATGCAATGCTTTCAGTTCAGTTTGAGGGTAAGGATTAGATAATCTGATCACCACAACAATATGCAGTGCAATCAGTATGATTGTGGGTGACCAATACCCCCAAGGAGCTGGTGCTGATTAGAATAGAGGGACATTACTGCAGCTGTTGGGATAGGATCCATTATGATGATGGCTTCAGATTTGTTTCCTTGTCTAAGGTATAATCGGTTGTTTTCTCCATAGGATTTTCCAATGTGTTCTTGACTATATTATAGCATAATATCATTAAAATTGTGTTTTTCTCTGTCTTATCTTGCTAGAGCTACAAAAGCATCCAAATGAGGTATGTCCAACATCTTTTATTTCCCAATATCATACAGTATCTGTTTGTTACTGATATAGATAACTGACTCTTCTTACACATAAACGATATGGCCTAAAAATCCCATCTCAATATTTTAATGGATGGTGTTCATGAATTGCTGGATGAAGCTTGGTGCCAAGCTCAACCCGAGTACAATTGCACTGGAACACACCAATGTACATCATGAATGCATGCAATGATTGAGCAGAAATACGAAATCAAGTGGCCATATTGGATTAGCAATAAATCAAAGCATACTCTTAATTGATAAGAGCTACTCCTAATTTTATCAAAAACCTTATAGACAGTAAGCGCAATTATAAACAAACCAATCATAACTAAACTTTCTGAGAGGATTGTGTAGCTCAATGACTTGGTTTGAAATATCTCTGAGATTATTTGGGCATTGATTTAAAACATGTTGATATCGGGTTTATTGATTTCCATTGTTTTTTGGTTAAAATGCTAACATTAGAGGTTAGGACTCTTTCCTTGTCCATTGACTCCTTACAAGGTAAGAAGAACACTCACCCATTATTATGCTTTATAGTTGTAGGGCCCAGCTGCAGTGCACACCACAGGATCCAAAGATTCTATCGGGAGTGCTCATAGATGTGGCCAAACACCTGGGTAATCTCAAATTTAGACTCTGGAAGAAGATGCTGGTGATTGTTAACCACAGTGAGTAACACTGAAAATAGAATATGTTTGTGATTAATATGATGTATTGTCGATGATAGAGTAGGTTTAACAGAAAATTGTATTTGTGTCACAACTTGTCTTTATAGTCCGTTTTCATGATGTAGCTATACCAAAGAAAAGTTATACATTGTATAGACATAGTATTTCCTTATCTTTAAGCTCCTGTGATTCTGGAACCCAACACTTCTCCCATCTTTCTCACTTTGTCTGATGATCAGTGTGTGAAACACAGGCATGCAGCAGAAGCTGCCAGATAATCCGGACCGATGCACGTTTAACGCAAATGTTTTGGGTTCTGAAGGGTTCACCTCAGGAAAGCACAGCTGGGAGGTAGAGGTGGGGAACCACCCCAGCTGGAATTTGGGTGTGGCTAAAGAGTCAATCAACAGAAAAGATAGGACATTCGCAAAACCGAAATATGGAATCTGGGCTCTAGGTTTGGAAAATATTGAGTATACAGATCCAGAGGCTAAGCTTCTTGCTCTGAAGAGGAGAGCCCAAAGGATTATGGTGCAACTCGACTACAGCGGAGGGGAATTGTCCTTCTATGACCCCCGTGACATGTCCCAAATCTACACTCACAAAGACACATTCAATGAAAGACTCTTCCCATACTTCTCTATTGGAAAATGTAAAGACGCCAGTGAACCTGGATTCATCCAGATCTTCCCGTCAAAGGTGTCTCTAAAAGTGATGTCATCGTCAAGTTAACGGAGGTATTTTTCAAAGGTAAAAGAAAGTATCTTAGAAAGCCTTTCTAGTGGGATATGGGATGTCATTCCTTGTAAAGATTCAATAAAAATGTGATGAAATGTAGTATTTCATATTTTGTAGAAATTCAACAAAATCATAATTTAAAGTCAATGAGGAATATAATTTGAACGTTTGAATAATTCAAATATACAGAGTTGGTGTCATTTGAAAACTTACCAAGTGCTTCAAAATAGTATTATGCTAATTTAACTTTTTTAACACATTTATGAAAGCAATCATAATAAAGCTTTGGGTTGAAAAAATCTGATTGGAGTTACTGTAGTACCTGATGCCAACACCAGAGGAGGCTTGTCTAACATTGGGAAAAATGTGTCCTATTCTCTGGCCTTTTATCAATTAGATTTGCTCACCTCCTGTGTCCTCTCCCCCGTCCTCTCTCGCCTCCTTTAGAAAAAGGTCAAAGTTAATCAAGGAGAGTCTGCGGGGAGAGTAAACGTGGATGGAAATGCACATGCTTGAAATGAGACCGTCCTTCTCCACTCACAAGTCATTAGGCAAATGACGTTTAGAGTGTGTGGATCCCAAAATAAATGTGTAAAGTGCTCAAAACAAATTAAGTTAGTAATGCAAGACATTTTATAGATAAAACAATAAGTAGCATTTGTTTTTAAACGTGTGCCTGTTTTTCTCCTCTGTCAAAACAAAGGGGGTGTGGCAGATTTCTAAACTCTTCCGCATATGTGTGTATCCTCAATGAAAGGTGGCTATGAAGGGGAGCAATGGTGTAAAGTACTTAAGTAAAAATACTTTAAAAAGGACTACTTAAGTAGTTTTGGGGGGTATCTGTGCTTTACTATTTATATTTTTGACTTTTATTTCACTACATTCCTAAAGAAAATCATGTACTTTTTTCTCCATACATTTACCCTGACACCCAAAAGTACTCGTTACATTTTTATGCTTAGCAGGACAGGAAAATGGTCCAATTCACACACTTATCATGAGAACATCCCTGGTCATCCCTACTACCTCTGATCTGGCAGATTCACTAAACACACATACTTAATTTGTAATGACGTCTGAGTGTTTGAGTGTACCCCTGGCTATCCATAAATTAATATAAGAAAATGATGCAGTCTGGTTTGCTTTATATAAGGAATTTGAAATGATTTATACTTTTACTTTTGATACTTAAGCATATTTTAGCAATTACATATACTTTCGATACTTAAGTATATTTAAAACCAAATACTTTTAGACTTTTACTTAAGTAGTATTTTCCTGGGTGACTTTCACTTGAGTCATTTTCTATTAAGGTATCTTTACTTTTACACAAGTATGACAATTGGGGTACTTTTTCCACCACTGGAGGGGAGGACACTCTTCCGTTTGCCTACTAACGAATTGACACTCTCCTCGACCACTCGGCCACTTATCGGTTTCCGGGTCACGGAGGAGAGAGGACGGAGGAGAGAGGATGGTCTTTTGCCCAAACGAGAATCTCCCTCTCTCATTCTCTTGTGTTAGCAGACTGCTATCCACTGCACAATTCAATCAAAATTGCACTGTAGCCTTTCACTGTAGCATATGGATACAAAATTATATTGAATACCGTTAATAGCAGGTAGACGTTTTCATATAAATGCACTCAATTAGCCATAAATACTAAATCAAAGCATTACAGGAAAATACCACTCAAAAACAATATTTTGGTATTCATTTCATTAGTCCACTTGTTAAACAATCCCAAAATGTTTTGCATGTCAGCAATCAACTTTTCAAGATATAGAACTTCAAAATACAGAAAGTGACATTTTGAATCCTTAGGTTTAATTAAAGTATCAACTGTCATATTTTATTACCGTTTATTGGCATACATTTGTGTGAAACAGAGAACATACATAAATATTACTTATTGTAAACCTAACGCATCATATTTTGTGATGCATTTCAAACTTAACCTTCTCTAAACCTTTTGTTCGGTAAAAAATATATTTTTTACATATTCATTCATTCATTCACTAAGGCAGATAAGCTAGGAAGGGTTTGACTGATTTCTCATCGGTCAACTCATCTGGCAAATGAGAAGTTTGAGAATCGTTAATTATTTGGAGACAGTGAAAACAGTGTCTTGATGCCTCTTGGCAGTTAACAGTTCTGTAAAACCATTGGTAAGGGTGGTGTTTCCTCTGAACTGAAGGCATCGAAGTGCACTAAGCTGCCCCAAAACTGGAGAAATACATTGACACAGTACTATAATACATATGCCGTGACGTGCCTTTCATTATTGTGATGACTATTATTTATTGAAAATTACCTACTATGTTTAATTGTTACTAGATTAAATTAATCATGTAACAATTAACTCATTAGGAATTTGGGGCGCCACAGGAAAAGTTATTTAACGAGTTACCGTTTCTCGAATTAACTCTAAAGCTATCTAGATATCGCTTATCATTTAACAGTCATGTATTAATCATTGACCTCATATCAGTCTCATTCTGAAAGTCATTGTCACGGTCGTTCGAGGGAGTAGACCAAGGCGCAGCGTGAGATTTGTACATCTTATTTAATTAAGTGCACACACAATAACGAAACAACAAACGATACGTGAAGTCCACGGTACAAACACAAAACCAACTGGAACAAGATCCCACAACAATTGTGGGAAAACAGCCTGTATAAATATGGCTCCCAATCAGAGACAACCAGCAACAGCTGACACTCGTTGCCTCTGATTGGGAACCACTCTGGCCAACACAGAAATACAAAACTAGAACACGACATAGAAACACAAACACATAGAAACTACACACCCTGGCTCAAACTATAGAGTCCCCAGAGCCAGGGTGTGACAGTCATAGACTCTTTAAATCTGCACGAACCCGGGTCTTACTGATCATTCCATACCACACAAATTGATTTAATTATTTATTTACTAACAATTAAAAATTGTAACACAAGATACAAACACGTACACGTTATAGGTAGGGATTAGACATTTAATACAATGAAAACGGGTCCCTAGCGGACTAACACAATATGACACTTGTTACAAAAGATGGCGAGTTAAAGAGAAAGAGAGAAACACTTCGATGCACATGGACCTACGTTCACAGTAATCCTAATACTTTGCCCGGAACAACAACTGTTGTAGAAACATGCAGTTCCTCAGCGAGGTCACTTCCTCTCTGCTTACCTCATATCAAAATAAAGGTTATCCACAAGTTCATGCTTTTTTATTTTATTTTCAAGGAATGGCGCACCTGCAGGACTTTAATTATGACATGAGGCAAGTAAGCAGAGAGAAAGTGAGTCTACAACAGAAGGGCCCAAATCTAATCAAATCAAATCAAATGTTATTTGCCACATGCGCCAAATACAACTAGTCTCGCTGCAACCGAATGGCTACTTGCTATTAGCCACTGTTAGCGTCTTCACCATTGTCCGTGGCCTGCACTACCCACCAGCCAGCTCTAGCTCTAGCCTGGACAATTTGTCGGCCAGTCTGCACAGCGTGCTATCGACCCAGAGCATATCGGATTTTCTGCCGGAATCACTGGACCCTAGCGCCGGATCATCGTAACCAGCTAGCTGCAACCAAATGGCTGTTGTCGTTGGCTAATTACCATTGCCCCTTAGCAAGCACCAGTTAGCCTTGAGCTAGCCTCGAGCCAGGCCCATCTCCCGGCTATCTACCTCTCTGTCAACCGGACGGGACCTCCTAGTGTTGACACGGAGCCCCGCCGATCCAACACGACTGGTTTACCGACGAAATCGTCTCATGTGGTTTCAACAGGCTTCCCGTTACGACGTCGACCACGAAGATCCATCTGCTAGCCCCGGCCTGCTAGCACACGCAAGCCAGGCCTCTTGCTCGCCAGTGCTGTAGCAGCCCCCGAACTACCTCCGAACTCTCCTATTGCTGTTCACTGGACCTTATGATAACTCAGCTATAGAGCTGATGCCTGCTGGACTGTTCCTTTATACGGTACCGCATCCTGTTTATGTTTAGCCTCAGCCCAAACTTTGTCGCCATTACCAGCTGTTGTCTTAGCTCTCTCGAATAACACTTGTGATTGCTTTATGCCTCTCTCCCATGTCAATATGCCTTGCTTATTGCTGTTTCGGTTATTTCTTATTGTACTATTTCACTGTAGAGCCCCCAGCCCAGCTCAACCTGCCTTAGACAGCTCCTTTGTCCCACCCCCCATACACGTGGAGACCGACTCAATTGGTGCCTCCAGTGATGCTATCTCTTTCATTGTTACCCAACGCTTAGGTTTACCTCCATTGTACTCATATCCTTCCATATCCTTGTCTGTACATAATGCCCTGAATCTATTCTACAATGCCTGGAAATCTGCCCCTTTTTTTCTCTGTACCCAACGCACTAGAAGACCAGTTCTTAAAGCCTTTAGCCGTATCCTTATTCTACTCCTCCTCTGTTCCTCTGGTGATGTAGAGGTTAACCCAGGCCCTGTAGCCCCCAGTATCACTCCTACTCCCCAGGCGTTATTATTTGTTGACTTCTGTAACCGTAAAAGCCTTGGTTTCTTGCACGTTAATATCCAAAGCCTCCTCCCTAAGTTTTAGTTATTCACTGCGTTAGCACACTCCGCTAACCCTGATGTTCTAGCAGTGTCTGAATCCTGGCTTAGGAAGGCCACCAAAAATTCAGAAATGTCCATCCCCAACTACAACATTTTCCGTCTCGATAGAACTGCCAAAGGGGGTGGGGTTGCAATCTACTATAGAGATAGCCTGCAGAGCTCTATCACACTATCCAGGTCTGTGCCCAAACAGTTTGAGCTTCTACTTCTAAAAATCCACCTTTCCAGAAATAAGTCTCTCACTGTTGCCGCTTGCTACAGACCCCCCTCAGCCCGAGCTGTGCCCTGGACACCATATGTGAACTGATTGCCCCCCATCTATCCTCAGAGTTCGTACTGCTTGGTGACCTAAACTGGGATATGCTTAACACCCCGGCCAACCTACAATCTAAACTAGATGCCCTCAATCTCACACAAATTATCAATGAACCTACCAGGTACAACCCAAAATCTGTAAACATGGGTACCCTCATAGATATCATCCTGACAAATTTACCCTCTAAATACACCTCCGCTGTCTTCAACCAGGATCTCAGCGATCACTGCCTTATTGCCTGCGTCCGTAATGGGTCCGCGGTCAAACGACCACCCCTCATCACTGTCAAACGCTCCCCCCGCTTCTCCTTTACACAAATTCAGACAGCTGATGCTGTCTGGACCCCTACAAATCAGCTGGGCTAGACAATCTGGACCCTTTCTTTCTAAAATTAGCCGCCGAAATTGTCGCAACCCCTATTACTAGCCTGTTCAACCTCTCTTTCGTAACGTCTGAGATCCCCAGAGATTGGAAAGCTGCCGCGGTCATCCCCCTCTTCAAAGGGGGTGACACTCTAGATCCAAACTGTTACAGACCTATATCCATCCTGCCCTGCCTTTTGAAAGTTTTTGAAAGCCAAGTTAACAAACAGATCACCGACCATTTTGAATCCCACCGTACCTTTTCCGCTATGCAATCCGGTTTCCGAGCTGGTCATGGGTGCACCTCAGCCACGCTCAAGGTCCTAAACGATATTATAACTGCGATCGATAAAAGTCAGTACTGCGCAGCCGTCTTCATCGACCTGGCCAAGGCTTTCGACTCTGTCAACCACCGCATTCTTATTGGCAGACTAAATAGCCTTGGTTTCTCAAATGACTGCCTCGCCTGGTTCACCAACTACTTCTCAGATAGAGTTCAATGT
Source organism: Coregonus clupeaformis (assembly GCF_020615455.1). Classification (NCBI taxonomy): domain Eukaryota; kingdom Metazoa; phylum Chordata; class Actinopteri; order Salmoniformes; family Salmonidae; genus Coregonus; species Coregonus clupeaformis. Next base: position 34,241,617 of record NC_059199.1, read on the forward strand.
GTCAAATCGGAGGGCCTGTTGCCTGGACCTCTGGCAGTCTCTATGGGGGTGCCACAGGGTTCAATTCTCGGGCCGACTCTATTCTCTGTGTATATCAAAGATGTCGCTCTTGCTGCTGGTGACGCTCGGATTTACCTCTATGCGGATGACACCATTTTGTATACATCTGGCCCTTCATTGGACACTGTGTTAACAAACCTCCAAACAAGCTTCAACGCCATACAACACTCCTTCCGTAGCCTCCAACTGCTCTTAAACACTAGTAAAACTAAATGCATGCTTTTCAACCGAACACTGCTTGCACCCGCCCATCCAACTAGAATCACTACTCTCGGCGGGTCTGACCTAGAGTATGTGGACAACTACAAATACCTAGGTGTCTGGTTAGACTGTAAACTCTCCTTCCAGACTCACATTAAGCATCTCCAATCAAAAGTTAGATCTAGAATTGCCTTCCTATTTCGCAACAAAGCCTCCTTCACTCATGCTGCCAAACATGCCCTCGTAAAACTGACTATCCTACCGATCCTTGACTTCGGCGATGTCATTTACAAAATAGCCTTCAACACTCTACTCAGCAAATTGGATGTAGTCTATCACAGTGCCATCCGTTTTGTCACCAAAGCCTCATATACTACCCACCATTGTGACCTGTACGCTCTTGTTGGCTGGCCCTCACTACATATTCGTCGCCAAACCCACTGGCTCCAGGTCATCTATAAATCACTGCTAGGCAAATCCCTGTCTTATCTTAGCTCACTGGTCACAATAGCAACACCCACCCGTAGTCTGCGCTCCAGCAGGTATATCTCACTGGTCATCCCCAAAGCCAACACCTCCTTTGGCTGCCATTCCTTCCAGTTCTCTGCTGCCAATGACTGGAACGAACTGCAAAAATCTCTGAAGCTGGAGACCCTTATCTCTCTCACTAACTTTAGGCGTCAGTTGTCAGAGCAGCTTACCGATCACTACACCTGTACACAGCCCATCTGTAATTAGCCCATCCAACTACCTCATCCCCATATTGTTATTTATTTTGCTAATTTGCACCCCAGTATCTCTATTTGCACATCATCTTTTGCACATCTATCATTCCAGTGTTAATACGAAATTGTAACTATTTTGCACTATGGCCTATTTATTGCCTTACCTCCATAATTTACTACATTCGCACACACTGTATATATATTTTCTGTTGTATCTTTGACTTTATGTTTTGTTTACACCATATGTAACTCTGTGTTGTTTTTATCGCACTGCTTTGCTTTATCTTGGAAAGGTCGCAGTTGTAAATGAGAACTTGTTCTCAGCTGGCTTACCTGGTTAAATAAAGGTAAAATAAAAATAAATAAAATGGCATGTTCTCTCAAAACTTGAGACATCTATGGCATTGTGTCGTGTGACAAAACTGCACATTTTAGAGTGGCCTTTTATTGTCCCCAGCACAAGGTGCACCTGTGTAATGATCATGCTGTTTAATAAGCTTCTTGATATGCCACACTGTCAAGTGGATGGATTACCTTGGCAAAGGAGAAATGCTCATTAACAGAGTTATAAACAAATTTGTGCACAACATTTGAGAGAAATAAGGTTTGTGTGCATATGGAACATTTCTGGGATCTTTTATTTCAGCTCACTTAACACTTAACATGTTGCATTTATATTTTTGTTCAGTATAGTAGTGTGTAAATGCTAGCGTTGCTAAGAGCAGCTACTAGCTAGCTAGCTACTGGACATATTTGGGGCGTGTTCGTAAATTCACTCTGGCTATCTACTCAGATTTCAGAGAAATAGAAAACTGTGTCCGAACTGTTAAATTGTTGTTTTGACTTTCCATGTGCCGAACCATCTAAGGGAATCTGTGAGAGTCATGCAGCCTCTCCATAGTATTGCGAAATGTAGTGTATTGAATGAGTAACCAGCACAAGGCACCTCATTGTTGGGTAGTATATAGGACCGGTTGCCTGGACACAGATTAAACCTAGTCCTGGACTATGAAGCATATTCAATGGAGATTCCCCATTTAGAGTGTTTTTAGTCCAGGACTAGGTTTAATCTGTGTCCAGGAAACCGAGCCATAATGTATCATTTGGGTTAATGTAGAGGACTAGCTTCAGAGCTTTTTGTTTGTCAAAAGGGATGGAGGGTAGTTTAGTAGGAGGTCTCTGAGAGAGATGGAGGGTAGTTTAGTAGGAGGTATCTGAGAGGGATGGAGGGTAGTTTAGTAGGAGGTCTCTGAGAGGGATGGAGGGTAGTTTAGTAGGGGGTCTCTGAGAGGGATGGAGGGTAGTTTAGTAGGGGGTCTCTGAGAGGGATGGAGGGTAGTTTAGTAGGGGGTCTCTGAGAGGGATGGAGGGTAGTTTAGTAGGAGGTCTCTGAGAGGGATGGAGGGTAGTTTAGTAGAGGAGGTCTCTGAGAGGGATGGAGGGTAGTTTAGTAGGGGGTCTCTGAGAGGGATGGAGGGTAGTTTAGTAGGGGGTCTCTGAGAGGGATGGAGGGTAGTTTAGTAGGGGGTCTCTGAGAGGGATGGAGGGTAGTTTAGTAGGAGGTCTCTGAGAGGGATGGAGGGTAGTTTAGTAGGGGGTCTCTGAGAGGGATGGAGGGTAGTTTAGTAGGGGGGTCTCTGAGCGGGATGGAGGGTAGTTTAGTAGGGGGGTCTCTGAGAGGGATGGAGGGTAGTTTAGTAGGAGGTCTCTGAGAGGGATGGAGGGTAGTTTAGCAGGAGGTCTCTGAGAGGGATGGAGGGTAGTTTAGTAGGGGGTCTCTGAGAGGGATGGAGGGTAGTTTAGTAGGGGGTCTCTGAGAGGGATGGAGGTAGTTTAGTAGGAGGTCTCTGAGAGGGATGGAGGGTAGTTTAGTAGGAGGTCTCTGAGAGGGATGGAGGGTAGTTTAGTAGGAGGTCTCTGAGAGGGGTGGAGGGTAGTTTAGTAGGGGGGTCTCTGAGAGGGATGGAGGGTAGTTTAGTAGGAGGGTCTCTGAGAGGGATGGAGGGTAGTTTAGTAGGAGGTCTCTGAGAGGGATGGAGGGTAGTTTAGTAGGGGTCTCTGAGAGGGGTGGAGGGTAGTTTAGTAGGGGTCTCTGAGAGGGATGGAGGGTAGTTTAGTAGGGGGTCTCTGAGAGGGATGGAGGGTAGTTTAGTAGGGGTCTCTGAGAGGGATGGAGGGTAGTTTAGTAGAAGGTCTCTGAGAGGGATGGAGGGTAGTTTAGTAGGGGTCTCTGAGAGGGATGGAGGGTAGTTTAGTAGGGGTCTCTGAGAGGGGTGGAGGGTAGTTTAGTAGGGGTCTCTGAGAGGGATGGAGGGTAGTTTAGTAGGGGTCTCTGAGAGGGGTGGAGGGTAGTTTAGTAGAAGGTCTCTGAGAGGGATGGAGGGTAGTTTAGTTGGGGTCTCTGAGAGGGATGGAGGGTAGTTTAGTAGGGGTCTCTGAGAGGGATGGAGGGTAGTTTAGTAGGGGGTCTCTGAGAGGGGTGGAGGGTAGTTTAGTAGAAGGTCTCTGAGAGGGATGGAGGGTAGTTTAGTAGGGGTCTCTGAGAGGGATGGAGGGTAGTTTAGTAGGGGGTCTCTGAGAGGGATGGAGGGTAGTTTAGTAGGGGTCTCTGAGAGGGATGGAGGGTAGTTTAGTAGGGGTCTCTGAGAGGGATGGAGGGTAGTTTAGTAGGGGTCTCTGAGAGGGATGGAGGGTAGTTTAGTAGGGTAGTTTATCTCCTATTGTGCAGTACACTGTGTCTAGTTTGTTGACATTTTTGTAGCTATAATTGACTGTCTTACTTCTGTAGTTCTCCATACAACCAGCTGGATGTGACAGAAGTTACTGAAATTGAGATTTGTTAATATGACTTATCTTATTAATAATTAGACATACAGTGTATAAATTAGAAAAATGATTATAGAAAAATATTTATATACTCAGATGACTGATTGGTTGGTTGGTTGCTGGAATAGTTGATTGATTGATTGGGTCCAATTCAGGAAGTAAACTGAAAGTCAAATTTAATAATTCAATCAATGACTTCTCAAGTCAGTTCAATGGAAATGCACCGTAACAGGTAATGGCGCATGTGCATAAATATTGCAGAATTCAGATATGACATCATTGTTTTAGCATTATCCACTGAGTTTTGAAATTACGGCGCACGACATGGTTCAATGTGCCAATAAAGCACAATCTACTTTTTCAAATGTCCGGCGTCTTGAAGCTAAAATTGATATCATGTATATTGTGCTAATGAACATACAAAGAAATATTAACGGAGAGCAATGTAAAATACACAGAAATTAGCCAAACAAAGAATGTGTGGTAAGTGCATGGAGGCCGCCATCTTTATGGACCTCCTCTGTTGTCACATCTATTTTCTATGCAAACTTGCTAAATGTTGACCAAAGATCACTGGACAAATTAATGGAAACATACAGTGGGGGAAAAAAGTATTTAGTCAGCCACCAATTGTGCAAGTTCTCCCACTTAAAAAGATGAGAGAGGCCTGTAATTTTCATCATAGGTACACGTCAACTATGACAGACAAATTGAGGAAAAAATCCTGAAAAATCACATTGTAGGATTTTTATGAATTTATTTGCAAATTATGGTGGAAAATAAGTATTTGGTCACCTACAAACAAGCAAGATTTCTGGCTCTCACAGACCTGTAACTTCTTTAAGAGGCTCCTCTGTCCTCCACTCGTTACCTGTATTAATGGCACCTGTTTGAACTTGTTATCATTATAAAAGACACCTGTCCACAACCTCAAACAGTCACACTCCAAACTCCACTATGGCCAAGACAAAAGAGCTGTCAAAGGACACAAGAAACAAAATTGTAGACCTGCACCAGGCTGGGAAGACTGAATCTGCAATAGGTAAGCAGCTTGGTTTGAAGAAATCAACTGTGGGAGCAATTATTAGGAAATGGAAGACATACAAGACCACTGATAATCTCCCTCGATCTGGGGCTCCACGCAAGATCTCACCCGTGGGGTCAAAATGATCACAAGAACGGTGAGCAAAAATCCCAGAACCACACGGGGGACCTAGTGAATGACCTGCAGAGAGCTGGGACCAAAGTAACAAAGCCTACCATCAGTAACACACTATGCGCCAGGGGACTCAAATCCTGCAGTGCCAGACGTGTCCCCCTGCTTCAAGCCAGTACATGTCCAGGCCCGTCTGAAGTTTGCTAGAGTGCATTTGGATGATCCAGAAGAGGATTGGGAGAATGGCATATGGTCAGATGAAACCAAAATAGAACTTTTTTGGTAAAAACCTCAACACGTCGTGTTTGGAGGACAAAGAATGCTGAGTTGCATCCAAAGAACACCATACCTACTGTGAAGCATGGGGGTGGAAACATCATGCTTTGGGCTGTTTTTTCTGCAAAGGGACCAGGACGACTGATCCGTGTAAAGGAAAAGAATGAATGGGGCCATGTATCGTGAGATTTTGAGAGAAAACCTCCTTCCATCAGCAAGGGCATTGAAGATGAAATGTGGCTGGTTCTTTCAGCATGACAATGATCCCAAACACACCGCCCGGAACGAAGGAGTGGCTTCGTAAGAAGCATTTCAAGGTCCTGGAGTGGCCTAGCCAGTCTCCAGTTCTCAACCCCATAGAAAATCTTTGGAGGGGAGTTGAAAGTCCGTGTTGCTCAGCGACAGCCCCAAAACATCACTGCTCTAGAGGAGATCTGCATGGAGGAATGGGCCAAAAATACCAGCAACAGTGTGTAAAACCTTGTGAAGACTTACAGAAAACGTTTGACCTGTGTCATTGCCAACACAGGGTATATAACAAAGTATTGAGAAACTTTTGTTATTGACCAAATACTTATTTTCCACCATAATTTGCAAATAAATTCATTAAAAATCCTACAATGTGATTTTCTGTATTTTATTTCTCTCATTTTGTCTGTTCTAGTTGACGTGTACCTATGATGAAAATTACAGGCCTCTCTCATCTTTTTAAGTGGGAGAACTTGCACAATTGGTGGCTGACTAAATACTTTTTTCCCCCACTGTAGCTATGGAGAGGGATGGAGGGGAAATGGGGCAATGCATCGCAGTGCTAGCTGTGCCACTAGAGATCCTGGTTCGAATCCAGGCTCTGTCGTAGCCGGCCGCAACCGGGAGACCCATGGGGCGGCGCACAATTGGCCCAGCGTCGTTCAGGGTAGGGGAGGGAATGGCCGGCAGGGATGTAGCTCAGTTGGTAGAGCATGGCGTTTGCAACGCCAGGGTTGTGTGTTCGATTCCCACGGGGGGCCAGTATGAAAAAAATATATAAAAAATATAATGTATCCACTTACAGTACTAACTGTAAGTCGCTCTGGATAAGCGCGTCTGCTAAATGACTAAAATGTAAAATGTAAATGTACATTCACTTGACTCTCTAAAGAGACTGAAAAAAGAAGGTCCGTCCTTGTGTCCTTGCCTAAGTTATACTCATCTAAATTCCATGTTTTAATGATTCAAGTGTTTTACTGTTGATCATGGTTTTCAAGGGGTACAATGGCTGAAATGCACTTGAGATGGTCACCTAGCCTAATCACAGATGTATTGTTATAAGAATATCTCTGATAAATGTCAGTAACTGCTTGTGTATTAAAGGCCATCATGACCAATGACTCCTGAGAACCAATGAGAACTATCAAGGTGTTGTTTGGTATTGGACGATGAGGCACAAAAGGTCCTTATACTTTTCATGCCAACTTTCCAAGTTTCTATTGTCACGTGCACAAGTACAGTGAAATGCCTTTCTTTTCCATTACCCCAGCACGCCGTTGTCAGCTGTCCACTTCAGTTCCAATCGCTGCAGCTCAACGGCGCGGCAGCAGGAAGAAGTATCAGCCTCCATCTCTTCACCTAATTGGTTTGGGGATTTGAACCAGATACCTTTTGGTTACTGGCCCAACACGCTTTACCACTAGGCTGCCTGCCACCCCAGTGAAAATGGGTGGAATTGAGTTCATAGAGATCATAGAGAGTTTATTTATTTTTACTTGAGGTATGTCTTTTGTATTGGTGATCCAGAAAGGCACCGAACCAATACATTTGTTTATTATTGTAAGCAATGGTTATTTATTCAAGCCTTGAATGCTCATTTTTTTATATAGGGCAATTCACGGCCTTGTAATATTTTTTGCTCAAATGCATTTGTTAGGGAATTCTGTTGAGACCTCATAGGGCGGCAGTGGACATCTGATATGACTATGCATTGTAGCCATTCATCAGCCCGGCTTTTAGCAGGCTCGGGATCCTCGACTAAATCAATAGGGAAATAGATCTGTGAGTGACCAACACTAATGTTCCATAGCCTATTCTCAGCCTCTCTTATTCTTTCTTTCAGGACCAACTGGAAACAAACAACCTCTACTAAAACAGCCCAACCCCTATAGTTTTACCATCAAAATGATTTTGTCTTTGTGGACTCACTGTGTTACAATTTCCTGATCCATTTGTTGATGCCCTGCAATTGTGGTGGTGCTTGGGTTACTGTGCCGCTGACATAGTACTCCTCAGCGCCATCCATTATTAAAGGCCTAAAACTTTCAGATGGGCAGCAGGTCTTGCTGAAGGTGCCGCACAGACAACAAAAGTTCACAGGTGGGAGCTGAACACCTTTATTTGGGATTCAAAGTGGGTAGCTAAGGATGTCGAAGAGAAGATGGGTGGAATTCAAGATCTGCCAGACCATAAGCTGCTCAGCTCCCGTCAGCGGAAGACACAGACCCCCTTCTCCTGCTGCTGCTGGTATGTAGATGTCACTGTCTGTGTAGAAGCTTCAAAAGTTTGGTGTTTCTTTTCTGTGAGCTTTCTTGACCTAAATCACATTTACAATGCTGATTATCAGGGTTTGCATGGCTTCCCAGCTCAATGGAGAATCCAGAGAATGTCCCTAAATGCTATAAGTGGTATAACTTGTGATGGGGTTGGGGTGGAAGCAATGAGTGTAAATGTCAGACAGACATGTTCTATGACTGTGCAAAGTGTGCTCTAATTTTGTATTCGTTTAAATACCACAATTGCAGAAATAATCATATGGAGAGATCACTATAAATTCGTCATCATATTATTATTTATATTTTTTTACACTAAGCTCAGTTTGAACAATATTGTGAATGTTTTAGATCTGTTCATTTTAACTGGGGCAATGTGAAATGAATCCTGATGAGCGATTGTGCGACACAGTGACCTTGTTTGCACCTCCACTCCACAGAAAAGAGAATATGTATTTACTGATGCAAATGATTTCAATCTATAATCAATGTATATTTTATTTGTGTACACACAGTATGTTTTCCTCTGTAAAAAAAATAATAAAATAACACGTTTTGAACTGTGAGTGACATTCCAACGTTCCCAACCGGGCGTAGCTTGCAGAAAACAACCACCTACGTGACGTCATCACAATCAGTCTCGTGTTTACGTGGAGAACATGGCGTCGGAGATGTGGCTGTAGCAAGGAGTCTGTTCCTAATGCAAGCCTGTCGCAGTGATTTGAGACCATTAGCAAACAAATTGAATGTCAACAGACAGACACTTTCCCCACAGACTCTGGACGTATTCGCTGACACTTCGCATGAAGCCATTTTCCTCTTCTCTCAGCCACAGGGACAACGGTAATGGAAGACGAGGAGAGGCAAAAGAAGCTCGAGGCCGGCAAGGCAAAGGTATGATAGCACTAGCTAGCTAGCCGTGGTCAATTATTTCTCTGTGATGCAAACGTTTCTACTAGTCAGGCTTGGGAACCACATTTATTGCTGCACGTGCTCAGTAATACATTGGCCTATGTAGTTTTATTTAGTAGCTGTTTTGGGAGCCCCTTCCGTACGTCTTCCTCTCCTTGTCAGCTGTCACTACTAGAAAACATGTGCCCTAATGGATGACAGCCCGGGGGCTTGGGTGTCTGGGTTAGCAAGCTATCCAGACTTACTTTGTCATGCGACGTTCCATTGGTATCTCATAGAAACGTGCTGTTTCTTCATAAAATCTTAGCAGTTTTGAAGAAAAGTATGAATGTTAGCTAACTAACCAGTTCAGCCTTTCTTGTCCACGTCAGGCTTTATTAACGTCACGTGATTAAAAGGTTGCGATTATTGTGTGACAGGTTTTTCAGGACATGGCCCTAGTTAGCTTAAAGCATACGATCGTTACACCTTAACAACCAGTGTTACAAATGAGTTCATAACTGAACGATGTAAAGAAAAAAGTGCCAACAGCTTATCTCATGCCATGCAGAAGGGAGGGATATCACACAAGCTCTGCTCTCCATGAAATCGATCAAGCTTGGCAATGCAATGTATGCTCACATCACTGCATACTATTTAAATGTATGTATTATTTCAACCAGTCATTGCATTTTCAATACAAATTCGAAGTATACAGTGAACTGGCACAGTATTTTTTGGTGTTTTATTAGGATCCCCATTAGCTGTTGTGAAAGCAGCAGCTACTCTTCCTGGGGTCCACAGTAAGATGATAAGAACACACCCTCATAGTCAACTGAGAGGGATGATAAATCACTTCCCTGCTAGAGTCTAAAAATACAAAAGGGAGCTTGGAGGCAGATGGAAGGAAAGTAGACTGGACTCTTACGGCAGGTCCTTTCAGAATTTGAGGTTACTGACCCTTGCCGTGTCATTCCTCTGCCTTAATCCCTTGACAGGTTTACGCCCTAATGCACAATACCATGACTTGGCACCACTTCACCACCAATACCTATGATGCTAGAGGTTTATTTTGAGTCAGTAGTATTTATGCAGTATTTGAAGAGAAGGCTAGATGCTATTGAAAGGGAAAACACAAACTACTTTGGAAGGCGCTAATCAAAACTAGCCTATCAATTGGCTAGACTATATTTAAATGCTCAGTAATGTTAGCAGTAAGGATTTTGAATGAGACAAGTCTTTCTGTAGTCTACCTGTGATGATTCAATTCCGGCTACCGTAGTAAGCATAGGAAGGCCATATGGTTCTTTACCATAGTCATACATAGTTTGGTAACAAACATTCCATAACAGTAAAGATCTAGCTAGGCTAATTTGCATTCTTTAGGATGTAATTGTCTTGCAATGATATGTGTCAATATGGCCAAACTGTGTTTGCACAACTCTGACATTATGGCTGACCTAGTCACCCACATGTAACCTGGCTTTACTCCCTCCTGTCATCACTTCTCCACCTGTTTTTTTATTTGCCATTGACTTAACCTTACCATTGATCATTGATAATCTTTGGCATGAACCTTGAACAAAAATTTCAGACTTATAGGCTTTCTCCAGCCAGGTGAACTGTGTGGAAATAGCAATAGATTAAGAGGATTTAGGCCTACTGGTCCAATTGGTTTAAATGTGTTAAATTGTTTGATGGACCTTGGCATACGAAGTCTGATTATTTTGTTCGTCAGAAATGTAAAGTTGACCTCTTGTCTACCAAATCCGAACACCAATTTTCACTTGACTGTCATTAGAAATGCTACAGGGTGGTTGCAAAAGTATAGGCCTAGGCCATCTAGGATTCAAAGAAATGTAATGACTCTCAGATTCTCAATTGAGAAAAAGTCTCTCCTCGACTCATCCGTCCTCCTCTCCCCCGTGACCCAGAAACAGATAAGTGGTTGAGGGGAGTGTTCGTTCGTTAGTAGGCTAACAGAGTATTCTCCCCTCCTCGATTACCTACTTCGGCAGAAGATACACAAGTATCCTCCCGGCGGCTAGCGAGGAAGTGTTTTAAAATCTGCCACACCCCCTTTGAATCAGCTGTTGGAGAAAAACATGCACACATTTAAAAACGATACACTACTTATCCTTTTAGCTATAAAATATATTGCACAACTAGCTACATTTGTTTTTATCACTTTACACATTTATTTTGGGATTCCACCCCTGTAAACGTCATTTGCCTGATGACGCGCGAATGGAGAAAGATTCTCATTTCATACAAGCGCATGTCCTCGCCTCTGCTCCTCGACTACCTTTGTCCGATTTCAAAAGGAGGCGAGGAGAGGACGGATCAGAAAACGAGGAGTCGAGCAAAACCAATTGAGAATCTTCCTATAAACCATGGATGGGCAACTACAGTCCTCGGGGGCCTGATTGGTGTCACACATTTGCCCCAGCTAACACACCTGACTCCAATAATCAACTAATCATGATCTTCAGTTTAGAATGCACCATTCCGGCCCCCGAGGACTGGAGTTGCCCATCCCTGCTATAAACCAACATGCATGGCATTTATACAGTGGGCCAGTTCAAGCTGCTTGATGCTCAATTTGATGTTTTGAACTCCTATTGTTCACATATTACCTTGGAGGTAATAGGCCTTTTTGTCTCACTGACCTTTCCTAGCGCATTTAAATTAGTAAGCGCTCGGCTATTCGTTAAACACACAGATATGCTTAGAACTGTCTTACATCTGTTCACCAAATGTGTCTTTAGATAAATAGACAAACAGAGTAGTATCAAAGACATTTCTTCATGGGACCTGGCTGGCCTCAATGAGATTGAATGACTAGAGTTAGCGCAATGACATGCTAGCTGTTCCCATAGACTTCCATTAATTGAGAATGTCCATTTAAAAGCGCGTCACGGCAGAAATTATATAGATTTTTATAGCAATTTTTAAAAACATATTTTTTTATAAATGCTCAGTGAATATAGAGGAAACACTGGACTCCCATGACCTTGAATTCCATCAAATCACATTTTATGGTAATCAACCTAAGTGGAGGCTCAAATATCTTCCATATTCTTGAAGTGTGTGATCTACAATCAAGCAGGATCATTTAATCTGTGAATGCACAACCTTGCATCCGGAAATTGTGCCTTGGAAACGAACATCACCACTAGACACTTAATTGGTATGCTGCATATAGTACTAGTCCTAAAACACTTTAAAAATACTAGCCTATTTGAGACCATAGTAGACCCAGACCTAGCCCATACTTTTCCTGTTTCCCATTCACCCAGGCGGCTTTATCAAACCTCATGGGTTTTACAGAGCATATAGCCTAGCCTCATAGTGAATTCCACACCATCTTTCTGCACCTTCAACAATGACAGCCAGGTCGATATGCATTTGATGTAAAGTGTGTACCTTTCACTAATGAAACAACATGAACATCCGTCGACCCCCTCTGCTCCATGTTGTGGTAATTGTGCCTCAACAGTTGCTCCTTTCACCATTTTCTTGCATGTCCTAATATTATGCTAAATATTTAAAGGACTGGAGCCATCATGTACTAAGTTTGTGCCTGAGGAGAATCATAAAACCTACCACTTCAGATGATCTTTGGAGCCCAGAGGCCCAAAAGGCTCTGCCTGAGGAGAATCATAAAACCTACCACTTCAGATGATCTTTGGAGCCCAGAGGCCCAAAAGGCTGTCGCTCAAAAAGAATTCAGAAGAGCCTCTCCATGCTCTGCAGTGGAGAACTGTTGGAAACATTAAAGACGTTTCTTTTATTTCCGTTGCAATGCTGGCCTTTTTAGATCATTGATGTTTTATTTTTAGCCCCCATGAGACTTCATTGCATGTAGCCTATGCTTTTTTTTGATGGTGTCGGAGTCACTACAGTGTCTTCAGAAAATATTAATACTCCTTGACTTCCTGAATTCAAAATGGATTAATTTTATATTTTTTCTCACCAATCTACTCACAATACCCCATAATGTATTGCTGAACAATTAGTGCTTTTTGAGGTCGGTTCGATTATTTAAAAAAAATCACGTTTTTGATTTCAATTATTATTTAAAAAATTTAATGCATTATGAAATGGAGCTTTTTAATGGAAATTCCAAAGCCAAAAATAGTGAGCATTCAATTGTCAAAACATTTACAATATTCCATTGTCTCTGTCAGGTCCACATTAGTTAGACATCAATAGAAAAATAGGAAATTACTATGAAATAATAAAATATTTCAGTTGTGTATATTACTTAGTTTTTATTTGATTACTTTATTATTTTTCATTACTTAAAGTCATCTCATCTCTGCTCCGGCAGTAGCAGTCTGCCAGCCAAACCTAACGTTATCTATGGGCTTCCCATACTGTACTGCCTTTAGTCATCCTATTTAGTTGGCCTACCTAAGTAGCCCATGCTGCAGAGCTGTCTGACGAAATCATTTTACTAGTTCTTCAAAGTAGATAAGGCATACTTTCACAGACTCTCTGTCCCTCTCGTCGTTGTGTTCTGTACATTCCTCTCTCATGCGGTCTGTGTGTATCTAACCTAACATAGCAGGCGTAAAAGTGTATCTGTCCAGAGATCTAAAGTTTCTAAAGTGGTCCTCTGTAGCTCAATTGGTAGAGCATGGCGCTTGTAACGCCAGGGTAGTGGGTTCGATCCCCGGGACCACCCATACGTAAAAATGTATGCACACATGACTGTAAGTCGCTTTGGATAAAAGCGTCTGCTAAATGGCATATTATTATTATTATTTTAAAGTCTATGACTAGGGTGGCTGGAGTCTTTTACAATTTTAAGGGCCTTCCTCTGACACCGCCTGGTATAGAGGTCCTGGATGGCAGGAAGCTTGGCCCCAGTGATGTACTGGGCCGTTGCGGTCGGAGGCCGAGCATTTGCCATACCAGACGGTGATGCAACCAGTCAGGATGCTCTCGATGGTGCAGCTGTAGAACTTTATGAGGATCTGAGGACCCATGCCAAATCTTTTCAGTCTCCTGAGGGGGAATAGGCTTTGTCGTGCCCTCTTCATGACTGTCTTGGTCTGTTTGGACCATAATAGTTAGTTTGTGATGTGGACACCAAGGAACTTGAAGCTCTCAACCTGTTCCACTACAGCCTCGTCGATGAGAATGGGGGCGTGCTCAGTCCTCTTTTTTTTCCTGTAGTCCACAATCATCTCCTTTGTCTTGATCACGTTGAGGGAGAGATTGTTATCCTGGCACCACACGGCCAGGTCTCTGACCTCCTCCTTATAGGCGGTCTCATCGTTGTCGGTGATCAGGCCTACCACTGTTGTGTCGTCGGCAAACTTAATGATGGTGTTGGAGTCGTGCCTGGCCATGCAGTCATGGGTGAACAGGGAGTACAGGAGGGGACTGAGCACGCACCCCTGAGGGGCCCCCGTGTTGAGGATCAGTGTGGCAGATGTGTTGTTACCTACCCTTACCACCTGTGGGCGGCCCGTCAAGAAGTCCAGGATCCAGTTGCAGAGGGAGGTGTTTAGTCCCAGGATCCTTAGCTTAGTGATGAGCTTTGAGGGCACTATGGTGTTGAACGCTGAGCTGTAGTCAATTAATAGCATTGTCACGTAGGTGTTCCTCTTGTCCAGGTGGGAAAGGGCAGTGTGGAGTGCAACAGAGATTGCATCATCTGTGGATCTGTTGGGGTGGTATGCAAATTGGAGTGGGTCTAGGGTTTCTGGGATAATGGTGTTGATGTGAGCCATGACCAGCCTTTCAAAGCACTTCATGGCTACAGACATGAGTGCTACGGGTCGGTAGTCATTTAGGCAGGTTATCTTAGTGTCCTTGGGTACGGGGACTATGGTGGTCTGCTTGAAACATGTTGGTATTACAGACTGTCAGGGACATGTTGAAAATGTCATTGAAGACACTTGCCAGTTGGTCAGCACATGCTCGGAGTACATGTCCTGGTAATCCGTCTGGCCCTGCGGCCTTGTGAATGTTGACCTGCTTAAAAGTCTTACTCACATTGGCTACGGAGAGCGTGATCACATAGTCATCCGGAACAGCTGGTGCTCTCATGCATGCTTCAGTGTTGCTTGCCTCGAAGCGAGCGTAGAAGTGGTTTAGCTCGTCTGGTAGGCTTGTGTCACTGGGCAGCTCGCAGCTATGCTTCCCTCTGTAGTCTGTAATAGTTTTCAAGCCCTGCCACATCCGACAAGCGTCAGAGCCGGTGTAGTACGATTCAATCTTAGTCCTGTATTGACTCTTTGCCTGTTTGATGGTTCGTCGGAGGGCATAGCGGGATTTCTTATAAGCGAGTCCCGCTCCTTGAAAGCGGCAGCTCTACCCTTTAGCTCAGTGTGGATGTTGCCTGTAATTCATGGCTTCTGGTTGGGGTATGTACGTACGGTCACTGTTGGGACGACGTCATCGATGCACTTATTGATGAAGCCAGTGACTGATGTGGTGTACTCCTCAATGCTATCTGAAGAATCCCGGAACATGTTCCAGTCTGTGCTAGCAAAACAGTCCTGACCACTTTTTTAGTCCTTACACAACCTGGAGGTGTGTTTTGGGTCATTTTCCTGTTGAAAAACAAATGATAGTCCCATTAAGCGCAAACCAGGTGGGATGGCGTATCGCTGCAGAAGGCTGTGGTAGCCATGCTGGTTGTGTGCCGAAAGTGTCAACAGCAAAGCACCCCCACACAAATTCGGCACTGAGCAAATTTCAGGTCTGCTGAGCGCAAACTTGAACGTTGTGAAAATTGTGTGCAACTTCCAGCGCGTGTTTACTGTGAACACTGAGGCTGTACCCGCTTTAAGTTAACGTTTTAACAGTGGCCATGTAGGCTACTGTGGCTATTTGATCATAATGCAGGCCTATCAGAGTGGCCTACCATAAAAAACAATGGAGAAAATGCATCCCATAACATTTTAACATGGAAGTAGCTGTTCTATCATTCAGCCTACAGTAGCAGCCAATGTGTGATGTTCAATGTAGGCCTACATTCCATGAGACTTTTAAAAATAAAACATGCAGGGCTTGACATTAACCTGTTTATCCACTTATCCTTCAGACAAGAAGGTGACTGAAAATGTTGTTGTTGTGTTTGATGCAAGAAACCACTTTACAAAATAAAATGCATTATTATTCCCAACCATTATTACAGAGAATCAGACAAATTATGCTACCCTCTGCCTATTGGCTACTTAGCTTATTCAAGCCTGTCTCAAAATTCAACACTGCCCCTTTAAGACAAAAAAAAGCTAGAAATGTATACGTTTTGTGCTCTTGTAGGAAGCAATCACTCCCCTATTGCTGACTACAAATGATCTATACCTGGGCTAATAACTCACTAACTAGCAAAGGATATGAAAAATATGTGCACACGTGGCTACATGCAGCTCTTGCTTTGATCTCAAAACAAGCGCATCTACTAACAACCGCTCATGCTGTAAACACAGTCCAGTTCAAAGTAAATTGCACAGATCCATTTATGGCAATGCTCTATTTGCATTTAGGCCTACTGCAGCTCTGATTGTTTATGCCGCACCAGTTTGTGTAGAGTACGGGCTGAGTAGTGCATCTCAATGCAGTAGAATCCTACTCCGATGCGTTCTGCCTTCAACAAAATCTCTTGCATCGTTTGTTTTGTTTCGGTATGTTGCATTGAAAGTGGCTAATATTGTGTAGATTCCATCACAATTGCCACAGTAAAGGGAAACGTTGATAGTGTTAACAAGGAAACACTCTAGAACAGTGGTCACCAACCTCTTCTGAGTCAAGATCACGGAGTCAAAATGCAAGCAGAGATCTACCGCTCAGATTTTTTACATTACTTAAACAACTTAAGCCTATGCAACATTAACCAATTAAGAACAGTACTGTAGCAAAGAGGTTTGTACAGTAAGCTATAGACCCAATGCATTATCACCGCATATTGGCTTTGCTTGAATTGTCCTGCCAATGCATTGTTGTTCGAGACATTTTTAAAATTATATTTCAACATTTGAGGTAGGCTATAGGATCACATCGATAATAGATCCGTTGTTGTATTACTTTCGAAGCACCGCTGAGTGAGCATACATTTAAATAATTGTATTTTTATTTTACTGGGCTGATGGTGCCTGCATCTGATGGTCAGTCTCAGCGGAGGGAGAGCGCAGCAGACTGAGGGTCCGCCTCGCAAAAAGGGACACCGCCTTCCAGCTGATGGCAAAACTTGAGTCGCATCGCATGCACAAATTCATGTTGTTACTCCTATGAACAGAGAAAGTGAACTGAATTTTGCCTGTGCTTAGCTCTATTCCGTTTATTTGTATCCTAAAAAACTCCCTAGTCATTGCCGATGACAAGCATACCCATAACATGATACAGCCACCACCATGCTTGAAAATATGCAGAGTGGTACTCAGTGATGTGTTGGATTTGCCCAAAACATAACGCTTTGTGTTCAGGACATAAAGTACATTTCTTTGCCACATTGTTTTGCAGTTTTACTTAAGTGCCTTATTGCAACATGTTTTGGAATATTTTTATTCTGTACAGGCTTCCTTCTTTTTCACTCTGCCATTTAGGTTAGTATTGTGGAGTAACTACAGTGTTGTTGATCCGTCCTCAGTTTTCTCCTATTACAGCCATTAACCTCTTTAACTGTTTTAAAGTTCTTCGGCAATTGAGTTAGGAAGGACGCCTGTATCTTTGTAGTGACTGGGTGTATTGATACACCATCTAAAGTGTATCAATGCTCAAAGGGATATTCTATATCTTTTTTGCGAGGCATTGGAAAACCTCCCTGGTCTTTGTGGTTGAATCTGTGTTTGAAATTCACTGCTCGACTGAGGGACCTTACAGATAATTTTATGTGTGGGGTACAGAGATGAGGTAGTCATTCAAAAACCATGTTAAACACTTATTGCACACAGTCTATGCAACTTATGTGACTTATTAAGCAAATTCTTACTCCTGAACTTATTTAGGCTTTCCATAAAGCGGTGGAATACTTGACTCAAGACATTTCAGCTTTTCATATTTATTAATTTGTAAAAAATTCAAAAAACATAATTCCACTTTGACATTTTGGAGTATTGTGTGTAGGACAATGATACAAAATCTAAATTTAATCTATTTTAAATTCAGGTTGTAACACAAGAAAATGTGGAAAAAATTAAGGGGTGTGAATACTTTCTGAAGGCACTGTATGTGTCATGAGTTGGCTCAAGTCTCTGTGTTGACATGCCAACTGTTGATTGTCGCAGCAGCTGTCAAGATGGCTGTTTTCTAAGCTGTCAGGGGCGTTGTGCCAGCAACGACACTAATAGTGCTTTCAAGCTCTGACACAGCCCATTTGACTGGTCACGTAAATGGAGTTTAGACCTAGTTGATTTTATATTCATCAGGGATTTTTCTGCAATTGAAATCATTGGGCGGGCTACCTAAGCGTTTTTTGGGGGGGTCGCCGAAGTCCAAACAAATAATAATTCAGAATGGAAAAACGCTTTCAGTTTAAACTTAAATGACTGAAACCAGATTTAAACTATGTAGAAAAAATAATGGACCCATACGTTTGTTTTAGATAATATAATCTTTAAGAATTTACAATCACCCAAATAAAAGCTAGACAGTAAGGGATCATTTAGGTTGCAGTTTGAGTCAACCCTGCAATCCCTATAGGAAAACTGTCTGTGCTACTTCCGACTCCAAAGCAATTATAACTTCTGTGCTGAATCAAGTTTTAATCGCCCGTACGGTGGTCCCACTCTGTTTAGTCCATATTGATCGGACGTTCAGAGCCTTTGGGTAATTAATCAGCCTCGACGCCGCTAATGATTTCATTTCGGTCTCAAGCTATCATGTTTAATGGTATACAAGATGGGCCATTGTGATCACTCTAGACTCCAGAGCTGAGTGCCCTTAGTTCAACCACAGTTAACTGAACACATTCATGACCATTTGGAGGTACAAAACTGTTAGGCTACCTAGACATTTTCTCAGTTTGTGTGGTTAGTGTATTGTTCAGCCTTCACCTCTGAGCATCTAATGCTATAGCCTACGTCTTTCTAGTATTTGTCTTGGCAATGAAGACGGGTGTTACAAATGTGATTAGGGTCCCCACATATTTAGGCCTATAACTGCTCTACTGTCAAATTGAATCTGGTTATTTATGTTGATCGTTATTCATTCTTTCAATCTGTGCTTGTACATTGGGTTATTAAAATGTTTTCACAGTAGTTTGTTTTCCGTACCCACTAGGCTATCTATAGTGGGATTGCTCTCTGTCTAAATGAACAATCATCACTCACTTACAGCAAACATTACTCAATGTGCCATAACTGATCAAATAGAAAGCCCCCAAAAAACACTGAACCTAATATGGTGATGTGTTTGGCATTAATTGTATTAATCTATCGTTAGTATCAGTGGGAATAAGCAGTGACACTGAGGAACAGATAATCGATTTCTTGTAACGGCGGCTGCATTAGCTATCCTAGACCTTTGTGAAACAACTCAATGATGAGGTGGAATGCTTGATGGAGAGATCTCTAGAATTATCATCCAACAAGCCTGTGTTTTGATTTGAAGTGCTTAGTGCTATAGGAATAAGCAGGGAAGGCTTATGCTCGCTGACTGCCAAGTAGGCTATATGTCTGTTCCAAATAAAGAATGTTTGCAAAATATTGTCAGGTACTCCTCCATCTTTGAGACTGCAGATGGCAGTCTGCTAAATGACGTAAATGTAAATGTAATTATGCACCTACGTAGGCCGCAGTCCCATATGCTTGTCCAACTCGATGGTCTTCTGCCAAATAGGGCAACACAGCATCATCTGCACTTGAACTTTGGGAAAGATTAGCCTAAGTATTCTGAGGGTTCCAATTTACTGGTAGAACATGAATTGAATTTGTTTCTGCTGTGCAAATCCCCACAGATCTGGAGTTGCTCAGACCATCTACAAACTATTAGCCTGCAAGTATTAAAGCTATGCTAGCTGAAACTCTGTTGACATACAGTAACTCCTCAGCCTCCCTATGTGTTAAAGTAAGCCTAGTTTTTGCATGTTGCAGTTTACACTTAGCCTAATGAAACTGAGTCTGTATTTATGAAGATCTTCGAATAATCTGTATGAACAAAATGTGTAAAAAGTTTTAGGTCTACCCTTACTTTTTCCAGTGTTCTACTGTGATTTTAATATTGGGCGATTCCAGCGGTAGGGATGTTACATTTGCATGCAAACTTAAAACTTTCATATCTCACAGAAAAACAAAAAATATGTCTATAGCACCCCTTGGGGAGAGTGTAGGCCTATAACCAAAAAAGCGGACTTCTAAATATTGGCATGTTGGAGAAATAAAACAAATAAGAGGCGTTGTGGATTTTAGCCTACATTAAATGGACAAGCTTTTTGGGGAGACTGAACATATTAGCAAAAGTCTGAGTTTATAAGTCTTAGGTCAAAACATGGATAGCCATTTTTGAAGGAAAGGTTAAACACAAAAACGATAATTATGAAAACATTGTCATTTCCATTATTACTTTAGAGAGGAAAAATGACCACTATGGATGTTACAAAGTCTGAAATAGACATTCAAAGATTTCTTACTCACTATCATAACACATTTGTTGTCATCTGGAACATTTCTAAAATGTCAGAAGAAGGCATAGGATTATGTAATAGTATACTGCATAGGCTAATGTCGTGACGTGACTTTCATTAATATGACTGTTATCGGATCAACTAACTATGTTTAATTGTTACTCGATTAAATTAATCATGTAACTGTTAAGTCATTAGGATTTGGGGCACCACGGAAGAAGTTGTTTATAGAGTTACCATCTCCCAAATTAAACTAAAGGTCTTTACCTATCAATATGTATAAAACAGTCAACGTATTAATCATTACCTCTTATCAGTCGTCATTCTGAACGAGAGAGAGAGAGACTTTTGGAAACTACCCTCAAAGTAATCATAACACTTTGCTCACGGACCACTGCCCGTTTGGAGTAAAAATCATCATGATATTTACGTGTGGATGTCTTTGTTTGTCGTCTATCTCTGTTGACCTAAGCCCTCTTGGAAAGGAGGTTTTGGCTTGGTCTTCGCTCAGCTCACTTGTAAGGATCTGATTGTCCTGTGGGTGTAAGGCACTGATTGTCCACAAGAGGTCACAATGTCCTTCTTCTTAGTTGTCCTGGCTTGTATTGGAATGTCTTCAGAACAGCTACTTAGCTGTCCCAGTGATTGTCTGAGAGGGGAGTTTTCTCCTCTCCACCTCGTGTGGTTAGTCAGAGTTTGAACCACTTTACACACACAGCTGCAGCCTGGCGATGTTCAGGTCTAGTCTGGGAGGTGATCTTCTTCACCTCGGGTTGAGGTCCAATGTTCCAACCATTTTCAGACGTGTAGACCACCGTCTCACGTCTTTCTGGTCTGATATAAATTTGTCTTTCAAGCCTTTATGCACTCTTGGTAAAAGGGGGCGTTCCATCATGCTGACACGATCTCTGAGCTCAATCGGGGCGTGGCTACTTACTGGTGCAAAGCTTATATGAAAAACAATTATCTCATTAGAAAACAAATTACATTCCTATCTTTTAAAAAATACTCTCATCTGTATACTTTCCAAATTACAATATTTTCTTGATACCATTCTTAATGGCATCACAAAATAAAAAACAATATGACATGATTCTTCTTTAGGTCCCCACTGACCATACCACACATTCTTAACTTAGAAATGTTGTTCCAGTATTCACTTGTTGGACATTAGAGTTTTGGCGGCAAAAGTATTCTGGAGACAAAGGGACAATAACAATCAATACTGGAGAGCAAGAGAGAGATTCACCTCCTGCCTAATTTACGACCGAGTGTTAAGGTGTCAAAACCGTCCCGGTCCCCCCTCCTCTCTTCTGTGGGTGAGAGGGGGTCTGGTTATTGTCAGCCATTGCCAAGCTGATCTGAGGCCTCGACTGTCCTGTATGAGGATCCATGACACTAAGGCCATACACCACACCGGTAAATGATGCTCTTTATATATATCAAAATGAATCTTTACCAGTTAAATGTAGACACAAATATGAGATTTATTTTGTATGACTCCTTTTCAGAAATATTATATTAAAGTATGCAAATGAGGCACTATAAATAGGCCAACGTCTATACCACCAATACACTTTTCTGGACACCGAAGTAAGTCAGCAGAATTTTGGGGATTTCATTTGAATAACACACTCCAGGACTATTCACAGATAAACACTCTTCTCATCTTTCTAAAAAACACTACTGAAATGTATGAGAAATGCATTTCTGCATACAGTGCATTCGGAAAGTATTCAGACCCCTTGACTTTTTCTACATTTTACAGTCTTATTCAAAAATAGATTCAATTGTTTTGTCCCTCATCAATTTACACACAATACCCCACAATGACAAAGCAAAAACAGGTTTTTAGAAAATTTTGGAAATATAAAAAATGGAAATATTACATTTACATAAGTATTCAGACCCATGTCTCAGTACTATGTTAAAGCACCTTCGGCAGCGATTACAGCGTCATGTCTTCTTGGGTATGACGCTACAAGCTTGGCACACCTGTATTTGGGGAGTTTCTCCCATTCTTCTCTGCAGATCCTCTCAAGCTCTGTCAGGTTGGATGGGGAGCGTCGCTACACAGCTATTTTCAGGTCTCTCCAGAGATGTTCGATCGGGTTCAAGTCCGGGCTCTGGCTGGACCACTCGAGTACATTCAGAGACTTGTCCCGAAACTTGTGTGCTTAGGGTGGTTGTCCTTTTGGAAGGTGAGCCTTCGCCCCAGTCTGAGGTCCTGAGCGCTCTGGAGCAGGTTTTCATCAAGTATCTCTCTGTACTTTGCTCAGTTCATCTTTCTCTCGATCCTGTCCCAGTCACTGCCGCTGATAAACATCCCCACAGCTTGATGCTGCCACCACCATGCTTCACCGTAGGGATAGTGCCAGGTTTCCTCCAGATGTGATGCTTGGCATTCAGGCCAAGGAGTTCAATCTTGGTTTCATCAGACCAAAGAATCTTGTTTCTCACGGTCTGAGAGTCCTTTAGGTGCCTTTTGGCAAACTCCATTCGTGCTGTCATGTGCCTTTTACTGAGGAGTGGCTTCTGTCTGGCCATTCTACCATAAAGGCCTGATTGGTGGAGTGCTGCAGAGATGGTTGTCCTTCTGGAAGATTCTCCCATCTCCACAGAGGAACTCTGGAGCCATCGGGTTCTTGGTCACCTCCCTGACCAAGGCCCTTCTCCCCCGATTGCTCAGTTTGGCCGTGCTGCCAGCTCTACGAAGGAACTTAGTGGTTTCAAACTTCTTCCATTTAAGAATGATAAAGGCCACTATGTTCTTGGGGACCTTCAATGCTGCAGACATTTTTTCGTACCCTTCCCCATATCTGTGCCTCAACCCAATTCTGTCTCAGCTCAACGGACAGTTTCTTCGACCTCATGGCTTGGTTTTTGCTCTGACATGCACTGTCAACTGTGGGACCTTATATAGACAGGTGTGTGCCTTTCCAAATCATGTCCAATCAAATGAATTTACCGCAGCTGGTCTCCAATGAAGTTGTAGAAACATCTCAAGGATGATCAATGAAAACAGGATGCACCTGAGCTCAATTTCGAGTGTCATAGCAAAGGGTCTGAATACTTCTTTAAATAAGGTATTTCTGTTTTTAATTTGTAAAAAATTAGCGAAAATGTCTAAACCTGTTTTCACTTTGTCATTATGGGGTATTGTGTGTAGATTGATGAGAGAAATGTTTAAAAAAAATCAATTTTAGAATAAGGCTGTAACGTAACAAAGTGGAAAAAGTCAAGGGGTCTGAATACTATCTGAATGCACTGTATATTTTCTAAGTATCACATCATTGTTAAAAAATCAACAACTGCTTCTGTAAAAGTCTAGAAAATACATTTCAGAACAAGCACACACAATGTGGTTAATGCACATGCTTCTGACAATAAAAAGATAAACCAATTATAGACCATATAACGCCTTAATGAAAGTAAAGCGTTGCAGAGAACGTTTCAAGAAGATCCAATGTAAGGGGCATGTTTTACAAAAACCTTTGTTGATGTTACATTGCCTGTCCCTATCATATATTCAGAATACTGTAGAACTAGCAAAGAACTCAAGACACTTCAATTCGGTCTGTATTACTTCATTAACATCTCAACTTCATAACAAACATGACAGCTGTGAGTGGAATAGCAAGCTCTGTGAGCCATTTCGAAAAGCCATGAAATACACCGAACAAAAATCTAAATGCAACATGCAACAATTTCAATGATTTTACTGAATTAAAGTTCATATAAGGAAATCAGTCAATTTAAATAAATTCATTAGGCCCAGATCTATGGATTTCACATGACTGGGCAGGGGCCCACCCACTTGGGAGCCAGGCCCCCACCCACTGGGGAGCCAGGCCCAGGCAATCAGAATGAGTTTTTCCCCATAAAAGGGCTTTATTACAGACAGAAATACTCCTCAGTTTCATCAGCTGTCCGGGTGGCTAGTCTCAGACAATCCTGCAGGTAAAGAAACCGGGTGTGGAGTTCCAGGGCTGGGGTGGTTACACGTGGTCTGCGGTAGGACGTACTGCCAAATTCTCTAAAACGACATTGGAGGCAGCTTATGGTAGAGAAATTAACATTTAAATTATCTGACAACAGTTCTGGTGGACATTCCTGCAGTCAGCTTGCCAATTGCACGCTCCCTCAACTTGAGACATCTGTGTCATTGTTTTTTGTGACAAAACTGCACATTGTAGTGGCCTTTTATTCTACCCAGCACAAGGTGCGCCTGTGTAATGATCATGCTGTTTAATCAGCTTCTTGATATGCTACAACTGTCAGGTGGATGGATTATCTTGGCAATGGAGAAATGCTCATTAACAGGATTGTAAAGAAATTTGCAGTGGTGGAAAAATTACCCAATTGTAATACTTGAGTAAAAGTAACGATATCTTAATAGAAAATGACTCAAGTAAAAGTGGAAGTCACCCAGTACAATATTACTTAAGTAAAATACTAAAAGTATTTGGTTTTAAATATACTTAAGTATCAAAAGTAAATGTAATTACTAAAATATACTTAAGTAAACCACATGGCACCAGGGATGTTCTCTTGATAAGTGCATGAATTGGACCATTTGTCCCGAAGTACTTTTGGGTGTCAGGGAAAATGTATGGAGTAAAAAGTACATTATTTTCTTTAGGAATGTAATGAAGTAAAAAAAAAAATATATATATATATATATATATATATATATATAGTAAAGTACAGATACTACAAAAAACTACTTAAGTACTTTTTAATGTATTTCTACTGAAGTACTTTACACCACTGCAAATTTGTGCACATAATTTTGAGAGAAATAAGCGTTTTGTGCATATGGAACATTTCTGGGATCTTTTATTTTAGCTCATGAAACCAACACTTCTCATGTTGCATTTATATTTTTGTTCAGTATATGATTGACTGAAAATCCTTATTCGAGACTTGGCCAAAATGTATGCAATTTTATACTTTAACTGGTCATAAAGCATAATAACCTATAGGTAGGGTGGGTTATTAGGAACTTTCTCTACCAAAATGGGATCACAAGTTGGCGGGCCACATCAAAGCAGGTGGCGAACCAAAAAATTGCCCCTGGATCAGGACACATGTTGCAGACCCCTGCTAACTGTATAGCTGCATGCACGAGTTAGAGCTGCATTGAGCTCTAGTATGATAACCTACTGGAAATGTGTCCTTTTTTAAGATACATTGTCCCATGGTGCAGTCAGCCCCCTCACAGGTACGTGGGCTGTAGTATCCTTGGCAACAGGGGTTACCTGTTGCTCGCCATGCCATGTGACACCTGCTTCCCACAGTGGCCTGCTGTTTGAGCTCCCCTGCTGTCAGCCAGCTCCCATAGCCGGCCATTCAGTTCACTGGCTCTTGCATTAGCACTCACTCAGTGGCTGTCACCAGCCCCTTATCCATAATGGATATCAGGGCTTTTACTGTCCAAGCCATGTAATTAGTGCCAGCATTCCCTTGTGGCGATTAACTGTACAGAACCCCTGCTGTTTGTGCACTGAGGGAAATTAAATATGTTTGTGGGTGCAGACTGCACACCAAGGGAAGTTTGTGTACGTGTGCACGACACATGGTGTGTGTGTGTGTGTACACGCTCCGGGAGCTAATTTGTGTGTAGTCTATGTTTATGTAGGGTATCTGTTTACATATTGTAAAATTAGACATTGGCATATTACATGGAAATGAATGTTTTTCTCATTAATTAAAACATAACAGAGCAATTCATCTGTTGATACCGTACAATTCAGCAGGCCTGGCATGATGCATCTCAATATACTAGCAGCCTAAATTGTTTCTCCAGGTCTCTGTGCTCTGTTAGAGCTAGCTTCTAGTGAACACACTCCTCTTAAAAGCATCAGATTTGTCCAAGTGCCGCTCCAGATTAACCTGTGATTGTCCACACACCCTCCGTCTACGTTCGTCTCAAAGAAAGTCTGCCCCCTCAAGGGATATGAAAATGAAAGTCTGAAAGTCGATGAAGGGAGCAGCGTGGTAGATTAGGATGGACTTTGGGCGACTTTAGACTTTGCTAATCCCAAATCCGCCATTTGCTCAAGTAGCGTTTGGCTCTCTTCAAGACTTACATGGATCCAGATGTATTCCTCCTTTCCTAGCTAAACAGTTTCTCTTCCATTTGTTACTAAAGACATCACTTTGCACACTAATATTTAGGAGAGGGGGGACAATTGTAAACGGCGAAAGCTTTATGGTGGGTGAAAACTGCAGTTTATCCATATACCTAATTACCAATCCGTTTAAGTCATTAGATGTTTGACATCTAGGAAGTAAAAAAAATGTAATCCTTTTAGCGGGTATTTAAAAGATTAGGAAGGAAACTGTTGGTCATTAGGGGCCTATGTACGGCAAGGATTCACAGTTGCAGCCGAGGTTGCTGGCTCCGGGACGCACGCAATGTTTCCCGCAAGCTTTACCAAGCTATGTAGCACTACTGTAGGTATTTTTGTCTTGTAGATCTTTTTCCCGACAACATTTTTGAATTTGGAACACCAACTAAAGTAGTTGATTCTTGGGTAGGCCTAATCTAACAGAAAAGGCTAATTGAACTAATCAAATATCATTTGAAGTTGATTGTGGTTGCTTTTTTAAAGGAATGTAAAGTGTAGCATTTAGTATAGTCAGTGTTCAGTGTAGCATAGCATCTAGCCTTAAAT
This sequence comes from Coregonus clupeaformis, assembly GCF_020615455.1. Classification (NCBI taxonomy): domain Eukaryota; kingdom Metazoa; phylum Chordata; class Actinopteri; order Salmoniformes; family Salmonidae; genus Coregonus; species Coregonus clupeaformis. The sequence continues at coordinate 34,268,535 of NC_059199.1, forward strand.
CTAGAATTTAGCCAAGTTTGTTGGACTGCCTCTTAAGCGGCGCAGACACACTGTAATCTCTGTATTTATCCTCACTGACCCTGCCTTGCCTGTTGTCTTCTTTTCCTCTCTCCCTGTGTGACCCCAGTTGGCTGAGTACCGGCAGAAGAAAGCTCATGCCGACAGACAGAAGAAGAAGCAGAAGAAGAAAAAGAGAAGAGAAACCGACGACGACCCGGGTGGAGATGGACCGGGTAGAGGGGAGGCCGAGCAGGAGTTAGATCAGTCAGTGGGGGAGGGAAGTGGGGGGGAGGTAGGAGGAGGAACAGGGGAACCGGACCCCCCTACCACAGAGTTTACCTTCGCCAGGACCCTGCGCAGTGGTGAGACGGTCAAACACGACCAGACGTACACCATAGAGGTAAGGCCAAAAACCTCTGGACCATCCCTAACCATTGATTGACCATTTGAATTGAGCTTCTCCTAGCGTGCAGCCTTGCTTGAGTTGGAAAGTTGAATAGACTAGAGAAGAAACTGGCTTGGCTCAGTAGTGTTAAAGGGGATAAGAACTGGTTCTTCCCCTGGCCATGAAATTATGGTTTATTAAAATAATATTGGTCTTCTGTGAGGAATTTCTCACAACTTGATCCTAGACAGGGTGAACTGATTGAGCTAATCAACCATTCATCAAGACCTAGGTTAGTTGAATCATGTATGTTAGCGCTAGGTTCTTTTTTTGCTGATGCTATGGTAGAGAAGTAGCCTAATGTGTGTAGGGATACATTGTAAGCAGTAGTAGCCTATATTTATGTGGCTTCCTGTATTGTCCCATACTGATCATCTAGTGAAAGATCATGGTAACTTGAATCACAAATATGAATTAACACTAAATGTGCTCTTTATTTCTAAAGCATTGGTACAGTTTTTAAGATACACATTTTAATTGCTTGGCTTGAAAAAGTACGAAATGAATGCACTTAATACTGTAAGTTGCTCTGGATAGAGTATCTGCTAAATGACTAAAATATACATGTACAATTTTGAATAGAACATTACATTAGATAAATAAAAATGCAAAACGTAGTAGTCCAAACATGACATAATAATGTTTTGGTAATCACGCATATTTAATGCCGGGGACCCTGATAAACGATTCACATTTTGTTGCATCAAAGACGTTGTCTGAATCCATTCGAGCAGAATGAGCAGTGTCTCAAGTCTCATAACAGTCCCCGGAATTAACCTATGCAGTTGCTATGAGCGACTTTTGTGAGTGCCGATTTTCAAAGGCGCAATATTAAAGCAGCGTTTCCCAAACTCTGTCCTCGGGACCCCAAGCGGTGAACGTTTTGATTTTTGCCCTAACACTACACAGCTGATTAAAATGATCAAAGCTTGATGATTAGTTGATTATTTGAATCAACTGTGTAGTGTTAGGGCAAAATCCAAAACGTGCACCAGAGGACTGAGTTTGGGGAAACCCTGGGTTAAAGGGATGAACAGTGGAGCAGCCAATAAGTGTCCTTGTTAGTGCTGTGTTACCTTTTGATTTGCTGAATCACAACACCTTTTTGGCTGAATTTGAAACCTGAGTTACAGCTGGCAAACTGCATTTCTTTATTTTTGTGAATATTGTTATTGTGCTAGAGGGTTGGGTTAGAGAATTCTTTCAACTTTGGTTAGATAATGAGCAAAATAATAAACCAAAAGATAAGGTAAGGATTTGGTGAAAATTTAGTTCAGGCTTCTTTTCCCAGCTCTTCAGACATGTCTTTATAAAGTTTAATATAATAAATAATATGCCATTTAGCAGACGCTTTTATCCAAAGCGACTTACAGTCATGCGTGCATACATTTTTACGTATGGGTGGTCCCGGGGATCGAACCCACTACCCTGGCGTTACAAGCGCCATGCTCTACCAATTGAGCTACAGAGGACCAAAGTTTAATTGCAAGCTTGCTCAATGAATCTCTCCCTCTCTTTCAAATGACCGTCTTAGCCTGTCATTATTAATATAACGCAGCTCGCCTCACAACCTTGAGCGCATTCACAAGCATTGAATAGGTTGCATGCACCATGCCACCCCCAACTCTGCACCTACGCTGAACAATGCAAACTCCTCTCTTTCCTCCCTCCCTTCTGTTCCTTTGTGCAACTTGTGTCACGAACAGCATTAATAGTTTTCATTCCCTCTGTTGCTGAAAAACCACACAGCATTTTTTTCTCCCCTTGCCGACTGAATGTAACTGGGAAATGGTGGGTTGCCGTGGCAACAGACAATTGATTTTAAACAGGTTGAGCCGCCACGTTCTAGTGTTGGAGAGCTTTGTGGCCTTGCAGCACAAAACGGACCCGGAGGTGATTGAATAGAGTGGCTGCTGCCTGTCTTTTCTTTTGGTGGTCGGTATTCTTGAGGTGTAGCTCAGCACTTTCTCCGTCATGACTACTGTATTTCTATAGGGGCCCCGTGTAGCTCAGTTGGTAGAGCATGGCGCTTGCAACGCCAGGGTTGTGGGTTCGATTCCCACGGGGGGCAGTATAAAAAAATATATGTACGTCGCTCTGGATAAGAGCGTCTGCTAAATGAATAAAATGTAAATATAGGCATGCAGACATTTTGAGCAGCAGCACGCCTAAACGTTTGTCATGAATTTCCACTTCGGTCATTAATGATAAAATGTTCATAGGTCCAAGATGCTCATGAGTTTAGACTCGTGTCATTGAGTTCAGACTCATCTGAATCCATATTTGTAATAATGAGACTGATAAATGGTTCAACCATTTAGTTAGAACCATTTTAGTTTTTAGTCTGTTTCTTCTCACAACAATGTGTTTTCATTTCCAAGACAAAGGGTGTAATTGGCCCTGGGCGCACCATTGAATCAACACGGACACTTTCCAAGTAGCCATACAACTTCCCCTGCAGAGAGGGGTTGCTGTGGAAACACCATCTTCAAAGTGTTCCCCTTCCAAGGCACTTGTATAGGCAGATGGCTTCACAGAGATCTGTGCGAGTGCTAACCTGTTGTATTGTCTCTCACCGGTGCATATCTTAAACAGATTAACCGCGTTTCCCATCTGACACAAGTGGTATAATAGAGGCAGACTTGCTGATTATCTGACAATTTGACGTCCTGATACAATCAAATCCATGATAAGCAGCTTGCCTATCTTTGAAAATCATATTCACGTTTCCGATTCATACATTTGAAGTGATATGCCTACCCTAGATAAATGTTACGTTACTCCAATCCCCACAGGATCTTTTTTTTTGTGCAAAGTTACAAACGTGAGACGTCAACAATCTGACACTTCTCTTAAGACATCACATCCAGTGTTGCCACTAGGCTACATCCAATGCTGTTTCCTATTCTACCTTCCCTAGAATCACCAGAATTCAACAAGCACAGTCCAAGAAATATAGGCTAAACTGTTGCTGATACCAAAGCCATTCAAAGTCTCTCCCAATCGTCAATGAAAAGGAACTATCGGCCTACTGTGCCATAAACTCGGACATAAAACCTCTCATTTCATTTCTCCCCGACTTGCCCCATGGTGTTCCAAATTTGTATATTGTTTAAGTGAAATTAGCCCCTCTAGAATAGGCTCCAATTATCACTGCCATTATTCCATTGAAAAGGACCTGTCTTATAAAAGTAGGTTGCGCCCCGTGATTGAATGTGGCACAGCATGCTTCCAAAATGCCCCATTGAATGTAGGTCAAACGGGCAGACAGCATTTGACATCGCCATAATTAACCTATTCTTCTCCAGAAACTGACCAGAACTGGCTGCACAAAGACGAATCGGAAATGAGAGGACAATAGCCTTGTCATATCATGAACTGCTCCCCAGTCAGTCCCTCTTTAAGTAATGGGACTGTAAAGCAGAATTCTAGCTGTACACACAATGTTGACCTAGGGTGGGCTTGTTTTAGCTAAAACTGCTTACTCATGTAGTTATGGTCCATCAGTTTTAATGCACTTTGAAGCTTTTTTTTTCCTCCCCTCTGCTTGTTGTATTGAAATGTAATCCACTCTGCTCGAGTTGAGGTTGTGTGGGCCACTTGTACTGGTGACTCACGGTGGGCCTATTATGGTCCTCCCCATGCAGGGTCTGATGAATCCTCCTCTTGTTTCCTATTGCAGCCAGATAGTGAAGTGTCCACCACAGCCGAAGACTACTCCTCCGAGGTGAGTTAACTTTGTCGTAGTTTACACCAGAGAACACTTTTAAATTGAGTTAATATACTGTACTTGAAGGGATAGTTCACCTAAATTGCAAAATGTTTTATTTGTTTCCTCACCTTGAAAAAAATATTTCCCCTATTGGTTAAGGTTCAGATTCGACAGGGGGTAAGCTGAATCTAGATCTGTTAATAAGGTCCTCTGCTATTTACGATTAGTGTTACGGTTCGGGGCTTAGGTCCTTGGACAGGCCTGCCTTTTCCCAGGTTGCCTCATGGAACAGACCACATGACTTGGCTAGCTTGTTGCCAGGCACTCAGCTCCCCAAGTCCCCGTCTGGCATTTATCTGAACTTGACAAGTCAAAGTAGTCCCGTCGCACCTCTCACCCCCCTCCCCTCTTCTACAGAGCCGCCATTAAAATGTCTGCCTGTGACACTGAGTTTAACGGTTTGGAGAAGGCGGCAGTCATTACTTTAAAGCCTGACATGGACGACAGAACCAAAATACCACATTTAATTACGTCCTTCATTCTGTGCACTGTACACCAGTGAACAATGGGAAGCTGAACCATGAAATCCCCCTGCTTTACCAGACAGTATTGTGAATTAACAGGTGAATGGCTGCCTTGAGATGACCGAGAACCCAATGGACACTTCCAAGGAGTTTATCTGGGTACAGTACGACAATTAAATAGAAAACAAGCTACTGTCTCTTTTTACTGTAACACGTTTGCTCTGTCTCCGCACTGCATTCTGACCTCCTAACCCTGAGATTTTCCTCAGACTAACTCACTAACCAAGTCCCTTTTTATTCTCTGCTTCTGGAATCCTCAGTGTGCGCTTGTGAAGTGGTTTTAATTTCAAGGCCAGGGACTGCAGTGCAGCAACAGCAGCATTGTCCGTGGGCTGCTGCCGTCATCCTTTAACATTTACTCCCCATTTTAACAGCAGGGATGGGGAGTAGGGAATCGGGCCTGCTTGACATTTCAGATGTGTAAATTACTCTGGAAGTCAGACCAGAAAGAGGAAAACAGAAGGAGGAAGAGAAGTAGAAAGAGGGATTGGAGGATGGAATGATGAAGTGGCTAGAGAAGAGGGCGCTGGACAATGATGCAAGAGCTGCTCATTTGCCAAGGCACGCAGGTAATCCTGCCATTTGCAGGCAGGATCAGAGGGTGAGAGAGGGATGGAGGGAAGGGAAAAGGGAGAAGGAGGGGATAGAGGCTGAGAAAGACAGCAAATGAAGTGATTGACTGTTTCTGTGTGATTTTGTTTGAGAGTAAAGAAGTAAAACCATTCTAAGAAGGAAAAGAAGATAGAGCGAGGTAGAAAGAAAAAGAGGAGAGCGTGACGTTTAAGGTAAGAGTAGTGAAGTACAAAGGTAAAGCGAAAGAGGGAACCATTGTCAGCACAGTGCTCTTTAATGGCTGCCAGTTCTTTGGCAGTTTTGGATGTTGGCTAGTTAATTTCTACCATTCCCCTCAGTTCTGTGGCAGCCTTGGATGCAAACTAATTGCTTCAGTGGTGGTTTTGTAGGTTAGCTAATTGCTAAGCTAGCTACCATTTCCCCCTCAGTTCTGTGGCAGTCGTGGATGCTAATGTATTGCTAAGCAAGCTACAGGTACCATTTTCCCCCCTCTGTTCTGTGGCAGTTTTGGATGTTAGGTAATTGCTAAAATAGCCACTGTTCCTCCCCACAACAGGAGGAAGTGGACCCTGTTCAGCAGGAGGTGAGGGGTGGAAGGGTACAGGTCATGGAGGAAGAGCTGGCTGCCAAGACTCTGGCGGTAGAGGAGCTGAGCCGAGAGCTGGAGGAATTTAGAGCGGCCTTCGGCACAGAGGGGGTGCAACAGGTAATATGCTACATGTACATGCGTGGTCTATGTGTATGTATGAAGGAATTAAGATTGGTAGTTAGAAAAATAGTAGATAACCTGCTTCACCTGTCAACTGCAAATGTTCATATAACATTTACATTTTTTGTAGTCTGTGTTATGAGTCTAATTTTCAAGCAGATTGCATAATGGGTTGGCCTTGCTGAGCCCACGCTGCGGGGCTGACCTTCCTTTGAGGGTGCAGCTCTCATATTGATAATAACGCCATTACCCAGCAGGGGTCACTGTTAAAAAATCAGGTTATGATGAATATTTTATTTTTCCACTTCTGTGGTTTTCTATTACAATAATTTGCATGGTTTTGTTCGCAGTAGTTTAGGCCTACTTATTTTCGTTCTTATCTTTCAAGGAACCTATTTCTAAGCTTTTATATACTGATATTCAGATTACTGCTGAAATATGAGAGATCTCTGTAAAGATCAAGTGAAATGTCAAACACACGTAACATGTACATATAAATTATTCTTGGTATTTCCCTTTTCAATGGACTCATCCCCTTTCTTGTTTGGTTGAAAAACATTGATCTGTGGTTCTATTACCACCTATACTCCTTTAAATCACCTCTACCCTCAAATATCCCAAACTAGCTACTTCCATTGTTGAGACCACACTTTGTCTTTATCAAAGTCAAGCCAGTGTACTATTTTCTTTGTCATACTAAAGTGTGACTTGTGAATCACTGACGTTTATTATGCAAGGTATACACACTGCACTTTTTTTTTCTCCTCCAGCTGCAGGACTTTAAGGCTGCCTTGAAGCAGCGAGATGTCATCATCACCCAACTCACAGCCAATCTGCAGCAGTCTCGCAAAGAGAAGGACGAGGCCATGAGGGAGTTCCTGGAGATGACTGAGCAGAGCCAGAAACTGCACATTCAGTTCCAGCAGGTAAGACATTCTTATCTAGGCTATACACTACACTAGACTACATTACACTATACCATATTATCCCACCCTAGTCTATAATAGAAGAAGAAAACAAGATTAGTCAGGTGAGGTACAAACCTTTAACAAGTGTAGGGTTAGACTAGGGTTGCAACATTTCTGTAACTTTCCCAAAATAACCTTTCCAGAGAACCTGGTTGGAATATTCCGGGAAATCAGGGAATCCTCCAACCGGGATTCCGGGAAAACCTGGGAATATGGGGAAAGTTACAGGAATTTTGCAACCCTAGGTCAGACATACCTGTACCAGTCCAATGCAATCCTATCTTTCCTATGCCATCTTATTCTGTCTCAAGCTTTTCCCTGCTCTATCAACATTTAATGTATTTTATTACCCTTCTAATAATTATACAACAGATGTGGTGGTGATATTGTTGTTTTCCCTCATTTCCACGGGAACATGAACACCCTCTGGTTTTATTGACAGCTGCAGGCAGGTGAGACGCTAAGGAACACCAGCCACAGCAGCACAGCGCAGGACCTCCTGCAGGCCAAGCAGCAGCTCGTTCAATACCAGCAGCAGCTGGAGGAGATGGACAGCCAGGTTAGAGGGCATCAAGTGATGAGCAAGGAGCAGCTGCTGCAGGTCAGCCAGCTCCAGCACCGGCTCAACGAGGCTGACATGGTGAGGCGGCTGCCTAGTTGGTGTTAGTCAGTGCCTGTCATTCATGTGAAAACGTCTGCTTGTATGAAACGTATGGAGATATATTCAATGGATCTGTTTTATAGGTGGTTGATTGCAGGGTGCATTTTGAAATCTGATTTACATTTCTTACTATTATTACCTTATTACCTTACAAAAACAGAATTTAGTTTAAAGGCTGTTTTGTATAAGTTTTATTTAAACCGTTATAGTATTAGACTTTAATTATATTTTTGACATTTTACCTGTATGTCTAATAAATACTTTTCCTCACAGGTGGGAAGAAGAACAGAAGAGTCATTTGCACAAAGGTTAAATGAGAAAGACCTGCTGATTGCTGAACAGGAGAGAATTATGGCAGAGCATGAGCGTTCCCTAATGCAACTTAGAGAAGAGCTCACACATGTGGGCAGAGGGGCTGAAGAGTCATTTGCCCAAAGGGTAAATGAAAAAGACCTGCTGATTTCGGAGCAAACTGCAATAATAACAGAACATGAGCGTACACTGACCATGCTCAAGGTGGAGCTTACACAGGTGGGAAGGATGACTGAGGAGACTTTTGCACAAAAGTTGAACGAGAAAGAACTGCTGATTGCCGAGCAAGAGAGAGTCATGTCAGAACATGACTCCTCCCTCCACCAGCTAAAGGGTGAGTTGACAGCCTCTGAGAAATGCTTAAACGACCTCAACCAGCAAATGACATCAAAGGCCCAAGAGCTGGAGAGCTGTAAGAGGGACTTAGAGAGCACTAAGGGTGAGTTGAATAGCTATAGGGTTGAGCTGGAGGGCAGTAAGGGTGAGCTGGAGTCATGCAGGGGCGAACTCTCAGCTTCCAGGCAGAAGGAGCGAATGTCCTCCAGTGAAATCCAGCAGCTGATGGGCACCGTAGAAGACCTCCAGAAGCGACGCCACCAGGGCAGCCTGTCAGAGAGCGACACCCTCCAGAGGATGGAGGAGGACTCAGCCCGCAGGCTGGAGCATCTCCGGGCGGAGCTGGACGAGATGTACGGTGAGCAGATCGTCCAGATGAAGCAGGAGCTTCGCTTGCAGCACTCTGCGGCCCTGGAGCGGGTCACAGAGCTGCATCGCGAAGAGCTAGAGCTTCTAAGAGCACAGCAACCCGCACCCAGTCCCAGTCCCGAGGTGGTGATCGAGCATAAGGGCAAGATCGCAGAGCTTCAGCAGAGGCTCCAAGAGGCCCATGCGCTCCGTGAGAAGGACAGACAGGAGCTGACCCAGGTGGCACAGGAGAAGCTCAACCTCCAGGGTCAGGTGGTTGACCTGCTCCAGGACCTCCGCTCAGCCCATGTCAAAGTGGAGCAGGCCTCCCAGAACTTCTCTGTCCATGAGCGTTGTCGGGGTGAGCTGCAGCGCCTCCAGGAAACCATTGATGACCTGAAGGCCCAGCTAGCTGCCACTGCAGAGTCAGCAGAAGAGATTGAGGTCAAGCACGAGTCGGAGACAACCAACTACAAGATCAAACTGGAGATGATGGAGCGGGAGAAGGACGCGGTGCTGGACCGCATGGCTGAGTCACAGGAGGCGGAACTTGAGAGGCTGAGGACACAGCTCCTCTTCAGCCACGAGGAGGAGCTCATTCTCCTTCGGGAGGACCTCCAGAGGGAAAGCCAGGTCAACGCTGAGAACCTCCTCAACGAGGTGTCCATCCGGCATGGCCAAGCCCTGGCGGAACTGCGGAACGGTTACGAGGACGAGCGGGACGAGCTGTTACACCAAATTGTTGCACTGAAAGACGACCTGAAGATGGCGCTGCACAGCTCGAAAGCCGAAGAGCTGGTGGCGCAACTCAAGGAACTTCAGGTGGAGGTTGAGGAACTGAGAAAGGGTGGAGAAGAAATTGTCAGAATGGAGAAGGAAATCCAATTGCTGTTGAAAAATAATGAGCTGCTAGAAAACCAGTCCAAGGAGAGAGAAAAGAGCTGGGACAACAAATGGAGGGAGCAGGAGTCTGAACATAGGATTTTGATGGAAACCAACAACGCCATGAAAGAGGAAGTGGAGTCCAAGACGAAAAAATTTAAATCCCTCACCACAGAAAATGAACAAAAGCAGCGACAAGTGGTAGAGTTGCAAGAGGAGATTGAAAAGCAAAGGAACACATTCTCTTTTGCCGAAAAGAACTTTGAGGTGAACTATCAGGAGCTCAAGGAGGAGTACACGTGCCTTGTTGAGGTAAAGGCGCAGTTGGAGGAAAGGATTCTCAAGGAGACACTCGTGTATGAATCAAAACTGGCCAGCCTCCAGTCGCAGATTCAGGAGCTGAGGGAGAACAAGGAAACTAGCAAAATGGAGGACAGCGGTGGTTCTTCGATAGAGAAAGGCACTACTGAGCTGATGGAGAAGCTGAAGGTAGCTCTGACAGAAAAGAAGGAACTGGCTGTGAGGCTGTCTGAAGTTACCGAGCAGCTGACTGTTACAGAAGGCGAATTGGATGAGCTGGAAGGAGAGCTGAGTCAGGTCAGGAGAGAAAACAAGGAGGTCATCGCCCGATTCGAAAACCTGGAAGAAGAGCTCGATAGAGAGCGGGAGACTCTGAAGGAGAGAAAGGGAGAGATGGAACTGCAGAGAGAGGAGGGAGGGAGAGCTGCTCAGAGCCAAGCGAATCTCCAACAGAGAGAGCAGCCTGTTCAGTCTGCAGCCCCAGCTTGCTCCATCGAGGATCATCATCTCCAGATCGAATCTCTCAAAGGGGAGGTAGACGTACTCCGCTCCTCCTTACAGGCCGCCGAAATAGAGCGAGACCGCCGCCGACACACCACAGAGGCTCAGCAGCAAAGCCAAACGCTCGCTCCGTCTGCAGCCCCATCTCAGGTCTCGACTGTGGGGGAGGGACCTGTTGAGCGTAGCTCCGCTGTCGAGCCTTCAGCCTCTGGGTCAGACAGGCGCAAGACACAGCAGCGGCGAGGAAAGAAGAAGCGCCAGAGCTCTGCCCAGTCAAAAGAGAAGAGGGAGAAGGAGGAGGTGGCGGAGAGAAACGAAGCTGGAGGTTCTACTGCTGCAGCAGAACGGGAGGCGCGGCCTCAGATGGAGAGCCAGTTTCCATCGAGCTCACAGCAGAGGACCGGGGAGGAGGACTCCACAGACGGGTACCACGGAGACGGAAAGCGAGACGGCGTTGGGAAGCAGGTAGGCATTCACAGGCAGCAGCTGCTACAGTCCTCTTAGCTGGAATGGCCCACGCTACCGAAACAATAAGTGCCTTGCCTTTTATATTTTTTTCTCTCTCTCTCAATTCCAGCCTTTTCATAAGTCTGATGAAACAATATTTCTGATTGAGCAGTTAAAAGGTTTTATAGAGCATTTTCATTGGCTCATGTTAATGCACATTACACAATTGACTATTGTTGAAATAACCAGTTAACAGTTGATCATGTTCACAACCAGTACTACGTAACGATGTATCATTACTCCCTTGTTAAATCTTACAATTGTTTATCATTACTTGACGCAGGTGAATGATATCTGTATTCATACACTGCATAGACTGAACCGAAGGCTTATTTAAAAACCTGGCTGAGGTGAGGTATGCCTGTTCTACCACTGACATTTTTATTCATTCAGCCAATCTCTAGTGACTGATAGGCTTGATTACAAAGTGCCTGGCAGAGGCTGGCTCTCATAGGCAGTGAATAACACAAGTACCCTCTTAGGTAAAAAGGGGCTCAATATTTTGTCTGTGGTTGTCAGGCCACACCACACATTGTAAAGCAGGAGAAGCTGAAGGGGGAGCATCAGTTGGTTCAATGCACAGAGAGTCTGTAGGAGAGCCTGTTGCATAAACACACAGTATTGACGCTCCACTCCATGTAACATTTTCAGATCGTTAAAATTATTACGTTGAAATCACCAAGCTTTACTCAAGCTGTTATGTAAGAATTATAATCAGTGTTCTATGATAATTAGGCTCTTCAAAGATTGAAAAGAGCCATGAAAAGACACAAAGCGTACATCGTTATCTTTCATGAATATCTTTCTCTAGCTAAGGAACTTCTTTGCTTTTATGTAGAAAAATGTATACATTGTAGTTTCTTTCCATCCTGCAGGGAGTAAGTGCTTGAAGGTGAGAAGCCATTTTGTGTCACTGCCACTCATGTGTCTCACTTGTATTATACATGTCCAAGGCTTCACCTAAGTAGAGCAATGTCAAAGATGCACAGCATTTGTCCCTCATCTCGCATCAGTGCAGCACAGAATGTTCAGTTTCATTTACTGGGAAGGACCCCTTGACTACACACAGTAGCATCTTCATGAGCATCTTCATAAGCAACATTTACACCAATATTCATAAATTATTTTATCAAAAACAACAAAATGGTGCTATTGCCTCTTGATCTTGGTATCAACACTGCGTGCAAGTGAAGTACACCTCCATATGTGAGACATAGCATTCATTGCTATTAATGAATTACTAATAGAGGTATAATGAAATTCTTCCTAAGCTGTCTTAGTCTTTACAGTGTGGCCTTCTCAGTAAGCGCTTCATTGTGTTTTATGCCATACGTATTGTCACCAGACCACATCAACATTGTTAACATGTTTTATATTCACGTTTAAACTCTTCTGTTACAATGGCTACTTTTTTCTCCTCTTTTCAGGAGAAGAGAGTAGATGGGATGGCGTGTCGGGCGGACCCTGTAGTGAAGCGAGAGGAGGAGGACCGGGACAGCGAGACCACAGAGCATGTAAATGTCACCCGAGCTCACATCCGCCTGTGCTTTTAGCTCCGGCCTGAGTCGCTGCCTTTGATGCATCAGAGAGTAGTACAGTGGTTTGGGAGGGTCAATCAACAGGTGGCAAAGCTTCATAAAGAACTATGGGCACCCAGTAGTAAGACTAATGAAAGGCAAACCTTTTTTCACCGATTTTTATTATCAAGAGTCATATTTTGCTTGGTTGTTATTGTGTCAGCAAGTGGTATACTGTCCAGACTGTGCTAATAATCAGTGTGAAATAACCAAAGTATGAACTATGAATCTGTTTAGGAAGTTGCAATATGCAGTTATTCAACCTTTCAGTTTCATAGCAGTATTTGCTAAAGAACAGTGTCACATTCTACATAGCTACATGCATTAGGCTACCAAACATGTGCTTGACATCAATTTGATACATGACCTACTGTAATATGTACAGTATAGCGCTTGAGTGGGTTGGATAAATTGCTGTCTAACAAAGCATTATGAAAACAACAGTGTTACCATTCCACACAAAACGTACTGCGCACAGCAAATAGCAATAGGAAAAGAAAATCACAATTTCACACGAGTGTAGCTGCAACACATCTGCGTTTACACATCCATCCACGGACGAGCGAAAAGCCTTGCCAGCTCCGCATTGTGGTGTTGGCTGTAGAATGGATAATAGCTGGCCCCTCATTTGTTGTGCTAAAGCCCAGGTGCTCCCCTCCCCCCCTGTCTTGCTTATAAAATCACAATCCGGGAAACAGGCATTCTCATTCAAAACAATGTTCTGGGTGGACTGGCCAACATATATTGGGGGTACACCATTTTGAATGTTTGTTTAATTAAAGGTACACTCAGCAGGCCAACTTCCTGCTTATATCAACAACAATAGGCATGCCTACATTTGGAGGGGCTAATATTGGTTGACAATCGTGTTATGTCTATATTGCTAAGAATACCTTAAATTCATTGTGTAAGTTGCTACAAGTACATTCTATCCTGTGGAATTTTTTGTGTCCTACTCCTGAAACAATCTCTATTGTGCCACCATAGGTGGACTGAGGGAGTATATCCATTCTGGTCTATCTAATTGTATGCTCTCTCTACTCTGTCTGTCTATTTGTGTAGGTGGAATGCAGGCTGCAGCTGGAGGCCCAGCGGATCAGCCTGTCTCAGATGCACGCTGCGCAGCTGGAGCTGCTCCGGGAGCAGACAGACGCCCATGCCTGCATACTTGAGCAGGAGCTGGGCCACCTGAAAGAACCACGGGGTGCGTGTGTGTGTTTCTGTGTGTGCGCACACATGCATATTTCATTATGTGTGTGTATCTGGGGTTATGGGGCTAGACAGGGGCCACATTGAAGTTGTTTTTGATCTATCATTCATGATTTCAAGCGTGCAACAAACTGTAGATAGAAAACAGGAGACTGACTCACACAGAAGTTATTCAGTCACTTTTGCTTTCACTTATTTTAGTAATTGAATGATGGTGTGCTATTTATGTTCAATATAAGCCAATAATACTGTATGCTTTTGTTGTTTTTCTCAGACTTCACAGATGATCCCAAAAGCTCCAAGTACCAGAATGTGGTGCAAGTTGTGTCTGAAGAATGCAAGAAGCTCATCCTGGTAGTTAACATTAATTACACACTCACACACACACGTGTTATGTTCTTCTATCCTCGTGGGGACCTAAAATTAATTTCCATTCAAAATCCTATTTTCTCGCCTCAAGAGTGGCGCAGCGGTCTAAGGCACTGCATCGCAGTGTTGCGGCGCCACTACAGCCTGGGGTTCGATCCCAGACTGTGTCATAACCGGCCGTGACAGGGTGTCCCAAGTAAAGCCCCCCCGGCCAAACCCTTCCCTAACCCGTCGTCCGGAACTGGTTTGGCCAAGGGGGCTTTACTTGGCTCATCGCGCTCTAGCGACTGTTCAACTGACTTCGGTCGTCAGTTGAACAGTGTTTCCTGCAACACATTGGTGCAGTTGGCTTCCAGGTTAAGCGAGCGGTTGTTAAGAAGCGTGGCTTGGCGGGTCATGTTTCGGAGGACGTATGACTTGCAGCGATCAGACGATCATAATCACAAAATTGGAGAGAATGTGTTTTTAATTTTATTTTTGCAAATAATAATTTCCCTAACCCCTTACATTAACCTTAACCAGTAACCCTAAACCTAACCACTAATCCCTTACCCTTACCCTAACCCTAATTCTAACACTAACTCTAATTGTAACCCTAAACCTAACCACTAAGCTTAAAATAGCCTTTGTCCTCATGGGGACGTGGGAAATGTCACCACAAGGGACCTTGTTTTACTATCCTTATGGGGACTTTGGGGAATTTTAGATCCCCACAAGGATAGGACACACACAGCAAACCTAATAAACCAAGTATTGATTAGTGTTCCTTTGCACTGAAAATTACTTTAAACTTTTGATTTCTGAGAACTTTATTAGGCCACATTATTTCATGTTTTGACATTTTTACCACACGAGTGCATCAAATATTCACTGAGACATCAGTTATGTTTGAGAGCTATTTTGCCATTCTCTTTACAGTCCTTTGCTAAACTTTTCGGAGAGGAGTTCTTGGAGCATCTCCACCCCACTGATGTCGAGGACTGGAAGATTCATTCGTTTGAAAAGGAAGAAACCAGGGATCCCAGTGCTGTTTTACAGGAGGCAAAAGGTGCTTTATTGGTTGTAATGCCTACCCGAATGAGAACAATACTACATAAACAACACGCAGCCTATGAAATGAGTCGCTGACTAACGAAAAAGTCAAAATAATTTAGTTGCACACCGATCTTAACTGCTGAATGATAAAATTACAAATGAGTATATTGTGTTTTCCCCCATTTTTATATTTGCATACACACATCAAATATAGCTACATCAATGATAAATGAAATATCTTATAGTCATTAAGACACTGCACAATACAGTACCTGAGGCGAACTGCATGAGGACATATTTGTAATGGACTTTTATTCTGTCTCGCTCTATAGAAATGTATATAGACCTTCTGCAGGTGAAGGAGAGGATTGAGCAGGAGCACGGTCGTCTACTACAGCTCCAGTCCTTACTGAAGGCAGATGGCAATAAGGTAGGAAGGACTGCTTCATATTGTGTGTGTGTGTAAAAGTTTATTTAGTTAGCTCTTTGAGGGGTTTAGGCTAAGAGTTTATGCATTGGTGGGAAAAAACATGAACTGTCATTGATTGATTGGATATGTTTAGAAGTTATGACACCAACCTCTTGTTAGTGGTTGAAATGAAATCACAGTATTATGACTGGGATGAAAAGCATCAATGATTTGATTGATTGGGGTACAGTAATTGCTAGGAAACTAGCACTTAGCTTTTTAACTTTTAACTGTGCTAGTTAATAATGATATGACGAATGATAGTGCCTTCAGAAAGTATTCACACCTCTTGACTTTTTCCACATGTTGTTGTGTTACAAGGTGGGATTAACATGGATTTATTGTAATTTTTTGTCAATGATCTACACAAAACACTGTCAAATTGGATGAACATTTAAAAAATATATATATATGATGTCATTTGAGTCAATTGGAGGTGTACCTGTGGATGTATTTCAAGGCCTACCTTCAAACTCAGTACCTCTTTGCTTGACATCATGGGAAAATCAAAAGAAATCAGCCAAGACCTCAGAAAAACAATTGTAGACCTCCACAAGTCTGGTTCATCCTTGGGAGCAATTTCCAAACGCCTGAAGGTACCACGTTCATCTGTACAAACAATAGTACGCAAGTATAAACACCATGGGACCACGCAGCCGTCATACCACTCAGGAAGGAGATGCGTTCTGTCTCCTAGAGATGAACGTACTTTGCTGCGAAAAGTGCAAATCAGTCCCAGAACAACAGCAAAGGACCTAGTGAAGGTGCTGGAGGAAACAGGTACAAAAGTATCTATATCCACAGTAAAACAAGTCCTATATCAACATAACCTGAAAGGCCACTCAGCAAGGAAGAAGCCACTGCTCCAAAACCACCATAAAAAAGCCAGACTATGGTTTGCAACTGCACATGGGGACAAAGATCGTACTTTTTGGAGAAATGTCCTCTGGTCTGATGAAACAAAAATAGAACTATTTGGCCATAATGACCATCGTTATGTTTGGAGGAAAAAGGGGGTATCTTGCAAGCCGAAGAATACCATCCCAACCGTGAAGCACGGGGGTGGCAGCATCATGCTGTGGGGGTGCTTTGCTGCAGGAGAGACTGGTGCACTTCACAAAATAGATGGCATCATGAGGAAGGACAATTATGTGGATATATTGAAGCAACATCTCAAGACATCAACTCAGGAAGTTAAAGCTTGGTCGCAAATGGGTCTTCCAAATGGACAATGACCCCAAGCATACTTCCAAAGTTGTGGCAAAATGGCTTAAGGACAACAAAGTCAAGGTATTGGAGTGGCCATCACAAAGCCCTGACCTCAATCCTATAGAAAATGTGTGGGCAGAACTGAAAAAGCGTGTGCGAGCAAGGAGGCCTAGAAACCTGACTCAATTACACCAGCTCTGTCAGGAGGTATGGGCCAAAATTCACCCAACTTATTGTGGGAAGCTTGTGGAAGGCTACCTGAAACGTTTGACCCAAGTTAAACAATTGAAAGGCAATGCTACCAAATACTAATTGAGTGCTTGTGAACTTCTGACCCACTGGGAATGTGATGAAAGAAATAAAATCTGAAATAAGTAATTCTCTCTACTATTATTCTGACATTTAACATTCTTAAATTAAAATGGTGATCCTAACTGACCTAAAACAGGGAATTTTTACTAGGATTAAATGTCAGGAATTGTGAAAAACTGAGTTTAAATGTATTTGGCTAAGGTCTATGTAAACTTCCGACTTCAACTCTCTGTGTGTGTGTGTGTGTGTGTATATATATATATATATATATATATATATATATATATTGTGATGTCACGAGAGGCTGTGTCCTGGAGGGACGTTACATCCCCCTGAGGTGGCTGCAAACCCAGACAGCTATGGCTCCATCTGCTGGTATGGTCGGGAACTCCACCCCTCTATGGCCAATCTTCCCACGCAGCTGAAACAAATGAGGAGCTGATGAGCTGAAGGTTTTGGGAAGGGAAGAGACACAGTCTCCAACCTGGGCTCTCTGGAGGACAAGAGTGCTGCACGTCCACTTCCATGAGGAATATAAGGATTTGGAGATACTTACCTTTGGGGAAATACTCACCTTTGGATATATGCACCTGTGGAAATACGTGAGAGACATTTGGAAGGACTTTTTGCTGGGTTGGCCACTAGCTGCAACGTGGACTACAGTAAGGCTGGGGAAAAGTTATCTGAGCGAGTGAGAATTATGATTTTGGATGTGGAAGAGACATCCCTGAACTGTTAACCCTTAAAGAGCCACAAGAGAACAGAATTTTGTTATATTTTCGTTAATTTCCCAAGACCTATAATAAAATCCTTGTTTTGTTTGAACCTTGTCTCCTTGCACTACTTGAGCAATCCCGCTGAAAGCTGTGTAGCCTCTCGTGACGTCACAGATGGTGGAGAATACGGGCACGCTCAAGCGTTAATAGTGCATGTCAGAGGAGGATACCCAAGGTTTGATCACCCAGTTTTCCAAGTTGGCCGTAGGCTCCCCGCCCGACTGAAATGGAGGACATATTGAAAGCCCTTGTTGCTGGCCAGCAAGCCCAGATGCAAGCAAACGTGGCTCTCTTGGAGGAGCAAAAGAAAGCCAACCTTCTGAAGGCAGAGGAATTGCAGTTGCAGAGACAGAGGGTTGTCCAAAATACCCGCCAATAAAGGCAAGTGACTTTATATCTAAGATGGGAGCTACCGATGACATTGAGGCATACCTGCATGCATTTGAGGCCACGGCCACTAGGGAAGCCTGGCCCAAGCAACAGTGGGTTGGTCTGTTAGCCCCCTTTCTAACCGGGGAATCGCTGAATGCTGTCCGGGACCTGGGCCCTGACCAGGTTACTGACTATGATGCCCTGAAGTCTGAGATCCTCAGCAGAGATGGACTCACAAAGTTTGGTATGGCCCAGCGCTTTCACAGCTGGACCTTCCAACCAGACCAACCTCCTCGGGCGCAGATGCATGAACTTGTCCGAATCACAAGGAAATGGCTGGATCCGCAGAGGAATACAGCAGCGGCGGTGGTGGAGGCCGTTGTGGTGGATCGTTACCTACGCGCCCTGCCTTATGAGGCAAAACGGTTCATCAGTCAACAGGCCTTGACCACGGCTGATCTGACCGTGGAAGCTGTGGAAAAGTACCAGGCCACAGCGGAGATGCTGAATGCTTCCCGAAAAGACCCCAGAAGTGCGGCCCCACCACAAATGGGAAGAACCCGTCCAAAGGACCCCAAGGTCTCGAACCCAGCCACGTCAGGACTTATCCCGGCTCCAGGGGGAGCCAGAAACCAGGCGGGTCCAAGAAGAGTACACCAGGAGGGGGAAACTCGACAGTGTTACCGGTGTGGGGAGATGGGACATATCTCCTGGCAGTGTGGGAAACCAGCCGATGAACCTATGCCCACTGCGGAGTCCTCCAGCTCAGCACCCACACACCGTTTTGCCTCGCTCTTGGGAGTCGTAGATGGCGGCCCAGATCGACCCCCCCACCTGCCCGGTAACTGTGAATCACCATGATGTGGAGGCCTTACTGGATTCTGGTAGCCGGGCCACCCTGGTGCGTAAGGATTTGGTGGGCCCAACGGGTCTGACCCCGGGGAAAGTCCTCCCAGTTTCCTGTGTCCATGGGGACACCAGAGAATACCCCATTACTGAACTTACAATGACCAGCACACGGGGAACCATACACACGACGGCGGGGTGGTTGATTCCCCTCCCCGTCCCTGTCCTAATTGGAAGAGACTGCCCAGCCTTTTACCCACTCTGGAGAGAGTCTCAGGAGAGGATAACCCGAGTACCTCGGAAACGGAGAGGCAAGACTCATCCTGGGAAGGCTCCGGTGCAATCCTCCGAGTTACTCACTCCCGCCCCGGGCTCTGATAGGGATGGCAGGTGCCCAGACCGACACAGAGACGGAGCTACAGAATCTGGACAAAGAACTGTCTGGTCTGAAGGGGACCGCTGAGAGGTATCGTTTGTTAAAGCAACAGTTAGACATGAAGACAGAAGAGTTAGATATCCTCCAGGCTAAACTCCAACAGAGCTCCTTCCTAAGCAACAGGAGGAGCTGGAGAGGCTGCGCAGGACCATCGAGGAGTGTGAGGAGACCCTGCGCAGTAGTAAGGAGGTCCAGAAGAAGGCAGAGGAGAAGTACAAGGTGTTGGAGAACAAGATGAAGAATGCGGAGGCAGAGAGAGAGAAGGAACTGAAAGCTGCTCAACAGAAGCTAAACTCTGCTAAAACCAAGGCTGATGCGTTCAGTAAGAAACTCAAGGAGAGACAACAGGAGGCTGAGTCCCTGGTCCTAGAGGTGGAGGAGTTGAAGAGAGAGCAGGCTGGCAAGCACCACGGCAATGCGGACGCCCTCTCCCGGCGTGATGCCTTCTTCGCTGCCTTTACCCCGACGAGGACGTCGGTCCCGAGGAGGGGGATGTGTGATGTCACGAGAGGCTGTGTCCTGGAGGGACGTTACATCCCCTGAGGTGGCTGCAAACCCAGACAGCTATGGCTCCATCTGCTGGTATGGTCGGGAACTCCACCCCTCTATGGCCAATCTTCCCACGCAGCTGAAACAAATGAGGAGCTGATGAGCTGAAGGTTTTGGGAAGGGAAGAGACACAGTCTCCAACCTGGGCTCTCTGGAGGACAAGAGTGCTGCACGTCCACTTCCATGAGGAATATAAGGATTTGGAGATACTTACCTTTGGGGAAATACTCACCTTTGGATATATGCACCTGTGGAAATACGTGAGAGACATTTGGAAGGACTTTTTGCTGGGTTGGCCACTAGCTGCAACGTGGACTACAGTAAGGCTGGGGAAAAGTTATCTGAGCGAGTGAGAATTATGATTTTGGATGTGGAAGAGACATCCCTGAACTGTTAACCCTTAAAGAGCCACAAGAGAACAGAATTTTGTTATATTTTCGTTAATTTCCCAAGACCTATAATAAAATCCTTGTTTTGTTTGAACCTTGTCTCCTTGCACTACTTGAGCAATCCCGCTGAAAGCTGTGTAGCCTCTCGTGACGTCACATATATATATATATATATATATATATATATATATATATATATATATATATATATATATATACATACATATATATATATATATACAGGTAAAAGTCAGTAAATTAGAATATTTTGAAAAACTTGATTTATTTCAGTAATTGCATTCAAAAGGTGTAACTTGTACATTATATTTATTCATTGCACACAGACTGATGCATTCAAATGTTTATTTCATTTAATTTTGATGATTTGAAGTGGCAACAAATGAAAATCCAAAATTCCGTGTGTCACAAAATTAGAATATTACTTAAGGCTAATACAAAAAAGGGATTTTTTAGAAATGTTGGCCAACTGAAAAGTATGAAAATGAAAAATATGAGCATGTACAATACTCAATACTTGGTTGGAGCTCCTTTTGCCTCAATTACTGCATTAATGCGGCGTGGCATGGAGTCGATGAGTTTCTGGCACTGCTCAGGTGTTATGAGAGCCCAGGTTGCTCTGATAGTGGCCTTCAACTCTTCTGCGTTGTTGGGTCTGGCATTCTGCATCTTCCTTTTCACAATACCCCACAGATTTTCTATGGGGCTAAGGTCAGGGGAGTTGGCTGGCCAATTTAGAACAGAAATACCATGGTCCGTAAACCAGGCACGGGGTAGATTTTGCGCTGTGTGCAGGCGCCAAGTCCTGTTGGAACCTGAAATCTCCATCTCCATAGAGCAGGTCAGCAGCAGGAAGCATGGAAGTGCTCTAAAACTTGCTGGTAGACGGCTGCGTTGACCCTGGATCTCAGGAAACAGAGTGGACCGACACCAGCAGATGACATGGCACCCCAAACCATCACTGATGGTGGAAACTTTACACTAGACTTCAGGCAACGTGGATCCTGTGCCTCTCCTGTCTTCCTCCAGACTCTGGGACCTCGATTTCCAAAGGAAATGCAAAATTTGCTTTCGTCAGAAAACATGACTTTAGACCACTCAGCAGCAGTCCAGCTCTTTTTTTCCTTAGCCCAGGTGAGACGCTTTTCGCGCTGTTTCTTGGTCAACAGTGGCTTGACACGAGGTATGCGGCAGTTGAAACCCATGTCTTTCAAGCGTCTCTTGGTGGTGGATCTTGAAGCCCTGACTCCAGCAGCTGTCCACTCCTTGTGAATCTCCCCCACATTTTTGAATGGTTTTTTTTCACAATCTTGACTAGGGCGCGGTGATCCCTATCGCTTGTACACTTTTTCTGACCACAGTTTTTCCTTCCCTTTGCCTCTCTATTAATGTGTTTGGACACAGAGCTCTGAGAACAGCCAGCCTCTTCTGCAATAACCTTTTGTGTCTTTCCCTCCTTGTGCAATGTGTCGATGGTCGCCTTTTTGGACAGCTGTCAAATCTGAAGTCTTCCCCATGTTTGTGTAGGCTTCAGAACTGGACTGAGAGACCATTTAAAGCCCTTTGCAGGTGTTTTGAGTTAATCAGCTGATTAGTTTGTGGCACCAGGTGTCTTCAAAATGTAACCCTTACACAATATTCTAATTTTGTGACACACGGAATTTTGGATTTTCATTTGTTGCCACTTCAAATCATCAAAATTAAATGAAATAAACATTTGAATGCATCAGTCTGTGTGCAATGAATAAATATAATGTACAAGTTACACCTTTTGAATGCAATTACTGAAATAAATCAAGTTTTTCAAAATATTCTAATTTACTGACTTTTACCTGTATATATACATATACAGTGAGGGAAAAAAGTATTTGATCCCCTGCTGATTTTGTACGTTTGCCCACTGACAAAGAAATTATCAGTCTATAATTTTAATGGTAGGTTTATTTGAACAGTGAGAGACAGAATAACAACAACAAAATCCAGAAAAACGCATGTCAAAAATGTTATAAGTAGATTTGCATTTTAATGAGGGAAATAAGTATTTGACCCCTCTGCAAAACATGACTTAGTACTTGGTGGCAAAAACCATTGCTGGCAATCACAGAAGTCAGACGTTTCTTGTAGTTTGCAACCAGGTTTGCACACATCTCAGGAGGGATTTTGTCCCATTCCTCTTTGCAGATCTTCTCCAAGTCATTAAGGTTTCGAGGCTGACGTTTGGCAACTCGAACCTTCAGCTCCCTCCACAGATTTTCTATGGGATTAAGGTCTGGAGACTGGCTAGGCCACTCCAGGACCTTAATGTGCTTTCTCTTGAGCCACTCCTTTGTTGCCTTGGCCGTGTGTTTAGGGTCATTGTCATGCTGGAATACCCATCCACAACCAATTTTCAATGCCCTGGCTGAGGGAAGGAGGTTCTCACCCAAGATTTGACGGTACATCAACCCTTTGATGCGGTGAAGTTGTCCTGTCCCCTTAGCAGAAAAACACCCTCAAAGCATAATGTTTCCACCTCCATGTTTGACGGTGGGGATGGTGTTCTTGGGGTCATAGGCAGCATTCCTCCTCCTCCAAACAAGTTGAGTTGATGCCAAAGAGCTCGATTTTGGTCTCATCTGACCGCAACACTTTCACCCAGTTCTCCTCTGAATCATTCAGATGTTCATTGGCAAACTTCAGACGGGCATGTATATGTGCTTTCTTGAGCAGGGGGACCTTGCAGGCGCTGCAGGATTTCAGTCCTTCATGGTATAGTGTGTTACCAATTGTTTTCTTGGTGACTATGGTCCCAGCTGCCTTGAGATCATTGACAAGATCCTCCCGTGTAGTTCTGGGCTGATTCCTCACCGTTCTCATGATCATTGCAACTCCACGAGGTGAGATCTTGCATGGAGCCCCAGGCCGAGGGAGATTGACAGTTATTTTGTATTTCTTCCATTTGCGAATAATCGCACCAACTGTTGTCACCTTCTCACCAAGCTGCTTGGCGATGGTCTTGTAGCCCATTCCAGCCTTGTGTATGTCTACAATCTTGTCCCTGACATCCTTGGAGAGCTCTTTGGTCTTGGCCATGGTGGAGAGTTTGGAATCTGATTGATTGCTTCTGTGGACAGGTGTCTTTTATACAGGTAACAAGCTGAGATTAGGAGCACTCCCTTTAAGAATGTGCTCCTAATCTCAGCTCGTTACCTGTATAAAAGACACCTGGGAGCCAGAAATCTTTCTCATTGAGAGGTGGTCAAATACTTATTTCCCTCATTAAAATGCAAATCAATTTAACATTTTTGACATGCGTTTTTCTGGATTTTTTTGTTGTTATTCTGTCTCTCACTGTTCAAATAAACCTACCATTACAATTATAGACTGATCATTTCTTTGTCCGTGGGTAAACGTACAAAATCAGCAGGGGATCAAATACTTTTTTCCCCCACTGTGTGTGTGTGTGTATATGTATATATATGTATGTATATATGTATATATGTATGTATGTGTGTGTGTATATATATATATATGTATGTATGTATGTATGTGTGTGTGTGTGTGTGTGTGTGTGTGTGTGTGTGTGTGTGTGTGTGTGTGTGTGTGTGTGTGTGTGTATATATATATATATATATATATATATATATATATATATATATATATATATATATATATAATCTTGATTAGTTAAGTATCCAACCCTCTGAGTCAAAACATGTTAGAAGCAACTTTGACAGTGATTACAGCTGTGAGTCTTTCTGGGTATGTCTCAAAGAGCTTTCCACACCAGGATTGTGCAACATTTACTCATTCATTTTTTTCTAAATTCTTCAAGCTCTGTCAAATGGGTTGTTGATCATTGCTAGTCAACGATTTTCAACTCTTGCCATAGCTTTTCAAGCAGATTTAAGTCAAAACTGTAACTAGGCCACCTCTGGGAAAATTCAATGTCTTCTTGGTAAGCAACTCCAGTGTTAATTTGGCCTTGTGTTTTAGGTTATTGTCCTGCTGAAAGGTGAATTAATCTCCGTGTCTGGTAGAAAGCAAACTGAATCAGGTTTCTCTCTAGGATTTGCCTGTGCTAAGCTCCATTCTGTTAATTTTTTATCCTGAAAAACTCACCAGTCCTTAACGATTAGAAGCATACCCATAACATGATGCACCCACCACTATGCTTGAAAATATGGCGAGTGGTACTCAGTAATGTGTTGTATTGGATTTGCCCCAAATATAACACTTTGTATTCAGAACAAAAAGTTAATTGCTTTACCACTTTTTTTGCAGTATTACTTTAGAGCCTTGTTGCAAACAGGATGCATGTTTTGGAATATTTTTATTCTGTACAGGCTTCCTTCTTTTCACTGACATTTAGGTTAGTGTTGTGGAGTAACTACACTGAACAAAAATATGAACGCAACTGTGACCGGGAGTCTCGTTGGGCGGCGCAGAATTTGCCCAGCGTGGTCCGGGTTAGGGGAGGGTTTGGCCGGGGGGGCTTTACTTGGCTCATCGCGCTCTAGCGTCTCTTTGTAGCGGGCCAGGCACCTGCAGGCTGACTTCCTCTGACACATTGGTGCGGCTGGCTTCCAGGTTAAGGTGGCAGGTGTTAAGGAGCGCGGTTTGGCGGGACATGTTTCGGAGGACGCATGACTCGACCTTCGCCTCTCCCGAGCCCGTTGGGGAGTTGCAGCGATGAGACAAGATCATAATTGGATCGCAATTGGATATCATGAAATTGGGGAGAAAAAGGGGGTAATTTAAAAAAATGAAAATAAAGATTTAGAAAAACATCCAAAATAAGAATAAAAAATATACAGTGGGGAGAACAAGTATTTGATACACTGCCGATTTTGCAGGTTTTCCTACTTACAAAGCATGTAGAGGTCTGTAATTTTTATCATAGGTACACTTCAACTGTGAGAGACGGAATCTAAAACAGAAATCCAGAAAATCACATTGTATGATTTTTAAGTAATTCATTTGCATTTTATTGCATGACATAAGTATTTGATCACCTACCAACCAGTAAGAATTCCGTCTCTCACAGACCTGTTAGTTTTTCTTTAAGAAGCCCTCCTGTTCTCCACTCATTACCTGTATTAACTGCACCTGTTTGAACTCGTTACCTGTATAAAGACTTCTGTCCACACACTCAATCAAACAGACTCCAACCTCTCCACAATGGCCAAGACCAGAGAGCTGTGTAAGGACATCAGGGATAAAATTATAGACCGGCACAAGGCTGGGATTGGCTACAGGACAATAGGCAAGCAGCTTGGTGAGAAGGCAACAACTGTTGGCGCAATTATTAGAAAATGGAAGAAGTTCAAGATGACGGTCAATCACCCTCGGTCTGGGGCTCCATGCAAGAGCTCACCTCGTGGGGCATCAATGATCATGAGGAAGGTGAGGGATCAGCCCAGAACTACACGGCAGGATCTGGCCAATGACCTGAAGAGAGCTGGGACCACAGTCTCAAAGAAAACCATTAGTAACACACTACGCCGTCATGGATTAAAATCCTGCAGCGCAAGCAAGGTCCCCCTGCTCAAGCCAGCGCATGTCCAGGCCCGTCTGAAGTTTGCCAATGACCATCTGGATGATCCAGAGGAAGAATGGGAGAAGGTCATGTGGTCTGATGAGATAAAAATAAAGCTTTTTGGTCTAAACTCCACTCGCCGTGTTTGGAGGAAGAAGAAGGATGAGTACAACCCCAAGAACACCATCCCAACCGTGAAGCATGGAGGTGGAAACATCACTACATTCCAAACAACAGGATGACTGCACTGTATTAAGGGGAGGATGGATGGGGCCATGTATCGCGAGATCTTAGCCAACAACCTCCTTCCCTCAGTAAGAGCATTGAAGATGGGTCGTGGCTGGGTCTTCCAGCATGACAACGACCCGAAACACACAGCCAGGGCAACTATGGAGTGGCTCCGTAAGAAGCATCTCAAGGTCCTGGAGTGGCCTAGCCAGTCTCCAGACCTGAAGCCAATAGAAAATCAATGGAGGGAGCTGAAAGTCCGTATTGCCCAGCGACAGCCTCGAAACCTGAAGGATCTGGAGAAGGTCTGTATGGAGGAGTGGGCCAAAATCCCTGCTGCAGTGTGTGCAAAGACCTACAGGAAACGTATGATCTCTGTAATTGCAAACAAAGGTTTCTGTACCAAATATTAAATTCTGCTTTTCTGATGTATCAAATACTTATGTCATGCAATAAAATGCAAATGAATTACTTAAAAATCATACAATGTGTTTTTCTGGATTTTCTTTCCATCTCTCACAGTTGAAGTGTACCTATGATAAAAATTACAGACCTCTACATGCTTTGTAAGTAGGAAAACCTGCAAAATCGGCAGTGTATCAAATACTTGTTCTCCCCACTGTATATTTTTTATTCTTATTTTGGATGTTTTTCTAAATCTTTATTTTCATTTTTTTAAATTACCCCCTTTTTCTCCCCAATTTCATGATATCCAATTGCGATCCAATTATGATCTTGTCTCATCGCTGCAACTCCCCAACGGACCCTGGTGAGGACGACGAGCACGCTGATGAGCTTCACTGAGACAGTTTCTGACAGTTTGTGCAGAAATTATTCGGTTGTGCAAACCCACAGTTTCATCAGCTGTCCGGGTGGCTGGTCTCAGACGATCCCACAGGTGAACAATCTGGGTGTGGATGTGCTAGGCTGGCATGGTTACACATGGTCTGCGGTTGTGAAGCCGGTTGGACGTACTGCCAAATTCTCTAAAACGATGTTAGAGGCGGCTTATGGTAGAGAAATTAACATTACATTCTCCGGCAACAGCTCTGGTGGACATTCCTGCAGGCAGCATTCAAATTGTACACTCCCTCAACACTTGAGACATCTGTGGCGTTGTGTGACAAAATTGCACATTTTAGAGTGGCCTTTTATTGTCCCGATCACAAGGTGCACCTGTGTTAAATGATCATGCTGTTTAATCAGATTCTTGATATGCAACACCTGTCAGGTGGATGCTCTGGATAAGAGCGTCTGCTAAATGACTAAAATGTAAATGTAAAATGTAATTATCTTGGCAAAGGAGAAATGCTCACTAACAGGGATGTTAACAATGTGAGAAATAAGCTTTTTGTGTGTATGGAATATTTCTGGGATATTTTCTTTCAGCTCATGAAACATGGGACCAATACTTTACATATTGCGTTTATATTTTTGTTTAGTGTACAATGTTGCTGATCCATCTTCAGTTTTCTCCTATCACAGCCATTCAACTCTGTAACTGTTTTAAAGTCACCGTTGGCCTCATGGTGAAATCCTTGAGCGGGTTCCTTCCTCTCCGGCAACTGAGTTAGGAAGGACGCCTGTATCTTTGTAGTGACTGGGTGTATTGATACACCATCCAAAGGGTTATTAATAACCATGCTCAATGGAATATTCAATGTCTGCTTTTTTATTTATTTGTACCTATCTACCAATAGTGACCTTCTGTGCGAGGCATTAGAAAACCTCCTTGGTCTTTGTGGTTGAATCTGTGTTTTAAATTCACTGCTCGGCTGAAGGACCTTACAGATAATTGTATGTGTGCGGTACAGAGATGAGGTAGTCATTCACAAATCATGTTAACCACTATTATTGCAACTATCCATGCAACTTATTATGTGATTATTTAAGCACATTTTTACTCCTGAACTTATTTAGGCTTGCCATAACATTTCAGCTTTTTCAGCATTTTTTATTAATTTGTAAATATTTCTAAAAACATAATTCGACTCTGACATTATGGGGTATTGTGAGTAGGCCAGTGACAATCTCAATTTCGATTATATTTTTTGGGGGGGAGTAAAGGGGTGTAAATACTTTCTGAAGGCACTCTAGCTAATTGACTTTAATGATAATGCCAACAAACTCAGCTGTCAAACTCATTGTTATTCTTAGATTGAGGTGATACAGCTGGCGTACGATGATCTGAAGCGGAGCAGTGAGGAGGAGATCGCCAGCCTGCGCAGGATTATCCACAGCTCTATTACTTCCACACACAACCTTGATGGTAAATCTTAAACTATATTGTATGTCTAAACCAAAATCACCCCAAAATGGTGCTGTGGTGCTGAGTTATGTGGTGCCCATATTCTACACCATCTGCATTTGGAATGTCTGCAGGCCTCAATCCCAAAATGAATGGGAAAGATGGGCACGATCTGCTTCCATCTACATAGCTATGCTAAAGCTAACACTATCTCTCTCTACCCAGATCTAAGGGAGCTGACCACAGCCTCTCCCTCCTCCCACACTGCTGAAGACATCCAGAAGCTGAGGGCCGACGTCCAGCAGCAGCGGGCCCAGCTGGAGGAATGCCACAGACTGGAGGTGGAACACCTCAGGGTCTACTACCAGCAGCAGGCCAAAGAGACCGAGGAGCGCTACGCTACCGAACTCATCGTGCTACAACAGGTCCTTGAGGTCACAGGCACTGAGGCCCAGTTCAGGTAATAGTGACGATGATGATGACTGATTTAGAAATGGCTGTACATACACTACTGTTCAAAAGTTAGAAATGTCCTTGTTTTCGAAAGAAAATCTTTTTTTTTGTACATTAAAATAACATCAAATTGATCAGAAATACAGTGTAGACATTGTTAATGTTGTAAATGGCTATTGTAGCTGGAAACGGCAGATATTTAATGGAATATGTACATAGACGTACAGAGGCCCATTATCAGCAACCATCAGTCCTGTGTTCCAATGGCACGTTGTGTTTGCTAATCCAAGTTTATCATTTTAAAAGGCTAATTGATAATTAGAAAACCCTTTTGCAATTATGTTAGCACAGCTGAAAACTGTTTTGCTGATTAAAGAAGCAATAAAACTGGCCTTCTTGAGACTAGTTGAGTATCTGGATCAGCAGCAATTGTGGGTTCGATTACAGGCACAAAATGGCCAGAAACAAATTACTTTCTTCTGAAACTCGTCAGTCTATTCTTGTTCTGAGAAATTGACGGCTATTCCATGCGAGAAATTGCCAAGAAACTGAAGTTTTCGTACAACGCTGTGTACTACTCCCTTCACAGAACAGCACAAACTGGCTCTAACCAGAATAGAAAGAGGAGTGGGAGGCCCCGGTGCACAAATCTGTTATGAGTTTCTAGGGTATCAAGTGATTTAAGAATGTAAGGATGTACTTAGACACTTTTGATGGGGATTTCATATAAGATATTTAATATGGTACCATGGTTCGTTATAACAGAAGAAGGACATAGTCCTGCCTCTGCCATCTTCCGAACTCCATAACAAAGAGCCACTCTCTCTATATATACACTCTGTTACACGTTTCTTCACGAACATCTGGTACCCATCAGTGGGCATTACCTTTGATGTTATTATCCTTTACCCCAAGTCAGTATATCCTGTCCATCAATTATTCTAAGATCAACATCAGTAATCTCCTTTGACATAAGGAATGCAGACTCTGTGGCACCAAGCCACTTATCTACCAACTCTCCCCTGGGTCACACAACACTATGAAATCATTACAACTGAGCAAGAGGACAAATACATTAGTGTCTAGTTTGAGAAACAGACGCCTCACAGGTCCTCAACTGGCAGCTTCATTAAATAGTACCCGCAAAACACCAGTCTCAACGTCAACAGTGAAGAGGTGACTCCGGGATGCTGACCTTCTAGGCAGAGTTGCAAAGAAAAAGCAATATCTCAGACTGGCCAATAAAAATAAAAGATTAAGATGGGCCGTTTCCAGCTACAATAGCCATTTACAACATTAACAATGTCTACACTGTATTTCTGATCAATTCAATGTTATTTTAATGGACAAAAAAATTGCTTTTCTTTCGAAAACAAGGACATTTCTAAGTGACCCAAACTTTTGAACGGTAGTGTAAATCACATGCAAGAACTTCTCACAGTGTTTATACTAGGCACTACTTCCTTCAAACTAACGTAATCAGTCATTTTCAATGGATGGAGGATGCATTTTCTATCTGAATTTTCTTTATCATTGCATCCTCCTGAAAAGCCCCTGGTATCTCGGTGGTATGTTAGACCCCTAGAGGTAATGGGGGATATTGCATGGGTCGCAGTGAGGAGGAAAACTAGCTTGAAGACTCACTCAGTTCTTCCGCTGCTCTGTCGTTCGCTACATACTTTAGGCTGAGGATGCCATCATTGAAGTCGTTTCTGGTGAGGAGATCGTCTCTAACCAATCGGAGTATCAAAGCCAATGACAAGTTTTCAGACTTCCGCTTTACCCACGTGTGTTCTGGCTCTGGTCCAACCTTTCGGTTTCTGGACCAATCAGATGGCGCGAATGTGTTCGCATTCGGTGAATGGTCGGGGAAGTACTCAGATCCGGACTCATTCCGGAGAAGAGACTAATGTCCGTGGGTGTGGCCGGAGAAAGAAGTCTGGGAAGCCAGGCAAGAGGAAAAACACCATCAACCCTTTCACATTGCCCATAAAGACAAATAATTTAACTCTAACTAAATCCAACTTCATGGAATTCAACTCAACATATGAATTGCTGAGTCCACGAACACCTCATGGGTAATACATATTTATTGAAGAAACACCACAGGTGCACAAGTGAGAGTGATGTTTCATCTCCCTCATGGGAGTGTCTGAAACATGAATGAGGAGGATCCTACTCGTGTGTGTATGTGTGTGTGCAAGTGCACGTGTGTGTGCAAGTGCACGTGGGTGTATAGAGAGAGTGCAGCAGCACTCATCAGATCACTGTGACCTGGATAGCACCCGGCAGTGAAATTCTACAGCTGCCATTCAGGCCCACTTTAATTGGCAAGGCATTAGCCGTCTCCTTATTCCTTTAGAAGTAGATTTCAGTTTTATTCTCACCCTGTCCAGGGTCCATTATTATTAGCATGGCTTTAATCTCCTGATATTAATTAGTTTCAATATATACTGTAAAGTAGTGATGTACAGTGCATTTGGAAAGTATTCAGACCCCTTGACTTTTTCCACATTTTGTTACGTTACAGCCTTATTCTAAAATTGATTTAAAAAAATAAAATATATATATATATATATATTTATATATATATATATATTTATATATACAGTTGAAGTCGGAAGTTTACATACACTGAGGTTGGAGTTATTAAAACTCATTTTTCAACCACTCCACAAATTTCTTGTTAACAAACTATAGTTTTGGCAAGTCGGTTAGGACATCTACTTTGTGCATGACACAAGTTATTTTTCCAACAATTGTTTACAGACAGATTATTTCACTTATAATTCACTGTATCACAATTCCAGTGGGTCAGAAGTTTACATACACTAAGTTGACTGTGCTTTTTAAACAACTTGGAAAATTACAGAAAATGATGTCATGACTTTAGATGCTTCTGATAGGCTAATTGACATCATTTGAGTCAATTGGAGGTGTACCTGTGGATGTATTTCAAGGCCTACCTTCAAACTCAGTACCTCTTTGCTTGACATCATGGGAAAATCAAAAGAAATCAGCCAAGACCTCAGAAAAAAAATTGTAGACCTCCACAAGTCTGGTTCATCCTTGGGAGCAATTTCCAAACGCCTGAAGGTACCACGTTCATCTGTACAAACAATAGTACGCAAGTATAAACACCATGGGACCATGCAGCCGTCATACCACTCAAGAAGGAGACGCGTTCTGTCTCCTAGAGATGAACGTACTTTGGTGTGAAAAGTGCAAATCAATCCCAGAACAACAGCAAAGGACCTTGTGAAGATGCTGTAGGAAACAGGTACAAAAGTATCTATATCCACAGTAAAACGAGTCCTATATCGACATAACCTGAAAGGCCGCTCAGCAAGGAAGAAGCCACTGCTCCAAAACCGCCATAAAAACGCCAGACTACGGTTTGCAACTGCACATGGGGACAAAGATCTTACTTTTTGGAGAAATGTCCTCTGGTCTGATGAAACAAAAATAGAACTGTTTGGCCATAATGACCATCGTTATGTTTAGAGGAAAAAGGGGAAGGCTTGCAAGCCAAAGAACACCATCCCAACCGTGAAGCACGGGGGTGGCAGCATCATGCTGTGGGGGTGCTTTGCTGCAGGAGGGACTGGTGCACTTCACAAAATAGATAGCATCATGAGGAAGGAAAATGATGTGTATATATTGAAGCAACATCTCAAGACATCAGTCAGGAAGTTAAAGCTTGGTCGCAAATGGGTCTTCCAAATGGACAATGACCCCAAGCATACTTCCAAAGTTGTGGCAAAATGGCTTAAGGACAATAAAGTCAAGGTATTGGAGTGGCCATCACAAAGCCCTGACCTCCAATCCTATAGAAAATGTGTGGGCGAGCAAGGAGGCCTACAAACCTGACTCAGTTACACCAGCTCTGTCAGGAGGAATGGGCCAAAATCCCCCCAACTTATTGTGCGAAGCTTGTGGAAGGCTACCCGAAACATTTGACCCAAGTTAAACAATTTAAAGGCAATGCTACCAAATACTAATTGAGTGTATGTAAACTTCTGACCCACTGGGAATGTGATGAAAGAACTAAAAGCTGAAATAAATCATTCTCTCTACAATTATTCTGACATTTCACATTCTTAAAATAAAGTGGTGATCCTAACTGACCTAAGACAGGGACTCTTTACTAGGATTAAATGTCAGGAATTGTGAAAAACTGAGTTTAAATGTATTTGGCTAAGGTGTATTTAAACGTCCAACTTCAACTGTATATATACATCTACACACAATAACCCATCATGAAAAAGCCAAAACAGGTTTTTAGAAATGTTTGCTAATTGATTAAAAATAAAAAACTGATATCACATGTAAGTATTCAGAGCCTTTACACAGTACTTTGTTGAAGCACCTTTGGCAGCGATTACAGACTCGTCTTCTTGGGTATGACACTACAAGCTTGGCACACCTGTATTTGGGGAGTTTCTCCCATTCTTTTCTGCAGATCCTCTCCAGCTCTGTCAGATTGGATGGGAATCGTCGCTACACAGCTATTTTCAGGTCCCTTCAGAGATGTTCGATCAGGCTCAAGTCTGGGCTCTGGCTGGGCCACTCAAGGACATTCAGAGACTTGTCCCGAAGCCACTCCTGCGTTGTTTTGGCTGTGTGCTTATGGTCGTTGTCCTGTTGGAAGGAGCAGGTTTTC
The DNA here is from genome assembly GCF_020615455.1 of Coregonus clupeaformis. Taxonomy (NCBI): domain Eukaryota; kingdom Metazoa; phylum Chordata; class Actinopteri; order Salmoniformes; family Salmonidae; genus Coregonus; species Coregonus clupeaformis. The sequence goes on from NC_059199.1 coordinate 34,302,049, forward strand.
ATCAAGGATCTCTCTGTACTTTGCTCTGTTCATCTTTCCCTCGATCCTGACTAGTCTCCCAGTCTCTACCGTTGAATTATTTTTCTAAAAACCAGTTTTCGCTTTGTCATTATGGGGTATTGTGTGTAGATTGATGAGGATTATTATTTTTTAAATCCATTTTAGAATAAGGCTGTAACGTAACAATGTGGAAAAAGTTAAGGGGTCTGAATACTTTCCGAATGCACTGTAACTACAGTGGTTCCTCAATTAATAGTTTTGAGATTATGCCGCGGACATAGAGGTAATTTGTGGTTTAGTACGTTACCCTGCGTCAATGCTTCATTTCTCCAGACTACCGCAAGGGGGAGATAGAGCGCTGATTATGCTTTTGGGTACAGTGTAAAGCGTTGGTCCCAAGGCGCTAATGTGTCTCTACCTGAATGAATGCTGTCAATGAATGGGCGATATAAACCAAATAGAAACGTATAATTGTGCACGACTTCACAATTGAATTTGAAATAACTGACTGATGAAGAAGAAGAGGGTGATTGAATTTAGAACAATAGTGTAAGAATTGCTATTCCTCTGTCCCGCACGCACACCTGAAAAAAGACACTTATTTTTTTTGTTTCTACTTCGTCAGAAGAAACTGTAACTGGACTGTAGCATATTACTTACTAAAACTGTTGTTACACTAAGATTTTTATTCTAAGTGAAATGAAAATGTTCAATTATATTCCATGATATTCATAAAATATGTGTTGACTGAATATAAGCAGCGAGTGATGTCTGCTAAATAAACACGTTGTCATATGACCTCTGCAACTAGGCACAGATAAAATAACACTCAAAGGTTTCACATATTTTCAAGACCTGAGCTATTTAATTTATTTGTTTTATTGCTTACATTTACTTGTGGAATGTAATCGAATAGATAACAACAATAGAAAGAAGCATCTGGTGGAGCATGGAGTGAAAGTGCTCTGTACTGTAAGTATGCTACAACGCTGTGGGCCAGGTGGAAAAATGTTTTTAGCAGCCTTTCCAATAAATTGGAATAAAGAAGCAGCCATCCACCCTTGATGTCAATGTCACATTTTTTATTTTCACTGGATCTTCGTTAGGATATTGGTTAGGCTACAATTAGGCTATGGAATAATGTAGCCTAAATAATAAAGAGTAAGCCTATTATTTTTGCTCAATAGCGTACAGTATAGGCAACTCCAAACGCCCGCAGAGGTTGTGAAATACAGTATGACCACGAGACTCACATGTTGCGGTTCATTTATTGTTTAATTATTCAAGGCTCCCTTTATTTCATTTTCATTTCATAAATAAAATGCTTGAACGAATGAATGATATACACTACCGGTCAAAAGTTTTAGAACACCTACTCATTCAAGGGTTTTTCTTTATTTTTTACTATTTTCTACATTGTAGAATAATAGTGAAGACATTAAAACTATGAAATAACACATATGGAATCATGTAGTAACCAGAAAAGTGTTTAACAAATCAAAATATATTTTATATTTGAGATTATTCAAATAGCCACCCTTTGCCTTTATGACAGCTTTGCACACTCTTGGCATTTTCTCAACCAGCTTTACCTGGAATGCTTTTCCAACAGTCTTGAAGGAGTTCCCACATATGCTGAGCACTTGTTGGCTCTGCGGTCGGATTCATCCCAAACCATCTAAATTTGGTTGAGGTCGGGGGATTGTGGAGGTTAGGCCATCTGATGCAGCACTCCATCACTCTCCTTCTTGGTAAAATAGCCCTTACACATTTTGGATGTGTGTTGGGTCATTGTCCTGTTGATAAACAAATGATAGTCCCACTAAGCCCAAACCAGATGGGATGGCGTATCGCTGCAGAATGCTGTGGTAGCCATGCTGGTTAAGTTTGCCTTGAATTCTAAATTATTCACAGACAGTGTCACCAGCAAAGCACCCCGACACCATAACACCACCTCCTCCATGCTTCACGGTGGGAAATACACATGCGGAGATCATCCGTTCACCCACACCGCGTCTCACAAAGACACGGCGGTTGGAACCAAAAATCTCCAATTTGGACTCCAGACCAAAGGACACATTTCCACCGCTCTAATGTCCATTGCTCGTGTTTCTTGGCCCAAGCAAGTCTCTTCTTATTATTGGTGTCCTTTTAGTGGTGGTTTCTTTGCAGCAATTCGACCATGAAGGCCTGATTCACACAGTCTCCTCTGAACAGTTGATGTTGAGATGTCTGTTACTTGAACTCTGTGAAGCATTTATTTGGGCTGCAATTTCTGAGGCTGGTAACTCTACTGAAATTATCCTCTGCAGCAGAGGTAACTCTGGGTCTTCCATTCCTGTGGCGGTCCTCATGAGAGCCAGTTTCATCATAGCGCTTGATGGTTTTTGCGACTGCACTTGAAGAAACTTTAAAAGTTCTTGACATTTTCCGTACTGACTGACCTTCGTCTTAAAGTAATGACGGACTGTCATTTCTCTTTGCTTATTTGAGCTGTTCTTGCCATAATATGGACTTGTTCTTTTACCAAATAGGGCTATCTTCTGTATACCCCCCCTACCTTGTCACAACACAACTGATTGGCTCAAACGCATTGTGATGTCACGAGAGGCTGTGTCCTGGAGGGACGTTACATCCCCCTGAGGTGGCTGCAAACCCAGACAGCTATGGCTCCATCTGCTGGTATGGTCGGGAACTCCACCCCTCTATGGCCAATCTTCCCACGCAGCTGAAACAAATGAGGAGCTGATGAGCTGAAGGTTGGGGAAGGGAAGAGACACAGTCTCCAACCTGGGCTCTCTGGAGGACAAGAGTGCTGCACGTCCACTTCCATGAGGAATATAAGGATTTGGAGATACTTACCTTTGGGAAATACTCACCTTTGGATATATGCACCTGTGGAACTACGTGAGAGACATTTGGAAGGACTTTTTGCTGGGTTGGCCACTAGCTGCAACATGGACTACAGTAAGGCTGGGGAAAAGTTATCTGAGCGAGTGAGAATTATGATTTTGGATGTGGAAGAGACATCCCTGAACTGTTAACCCTTAAAGAGCCACAAGAGAACAGAATTTGGTTATATTTTCGTTAATTTCCCAAGACCTATAATAAAATCCTTGTTTTGTTTGAACCTTGTCTCCTTGCACTACTTGAGCAATCCCGCTGAAAGCTGTGTAGCCTCTCGTGACGTCACAGATGGTGGAGAATACGGGCACGCTCAAGCGTTAATAGTGCATGTCAGAGGAGGATACCGAAGGTTTGATCACCCAGTTTTCCAAGTTGGCCGTAGGCTCCCCGCCGACTGAAATGGAGGACATATTGAAAGCCCTTGTTGCTGGCCAGCAAGCCCAGATGCAAGCAAACGTGGCTCTCTTGGAGGAGCAAAAAGAAAGCCAACCTTCTGAAGGCAGAGGAATTGCAGTTGCAGAGACAGAGGGTGGTCCAAAATACCCGCCCAATAAAGGCAAGTGACTTTATATCTAAGATGGGAGCTACCGATGACATTGAGGCATACCTGCATGCATTTGAGGCCACGGCCACTAGGGAAGCCTGGCCCAAGCAACAGTGGGTTGGTCTGTTAGCCCCCTTTCTAACTGGGGAATCGCTGAATGCTGTCCAGGACCTGGGCCCTGACCAGGTTACTGACTATGATGCCCTGAAGTCTGAGATCCTCAGCAGATATGGACTCACAAAGTTTGGTATGGCCCAGCGCTTTCACAGCTGGACCTTCCAACCAGACCAACCTCCTCGGGCGCAGATGCATGAACTTGTCCGAATCGCAAGGAAATGGCTGGATCCGCAGAGGAATACAGCAGCGGCGGTGGTGGAGGCCGTTGTGGTGGATCGTTACCTACGCGCCCTGCCTTATGAGGCAAAACGGTTCATCAGTCAACAGGCCTTGACCACGGCTGATCTGACCGTGGAAGCTGTGGAAAAGTACCAGGCCACAGCGGAGATGCTGAATGCTTCCCGAAAAGACCCCAGGAGTGCGGCCCCACCACAAATGGGAAGAACCCGTCCAAAGGACCCCAAGGTCTCGAACCCAGCCACGTCAGGACTTATCCCGGCTCCAGGGGGAGCCAGAAACCAGGCGGGTCCAAGAAGAGTACACCAGGAGGGGGAAACTCGACAGTGTTACCGGTGTGGGGGAGATGGGACATATCTCCTGGCAGTGTGGGAAACCAGCCGATGAACCTATGCCCACTGCGGAGTCCTCCAGCTCAGCACCCACACACCGTTTTGCCTCGCTCTTGGGAGTCGTAGATGGCGGCCCAGATCGACCCCCCCACCTGCCCGGTAACTGTGAATCACCATGATGTGGAGGCCTTACTGGATTCTGGTAGCCGGGCCACCCTGGTGCGTAAGGATTTGGTGGGCCCAACGTGTCTGACCCCGGGGAAAGTCCTCCCAGTTTCCTGTGTCCATGGGGACACCAGAGAATACCCCATTACTGAACTTACAATGACCAGCACACGGGGAACCATACACACGACGGCGGGGGTGGTTGATTCCCTCCCCCGTCCCTGTCCTAATTGGACGAGACTGCCCAGCCTTTTACCCACTCTGGAGAGAGTCTCAGGAGAGGATAACCCGAGTACCTCGGAAACGGAGAGGCAAGACTCATCCTGGGAAGGCTCCGGTGCAATCCTCCGAGTTACTCACTCCCGCCCGGGCTCTGATAGGGATGGCAGGTGCCCAGACCGACACAGAGACGGAGCTACAGAATCTGGACAAAGAACTGTCTGGTCTGAAGGGGACCGCTGAGAGGTATCGTTTGTTAAAGCAACAGTTAGACATGAAGACAGAAGAGTTAGATATCCTCCAGGCTAAACTCCAACAGAGCTCCTTCCCTAAGCAACAGGAGGAGCTGGAGAGGCTGCGCAGGACCATCGAGGAGTGTGAGGAGACCCTGCGCAGTAGTAAGGAGGTCCAGAAGAAGGCAGAGGAGAAGTACAAGGTGTTGGAGAACAAGATGAAGAATGCGGAGGCAGAGAGAGAGAAGGAACTGAAAGCTGCTCAACAGAAGCTAAACTCTGCTAAAACCAAGGCTGATGCGTTCAGTAAGAAACTCAAGGAGAGACAACAGGAGGCTGAGTCCCTGGTCCTAGAGTTGGAGGAGTTGAAGAGAGAGCAGTCTGGCAAGCACCACGGCAATGCGGACGCCCTCTCCCGGCGTGATGCCTTCTTCGCTGCCTTTACCCCGACGAGGACGTCGGTCCCGAGGAGGGGGATGTGTGATGTCACGAGAGGCTGTGTCCTGGAGGGACGTTACATCCCCCTGAGGTGGCTGCAAACCCAGACAGCTATGGCTCCATCTGCTGGTATGGTCGGGAACTCCACCCCTCTATGGCCAATCTTCCCACGCAGCTGAAACAAATGAGGAGCTGATGAGCTGAAGGTTGGGGAAGGGAAGAGACACAGTCTCCAACCTGGGCTCTCTGGAGGACAAGAGTGCTGCACGTCCACTTCCATGAGGAATATAAGGATTTGGAGATACTTACCTTTGGGAAATACTCACCTTTGGATATATGCACCTGTGGAACTACGTGAGAGACATTTGGAAGGACTTTTTGCTGGGTTGGCCACTAGCTGCAACATGGACTACAGTAAGGCTGGGGAAAAGTTATCTGAGCGAGTGAGAATTATGATTTTGGATGTGGAAGAGACATCCCTGAACTGTTAACCCTTAAAGAGCCACAAGAGAACAGAATTTGGTTATATTTTCGTTAATTTCCCAAGACCTATAATAAAATCCTTGTTTTGTTTGAACCTTGTCTCCTTGCACTACTTGAGCAATCCCGCTGAAAGCTGTGTAGCCTCTCGTGACGTCACAGCATTAAGAAGGAAAGAAATTCCACAAATGAACTTTTAACAAGGCACACCTGTTAATTTAAATGCAGCCCAGGTGACTACCTCAAGAAGCTGGTTGAGAGAATGCCAAAAGTGTGCAAAGCTGTCATTAAGGCAAAGGGTGGCTATTTGAAGAATCTAAAATATATTTTGATTTGTTTAACACTTTTTTGGTTACTACATGATTCCATATGTGTTATTTCATAGTTTTGATGTCTTCACCATTATTCTACAATGTAGAAAATAGTACAAATAAAAACCCTTGAATGGGTAGGTGTTCTAAAACTTTTGACCGGTAGTGTATATTGAAGTAGCAATTGAAAGAGAACACCTTGGAGAACATGGGGAAATTATCAGACCAAATGTGAGGACACAACAGTTCACCTGATACAAGACTAAAGTTAGAAATGTATCAATATCACAGACCTGATTTGCCCTAACGAAAAATGCATCAACCCCCTACAAACATGTCAATTTATTATAATCTAGCTAATAATCAAATCAGCCTTATAAGTAATGATTTATATATTTCCAAAAGAAAGACGCATATAGTGTATTTGTTCATCGACATCTTTATGTTTTCGTTAATAAAATAATAAAGATGTTTATTTCAACTACATCTCAACTCCCTTTTAGTTGCACTTCCCCCCAGCTCCACGACCATGGGGAAAACCTTGCTGAGATGATCAGTGTAATTTGTTGCATTGTTGTATCATTTGTTTCTCAAGCCAAAACATCTTGATGGGCTTCACCAGTTCATCTTTGCTTGTCGGCTTGGCGGAGTTACGGATGAATGTTTTCAGTTGATGCCAAACAAGTTCGATCGGGTTTAAATCAGGAGACGTACATGTAGAGATGATTTTTTGTTTGTTTTGATATACTGTAGGCCTACCGTAGGTGAGGTGAGTCACTAGTGTTGAGTAATGTGCTGCGAAAAAGTTTTGTAGGTCTACTTACTGTGCTGGCGTCTTGACCCAGTTTATGCCCTCATTTGCAATGCAAACCCGGGCGGCTTTGTGTTTTGGGTCATTGTCTGCATTTGAGAGAGAGATTGCTCATCATAGCTACAGTATGTGCTACAGCATAGTCAAAGTGAGGACAGTGGGAGGTCTGCTGTATACTTATGGCCTATTGGAACTTGGAGTCACACCTTTCCAGTACTCCTCACCCCACCCAGCAAGCCAGCTTCTTTCTATGGTGCTTCCCGTTCCAGAGTTACGGGCGATACGTAGAGTCAGTTGGCATTGGTCAAGAGTCAGGCGGCGAATGACACATTGAAGAGGGTGAGGGACGAGATGATGGAGTCACAATCCATGCCAGGCACACCTGTGAGCTCTGGAACTCCATCTCCAACAGGCAGAGGCAACAATCATGGCGGGTTCGTCGGGTCGTTGGTTCACCCTGATATTTCCATTCCTCTTCCTCTTCTGACACAAGAACATGACGAACTGCTCACCACGAGCGATACCACGAGTGGACATAGAATAGCAACTGGGGTGGATCCCGAGGCAAATGTGGCTTACCAGTGAACCTCAGTGTTTGTCATGAATACTGTCTCAGAAGTTTCTGTCCATGAGTGATGCAACCCGAAAAAGCATTAAAGACCGAGTTGATGACCTCTAGTACTCATTGAGAAAGTCTGGACATGGCCTGCTCTCCCAGTATATTTAGGCTACAATAAACATCTCATTGTTCTGTTAGTTTTTGTCACACTGTACGGTAGCCTAATAAACATATGCATTTTGAAAGTCATAATAAAAAGAATCTAATTAAATAATATATTTCTACCACTGTCGATGCTGTTTTTATTTTTTAGAATACAATTCTCGGTTTACAGTAGTGATGGACATTGGTCACAGTTCACGCATTGATGAGCCATTAAATTGGACAGTAGCCAGCCGAAACCCTCCATAATAGCTAATTGGTGATCGAAACTAATTTGTATCAGTATGAAAAATGTATGCACTCACTAAACTGTAAGTCGCTCTGGATAAGAGCGTCTGCTAAATGACTAAAATGTAAATGTATCTGGCCATCCAGATACGATGCAACAACCCCTACAAATATTTTAATTTATTATAATCCACATAATTCACTCTACAAAAATCCCCCAATTTCTGGGTGTAAATACATTTGACCGTCATGCTTATCGGTCTATAGAACAATTAGCGTAATTTTTTTCCCTCAACTCTTAATTGATGTGCGCCTCCCATTCACCATTCAAGTGCAGGCAACAGGCTATCAGCGCATCACCCACCACTTTACAAAGTAAGCTGGAGGCATTTAGAAAACATGTTTTCAAACACTTGTTTTTACAAGTGTAGCAGGTTGTGAACTCTGCAAACAGCCGTTTCCACTCCGAGAATGAGAATGGTAAATGCCGTAATTAATACATTCATTCAATACATTGGAATACAAAATAAGTCATCCACCCATGATGGGCTATTAGCAGGACAATAGACTCTTGCCACATTGATTTCAATTTTTAGGGACTTTAAATGTTTTAATGGATGTTTGCCGACTAATGATAATGACATGGAGGTTAGGAGGAGCTAGCCCTGCGTGCTTATTACAGAATGTGTGATTCATATTTTTTCTGACCATTTCGAGCAGTGTAAACAACACAACAAATACAATAATAATTTACAAACAAATTATAATCAATCCCATATAGTCTGTTCTAATAAAACATATTTTAAGGTCTGTAGTACAGTCAAGATTAAAAACTGTGGAGTTAATTCCTGAATTCAATTGCTTTAGCCGACATGTTGCGGTTTATTTATTGTTAAATGTAGCTCAGTTGGTAGAGCATGGCGCTTGCAATGCCAGGGTTGTGTGTTCCCACGAGGGACAAGTATGAGGGGAAAGAAAGTACAAAAATGTATGCACTCACTACTGTAAGTTGCATCTGCTAAATGACTAAAATGTAAATCATATAGTTTTTTAAATTATTGCCAGTATAATTTAGCAGCTTTGACATGCATCATCCAAACAGGGCTGAAGGGCAAATGCGATCTAATGCCGACATCTCGGCGACATCTTGCCAATGTGCAAACGCTCTCCATACTACATCAGCCCAATGTATCATGTATACATCAGGCAGAAGTCGGCGAGATGTATGTGTGCTGTCTGGGGTGATGACTTGCACAAATGCATGAATCATTGCTATATATTGAAGTAGGCCTGTAGGTCAATATGTAAGTTATGTTAAGACCGCTACAGTAAACAGGACTCTTAGTCCGACAGCTCCATGTCATTTCAATAAAAACCTTGAACCCACCTGTCCCTGAATTTACCGAAATATGTGTATTTTACATTCTAGCAGTAGGCCTACATTAAGATAAATATCATAAAAGACAAACTTACTGAGCATTTCATCCTCAAAGCGCCATGAAGGTCTGCTGCGCGGTATGCATATTAACAGTAGAATAGCCGGGACTCAACGAGTAGCCTACCAATAGCCGCCAGTCTAATAAATAAATAAATTTAATTTACACAATCACAAAGAAATCCATTAATATTTTGTTTAAGAAGGTCATTTAAAAAACATGATACTAAGACAATTTATTTCAAAATAACATAATAGCACGTTTTAAGATGTATTTCTGTGCTATAGTAGCTGAGGCTACGGTTGCTTCATGCCAACAAAATTAATTAACTTGTTATGCTCTTTCAGATCGGGTATAGCAATCAAAAACGTCTGGCCTGCATGGACCTCTGTAGGATTATTTGGGAAAGTACAAGCTTCATAAAGTAAGAAAGCTTCATAAAGACACCCTCAAAGATGCCCTCTGGTGGTTTCAACAAGCAATAACGGCATTAACGGCAACAATGTCTGACAGTAAAATACTATGAGGTCATGCACTGTAACATGCTGTACCATACCGCAACATCCTGCAAGCTGTGCTGCAGTATGATGCAACTTTTAAATGAGGAACCACTAACATTCACCGATATGCATCGGTCCCAGATTTAAATGTTTAAGATACAAGTACATCGGTCTTCAGACCCCAAACCAAAATCTAGCATGAATCGGTCAGAAAATAGATTGAAACATTACGAATTGCCGGTTCACATTTTTTGTTGTTGCTCATGTTACATTCTTTCTACCTTCCGAAAATACCTCATCTTTTGTGACAACTGATGCGTCCTCTCCTTCGGTGTTGAACTGCATGTAATTGTGTTGACAGTCATTGATCTACAAGTCATTTTGCATGACCGAGAGTTAGGCCCATTCCTGATCTGACACATCTGTGCTCAACATTCAAGTGTTTGTAAAATGGCTTGCGCAATATTAGGCCATTGTAATTTGATAGGTATTTTTATCAAATGCGCTGTTTTAAATTGTGTTTTACTGAAATTAAAGTAAGCTACCGGAGACACAACTCTCATTTGGCGATACCTGCTGGACGGGGCTTACAATATATTTGATTTTGATCGTTCAGGTTCACCATCAGCAATAGGTTTGGTAGTTTTGCTTTAAACAATCAGTGTACAATACATCAGGAACTCCTTCCTGATATTGAGTTGCACCCTGTTTGGCCCTCAGAACAGCCTCAATTTGTCAGGTATGGACTCTACAAGGTGTCAAGTGTTCCACAGGGATGCTGGCCCATGTTGACTCCAATTTTTCCCACAGTTTTCAAGCTGGATGTCCTTTGGGTGGTGGAACATTCATGATACACACAGGAAACTGTTCAGCGTGAAAAATCCAGCAGCGTTGCAGTTCTTGACACACTCAAACCGGTGCGCCTGGGACCAACTATCATACCCCGTTCAATGGCATTAAAATATTTTGTCTTGCCCATTCACTCTCTGAATGGCACACATACACAATCCATGTCTCAATTGTCTCAAGGCTTAAAAATCCTTCTTTAACCTGTCTCCTCCCCTTCATCTACACTGATTGAAGTGGATTTAACAAGTGACATCAATAAGGGATCATGGCTTTCACCTGGATTCACCTGGTCAGTCTGTCATGGAAAGAGCATATGCTCAGTGTATATGGTCATTTTTTAGATATACAGGGTAAAGTTGATAATTTCATAACGAGGACAGCAATCACTTTTGCAAGGCACACTGCATGGCCGACGCGAGAGGAGAAGAGAAGATCACTCCGTAAAAACGTCCAAACAGTCAAAACAATTTGATTTTGAGATGGGGGGTGTAATCCAGAGTTGTGCTATATATTCATTAGCTATGTCATAGTTAATTTGTAAAAGAGATATTGATACATTACTAGCTCAAACACTTAATCTGCAAAAATGACAAGTTGAAATCTCTTAGATGTAAAGTCTCCATTTTAGGGGAACTGCGTGGTTCTGGTACTGGTTCCAACTGTCATTTTTGTTTATAAATCAATCTGTGGACACCTTAGATCGAAATGGCTTGCATTGAGCGATAGCTCTGGTTCCCACGGACACAGAGTATATTTTCTGAGCCTGTGTAATCTGAAACCATTTAAAGCTGGGATGTCCCTGCTACCATTTCATTCACTCTTCCGACTGTCCATCAACTCCTGGCTGAACCCTACGTCACGGCCACTAACAAAGCATATGCCTGCAATTGTTACGTCGTAGCACAGCAGGAGAGAGTGGTTTCATTACGGTAGTACATTCAGAGATCGATTTATAGCCATTCATCTAAAATAATTCATAGATTTTAAACAAACACCTTCTGTTTGTCATAGACTGACAAGGTTAATTATGAGATGAAAGGAGAGTTCCCAACAAGCTAGAGCTCTGTGAGACGTTCACAACGATGGGAGCAGACGTTTTGATCAAGAGAGACCTATAGAAAATATACACATTTTCTCTAACACTAAACATACAAATATGTATTTTACAGTTATAAAGAAGATGAAATCTTAGTTAGGCATTTTATAATTTGATTATACTATATTTAGAAAGCATGCAAGTCATTTCAAGCCTTATTCATGAGTTCCATCAGCGGCAGATTTGATTTTAGAATGGAAAATGAATGTGTTTATGCAACAAATGATAGTGCATTGAATCGTATCGATTCGTTCTCTAATCAAACCGAATCGCACCGAATCGTCTCAAACTAAAACGTATCATTCATGTATCGTATCGGAGCCCGTGTATCTAGAAACGTATTGAATTGTCTTCTTTTACAAGTTAGCTATGACATAGCCAATGAATAACTTTTGGATTTCACCCCTTCTCAAAATCGAATGATTTTGATCATTTACGGAGTGATCTGCTCTACTATATAATTCCCTACTATATTCCATATATAATGGTGTTGGCTAAATTGGCAATTAAGATCCATTTACTTATCCTGTCGCATTTGAATCGCATTAAATCAACTTTATTAACTCCTAGAGGGTATGATAAAACCAATAGTTACACTTCCAGACAGTGGCCAATTTTAAATGCTTAGAGTTTACCATTTATCCATATGCAAAACACTGGGAGAGTCTAGTGAAGCAATGATACCTTTTATGCCAGCTGCACAGCACAGCCCAGCTTATTAAGTATTTACGGTGGTGGTTAAAACCATTACAGACTGGAGTCATGTTAGTCACTAACCCACAAAGTAGGGTTTTTCCTGCCCAACATATCTAGGCAAAGAGCAGAAACATCCATCTCCCCATTTGGCCCCCTTCAAGGTGTTTTCATATCAGTAGAAAATTGAAGGGATAATTCTCCCAAATTTGAAAATGACATTTTGTTATTTACCCTGTAAGTAGCCTGGACAAAGAGACTGCTCTGTCTCCACGCTTTAGGGTTGTTGCTGATTTGGGCATGAAAGTTGAAGCATGCTAATTTCGGATATTTTGACTTCAGCATTGCTTACCATCTACTGTTGAGGCCAGTTTCACTATGATCACCCTTAGTGGCGATGGCAGAAAGTGGATGTTTCTGGTTTTCAGGGATACAGTATTTTCAACCTAACTTCTGTTTCCCCTGAAAAATGGAAGTGGGGACTCCGCTCAGGCGTCTTTCTACGCCTGCTTTGTTAGGTTACACAGTGATAAACCATCTTCTAATACAGGGATGGGCAACTTTGATGGGGGTGGGGGCCACAAAATCTGAACTCTTCATGAGGGGCCGCAGTTGCTCTCTGGTCTGCTTACCCACATGTGCATAACCCCCCCAACACATTGTGAGCAAAACATTTAGCAGCCCCCCTCTTGACAGCGGAGAGAAATGTTGAGTTTTAGAGTTAATTTTGTGCAATTCTACACATTTTGCATGGGGCATAGACAAATTGTTGCAGTATTAAAGAAAGTTTGCTGCAATTCTACACATTTTGCGATGGGGCATAGAGAAGATTTTTCAATTTTATAACTAATTTCATGCAATTCTACTCTAAGCTATGGGGTGGAGAGGAAAATGTGATGTTTTACAGAATTTTCTGCAATTTGACACATTTTGCCATAGGGTGGAGAGAAATGTTTGCAGTTTTTAATATGATATCTGAGTGAGACTGACTAACAAAATCAATGGGGGCTGGCAGCTAGACTAATTTGTGCTGATGCACAACCAACTTTCGAAGTTACACCTTTTGTATTCTACTATTCTAACTTGCAACAGTAAGTTGAGACCCCGACTGATTTTCTACTCAAAATTATTTATCAGAGGGCCTTCAAAAGGGGGCCATGATGTCGCCCACGGGTCGCCAGTTGCCCATCCCTGTTCTAATCTAATGGGTAGAATTAAATGAGATATTACTGCCCCCTGCAGTTAAATTATATTAATACTTGGAGCCTTTTGGCATCAGAGCCTTTTGGTATCAAGGCCTGAGGGCTTATTCAGGGCAGGGTAAGGTTACCGAACATTCAGATAGAAATGTATCATGTAACCCTCAGAATACTACTAATCGTGTGTCAGTTCTATACAATACATTCCTATCCACAAAGTTTAAAACATTGCAGCCCACTGAACATGCCCCATGATGACATTGATTGATAGCATGGTGCCAGTTATCTAATCCCAAAGGAGAATTTGGGTGGGGCAGTTCCCTGTACAATTCACACACAGTGGGTGGTTGGAAATTAACTGAACTTAGTTCTCAGAAAAGTAAACCATGAATTCCATCCTCCTAAAAAGTACTAGTAGATTCACTAGTAGGCTATCTATTTACTATAGTGGAGGTTTGTTTACCCTTTACCTTTCACTAATGTCTTTGGTCTTTATATTTAATTCTGCCGTAGCAAACTTTCTTTAACCACATTGTGAAGTTGTTTACTGTAGTGCTCAATTTGCCAAGATCATTTCAAACCTATCGGTACTGCATTTCATAAAGTGTAGGTATGTCTTGTTTAATGTGCTTGCTTTTAAGACTACCTGTTTCTTACATTTTGAACTGACTTGTCTTTCAGCCTGTCCAGTGCTGCCCAGCTTGGCTTGCGGACAGAGGAAGAGGACGCAGAAGAACTAAAGGTTTGCTCCCTCCATTCTCGCTATCAAAATCTTCCCCCATGACACACCACCTCCCCTCGATCCGAGCCCAAATGCTGATTTGAATTAAGACACTCCATTAGCTGTCACTGTGAGCGAAGGATGAGGAGGAGAGATGATGGGGGGGATGCAGCCTTTGGCTAAAACCTGCCCCAGATCCCTGGTTGGCTGGCTGCAGTGAGAGGCCACATTCAAATGGATTTTTATCTGAGGGGAAGTTTCAGAGTCGGTGCCGGTTATGTAAGTGGTTAGCGTAGTGTGGATGCTAGCGTTAGCAATATAGTACTACGGTACTCCAGTCTTCGGCTGCATGAAAGGACGATTCTGTCCGCATGAGTGACCCGGTCCATTTCAGTCAAGTCTCCCTCTCTCACCATCACTGCACCTCCCACTCGTTCTCTCCCTCTACCTCCCTTACTTTCCAGTCTAGCAGCGTGAGACACTGACTCTCACATCAGAGAAGAAAGCAGGAGAAGAGAGCAGCTCAGAAATTGAGGGAGAAAGAATATACAGAAAGAAAGGGTGAGAAATGGAGAGATGTCCGGTGAGAGAGAGAAAGATGGGGAACACAAGGAGTAGACGGAAAGGACGAGAGGGGGAGGGAGATGGCGGTAGGAGGAGAGTGATAGAAAATGAGAGCAATGAGAGCAACCAACACCAGGCACCATTATAGCACAATAACGATTCACTGAGTGAAAGACATAGCTGAAAAAGAAAATACTTACTATTGTAGCTTGACGTACTGGTGCTCTATCCGAACTGAAACTCGGCTCTATAGGATGTCTGTCATCTATTTATCAGTGCATCATTCAGCCTTGGAGGCATAGGAAGTAGAATCGGTGCATTTATCTCCAGTGGGTGGCTGAGGCGTAAGGGGAAAGGGAGGGGGCACACTCTCTGAAAAGCCTCTGGATCTTTCCCTCTATTTTCTCCTCTGACTTTCACTCAATCCCTGTTTCTCTCTCCTCTCCTATTTTTCTTTCGATATACGTTTCTCTCCGGCGCATTTATTTTGGTCTATCTGTGTCCATCCTTTCCCCATCCTTTTCCTTGTCCACTCCTCCCCCTCGTCTCTAGCTGGTGGAGGAGGAGGCGTTGTTGGTGGGCCTGGACGCGGAGCTTCACAGACCGGCCAAGTCTATGAGCCTGACAGCGCAGCTGCAGGCACTGAGGAGAGCGCTCTACCACAAGTACCTCCAGGAGGTGGCCGCGCTGAAGGAGCAACACTGTGCTGAGCTCACCAGACTCAGAGAAGAGCGGGAGCAGGAAAAGAGAGAGAAAGTGAGGGAGGAAGGGGCGGAGGAGGTGTGGTCACAGGTGAAGCAGGATCCGGAGGGCATCAACGGGGGCATCCGCTCTATCGAGGGGCCCAGCGCGGAGGAGAGGAGACACCAGGAGAGGGTGGAGGAGGAGATAGCTAAGGTAAGAAGTTGACTGCCGAACAGGCAATATTGAAAGGGGACAATTATTAAACTCCCCAAAAAACAAGAGCTATTGTAGGCGATAGACAAACTTAAATGTTGCTTTCATGTACTAACAACAGCTCAGGCATACAGTATCTGGCTAAATATGTGTAGGTATGCAAATCATATTTTGTACATAGTTTAAGTCGATTTCATAATGACAAATATTTTCGTATTCTGAACAACCTCCCTTCCTGACGTGTTTGTATCTCTGAGGTCCTACTGTACTCTTGTAGAATGACTTAAACGACTAACAAGCAAGAAAACATATCCTGGAGAATTTTGGAGAGTGCAGATATTTGGCTGGTATTTTAATGAGCAGCCTATGTATGTTTAAAGCACTAACTGTATCCGAGGGCACAGTTGAATCCTGTGAACTTAACACACACAGGAGTCATATGTACTTAAGTACAAAGCATACCGTTTAAGTTGCACCGAAAGTTTTTAGCATTTATTAGTGGGGAGCAGTGCTTTTAGTCCTATCTGGATTGAATTGCCTTTCAAATTTAGTTGAAAATATACTTTTTATTTCACTTAACAACATTAAGTTCAAACCATTCCACTATGATGCCTCATACGCATCTCTCTTAGGTCATAGTTCAGATGTCGGTGGAGTTTGCCCAGCAGAGTGAATTGGCCCGAATCGCCAAGAGTGCCCGTGAGACCACCTCGGCCATGCAGACCCAGTCCGAGGAGGACGAGGAAGAGGAGCAGCAGACCCCCAGGACCTCACTCACCAAGGGGATTTCTCCGGAGGAGGTGCAGAGGAGGTTCGCGGAGGACAAAGAGAGGCTGGAGAGAGAGCTGGAGGAGAGGACTGCGGAGCTCCGTAGGATTAAAGAGCAGCTTCGGCGCGGAGGTCCTGGATCTGAGCAGGTTAGCAATGGGGCTTTCCTGATAGCGCTTTCATGAGTGAGTTTGATTTCAACAGCAGCATGTCTCGGATGGAGGCAGTTGATACTAGACTTAGCTTGGTATTTGGGGTTATGACGTTTAGGTTGGCATTAGGTGCTAGGTTGCACAGGCTTAGTACTTTGAATAGTTCTTAAGATCTACAAAACATGCAATCTAAAATACCAAATACAACCACCATCAGCAGAAGCTGAATGTAGTTCTTTGTTAAATGAAGCGACGATGATTTTCATCCACCTGCCAAGTATTGTCTCTTCTAACCCATTGCTCTCCATATTGAGAAGCACTTAGTGGGTTAAACCACTTGATCGCCTGAGGAGGGATATTATTATACCTCACATGGTGTAGTTTGCTTTGTACAAACCCTCCAGGGGCCTTTTGAAGGATAACACTGTGTCCTTACACTAGATGTTCCCCTTCTCCTTCTAGCCCTTTCTCTCAATGTTTTTTTTTTTTTGCCTAAGCCCCAGCCTACTATCAAATCAAATCAAATCAAATTTTATTGGTCACATGCGCCGAATACAACAGGTGCAGACATTACAGTGAAATGCTTACTTACAGCCCTTAACCAACAGTGCATTTATTTTAAACAAAAAAAGTAAGAATAAAACAACAACAAAAAAAGTGTTGAGAAAAAAAGAGCAGAAGTAAAATAAAGTGACAGTAGGGAGGCTATATATACAGGGGGGTACCGTTGTAGAGTCAATGTGCGGGGGCACCGACTAGTTGAGGTAGTTGAGGTAATATGTACATGTGGGTAGAGTTAAAGTGACTATGCATAAATACTTAACAGAGTAGCAGCAGTAAAAAGGATGGGGTGGGGGGCAGTGCAAATAGTCCGGGTAGCCATGGTTAGCTGTTCAGGAGTCTTATGGCTTGGGGGTAGAAGCTGTTGAGAAGTCTTTTGGACCTAGACTTGGCACTCCGGTACCGCTTGCCGTGCGGTAGCAGAGAGAACAGTCTATGACTAGGGTGGCTGGAGTCTTTGACAATTTTGAGGGCCTTCCTCTGACACCGCCTGGTATAGAGGTCCTGGATGGCAGGAAGCTTTGCCCCAGTGATGTACTGGGCCGTACGCACTACCCTCTGTAGTGCCTTGCGGTCGGAGGCCAAGCAGTTGCCATACCAGGCGGTGATGCAACCAGTCAGGATGCTCTCGATGGTGCAGCTGTAGAATTTTTTGAGGATCTGAGGACCCATGCCAAATCTTTTTAGTCTCCTGAGGGGAATAGGCTTTGTCGTGCACTCTTCACGACTGTCTTGGTGTGTTTGGACCATGATAGTTCGTTGGTGATGTGGACACCAAGGAACTGAAGCTCTCAACCTGTTCCACTACAGCCCGTCGATGAGAATGGGGGCGTGCTCAGTCCTCTTTTTTTTTCCCTGTAGTCCACAATCATCTCCTTTGTCTTGGTCACGTTGAGGGAGAGGTTGTTGTCCTGGCACCACACGGCCAGATCTCTGACCACCTCCCTATAGGCTGTCTCATCGTTGTCGGTGATCAGGCCTACCACTGTTGTGTCGTCGGCAAACTTAATGATGGTGTTGGAGTCGTGCCTGGCCATGCAGTCATGGGTGAACAGAGAGTACAGGAGGGGGACTGAGCACGCACCCCTGAGGGGCCCCCGTGTTGAGGATCAGTGTGGCAGATGTGTTGTTACCTACCCTTACCACCTGGGGGCGGCCCGTCAGGAAGTCCAGGATCCAGTTGCAGAGGGAGGTGTTTAGTCCCAGGATCCTTAGCTTAGTGATGAGCTTAGAGGGCACTATGGTGTTGAATGCTGAGCTGTAGTCAATGAATAGCATTCTCACGTAGGGTGTTCCTCTTGTCCAGGTGGGAAAGGGCAGTGTGAGTGCGATAGAGATTGCATCATCTGTGGATCTGTTGGGGCGGTATGCAAATTGGAGTGGGTCTAGGGTTTCTGGGATTATGCTGTTGATGTGAGCCATGACCAGTCTTTCAAAGCACTTCATGGCTACAGACGTCAGTGCTACGGGTCGGTAGTCATTTAGGCAGGTTATCTTAGAGTTCTTGGGCACGGGGACTATGGTGGTCTGCTTGAAACATGTTGGTATTACAGACTCAGTCAGGGACATGTTGAAAATGTCAGTGAAGACACTTGCCAGTTGGTCAGCACATGCTCGGAGTACACGTCCTGGTAATCCGTCTGGCCCTGCGGCCTTGTGAATGTTGACCTGCTTAAAAGTCTTACTCACATCGGCTACGGAGAGCGTGATCACATAGTCATCCGGAACAGCTGGTGCTCTCATGCATGCTTCAGTGTTGCTTGCCTCGAAGCGAGCATAGAAGTGGTTTAGCTCGTCTGGTAGGCTTGTGTCACTGGGCAGCTCGTGGCTGTGCTTCCCTTTGTAGTCTGTAATAGTTTTCAAGCCCTGCCACATCCGACGAGCGTCATATGATGTCCAATGTGTTTCTAGTCGAAGAGGCTGTGATGTCTAACCGAAGCCGCTTCACTCGGCTGCCATATTGGCTACACCCACAGGGCGTTTATTTTCATTAGGAAGAACATAGCCTGTTTGCTAGCATTGGCACCTAAAGTATGTGCTAAACATTAACTAATGCAACTGCAAAAAAGTATATGCCATAGTAACTTTTCGTTTTGATTTTTTGCATTGCTAAAGGGTCTAGCAAGCCTCAATGTAACAATGCTTGCCTACTTGAAAGCATACAGTAGATATTTCTATGTCCTCATAAGCGATAAGTGTGGGAGGAAATTGAAGCACCATCGTAATATGATCTGAGTACTTGAGCTGTCATTCAAGCCCTGTGTTTCACATGCTTGAGATATTGATGCTGAACTAAATATTTGTGTATTTTGAAAGGTCATTGTGGGAAGTACTGACCACACTCATGGTGTGCTACACCCACACCCACACCCACACCCACACCCACACCCACACCCACACCCACACACACACACACACACACACACACACACACACACACACACACACACACACACACTCACCGACCCCTTGCTCCGGCAGGCTTTTCACAATACATTTATTGCATGATTAGGCATTACCTCCATGATGAAACACTTAAGACTAATCCTGTAATGTTGAAGACAACTTGGCAAATAAGTTATTTAACTGCAATTTACCCGATTTGTGTTTTTTGGTTGTCAGAGGGTAGTTCATAGCTGGAGTTTGCATGCATTTAGGCAACTTTTTCCCTTTGTTTGAGTGTGTGTGTGAGTGCATGGAAGAGATTGCATGTATAAATAAGTTCCTTACTTACTTGACAAACTTGCAAAGTTGATACAAGGGGTGAGCTAAGCTACGAGCTAATGTTTACACCACTGAATCACAAATGTTCTAACGTTTTGATTCAAAGAAAATATGAAGCAGCAAACACCAATTCTAAGTTGTTGTGAATGTTATCATTTTGGTCATTTAATAAATTAAGGCGACTTGCTTATTGAGTGCAGATGGGATATTCCTCCGATGGAGATGGAGGGAACGAGAGAAAATAAAGTGGAAAGAAGGAAAGGGCAAAACCGCAAATGAAAATCAGAGGCTCACAGAAAGAAAAGGTCATCTTTTTATTTTACAGTTCAGTTGCACCTCTACTACTTTCCACCTCAGCATCATCAGTGATGGGGTTGGGGGCCACATCTGCAGTCCTCATGCCTCCTTGCAGCATGCCTAAGGCACGTTCACGCAGATGAGCAGGGACCCTGGGCATCTTTCTTTTGGTGTTTTTCAGAGTCAGTAGAAAGGCCTCTTTAGTGTCCAAATTTTCATAACTGTGACCTTAATTGCCTACCCTCTGTCAGCTGTTAGTGTCTTAACGACCGTTCCACAGGTGCATGTTCATTAATGGTTTATGGTTCATTGAACAAGCATGGGAAACAGTGTTTAAACATTTTGCAATGAAGATCTGTGAAGTTATCTGGATTTTTACGAATTATCTTTGAAAGACAGGGTCCTGAAAAAGGGACGTTTCTTTTTTTGCTGAGTTTATATTATACCCGCAATACATTCAGTCCTTTTAATCTATTGACTGCATTTACTGACGTTCAGTTGGGACTGTGCTCTTTGCATAATAGCCTAACTTATTATGACATGAAGAGTACCTACTCTATAACAGTTTTTCATTTTCATTTAAATGTCAAACTGTTAAATCTCAACCAAATGACGAAATACAATGATTGGAGCTCATAGGTAAAAAGATTGTGGCAGAAACGTCAACAGCTTCAACCAGTATACACAATGTGGTCATTTAGGAATGGACGTGAACATCTCTTGATTTAATATTCTATCTGAATGAGCAGAATTTCTGTTCCCTCAACAAGAGAGGGAGCTGCTCTACTTCCTGCATCAGCCCATTGTCTCAGGTGTACCTGTTGCCATAACAGCACAGATACTAGTGTTTCCCTCGCTTCCTTTGGAAGTGAATGTGTTTGTGAGTGTGTCTGTACTGGGGCGCACTTGGACGATTTTTGAATCGACAATCCTTATAATGGTCATGCGTTTAGCTCGCCTGGGCGTCACTGTTTCATGTTTCCAGGGATCGTCAACACAGTGTGGAAGTGTGTGCTTGTCTGTAAACTGGTGATGATGACAGGGCTGTTGTCGTTCTTCTCCCTCCTGCCGGTCCATCTACTGAAGAAGAGAGGAAAGAAGGAAGATGAAGAGGTCAGGAGGAAGACGGCCGTGGGTGGAAAGTTTTCATCACAAGATGGAGGGGATGATTCTTCCTGTCCAGATCATCAGGTCATCACTACTGAAAGGTATGACTATAGAACGATAGAAATGTTTGAAGTTTTCATTTAATTTATATTGTAAAAAAAAAATTTTACTCCAGTGCACGTCATGATTTTACCATTTCGACTAGAGAATTGTTTTATTTTTGATAACCACATATAAACTGAAGGTTAGACAGACAAGGGACCCGACCTATACTAAAAAAGTATACGCTGTGTTCTATACTGACTATGACAATGTAATATTTTTATATAAATGGGTTCATTCAGCAGGTGCTCTTAAAGAGCAATATTAGAAGATTTTAGCTACTTTATTTATTTTTTTCAACATAAAAAAGTTTCTTCAAAAATACATTTATGCAGGGAATATGACAAAGGACCACATGTTTCTGTGTACGTAGGTAGTTAACAAAAGCATCTTGCCAACCTCACCCGTAACCAAAACATTTGTTTCATGTGAATGAAATTCCATAATCTTTTTTCCATCAACATTTTTATTTTCTTCTTTCCTCAGGAATCTGCTGCGTAAGGCCAACGAGAGCCTCCGCCAGGTGCTGAGTGATGTGCTCAAGACCACAGCGGCCGCGGAGGAGACCATCGGACGCCACGTGGAGGGGCTACTGGTACCCCCGTCCTCCTCACAGAGACCCACCTGGCAGAGAGCTGCTGGCGGGCCCTTCAGGCCTGCCACAGGGGCTGCGGGAGGTTAGTTAAGCAGCCAATTCCAAACCAACCCCTACCACCTATGCATGTTTTGAGATGTAAAATGGGGCTGAGCAATATGGCTCCTCCAGGCCTTACTGGTGTCACAGTTAAGCTGCATCTCTAACCAACACATCTGATTACACTTAACTGAAGACAATGAATAGTAGCTAGGGCTGCGACAAACCTGTGACACCAATCAGGCCCCCTTGGGGATCGAAGTCTTGGAAGAGCTCTATCCCACTCCATCAAGATGATTTTAGATTTCATTAAATAGAGCCAGACAAAACCAGAAGATACAGGGAGGGAGAGAAGAGGTGCAAGGGTTGAGGGCTGGCTGTGTGACAGAAATATACACAGGACAGGAAGGAAAGATGGGGAGAGAGAGAATACGTAAGGAAAATGTCAGATGTCATTTTTTATTAATGTTAATTGGCAGCTAACAAGTCCTGCAAGTTTCAAACCAGTATTGCCAATCTAAAGAGGTCCTGACTGACTGGTTACCTGCAACCTTTCTCTATGGGACCAGAGTAAGTGGTGTCATGTTCAAATGCATAAAGCAGTTGATACGCATCACATTGAATTAATTGTGGATGTACACCTGCTCTTAACATGACATAGACTGACCAGGTGAAAACTATGATCCACTTCAATCAGTCTAGATGAAGGGGAGGAAACAGGTTAAAGAAGAATTTGTAAGCCTTTAGACAATTGAGACAGATTGTGTATGTGTGCCATTCAGAGGGTGAATGGGCAAGACAAAAGATTTAAGTGCCTTTGAACAGGGTATGATAGTAGGTACCAGGCGCACCGGTTTGAGTGTGCTAAGAACTGCAACGGTGCTGGGTTTTTCATGCGCAACAGTTTCCCGTGTGTATCATGAATGTTCCACCACCTAAAGGACATCCAGCCAACTTGGCAACTGTGGGAAGCATTGGAGTCAACATGGGCCAGCATCCCTGTGGAACGCTTTCGACACCTTGTAGAGTCCAAGTCCCAACGAATTGAGGCTGTTCTGAGGGCAAAAGGAGTT
The DNA here is from genome assembly GCF_020615455.1 of Coregonus clupeaformis. Taxonomy (NCBI): domain Eukaryota; kingdom Metazoa; phylum Chordata; class Actinopteri; order Salmoniformes; family Salmonidae; genus Coregonus; species Coregonus clupeaformis. The sequence goes on from NC_059199.1 coordinate 34,325,165, forward strand.
GCAACTCAATATTAGGAAGATGTTCCTAATGTTTTGTACACTCTGTGTATATCGTATCATTTTGCCAATGTGCAGTTTGCGTGGAAGTCAACTGCATAACAGGGTTGGGGTCAATTCCATTTAAATTCCAGTCAATTCAAAAAGTGAACCAAACTCCAATTCAAAATGTTCCTCATTGAAAAGCGTAGAAGAGAATTGGAATTGGAATTTTAGTGTACTTACTGAATTGACTGGAATTTTATGGAATTGACCCCAACCAGGCTGCTAGGATACAGGGGGGGAAATTCATACATTTAATATCAATGCAAATCATACAACCTTCGTCAGCCTGACCAAAACATGCAAAATGATCACGTTTGTATCTTTTCATCATTACAGCCAATGGCTGCTTAGTGCACAAAAATCAGTTAATATCCCCAGGGACTATAGCATTCATGGCATTTTTCAGCCCAGCGCCAAACACTGTTAAAAGTAATGTTCCCACAGCTGCCAGAGGAAAAGCAGTCCAGCCAGACTGACAGACCTGTCACTAGTAGGCAGTGTTTCAGAATCACATACTGTAACTGATGAATCATAGGAATGAATCCAACTCTGAAGGTGACATGGCAATCCTTTGGTAACACCTTTAACCAGACTCTTATTGCTGGGTTTTTCACGCTCAACAGTTTCCCGTGTGTATGAAGAATGGTCCACCACCCTAAGGATATCCAGCCAACTTGACACAACTGTGGGAAGCATTGGAGTCAACATGGGCCAGCATCCTTGTGGAATGCTTTCGACACCTTGTAGAGTCCATGCCCCGAAGAATTGAGGCAGTTTTGAGGGCAAAAGGAGGGAGTTTGTTGACAATACTTGCTCATAACATTTATTTCACAAATCATAGAATCACATGACTAGATAGCTGAATGAAGCAGTTGAGGTCAGGTGCACTTGTTCAAGGGTACAACCACAGTATACCCTACCCTGGATTTGAACCTGCAATTCTATGGTCCATCCATTCCCCAACCACTCCCTAACTATATCAGACAATAGTCGTTATGCCATTACAATCCTTAGTGTCTACAGTAAATACTCATCTCATCTCTCATTTGTGGGTATGTGGCCCTAAGGTGGAGTCGCCAAATGTGACAAGTGTGTTATAAGAGACAACACCCTGCCAAGCATAGCCATATGTCTCTCCCTTCTGTGTCTACAGGCTTAAGGGGATACTGCTAGATTTTGGCATTTAAGTGAAATTACAGGACGTCTACAGGTACAGTAGTAATGCTACCGTACCTGTAGACTACCAGTCATTGTGCTAATGCTAGTTAGCTAACTTCCTTAATACTGCACGCAGAGACATCTGACTCTCGTTAAGTAGAACAAGGGCTTAAATGCCAGAATCTCGTAGTATCCCTTTAAGCGGCAAAGTCTGCTCTAGTGTGGGAACATCTCCCCTCAAGTAAACATCTGCCTGCCCTCTCGACACACGAAACAAGCATGCATGTGTGTACACACAGATGCTGTAGTGTGTACATGCACACATTAAACAAACGCACAGACACACATGCATTAATGCATAACTAGGTTCATTATTGTGGTTAGATTTTACAGTTCAAAGAACTAGCTTTTTAACCAACCGCTTGACTTTTTAAAAACTTTTTATAATGGTCTTGGTATTTTATCAATGAAGTATAGCTGTTGACAGGGTTAATTTGACTGTCAAGTGAACTTGATGTTTGGGTAAACAAAAAAATAATCAATGTGCACAATAGTACTGACTCCTTTAAAGATTCCAAGATGGTTTAAAAAAATTCAGATTTGATTGTTTTCACAAAGTACATGTCAATCAGGATTCCCCCTACACGATCATCTCATATACTTGTATCAACCACACATATCCTTAAAATGTGCATAGTGTCTGTGGCATGTGTATTTTCATTCAAATTCTGTTAGCAGTCATGATAGAAGATGCCAACTGTGATCCGTACTCTCTCCCCTTGCATTCACTTGCTAGAAAAGTGTGGACCAATGCACTGAGAAGAGAGAGGGAGAGTATGGAGAAAGAGAGATGACTTGTATCCCTCCTGAGAATAAAGAGGCAATTGTGGATCATTAAGTAGCATCATGTATGTTATTTGCTGTTTAGTTCTGTGTGTGGTCGTGTCTAGGGTGGCACTACCAGTCAGCTAGGATCGAGACTGTAACCCCTGCTTTCATGGATTATACTTGTACTTCATAATGGTCATTATGTAGTAGTATGAATGTGATATTGGCACAAGGACTGTACTCAGGCTACTAGACCAAGGAAGGGATGGGCAACTCCAGTCCTCGGAAGCCTTGTCTGATTAAGACCTGGGATACTATCCCTTATATTATAATATGTTGATAAATGCTTTGCCAAAAAATGAATTGTTTGGATAAAAATGATTACATTAATGACTGGTTGATATTGGGGACAATGGACACTATTGTTTCCAATGAAGTGTTTTCTCTTGACAATTAACCTTGCCCTCCATTTTGGTCGTTCCTTCCCAGATGCATCGACCACTGAGAGTTGCCAGGGCAGCGAGACTGGGGCGGACAACGTGAGCGTGTGGTCGGGCGAGACTGAGACGGACGAGGGCCTGGAGATGTCCCAGCAGATGATGACGGACAGTCACAGCCTGCTGCCGGGGTCAGAGCTTCAGCTGGAGAACGAGGAGTACCTCATGAATATTAGCTCCCGCCTCCAGGCTGCTGTGGAGAAACTACTGGTGGCCATTACTGAGACGACCAATCAGGTACGTCACAGCATAATATAACATTTGCGTCAAAGTTCAACTGATAAGAGCTTGGTGTGCTCAGCACGAAGATTGTGGACCACACAGAAAATTAATCTGTTCTGTTTAACTATAATTTTTCCTGTGAATCAAAGTGCCAGAAGCATTTTTTTACTTTCTTGACAGTCATTTAAAAGGCTGTTGTTGATGAAAGCGTTATGGAGCAAACTAAAGCCTTTCTGACATACAGTGAGTTCCAAAAGTATTAGGACAGTGACACATGTTTTATTATTTTGGCTCTGTACTCCAGCACTTTGGATTTGAAATTATACAATAACTATGAGGTTAATGTGCAGACTGTCAGCTTTGATTTTTGGGTATTTTCATCCATATCGGGTGAACTGTTTTGAAATTACAGCACTTTTTGTACGTAGTCCCCCCATTTTAGGGGACCAAAAGTTTTGGGACAAATTCACTTATACCGTACCAGTCAAAAGTTTGGACACACCTTCTCATTCAAAGGTGTTTCTTTATTTTAATTATTTTCTACATTGTAGAATAATAGTGAAGACATCAAAACTATGAAATAACACATATGGAATGTAGTCCTGTGTAGCTCAGTTGGTAGAGCATGGCACTTGCAACGCCAGGGTTGTGGGTTCGATTCCCATGGGGGACCAGTATGAAAGAATGTATGCACTCACTAACTGTAAGTCGCTCTGGATAAGAGTGTCTGCTAAAATGACTAATTGTAGTAATGAAAAAAGTATTAAACAAATCAAAATATATTTTAGATTTTAGATTCTTCAAAGTAGCCACCCTTTGCCTTGATGACAGCTTTGCACACTCTTGGCATTCTCTCAACCAGCTTCATGAGGTAGTCACCTGGAATGCATTTCAGTTAACTGGTGTGCCTTGTCAGCACAAGGAATGTTCGTCGGGAGCTTCATGAAATGGGTTTCCATGGCCGAGCAGCCGCACACAAGCTAAGATCGCAATGCCAAGCGTCAGCTGGAGTGGTGTAAAGCTCGCCGCCATTGGAGCAGTAGAAACGAGTTCTCTGGAGTGATGAATCACGCTTCACCATCTGGCTGTCCGAAAGCTGACAGTCTGCACTTTAACCTCATTCATTGTATCATTTCAAATTCAAAGTGCTGGAGTACAGAGCCAAAACAACAACAACAAAAATTTAATTGTCCCAATACTTTTGGAGCTCACTGTATCTAGCGGTAGGTATTGCCGGGACGTTATCAGTATTGCGATTCTCAAACAAAACACAAAGCGGATTTCACTTCTTTAGGAAAACAGCCCTAATGTTGGAAACACACATTATGTTTTCGTCCAGAGTCACATTTATTTATTTTCCAAGCTATAGCGCACAATATTTTACATACAGCAGGTCTGCTTCGTGTTTTCAGTTTTGGCATGGAAATAATATTGCGATAATGGTATCGCCACAGCCCTAGCGGTAGGCTACATACTGTAAATACATAGTTCCGGGAACTGTGTGTGAGCAAAATACCAGAGCTATACAATGGTTGGTAATTAATGGATTTGTCACCTAAACATCCTCTTGTTAATGTTCCCATATTGTTACTTCATTCATGTTAGCTGTGGCTGTAAAGTTCTAGGAAGCTACAACTACATACAGTGCCTTCGGAAAGTATTGAGACCCCTTGACTTTTCCCACATTTTGTTAGGTTACAGGTTTTTTCTAAAATTGATTAATTGATTAATTAGTTTTTTTTCTTCATCAATCTCAACACAATACCGCATAATGACAAAGCAAAAACAGGTTGTAACATTTACATAAGTATTCAGACCCTTTGCTCAGTACTTTGTTGAAGCACCTTTGGCAGCGATTACAGCCTTGAGTCTTCTTGGGTATGACGCTACAAGCTTGGCACACCTGTATTTGGGGAGTTTCTCCCGTTCTTCTCTGCAGATCCTCTCAACCTCTGTCAGGTTGGATGGGGAGCGTTGCTACACAGCAGAGATGTCTCGAGATGTTTCATCAACGATCTCTCTGTACTTTGCTCCGTTCATCTTTGCCTCGATCCTGACTAGTCTCCCAGTCCCTGCCGCTGAAAAACATCCCCACCGCATAATTCAGCCACCACCATGCTTCACCGTAGGGATGGTGCCAGGTTTCCTCCAGACGTGATGCTTGGAATTCAGGCCGAAGAGTTAAATCTTGGTTTCATCAGACCAGAGAATCTTGTTTTTCATGGTCTGAGAGTCTTTAGGTGCCTTTTGGCAAATTCCAAGCGGGCTGTCATGTGCCTTTTACTGAGGAGTGGCTTCCATCTGGCCACTCTACCATAAAGGCCTGATTTGGTGGAGTGCTGCAGAGATGGTTGTCCTTCTGGAAGGTTCTACCATATCCACAGAGGAACTCTGGAGCTCTGTCAGAGTGACCATCAGGTTCTTGGTCACCTCCCTGACCAAGGCCCTTCTCCCCCGACATTATGGGGTATTGTGTGTAGATTGCTGAGGATTTTTTATTTATTTAATCCATTTTAGAATAAGGCTGTAACGTGAAAAATGTCAAGGTGTCTGAATACTTTCAGAAGGCGCTGTACATGCGCTCTTTGTCAGAATACATAAATGACATGCATGCAGTTATTGTCAAACGTGTAAATGGCCACTCACTGACAATACACAATGCCTTTTGCACGGTCATAACCCCTTGTGGTATTTGAGTCTGTTCACACACATCCCTTTAGAGATGAGACTGCAGAATCCTCTTCGCAACGAGATAGCCGTAGCTAGAATTCATTCACCACACAATAGGGCTGTCTCATTCCCAGCGGTTGCCTATAGATACGGGCCGATTTTCATAGAGCTTTGTCTCTCTTCCTCCCCCTTAGGCTACTACTGCCCATGCACTGTGCGTGTGCCTTGTGCCATCCTAGTGATACTTTATACATCATTACATTTTCTGCATCATATTGCATCTTCTTTTCTGTTTGTCCTATATTCAAGCATTACTCACGGTGTAGTAGTTGTGCATGTAAAAATAGGTCAGAAGAGATGAGGAAAAGCATTAATGTAGTGCTACAGAAAGCACTGAGTTTATGATGGTTGCGTTGATCCATAAAACATTGGTTTAACATTGAAATAATGTTGTGCTAGGGTCAATGTAGGTTTTGGTGATTCACTGCTTGCTTTTTATTGAACATTTGATGGAAAAAGACTAAACTTTGCATGCAAGCTTTGTGTGGGAACTTCTCTTGAATCATGTTGTATGATATAGGTATTTTCCAATACACCTGCAAGAGAGCTAGATGTGATTTGCATCTGATATCAGATGTTTAAAGACCTAGAAAGCCATCTGTAACTTGAGTTTACACAGACATACTGTGTGAGCATGTGTCCGTGTGTGGAGTTCAATGCAATATCTCTAGCTCCCTACCCGGACAGCCCAATAAAAGTCAGCTGTTTGTGTACTCTGAACCAGTGGGCGAGTTTAAAGTTGCCAGCGGGCCAACCTTAAATCAATAAATACAAAAATATTTTATGAATGTTGACGAAGGATTATGTGAATTCATGTCACATACTCAGTGTCACTTCAAAATGGAGATACAGTGCCTTCAGAAAGTATTCATACCCCTTGACTATTCAACATTTTGTTGCAGCCTGAATTCAAAATTGATTAAATTGATTTGTTTTTCTCTCACCTATCTACACACAATACCCCATAATGACAAGTGAAAACATGTTTTTAGAAATTGTATTGAAAATGAAATACGGAAATATCAATTTACATAAGTATTCACATACCTTTGCTATGACACTCTAAATTGAACTCAGGTGAATCAAATTTCCTTTAACCTCTACGGGATCGCTGTCCCGTATATGGGACTGTTGAGCTAACATGCGCTAATGTGATTAGCATGACTGTTGTAAGTAACAGCAAACTTTCCAGGACGTAGACATGTCTTATATGGGCAGAAAGCCTAAATTATTGTTAATCTAACTGCACTGTCCAATTTACAGTAGCTATTACAGTGACATAAATACCATGCCATTGTTTGAGGAGAGTGCGAAACAACAAAAAACATATCACGGCAACTGGTTTGATACATTCACCTCTGAAGGTAAAAAATGTACTTACATTCAGTGATCTTGCTTTGATTTGTCATCCCGAGGGTCCCAGAGATAAAATGTAGCATAGTTTTGTTTGATAAAATCCATTTTTATATTAAAATGTAGGAACTGGGTTCTACAGTTTGAACCCTTGCTGTCTCTGGCTCCACACCCACCCCGCCCGGCCATCTAGATGTGTGAAAGTTAGCGTATAAGCTAATTATCCATAATTTTTGACATTCCTGGGAGTGTGTAAACTTACATTTTGTATTACCATATCATTTTTGAATGTTCTCTATAGTTATGTACTTGAAAATGTATCAATTGACCAATTCGACACATTTGGGCAGACTTGATACAAAGTAGTCCAGTATTGCAACGCTTCACTGGATCAATCTGAAACTTTGTACACACACTGCTGCCATCTAGTGGCCAAATCTAAATTGTGGCTAAACTGCAATATTATACTGTGGCCTTTCTCTTGCATTTCAAAGATGATGGAACAAAAAATAAATAGAAAACGCATGTTTTCTTTTTTTTGTATTATCTTTTACCAGATCTAATGTGTTATATTCTCCTACATTAATTTCACATTTCCACAAACTTCAAAGTGTTTCCTTTCAAATGGTATCAAGAATATGCATATCCTTGCTTTAGGTCCTGAGCTACAGGCAGTTCGATTTGAGGTTAACCTTAAGAGGTTAATCATCCTTGAGATGTCACTACAACTTGATTGGAGTCCACCTATGGCCAATTACATTTTTTGGACATGATTTAGAAACACATCTGTCTATATAAGGTCCCACAGTTGACAGTGCAGAAACTATACCAGGGGTATTCAACTCTTACCCTACGAGGTCCGGAGCCTGCTGGTTTTCTGTTCTACCTGATAATGAATTGCACCCACCTGGTATCCCAAGTTTAGATCAGTCCCTGATTAGAGGGGAACAATGAAAAAACACAGTGGAACTGACATTTCTAGAGGATTGAAAGCTTCCAATAACACAGTGGTCTCCATCTTTGGGAAATTGAAAAAATATGGAACTACCCCTAGAGCTGGCCGTCCGACCAAACTGAGCAAGTGGGCAAGAAGGACCTTGGTCAGTGAGGTGACCAAGAACCCAATGACCACCATGACAGATCTTTAGAGTTCCTTGGCTGAGATGGGAGAACATGCCAGAAAGACAGCAGTCTCTACAGCACTTCACCAATCTGGGCTTTATGGGAGAGTGGCTAGACTGAAGCCACGCCTGAGAAAAAGGCTCATGACAGCACGCCTAGAATTTGCACAAAGGCACATGAAAGACTCTGAGAGCATAAGGCAAAAGATTGTGGTCTGGTGAGACAAAAATTGAACTCTTTGGCCTGAATGCAAAGCGCTATATCTGGAGGAAAAAACAGGTTCTGCTCATCCCCTGTCTAACACCATCTCTACCCTGAAGCATGGTGGTGGCAGCATCATGCTATGGGTGATGCTTTTCAGCGGCAGGTAACTGGGAGACTGGTAAGGATAGAGGAAACAATTAATGAAGCAACATACAGGAATATCCTTGATGACAACCTGCTTTAGAGTACAAACGACCTTAGGCTGGGGTGAAGATTTACATTCCAACAGGACAATGACCCCAAGCATACAGCCAAAGCAACGCTGGAATGACTTCAGAACAAGAATGTGAAAGTCCTTTTGTGGCCCAAACTTGAATCCCATTGAAAATCTGTGGAAAGATTGCCATTCACCTCCGTTCCCCATCAAACTTAACAGAGCTTGAAAAAATCTGCAATGAAGAATGGGAGAAAATCCCCAAATCAAATAATGTGTCACTTGCGCTGAATACAACAGGTGTAGACCTTAAAGTGAAATGCTTACTTACAAGCCTTTAACCAACAATGCAGTTTTAAGAAAGAATACCTAAAAAAAAAAAAGTAACAAATAATTAAAGAGCAGCAGTAAAATAACAATAGCGAGGCTATATACAGGGGGTACTGGTACCGAGTCAATGAGCGGGGGCACCGGTTAGTCAAGGTAATTGAGGTAATATGTACATGTAGGTAGAGTTATTAAAGTGATATGCATAGATAATAAACAGAGTAGCAGCAGCATAAAAGAGGGGTGGGTGGGGGGGGCAATGCAAATAGTCTGGGTAGCCATTTGATTAGATGTTCAGGAGTCTTATGGCTTGGGGTAGAAGCCTCTTGGACCTAGACCTGGCGCTTTGGTACCGCTTGCCGTGCGGTAGCAGAGAGAACAATCTATGACTACGGTGGCTGGAGTCTTTGACAGTTTTTAGGGCCTTCTTCTGACACCGCCTGGTATAGAGGTCCTGGATGGCAGGAAGCTTGGCCCCAGTGATGTACTGGGCCATATGCACTACCCTCTGTAGTGCCTTGCGGTCGGAGGCAGAGCAGTTGCCATACCAGGCAGTGATGCAACCAGTCAGGATGCTCTCGATGGTGCAGCTGTAGAACCTTTTGAGGATTTGAGTACCCATGCCAAATCTTTTCAGTCTCCTTAGGGGGAATAGGTTTTGTCGTGCCCTCTTCACGACTGTCTTGGTGTGCTTGGACCATGTTAGTTTGTTGGTGATGTGGACACCAAGGAACTTGAAGCTCTCAACCTGCTCCGCTACAGCCCCGTCGATGAGAATGGGGGAGTTCTCGGTCATCTTCTTTTTCCTGTAGTCCACAATCATCTCCTTTGTCTTGATCAAGTTGAGGGAGAGGTTTTTGTCCTCGCACCACACGGCCAGGTCTCTGGCAAACTAAATGATGGTGTTGGAGTCGTGCCTGGCCATGCAGTCATGAGTGAACAGGGAGTCCAGGAGGGGACTGAGCACGCACCCCTGAGGGGCCCCCGTGTTGAGGATCAGCGTAGCGGATGTGTTGTTACCTACCCTTACCACCTTGGGGTGGCCCGTCAGGAAGTCCAGGATCCAGTTGCAGAGGGAGGTGTTTAGTCCCAGGGTCCTTAGCTTAGTGATGAGGGCACTATGGTGTTGAACGCCGAGCTGGAGTCAATGAATAGCATTCTCATATAGGTGTTCCTTTTGTCCAGGTGTGAAAGGGCAGTATGGAGCGCAACAGAGATTGCATCATCTGTGGATCTGTTTGGGCGGTATGCAAATTGGAGTGGGTCTAGGGTTTCTGTCATAATGGTGTTGATGTGAGCCATGACCAGCCTTTCAAACCACTTCATGGCTACAGACATGAGTGCTACGGGTCAATAGTCATTTAGGCAGGTTACCTTAGTGTTCTTGGGCACAGAGACTATGGTGGTCTGCTTGAAACATGTTGGTATTACAGACTCAGACAGGGAGAGGTTGAAAATGTCAGTGAAGACACTTGCCAGTTGGTCAGCGCATGCTCGGAGTACACGTCCTGGTAATCCGTCTGGCCCTGCGGCCTTGTGAATGTTGACCTGATTAAAGGTCTTACTCACATCGGCTACGGAGAGCGTGATCACATAGTCATCCAGAACAGCGGATGCTCTCATGCATGTTTCAGTGTTACTTGCCTCGAAGTGAGCATAGAAGTAATTTAGCTCGTCTGGTAGGCTTGTGTCACTGGGCAGCTTGCGGCTGTGCTTCCCTTTGTACAGTCGTGGTCAAAAGTTTTGAGAATGACACAAGTATCGGTCTTCACAAAGTTTGCTGCTTCAGTTGTTAGATATTTTTCTCAGATGTTAGTATGGTATACTGAAGTATAATTACAAGCATTCCATAAGTGTCAAAGGCTTTTATTAACAATTACATTAAGTTTACGCAAAGAGTCAATATTTGCTGTGTTGACCCTTCTTTTTCAAGACCTCTGCAATCCGCCCTGGCATGCTGTCAATTGACTTCTGGGCCACATCCTGACTGATGGCAGCCCATTCTTGCATAATCAATGCTTGGAGTTTGTCAGAATTTGTGGGTTTTTGTTTGTCCACCCGCCTCTTGAGGATTGACCACAAGTTCTCAATGGGATTAAGGTCTGGGGAGTTTCCTTGCCATGGACCCAAAATTTCGATGTTTTGTTCCCCGAGCCACTTAGTTATCACTTTTGCCTTATGGCAAGGTGCTCCATTATGCTGGAAAAGGCATTGTCCGTCACCAAACTGTTCTTGGATGGTTGGGAGAAGTTGCTCTCTGAGGATGTGTTGGTACCATTCTTTATTCATGGCTGTGTTCTTAGGCAAAAATTGTGAGGGATCCCACTCCCTTGGCTGAGAAGCAACCCCACACATGAATGGTCTCAGGATGCTTTACTGTTTGGCATGACACGCAGGACTGATGGTAGCGCTCACCTTGTCTTCTCCGGACAAGCTTTTTTCCGGATGCCCCAAACAATCGGAAAGGGGATTCATCAGAGAAAATGACTTTACCCCAGTCCCCAGCAGTCCAATCCCTGTACCTTTTGCAGAATATCAGTCTGTACCTGATGTTTTTCCTGGAGAGAAGTGGCTTCCTCGCTGCCCTTCTTGACACCAGGCCATCCTCCAAAAGTCTTCACCTCACTGTGCGTGCAGATGCACTCACACCTGCCTGCTGCCATTCCTGAGCAAGCTCTGCACTGGTGGTGCCCCAATCCCGCAGCTGAATCAACTTTAGGAGATGGTCCTGGCGCTTGCTGGACTTTCTTGGGCGCCCTGAAGCCTTCTTCACAACAATTGAACCTCTCTCCTTGAAGTTCTTGGTGATCCGATAAATGGTTGATTTAGGTGCAATCTTACTAGCAGCAATATCCTTGCCTGTGAAGCCCTTTTTGTGCAAAGCAATGATGACTGCACTTGTTTCCTTGCAGATAACCATGGTTAACAGAGGAAGAACAATGATTTCAAGCACCACCCTCCCTTTAAAGCTTCCAGTCTGTTATTTTAACTCAATCAGCATGACAGAGTTATCTCCAGCCTTGTCCTCCTCAACACTCTCACCTGTGTTAATGAGAGAATCACTGACATGATGTCAGCTGGTCCTTTTGTGGCAGGGCTGAAATGCAGTGGATATTTTTTGCGGGTATCAAGTTAATTTTCTGTATATTCAAATTGCCATCATAAAAACTGAGGCAGCAGACTTTGTGAAAATTAATATTTGTGTCATTCTCAAACTTTTGACCACGACTGTAGTCTGTAATAGTGTGCAAGCCCTGCCACGTTCGACGAGCGTCGGAGCCGGTGTAGTACGATTCGATCTTAGTCCTGTATTGACGCTATGCCTGTTTGATGGTTCGTCAGAGGGCATAGTGGTTTTTCTTATAAGCTTCCGGGTTAGAGTCCCGCTCCTTGAAAGCGGCAGCTCTACCCTTTAGCTCAGTGCAGATGTTGCCTGTAATCCATTGTTTCTGGTTGGGGAATGTACGTACAGTCAATGTGGGGACGACGTCATCGATGGACTTATTGATGAAGCCAGTGAATGATGTGGTGTACTCCTCAATGCCATCGGAAGAATCCCGGAACATATTCCAGTCTGTGCTAGCAAAACAGTCCTATAGCTTAGCATCTGCTTCATCTGACCACTTTTTTTATTGACCGAGTCACTGGTGCTTCCTGCTTTAGTTTAGCTTGTAAGCAGGAATCAGGAGGATAGAATAATGGTCAGATTTGCCAAATGGAGGACGAGGGAGAGCTTTGTACGCGTCTCTGTGTGTGGAGTAAAGGTACTCTAGAGTTTTTTTCCCTCTGGTTGCTCATTTAACATTCTGGTAGAAATGAGGTAAAGTCCCCGGCCACTAGGAGCGCCGCCTCTGGATTAGCGTTTTCCTGTTTGCTTATGGCCGTGTACAGTTCATTGAGTGTGGTCTTAGTGCCAGCATCGGTTTGTGGTGGTAAATAGACAGCTACGAAGAATATAGATGAAAACTATCTTGGTAGATAGTGTGGTCTACAGCTTATCATGAGATACTCTACCTCAGGCGAGCAAAACCTCGAGACTTCCTTAGATATCGTGCACCAGCTGTTGTTTACAAATATACGTAGACCGCCACCCCTTGTCTTACCAGAGGCTGCTGTTCTATCCTGCCAATACAATGTATAACCTGCCAGCTGTATGTTATTCATGTCGTCGTTCAGCCACGACTTGGTGAAACATAACATATTACAGTTTTTAATGTCCTGTTGGTAGGATATATACGTGCTTGTAGTTCATCCACTTTATTATCAAGTGATTATACGTTGGCCATTAGTACCGATGGCAAAGGCAGATTAGCCACTCGTCGCCGGCTCCTTACCAGGCACCTCGATCTCCTTCCGCGATATCGCTGTCTCTTTCTACTGCGAATGATGGGGATGAGGGCCCTGTCGGGTGTCTGGAGGAAATCCCTCTCGTACGACTTATTAAAGAAAAATAATTTGTCCAGTTCAAGCTGAGAAATCGCTGTTCTGATGTCCACAAGCTCTTTTCGGTCATATGAGACGGTAGCAGCAACATTATATACAAAATAAGTTACAAACAATGCGAAAGAACAAACAAAATAGCACGGTTGGATAAGAGCCCATAAAACGGCAGCCATCCCCTCCGGCGCCATTCTGCCAGATGTGCAAACCTGATACAGACATACCCCCAGACGACTCGAAGCTGAAATAGCTACCAAAGGTGCTTCTACAAAGTATTGACTCGTGGTGTGAATTATATTTTTCTGTATTTATTTTTCATTACATTAGCAAAAATGTCAAAAAATATGTTTTCACTTTGTCATTATGGGGTATTGTGTGTAGATGGGTGAGGAGAGAAATAAAATACTTAATAAATGTTGAATTCAGGCTGTAACACAAAATGTGGAAGAAGTCAATGGGTATGAATGCTTTCTGAAGGCACTGTAGCTGCCTAGTGGTGAAAAGGCAAGCTCACAAATCAGTCTGTATCTCCGCTCTCACAAGACCTAATGGTTCATTTAAAGGGATAGTTTGGGATTTTGGCAATGAAGCCAAAAGTCAGATGAACTTGTGGATACTATTTCTATGTCTCTGCATTCAGTTTGAAGGAGGTTGCCAACTAGCATTAGCACAATTGCTAACTAGCGTTAGAGCAATGACTGGACGTCTATGGGAACAGCTAGCATGCTAGTTAGCATTGGCTCGCGAAGTCAGAAGTAAAAATACACCTTAGCCAAATACATTTAAACTCAGTTTTTCACAATTCCTGATATTTAATCCTAGTAAAGATTCCCTGTCTTAGGTCAGTTAAGATCACCACTTTATTTGTGAAATGTCAGAATAATAGTAGAGAGAATGATTTATTTCAGCTTTTATTTCTTTCATCACATTCCCAGTGGGTCAGAAGTTTACAAACACTCAATTAGTATTTGGTAGCATTGCCTTTAAATTGTTTAACTTGGGTCAAACGTTTCTGGTAGCCTTCCACAAACTTCCCACAATAAGTTGGGTGAATTTTGGCCCATTCCTCCTGACAGAGCTGGTGTAACTGAGTCAGGTTTGTAGGCCTCCTTGCTCGCACACGCTTTTTCAGTTCTGCCCACAAATGTTCTATAGGATTGAGGTCAGGGCTTTGTGATGGCTACTCCAATACCTTGACTTTGTTGTCCTTAAGCCATTTTGCCACAACTTTGGAAGCATGCTTGGGGTCACTGTCCATTTGGAAGACCCATTTGCGACCAAGCTTTAACTTCCTGACTGATGTCTTGAGATGTTGCTTCAAAATATTCACATAATTTTCCTTCCTCATGATGCCATCTATTTTGTGAAGTGCACCAGTCCCTCCTGCAGCAAAGCACCCCCACAGCATGATGCTGCCACCCCCATGCTTCACGGTTGGGATGGTGTTCTTCGGCTTGCAAGCGACCCCCTTTTTCCTCCAAACAGTTCTATTTTTGTTTCATCAGACCAGAGGACATTTCTCTAGTCTGGCTTTTTTATGGCGGTTTTGGAGCAGTGGCTTCTTCCTTGCTGAGCGGCCTTTCAGGTTATGTCGATATAGGACTCGTTTTACTGTGGATATAGATACTTTTGTACCAGTTTCCTCCAACATTTTCACAAGTCCTTTACTGCAGTTCTGGGATTGATTTGCACTTTTCGCACCAAAGTACGTTCTTCTCTAGGAGACAGAACGCGTCTCCTTCCTGAGCGGTATGACGGCTGTGTGGTCCCATGGTGTTTAAACTTGCATACTATTGTTTGTACAGATGAACGTGGTACCTTCAGGCATTTGGAAATTGCTCCCAAGGATGAACCAGACTTGTGGAGGTCTAAAAAAAAATTTCTGAGATCTTGGCTGATTTATTTTGATTTTCCCATGATGTCAAGCAAAGAGGCACTGATTTTGAAAGTAGGCCTTGAAATACATCCACAGGTACACCTCCAATTGACTCAAATGATGTCAGTTAGCCTATCAGAAGCTTCTAAATCCATGACATTTTCTGGAATTTCCCAAGCTCTTTAAAGGCACAGTCAACTTAGTGTATGTAAACTTCTGACCCACTGGAATTGTGATACAGTGAATTATAAGTGAAATAATCTGTCTGTAAACAATTGTTAGAAAAATTACCGACTTGCCAAAACTATAGTTTTTAACAAGAAATTTGTAGAGTGGTTGAAAAACGAGTTTTAATGACTCTAACCTAAGTGTATGTAAACTTCCGACTTCAACTGTACCTCTAGCTTCCTTCATACTGGACACAGATGCATAAAACATGGTATCCACGTGTTCATATGACTCTGGGGAAAATTCCTAACTATCCCTTTAATGGTTTTCCTTCCAGACAGAATTGATTAGATCTTCATTGGTTCCTTGTG
This sequence comes from Coregonus clupeaformis, assembly GCF_020615455.1. Classification (NCBI taxonomy): domain Eukaryota; kingdom Metazoa; phylum Chordata; class Actinopteri; order Salmoniformes; family Salmonidae; genus Coregonus; species Coregonus clupeaformis. The sequence continues at coordinate 34,340,717 of NC_059199.1, forward strand.
AGTGAATGATCATTAATGATTGTGGATCGTTGTTTCCTGTCTGTAGGGCCAGGTCGTGTGAATAAGGCTTGATGTAATGAGTTTCTCTGGAATGTTAAGTGTCCTGTCGGTTGGCTTTGTAAATAATTTGCTGGAGTAGGTGTTGCTCACTAATCCTCCTATTATAGATCATTGAAAGCGACATGTCGGGCCGACGTGTTGATTGTGTAGGTCCATTACTGTTTTACAGTTCACTTGCTCGCGAGACCGAAGGAGAAAGTAGAATTAGTCGCGGGGCGGCTACAGCTCTATTTTTAGGAAACCTGTCGGAATGCCTCAGTCAGTTCATCTGCACTGACGTGGAATATAAATGTTGTTTGACAAGCTCCTGCAAAAAGGCTGTGTCTGTATGAGGGTGTGTGAGAGAGGGAAAGTGTCTATTTGCAAAGCTGTACCTGCCCCACTAGCCCGGGGGGTTGAAACCACGCTTACTACTCCCTCCCCCTTTTCACTGAACAATACCCTGCCCATGCTATGGACCCAGGAAGTGAAAGAGAGAGAGACTCTGCCTGCCTGCTGCAAAACACTCTGGGAGAACCTCTTCTTTTGTGTCTCTTTTGAGAGACAGGATAGACAGTGAAAGGCAGGCTGGGGTATTAGTAGAGACAGGGAGAGGGCAAGAGGGAGGGACATGGAGCTAGAATGAGCTAGAAAAGTGTGGTGACAAACAACAGAAAGACGCTAAAGAGAGGCTACAGGGATAGATCAAGAATAAGAGGGAGAATGAAAGAGGGAGAGAGAGATTGACAGAAGAGAAAGAAGGGCAGTGAGAGCCCCTCTGGATCAGGCGGCTTCAGAGTTCACCCTTGGTTGGCTGCCCATTGTGTAAAGCAATTAAGAGGGGACCAGGAGGCTTCCCTTCCCTGCGGGTCGGTGCTGCGTTGCCGTGGCGGCACGGAATTGTTAATGAGCTTCCAGAGGGAGGGAGAGGGTGAGCGAGGGTGTGGGAGTGAGTACTGCTGAGGGGCAGGGTCACGCTGTGCTCTGAGACAGTGAGCAAAATAGACAGAGAGAAAAGTCTGACAGAGAGAGGTGCACAGGATCTTAAAGCTAGGTTTCTCTTTATTTTACCCCCCTCAGTTGTCCCAGGATTCACTTGTGCAAGATGTGACTTCAAACTTTCTCCCCCAGGAAGGATTACTTTTCCCCTACACGAGGAGAAGCACTACCGGTATCTCTTCTTTTCTGACTTGAATCTTTGTTTTGTTGTTTCAAGGGAGGACCTCATTCTCAGTATTTACCTGGGACCTGTTTTGTTATCTCTTCACCATTGTACGCCATGTGTGTGGATCTGATTCTAAGCTGCGACTCATGTGTTTACCCAAGGCTCTGTGCGTGGCTGCTCCGTAGAGACCGTTGCCTAGAGCCCGGCTACGTCGTCGGGACTCGTCTGCTCGCCGTTGCTGTTCCTCCTTGGGCCTCCGCTGAAGACTCCATCCATGGCAGCAGTTGCATTGTAGAGGCTGAAAGGAACACCAGATAATTCATATAACCCATGAACATTTGTAGGGAAGAGAATGGAAAGCACTACAAGGATAAACTAGTAGGTCATTGAAAACCGTTGAAAATTGTCCACCACCATGGATTCCTACCGCTCGTACTGGAATTCGAGCCACCAGGCCATGTGGGTGGAAGGGGAAGATCAGGATGTGTACGAGGTGGAATCTCGCGTGCCCCTGCCCCGGCCTTTCCCCCTCTCCAGCGTCCTCACTGAGAAAAACGCAGTAGTGGTACAGACGCAAATATCGCACGTCAACCACAGGACCAATGGTCACCTCCTTAAGGTGATCTCTAAGATCTCCCTCCCCACACCGCCCTATACAGTAAGTTTACATTCAGCTGCTGACCTGCCGTGTAACCTGTATGGAACTGTACAACTTGTGAAGAGTAATTGGACAGTTACTCTGCTGTCTTATTTATCTGAATGAAAGTGTTTTTCATTTGGCTGACTGGATGCTCTAAGCAGCAGTTTTGTCAATTATTTTATACAGTTCATAACATGACCTACCCCCCTGCTATATACACGTGTACATTATACAGCTAACTTGCTTGTAAGCAATATTTTTGACTGGGCAACTTGTGCAGTGAAAAACGCAGTGAGAGTTTCTATACCGTCCTAGATCTCCCTATTCTGCTTTTATCTGAGCAGGTGATCATGTGAAGTGAGCAAAAAATTACTCCCAAGATTTCATTGTGGCACGGTCACGTGACTACATCCTGGTTGTCATAATGTTGCAGTATGACCTTTGCTGCTGTGGGAGTCTCGCCCTGTAAAACCAACTGCATGTGAATTATGGTGCTTATAAGTCAGTGGTTTATTGCACAATAGCAATTCCATGCTAATTCAGCCAGGAAAGAAGGCTTTTGTGAATGCGTCACCGGGTAATGTCTACTAGACCTGTCTCATCTACACTACCGGTCAAAAGTTTTAGAACACCTACTCATTCAAGGGTTTTTCTTTATTTTTACTGTTTTCTACATTGTATAATAATAGTGAAGACATCAAAACTATGAAATAACACATATGGAATCATGTAGTAACCCAAAAAAAGTGTTAAATAAATCAAAATATGTTTTATATTTGAGATTCTTCAAATAGCCACCCTTTGCCTTGATGACAGCTTTGCGCACTCTTGGCATTCTCTAGTAAAAATCAAGAAAAATCCTTGAATGAGTAGGTGTTCTAAAACTTTTGACCGGTAGTGTATGTCCGAAGGTAAAGGGCTAAGAATGAAATGGCATTTCATTCATGTTATGTTGGTTCCTTGATGAATGTCAAACTGGGGCGTAGGTTTACTCATTTTAATAAGAATACTGATATGGCATGAATTTTCACCAACAGAACTTTATAGAAAACGACAGCATGTGTACAGTTATCCCACCATGATAAGGCAATAGGCCTAGTTGTAGCTATGCAGGTTCAATATGTTAGAATTTGAAGCGAGTGAGAGAATATTTACAATGTCATGATGTGCCACTGTACAACTCAAGACTTACCGCTGAACTGTATACGGCTAACCATCTCCACCTCTTTGTGCATTGCCCTGTAGTTATTGAGGTTCCCTACTCCTTTAAGCATAGCGACACATGCCATGTGTGTTGTGAACCCACTGTTCCCCTCTGTGTATCTTATGTGCTAAGTGTAATTTTGTTTCTCCCATTATCCTGAAGTGGGCCTACAGTTTTGATTGATTGGTCCTACTTTTTTTACTTTCACTTAGGACACTAACTGGAAACCATTACTGGTGATCATAAATATTACATTATACTTACTGTCACAAGGCTCAGCATATTGTTATTAATGAAAGGTTATGTCTGTAAATGACCGCAGAGTAGCCCATTCATTCATGGCATGGTATATATTAAAAGATATGCCATGTGCCATTTAGCAGATTATTTTATCCAAAGCAACTTTCAGTGCACTGAGTACATTTAAAAAAAACAATGTGATCCCAGGAGGTATCGAACCGACAACCCTGGTGTTGCTAGTGCCACACTCTTACCAACTGAGCCACACTGTGTGGACCAACTTGCTTCAAGGCTTTGTGTATCTGAACTTCTAATTCAGAATTATTCACCACCTCAACCAGGATTTCCTCAAAGGCTCTTTGCTCACTAAAGTAATTATCTTTGTATCTCCACCCATCTTACCAACCCTGATCAGCTGGAACATGCACGGGTCACCCAGACGGAGCTGATGCGCGAGTCCTTCCGCCATAACCAGGAAATGGGAGATCTGCTGCAGCGGCAGGAGGATCTGCAGGAGAGGCTGGGGGAGGAGGGGCGCGCCCGCGAGCAGCTGGCCCTGGAGCTCCACAGGGCAGAGGGTGAGTGGGAGGGGGTGGGTGTGTTGTGTTTGTGATGGGGTTGTTTTAAATGTGGGTCGGTGTGTGTTTGAAGGGCAGTGAGAATGCCATATGATGAGTGAAAGTGTGTGTCTGGGGTTGTTTGTGGGGGATGGTGTGTGTTGTGTGTTTTGGTGAGTCAGATGGCTAGGGGATCTGTGGGTGAAACGGAAATTTTTATATTCTGTAGAGAGTGTGTGAGTACTTTAGATGGCAAAGAAAATTGTGTGTGTGCGTAGTGAAAGATTTAGCAATTCTTTGTGAACAATTACATTTCCATACACTACACCTGAAACCAAGTATTAATACAGAGATTTTTGCGCAAATTTACCATGTTTTTAATAGTGTAGTGACACATTCTGCACCATCAGCACATTCAATGCCCCATGCCATACATCCCTGTCAGAGGTAGTGATTATGATGTGACATCCCTATCAGGAACAGCTGACCGACGAGAGGGGTGACAGGTTCAAACCCGTGACACAGCCCACCTAATTCACTAACAACGCTCAGTTCCACACACTGCTAAGCAAATGAAGACATATTTACATCCATTGGCTTGTTGATAGTAACATGTACAGTGCCTTCAGAAAGTATTCACACCCCTTGACTATTTCCACATTTTGTTGTGTTACAGCCTGAATTTAAAATTAATTAATTTGAGATTTTTTGTCACTGGCCTACACACAATACTCAATGTCAAAGTGGATTTTGTACAAATTAATAAAAAATGAAAAGATGAAATGTCTTGAGTCAATAAGTATTCAACCGCTTTGTTATGGCAAGCCTAAATAAGTAAAAATGTGCTTAACAAGTCACATAATAAGTTACATGGACTCACTCTGTGTGGAATAATAGTGTTTAACATGATTTATGAATGACTACCTCATCTCTGTACCCCACACATACAATTATCTGTAAGGTCCCTAAGTCAAGCAGTTAATTTCAAACACAGATTCAACCACAAAGACCGGGGAGGTTTTCCAGTGCCTCGTAAAGAAGGGCACCTAGTGGTTGATGGGTAAAACAAAAAGCAGACATTGAATATCCCTTTGAGCATGGTGAAGTTATTAATTACACTTTGGATGGTGTATCAATACAGCCAGTCACTAAAAAGATACAGGCGTCCTTCCCAACTCAGTTGCCGGAGAGAAAGGAAACCTCTCAGGGATTTCACCATGAGGCCAATTGTGACTTTAAAACAGTTACAGAGTTGAATGGCTGTGATAGGAGAAAAATTAGGATGTATCAACAACTAATTGACAGAGTGAAAAGAGGAAGCCTGTACAGAATACAAATATTCCAAAACATGCATCCTGTTTGCAACAAGACACTAAAGTAAAACTGCAAAATAAGTGGCAAAGCAATTAACTTTTGGTCCTGAATACTAAGTGTTATGTATGGGGCAAATCCAATACAACACATTACTGAGTACCACTTTCCATATTTTCAAGCATAGTGGTGGCTGCATCATGAGGACTGTGGAGTTTTTCAGGATAAAAAAAGAAACAGAATAGCAGGCAAAATCCTAGAGGGGAAACCTGGTTCAGTCTGCTTTCTAACAGACAATGGGAGATGAATTCACCTTTCACCAAGACAATAACCTCAAACACAAGTTGCTTACCAAGAAGACTTTGAATATTCCTGAGTGAGCGAGTTAGTTTTGATTTAAATCTACTCTAAAATATTTGGCAAGACCTGAGAATTGTTGTCTAGCAATGATCAATGAGCTTGAAGATTTTTTGTTAGTTATTTTTTTAAATTAATATTTTCTCCCCAATTTCGTCATATCCAATTACGATCTTGTCTCATCGCTGCAACTCCCCAACGGGCTCGGGAGAGGCGAAGGTCGAGTCATGCGTCCTCCGAAGCTTGAATAATTTTTTTAAGGAAAATGGACAAATGTTGCACAATCCAGGTGTGGAAAGCTCTTAGAGACTTACCCAGAAATGCTCACAGCTGTAATCGCTGTCAATTGTTATTCTACAAAGTATTGACTCAGGTGTGAATACTTATGTAAATGAGATATTTCTGTATTTAATAGTCAATACATTTGCAAAAATTTCTAAGAATATGTTTTCAAATGTGGAATAAGTCAAGGGGTATGAATACTCTCTGAAGGCACTGTATAAGAAGAGGTGTTAGTATTAATAGTAACAGGCATAGCAGTTTGCATCCATTGCCAACTGAATGATGGTGAGTTTTAATGGTGATTTGTTGCTGACATCAAATGTGCATAAAACAATTTGCGCATTTTCCCACCAGAGATGTGTTTCCATCAAATTGACTTGTTGCGGATAAAAGGCTGTGCGTGATGACGTAGTGCACATAAAAATAACTTATGCGGTTAAATTCCCATTTACTGGAGGGAAAAAAATACAGGTTAAATGTGTTCGCATCACATTTTCAACTCTACTAATGGCTTTGTCACAGAAAAATGTGCGTTATATAGCGAATGCGCTCACTCTGGTCTTTGCATGTAGGCTCTAGCCAACAGGTCTCAGATACAGTGCAGGTATAGCCTACATGATATTATTATGGACAAAAGAGCAAGATTCATTTTATTTGTCAAATGGCAGCCATGCATCGATCATCATGTCACCAAAATAAGACCCTCGATTAGAAAGGAGCATCAAACTCCTCACCGTTTGGCCGGGGGGCTTTACTTGGCTCATCGCACTCTAGCGACTCCTTGTGGCAGGCCGGGCACCTGCAAGCTGACTCGGTCGCCAGGCGAACTGTGTTTCCTCCAACACATTGGTGCAGCTGGCTTCCGGGTTAAGCGAGCGGGTGTTAAGAAGCAGCGCGGCTTGGCGGGTCATGTTTCGGAGGACGCATTACTCGACCTTCGCCTCTCCCGAGCCCGTTGGGGAGTTGCAGCGATGAGACAAGATCGTAATTGGGTATCACGAAATTGGGGAACAAAAGGGGGTCAAAAAAATATATATAAATAATTATTCACTGTGCATTTTCAACGCCCTGTGAAGTTAATCATAACTGATTTCACCTGTAGCCTAATAAACTGGCTGATTTCCCAAGTCGTAGAGGGAGGGCCACACAACATATAATCGCATGACTCCACGTTTACTTCGATATGATGGTTATTATATAAAAATGTGCACATAAAATTGTTTCCACCGCCATTTCTCGCATAATAAATTTTACAGACACAAAAGATCCCACCTTGGCCATCATTGTAAATAAGAATTTGTTCTTAATTGACTCGCCTGGATAAATAAAGGTTAAATCATACAATTTAAATTGTGTGTTTTGTCAACATTTGGAAAGTTTACCGACATTGGCTGTTTCCATCAGGCCTGTCGTGAGGTTTTTTTATGGGACATGTACTTTACTCGCATAAAAGGTTGGATGGAAACCTTGTTAATGACAGCATTGAATTCTTAAAGGTAGGCCTATATATGAGTTGTAATTTTTATGTAGAAGGCTTCCTTGGGAGTGGTCTAATCCACTGCAAATTATGTATTTTGGGAATGTTACTAAGGTACATTCCAAAGGTACATTCCTTTGTTGTGAAAAATGTGTTACCACTATAACGTGGGCTCATATACTTTTGTATATGAAGAAACAAGGGTAGAGCCACCCATTCAAATTATTTGTTGTGTTTACAGTAAACAAAGAGATCAGAAGGAAGCACCGCAAGCTTATAATGTAACTCATCAGCACAACAATGTTCTTGGAAGAACATCAGACAATCATCTATGATTAAGCGTATTCGCCTCACCTATTTAGTAGAGTTACAACATACTAGTACTAGATATGATTTCATTAGGAATCTCTATCAGATCTTTGGGAACATTGCTAGTGTGCAGTCACGTCTTCCAAACAGATTTATCATCAGCTGAAATACATGCCAGTAGTGCATTTGCCTAGTGACCAGTAACAAGATGTCTAATAATATAATATTTTATTTGGTTTGTTGGCAGCATAGCCCTCTAGAGTACACTGTGTCAAGCAAAATGGGTCAGACATTCTGCCTGTGTTTGTCTAAATATTTTTGTGTTTGTGTGCGCCTTAGGGAGGGGTGGGTGGGTGCTTATTTGGATGTAGCATATTTGTATAGGACAGTGCACATATGTTTTTGGAGTTTTTCTTCTTGATTTTGGTTGTGTGTGAGTCTGTACTTTCGCTGTTATGTGTACTTGAATGGATACTATGCGTGTGATGTGTGAATGTTTTACTCAAACGATCTCTAAATCTATATATTAACACCCCCTCTCCTCTCTCTCTCCCCCTCAGGTCTGATCGATGGCTACACAGATGAACGCGCCGCGCTGGAGGAGCAGGTGCGTCAGAAGGAGGAGCTACAGCTAAGCCTGGAGCAGGAGCTGCAGGTGAGACAGACCCACTCTACAGTCTACAACCACCATTATCACTGTGTTTTATTACAATTGAGGGTGACATGCTCTGATGTCATTGTCATTTCAAGCAGTTATGCCCACTAGGTAAATATTGTTGTCCAACATATCTCAAAACTTTCCATGCAGATTTAAAGAAAATGGTGGACAATTATGTTGCAAGTTGTTTCCCATCTGTTTAAAATGTTACCGCTATGTCAGGAAACGTTTTTTTTGTCTGTTTTTAATTGGCTAACCACATCGTCAACCTGCCTCTAACTGAATGTCATTGGCTCCTGCAGGTGACGAGCAGCCGCCTACACGAACTGGAGCAGGAGAGGCTGCAGATGCAGGAGGAGCGAGAGATACTGTCACGGCAACAGGATGCCATGAGGGAGCATGCCGGCCCCCGCGAGTTACGTATGTGCCCCACCACTTACTCCTTGTGAATCTGAATGGAACAAAATATACAGTTTGACAAACATTCTAATATTCTAGACAGTGAAATAATGGTGAGAATGGTACTTTAATATCATCTAAAGTGTATTGGATATGCACAGACCTATACCAATACAGATGCTCAAAAACAAGCAGTTGGTGATACTAGAGAACTATGAATACGTCTTATATGACATCACTACTCCAAAGAGTGGGCAGAGTGAAGTGGGGGGTAGTGTCATTGAAATAGAAATACTGGTATTACTGAGAAAAGCCCCTCAGACCATGGCAATTTGACAGTCATTTTAATTCTGTGGGTCCTGTGACGAAGATAAAACAGGCCCATGTTCTTTTGCATAGAGAAGGTTGGTTTATTTCCTTGATTAGATCTATATTTGACTATTTGTATGACTCATCATCATCATCACACAGTTTGTCAGCTTAGCAGGAGCCACACATTGTTATCGTGTTATCACTCAATGACGTTGTAACCATTTTTATTCTGTGTTAGAAATTCTTGTAATTTAAATGTAAATACTTTGTTATTACTGTACTTTGCTGAATTCCTGTAGAAAGGGTGACTGTGATGATACATATATATTGTAATGAAGTTTACAATTAATAACTGTTTTTGATGGAAATCCTCTGGGATAAAACAGAATCATGGAACATGTGTAACACAAGTACTGCATCTGGCAAGTCTCACCTGCGTCGTGTTCATTAGGCACCAAATGGAATTAAGGCGACCGAAACAGGGAGGAACTACCTTGACTTGTCCAATAAGACACACTTGTTTTAAAGCATTTTCCGATGCATTACCTCCATCCAGTACTATTTCAAGGTATTCCATAGGTTAATGAACAATCCCTAATGAAATGGCAAGTATACAACAAGGACATGAATTCAATGTACACTTCAGGAACATCTCACTCCTGTTCTCACCTCACGGCATTGGCTCATCCATCATCTGCCGACACAGCTTTAATCAATACCACCACAGCACATGCAGGGAGGCCCCACCCTCTCGTTTTCACCTCTCGCATCCCTTCTCCTCCAGTCTACCTCCTTTTTATGACAAAACAAGTGCATGTTGAAATACTGTGCTTTCTTATTCCTCCTATAGGCCTAGTTGAAGCTGCAGTCGATGCAGCACCTGAAGCAGGTGTGTCCCACATCAGAGCATGGCCAGTCTATCTATGTTACTTTTTAGTCTCTAGTCGAGTGGCACTTCACAAATATATATTTTTTTTAACCCCCAAATCCAGAAACTCACAAAAAAAGCTTGGAGCTTGCTTGCTATGGGCTCACTCACTCAATCACTAACCCTTGCTTACGCTTTTTCTTTTTGATTCACTTTTCTATGTCATGGTTTGTCATGTTAATGTCCTATGGGTCAGCGTGAACATTCTCATTTTATTTATGATTGAGCACAATTGAAGGAATCGGATGAGCTATATTTTGAGACATTGATACTGTAAGCATAAGTATTTCCTCATTGGCAATCATCTTTGTGCCTAAATTAAAATGTCTTGATGTTAATGTTCAGAAGAGTTTAGCTAACCCTAGCCTTACTTCACATTGTCCATGCTAACATTGTGACAATGTCCGCTACCTTTGGAGTAAGATGATTGCTCAATTAGGAATTTGTCCCACCCCTTGCCTGCAAATGCATATGGGGCATGGATATTGCACCGTCACTGCACTGTCTACGTCCTTGGTCTGTGGTTTGCACTCTCTTACCCTTTTATCTGTTGTACTAATACAATGGGGTTTGATCTCCTGGGTGAAGCAATGTTGGTTGGTTCAATGTTAGTTGGTTGGTTAAATGATGGCAGTGGATTACTAAAGGGATATGTTGGGAAGATACTGGGTGTGAGATTGTCTGTTATAGAGTAGCTACATGATTCTGAAATGGAGGACTGTATTGGTGATATGTTGCTGAAGCAGCCATCTCAATACTGTGATGCTGTTAAAATGAGTAGAACACAAGTTTAGAAGTTCTGAGACAAAAACAGCTAAATATACTTAGATTTTAAATTAATAGTAAGGCTGACAGGCCTGTAACTGATTTTTGGTTTATCGACCGACAATCCACAAGAACTCCATCTCAGCATCCTGTCCTGTCCATTGCTGGAATCAAACCTGTATGTCCAAAATCATTAAGACTCCTCCCCTCCAAAGCGACCTTATGTGACGCCTTCCGTCCCTCCCTTCCTTCACCCCAGACCTCCTGGAGGAGACAGAGAAGCTGATGGCTGAGAAGGTAGAGGTGCAGCGGCAGGCGGAGAAGGAGAGCCTGGACCTTCTGAACCAGGTGAAAACACTGGAGGCTGAGCTGGAGGAGCAGATCAATCGGGTCATTGAGCTGGAGCACGCCCGCAAGACTGAGAGTGGCGACCTGCTGCAGCAGATCCAGGCCCTGGAGAAACAGCTGGAGAAGAACCGGAGGTTCCTGGATGTAAGAGAAAGAGGGGAAGGAAGAGATGGGGAGGATGGATGCATGGCTGGATGGATGGATGGATATGGATAGAGATGGGAGAGATGGATGAATGGGGAGAGAAGGGTGGCTGGATGAGGGAGGACCATAGGAAGTCTATCGTTTAAAAGTATACAGATTTACATGAATGTTATATAAATGTGCATGTTGGTTATTGGGGGTTAGGCAGTGCATAAAGCAGTACACTTGATCCATCATTTATTCATCAGCCATGCATTTCTTATTCAATGGGGTCCGTCAGATTGGCACTGAAACAGAAAGATGTTTCCCATGTGTGTGTATATATATATATATATATATATATATATATAATTTAATTTGATATGTTATGGGTATTTCCCATAGCTACTGCTCCTTACTCTCCTTCCTTCATCTCTGAACCCCAGGAGCAGGCCATCGACCGGGAACACGAGAGGGATGTCTTCCAGCAGGAGATATTGACACTGGAGCAGCAGCTGAAGAACAGCCAGAAGCAGCAGCCCGGCTCTGAACAAAGAAGCAGAGAGGTAACAGTTCAGTTCCGCAATGGCCCCAGCATTGAGCCCTGTGGGACCCCACTGGCAGTTTCTCCCTCTTTTTGTTCCCTCACAATGGGAAAGGCAGTAATGTAGATGCTCAGCTTGTAAAAATGGACTGTTGTGGCTCTGTACATGAGGGCTCAGTGTCAGCCAGGACAATGGGGAGGTAGAATTGCCTGTGGTTACCAGAATATGATCCCAGACTAGTCAAACTGGAACTGAAGGATAATGGACATACAGCTGTGGAAAAAAATAAGAGACCACTGCAAACTTTTCTTAAATCAGCATCTCTACATGCATGACAGCCATTCCATTCCAGTGTCTGTTGAATTCCAACACAGGCACACCTCATTCTAATGAATTAGGTACTGATTAGGTGATCACATAAACCAAATCTTATTTAACGAGGAAAAGTATAAAAACCACTGCTGTGGTCATCACTATCCTCTTGCAATAGGACCAGCTGGATGGCAACAACAGTGCTAATAGTACCTCAAAAGTAATATTAATCATTAAATAACTATTGACCATGCCAAAAGAGTTGAAAATGAAAGTTTTGAGTGAGGAAAAGAAGGGTTCAATTCTGGCTTTACTGGCAGAGGGATACAGTGAGCGTCAGGTTGCTTCCATCCTTAAAATTTCAAAGACGGCGGTTCATAAGAACAAGGTCAAGCAGCAGACATTGGGGACAACAAAGCTACAGACCAGCAGAGGGCGAAAATGACTCTCTACCGACCGGGATGACCGCCAACTCATTCGAATGTCACTCAACAACCGTAGGATGACATCAAGTGACCTACAAAAAGAATGGCAAACGGCAGCTGGAGTGAAGTGCATGGCGAGGACGGTTCGAAACAGGCTCCTAGGGGAAGTCGTGCAAAGCAACAAAAAAAAAAACCTTCATCAATGAGAAGCAAAGAAGAGCCAGGCTGAGGTTTGCAAAAGACCATAAGGATTGGACCTTAGAGGACTGGAGTAAGGTCATCTTCTCAGATAGTCCAATTTTCAGCTTTGCCCAACACCTGGTTGTCTAATGGTTAAACAGAGACCTGGAGAGGCCTACAAGCCATAGTGTCTCGCACCCACTGTGAAATTTGGTGGAGGATCGGTGATGATCTGGGGGTGCTTCAGCAAGGCTGGAATCGGGCAGATTTGTCTTTGTTGTCCTGGAAGAAAACTTGCTTCCTTTTGCTCTGACATTGTTCCCCAACTCTGAGGATTGGTTTTTCCAGCAGGACAATGCGCCCTGCCACACAGCAAGGTCAATCAAGGTGTGGATGGAGGACCACCAGATCAAGACCCTGTCATGGCCAGCCCAATCTCCAGACCTGAACCCCATTGAAAACTTCTGGAATGTGATCAAGAGGAAGATGGATGGTCACAAGCCATCAAACAAAGCCGAGCTGGTTTAATTTTCAAGTCACCCAACATCAATGTGAAAGACTGGTGGAGAGCAAGATGCATAAAAGCTGTGATTGAAAATCAGGGTTATTCCACCAAATATTGATTTCTGAACTCTTCCTAAGTTAAAACATTATTATTGTGTTGTTTAAAAATAAACATTAACTTATTTTCTTTGCATTATTCGAGGTCTGACAACACTGCATATTTTTTGTTATTTTGACCAGTTGTCATTTTCTGCAACTAAATGCTCTAAATGACAATATTTTTATTTGGAATTTGGGAGAAATGTTGTCAGTAGATTATAGAATAAAACAAAAATGTTATTTTTACCCAAACACATAGCTATAAATAGTAAAACCAGAGAAACAGATAATTTTGCAGTGGTCTCTTAATTTTTTCCACAGTTGTATATGCTGGATGTGATTTCTGTTTTTTTGGGGTGAGGGCTGATTTGTCAATCATCGCAATGGTGATTTTTGTTTATTAACTGTGAGGGGGTTGTGGGTATTATGTGATTGTAATGCATTTTGTAGAACTGTAGTATTATTTTTATTTTTTATGGAACATTTTATTGAACATAAAAGGTCTTAACAGTGGTCTTGTCCTTGTCACTAAACACTTAATATATTTTGCATCTTTCGACAAAGCAGTGTCCATGGAGAGGTTCTATTTACTCTCGCACCGTCTGGTAGCTACCTACCTCTAGTAAATATCATTAGATACAGTGGGGGAAAAAAGTATTTAGTCAGCCACCAATTGTGCAAGTTCTCCCACTTTAAAAGATGAGAGAGGCCTGTAATTTTTATCATAGGTACACGTCAACTATGACAGACAAATTGAGGAAAAAAAATCCAGAAAATCACATTGTAGGATTTTTAATGAATTTATTTGCAAATTATGGTGGAAAATACAGTGGGGGAAAAAAGTATTTAGTCAGCCACCAATTGTGCAAGTTCTCCCACTTAAAAAGATGAGCGAGGCCTGTAATTTTCATCATAGGTACACGTCAACTATGACAGACAAATTGAGAAAAAAAATCCAGAAAATCACATTGTAGGATTTTTTATGAATTTATTTGCAAATTATGGTGGAAAATAAGTATTCGGTCACCTACAAACAAGCAAGATTTCTGGCTCTCACAGACCTGTAACTTCTTCTTTAAGAGGCTCCTCTGTCCTCCACTCGTTACCTGTATTAATGGCACATGTTTGAACTTGTTATCAGTATAAAAGACACCTGTCCACAACCTCAAACAGTCACACTCCAAACTCCACTATGGCCAAGACCAAAGAGCTGTCAAAGGACACCAGAAACAAAATTGTAGACCTGCACCAGGCTGGGAAGACTGAATCTGCAATAGGTAAGCAGCTTGGTTTGAAGAAATCAACTGTGGGAGCAATTATTAGGAAATGGAAGACATACAAGACCACTGATAATCTCCCGCGATCTGGGGCTCCACGCAAGATCTCACCCGGGTGGGGTCAAAATGATCACAAGAACGGTGAGCAAAAATCCCAGAACCACACGGGGGGACCTAGTGAATGACCTGCAGAGAGCTGGGACCAAAGTAACAAAGCCTACCATCAGTAACACACTGGCAGTGCCAGACGTGTCCCCCTGCTTAAGCCAGTACATGTCCAGGCCCGTCTGAAGTTTGCTAGAGTGCATTTGGATGATCCAGAAGAGGATTGGGAGAATGTCATATGATCAGATGAAACCAAAATATAACTTTTTGGTAAAAACTCAACTCGTCGTGTTTGGAGGACAAAGAATGCTGAGTTGCATCCAAAGAACACCATACCTACTGTGAAGCATGGGGGTGGAAACATCATGCTTTGGGGCTGTTTTTCTGCAAAGGGACCAGGACGACTGATCTGTGTAAAGGAAAGAATGAATGGGGCCATGTATCGTGAGATTTTGAGTGAAAACCTCCTTCCATCAGCAAGGGCATTGAAGATGAAATGTGGTTGGGTCTTTCAGCATGACAATGATCCCAAACACACCGCCGGGCACCGAATGAGTGGCTTCTAAGAAGCATTTCAAGGTCCTGGAGTGGCCTAGCCAGTCTCCAGATCTCAACCCCATAGAACATCTTTGGAGGGAGTTGAAAGTCCGTGTTGCCCAGCGACAGCCCCAAAACATCACTGCTCTAGAGGAGATCTGCATGGAGGAATGGGCCAAAATACCAGCAACAGTGTGTGAAATCCTTACAGAAACTTACAGAAAACGTTTGACCTGTGTCATTGCCAACAAAGGGTATATAACAAAGTATTGAGAAACTTTTGTTATTGACCAAATACTTATTTTCCACCATAATTTGCAAATAAATTCATTAAAAATCCTACAATGTGATTTTCTGTAAAAGAAAATCTCAATTTGTCTGTCATAGTTGACGTGTACCTATGATGAAAATTACAGGCCTCTCTCATCTTTTTAAGTGGGAGAACTTGCACAATTGGTGGCTGACTAAATACCTTTTTCCCCCACTGTATTACATTAGGTTATTTCTGCTGAGCATCATCATCTGGACCATGGAGGTCTGTCTTTGCATTATAATTGCATCTACTATCATAACAGCTGTGATATACAGCTTCTCTCTGGTTTACTGTAAGTCAGCTGAGTTGTGGCTGGTTTCTGCTAAAAGTCAATAGCGTCATCATAGCTCCACATCTCTTTGACATGCTGTGGCAGTGGCTCTGCTTGCTGTTGCCATCAGCTGTGTTTTACATTTGTTACCATACTGTTGTTTGTGTTCAGTCTTCAACTGTATTATAGTGGCATGTGTAGTGGAAACATGTCACTACAAGTAACTCAGAATTATTGAATTGAATTAGAGTTGTCTCTTTTTAAACACCATTATAGATACTGTAGGGGCCTGTTTTTGCTAAGCTAAATGCAATTCGCTATATCACAGCAGCCTTTCTCTGCTATCATAATCTTAGCGCCATTCCTTCTCCCACCACCACCTCCTATTAGTCACTGCTATGCTCATTAAAGGCCATTCTCTCTCTTTCCTCCTCTTCCTCTTTCCTCCTCTCTCCCTCTTTGCCTCTCTCCCATGGCAGGTGGATCAGCTGACCTCCCAGGTATTGCTATTAGTTCCATTGAAACAGCCTCTCTATTAACTCAACTCCATCAGTTGCATGGTAGCAGCCTGTCATTGCAAACCATGTTAGAGCCCCCCCTCTTTCCGTTCCTCTGCTCTCTTTCTCCTTTCCGTCCCTTTAAATATCCCGTAGCAGGTGGATCCCAGCGATTAGTGGCGCTAGCGTCATTGAAAAGGCCCTTCTATTAAATATAATTAGCTGCACTCAAAACCAACCTCTCCCTCTTCCCCCGTTTCTCCCTCTTTCCCTATTCATCTCCCTTTCCCTACCATGTAGCAGGAGTGGATCATCTAACCTCATAGTATTGCTCCCGTTTACATTCGAACTGCCTCTGTTGTTCAGCTGCACCATAGCATAACCTAATTAGCTAACCTTTCTCCTTCCCTTCTGCTCTTCCCCTCTTCCACATGGCAGGTGGCTCAGCTAATCTAACAGCTATTGCTAGTAGCTAACGTATACTGAAATGCAGCTTCTCTCATATTGAATCATATCATCCATTCTGCATAATGACAGGTAGACTCTCTTTGCCATCCTCGCCGAAGCCCTCCTCACTCCCTCTTTCCCTCTAGCCCCTAGTGATGGGGGAAGAAATTGATAGTTACATATCGCCATATTATTTTTGGCCGATATTATATTGATACTTTTACTCCAAGTATCGATTTGTAAAATACATTACAAATGTTTTGCTATGTAGCGTTAGCTAGTGCTAGTCGGCTGTATCTGCGCCAAAACGCCGGTATTTTTCATCTTATAGCGTGTTCTCCTCTTCTTTTTAAATAGTGAGCCAACATGTTTCCAGCACTTTTATTTCCATGACTGATCAAAACTAATTTTCTCATGCTCTCTCTTGTCTCTCTGCAGCAGACATACTATATAGTGAGAAATATGTTTGGACCATCAAATTGCAATAAAATCGCAGTATCGAATCGCAATACATATAAAATCATGAGAATCGCAATACATATCGTATCGGCACCTAAGTATTGGGATAATATCGTATTGTGAGATCCCTGGCAATTCCCAGCCCTACTACCTCCTCTCTTTTACCCCTCTCTTCAAAACGGCAGGTGGATCAGCTGACCTCCAAGCTACTGTGTTGTATTACTACTAACTAGCCACATTGATACATTGAAGCTACAGACTGTATGATCCTCACTGAAACCCCTCTTTTCCTCCCTCTCCTTTCTCCTCCTCCTCATCCCTCTCCTCTCCCAGGTGGATCAGCTGACCCAGCAGCTGACGGAAAAGGCGGACTGGTGCAGCGAGCTGCTGCTGGCGTCCGAGCAGCTGCAGCGCGAGGTGGGTGAGCGCAACGAGGAGATCGACAAGCTGGAGGACCGCATCCGCGAGCTGGAGGAGGCACTGCTGGCCAGCACCGAGACAGTGAGAGAGAGAAGGGAGAGATGGATGGAGAGGAAGGGGGGATGGATGAAGTGGGATAGAGACTGAGAGAGAACAACAAAGAGAGGAAGGTGGAAAAAGAGAGGAGAGGGACAAGGAGAGAAAGAGAGAGTGGAAAAGAGAGTGGAGTGGGGAGAGGTAAAGGGAGCTAGAAAGGGAGAGAGAGAAGGAGACACTCCTACTCCTTTCTACCGCTGCTGTTGATGATGCTGTGTTAAGGCTAGCGAATGCCAAGATTTCTCCCCAGAGGGAGTGTGTGTGTGTTGGGGGGGTTCTTCTATCCTTGTGGGGACCTTAAAGTCTCTGCAAGGATAGTAAAACAAGGAAAATTCTCCTTTGTGGGGACAATACCCACGTCCCATTTAGGACAAAGGCTATTTTAAGCTTAGGGGTTAGGGATACAATTAGGGTTAGGGTTACGGGTTAAGGTTAGGGGTTAGGGAAAATAGGATTTTCAATGGAAATTAATTTTAGGTCCCCATGAGAATAGAAGAACATAACGTGTGTGTGAGAGAGAAGATGGAGTGTGTGTGCATGTTAGTGTCAGAATGAGAGTGTGTGTTCTGGTAGAGTGTGAGAGAATGACAGCATGAAGCTACATGTGGATATAGTTAGAAGTTTACATACACTTAGGTTGGAGTCATTAAAACTCGTTTTTCAACCACTCCACACATTTCTTGTTAACAAACTATAGTTTTTGCAAGTGGGTTAGGACATCTACTTTGTGCATGACACAAGTAATTTTCCAACAATTGTTTACAGACAGATTAATTAACTTATAGTTCACTGTATCACAATTCCAGTGGGTCAGAAGTTTACATACACTAAGTTGACTATGCCTTTAAACAGCTTGGAAAATTCCAGAAAATGATGTCATGGCTTTAGAAGCTTCTGATAGGCGAATTGACATCATTTGAGTCAATTGAAGGTGTACCTGTGGATGTATTTCAAGGCCTACCTTCAAACTCAGTGCCTCTTTGCTTGACATCATGGGAAAATGAAAAGAAATCAGCCAAGACCTCAGAAAAAAAATTGTAGACCTCCACAAGTCTGTTTCATTCTTGGGATTAATTTCCAAACGCCTGAAGGTACCACGTTCATCTGTACAAACAATATCTCTAGCTGCATCTCCTAGAGATGAACGTACTTTGGTGCAAAAAGTGCAAATCAATCCCAGAACAACAGCAAAGGACCTTGTGAAGATGCTGGAGGAAACAGGTACAAAAGTATCTATATCCACAGTAAAACTAGTCCTATATCGACATAACCTGAAAGGCCCCTCAGCAAGGAAGAAGCCACTGCTCCAAAACCGCCATAAAAAAGCCAGACAACGGTTTGCAACTGCACATGAGGACCAAGGAGAAATGTCCTCTGGTCTGATGAAACAAAAATAGAACTGTTTGGCCATAATGACCATCGTTATGTTTGGAGGAAAAAGGGGGTTGCTTGCAAGCCAAAGAACACCATCCCAACCGTGAAGCACGGGGGTGGCAGCATCATGCTGTGGGGGTGCTTTGCTGCAGGAGGGACTGGTGCACTTCACAAAATAGATGGCATCATGAGGAAGGAAAATTATGTGGATATATTGAAGCAACATCTCAAGACATCAGTCAGGAAGTTAAAGCTTGGTCGCAAATGGGTCTTCCAAATGGACAATGACCCCAAGCATACTTCCAAAGTTGTGGCAAAATGGCTTAAGGACAACAAAGTCAAGGTATTGGAGTGGCCATCACAAAGCCCTGACCTCAATCCTATAGAAAATATGTGGGCAGAACTGAAAAAGCTTGTGCGAGCAAGGAGGCCTACAAACCTGTCAGGAGGAATGGGCCAAAATTCACCCCTTATTGTGGGAAGCTTGTGCAAGGCTACCCGAAACGTTTGACCCAAGTTAAACAATTTAAAGGCAATGCTACCAAATACTAATTGAGTGTATGTAAACTTCTGACCCACTGGGAATGTGATGAAAGAAATAAAAGCTTAAATAAATCATTCTCTCTACTATTATTCTGACATGTCACATTCTTAAAATAAAGTGGTGATCCTAACTGACCTAAGACAGTCACTTTTTACTAGGATTAAATGTCAGGAATTGTGAAAAACTGAGTTTAAAGTAGTATGTAAACTTCCGACTTCAACTCTATATGTGTGTGTGTGTGTGTGTGTGTGTGTGTGTGTGTGTGTGTGTGTGTGTGCACGCATTGGTAAGAAAGGAGACTGAGTGTACAAGCATTACCCAATGTCATGGCTGAGAATGTGTGTCCATAATAATGAGTACTGCAACCAAGTACTGCAACTAATATCACTGTTGGCTGGCTGAAACATAGAGCAGTGAAAAAAATGGCCCCATACCATGCTACTGCCCAGATGATCAAGTGCATGACATCGCAGATACTGTTTATGATGTATGACTGTGTGTGTGGCTATCCTGAGATTTGTGCGTTTGCTTGTGTGTACAGTACCAGTCAAAAGTTTACACACCTACTCATTCAAGGGTTTTTCTTTATTTTTTGTTCTACATTGTAGAATAATAGTGAAGACATCAAAACTATGAAATAACACATATGGAATCATGTAGTAACCAAAACATATATTTTAGATTTTAGATTCTTCAAAGTAGCCACCCTTTGCCTTGATGACAGCTTTGCACACTATTGGCATTCGCTCAACCAGCTTTTCAAACAGTCTTGAAGGAAAAGTACTTGTTGGCTGCTTTTCCTTCACTCTGCGTTCCAACTCATCCCAAACCATCTCAATTGGGTTGAGGTCGGGTGATTGTGGAGGCCAGGTCATCTAATGTAGCACTCCATCACTCTCCTTCTTGGTCAAATAGCCCTTACACAGCCTGGAGGTGTTTTTTTGGTCATTGTCCTGTTGAAAGACAAATGATAGTCCCACTAAGCGCAAACCAGATGGGATGTTGTATTGCTGCAGAATGCTGTGGTAGCCATGCTGTTTAAATGTGCCTTGAATTCTAAATAAATCACAGACAGTGTCACCAGCAAAGCACCATCACACCTCCTCCTCCATGCTTCACGGTGGGAACCACACATGCGGAGATCATCCGTTCACCTACTCTGCATCTCACAAAGACACGGGGGTTGGAACCAGAAATCTCAAATTTGGACTCATCAGACCAAAGGACATATTTCCACCGGTCTAATGTCCATTGCGCGTGTTTCTTGGCCCAAGCAAGTCTCTTCTTCTTATTGGTGTCTTGGTTTCTTTTCTCTGGGTCTTCCTTTCATGTGGTGGTCCTCATGAGAGCCAGTTTCATCATAGCGCTTGATGGTTTTTGCGACTGCACTTGAGGAAACTTTCAAAGTTCTTGACTGACTTGCATGTCTTAAAGTAATGATGGACTGTTGTTTCTCTTTGCTTATTTGAGCTGTTCTTGCCATAATATGGACTTGGTCTTTTACCAAATAGGGCTATCCTCTAGTCACAACACAACTAATTGGCTCAAACGCATTAAGAAGGAATGAAATTACACAAATTAACTTTTAACAAGGCACACCTGTTAATTGAAATGCATTCCATGAAGCTGGTTGAGAGAATGCCAAGAGTGTACAAAGCTGTCATCAAGGCAAAGGGTGTCTACTTTGAAGAATCTCAAATATAAAATCTATTTTGATTTGTTTAATACTTTTTTAGTTACTGCATGATTCCATATGTGTTATTTCATAGTTTTGATATCTTCACTATTATGTAAAAAATAGTAAAAATAAAGAAAAACCCTTCAATGAGTGTGTCCAAACCTTTGACTGGTACTGTACGTGTGCGTGCTTGGCTCATGACTGGTCGCTAAATAATAATGTATTGTGTGTGTGTTTCAGGTGGAGGATAAGAGGCAGCTTGTGTCTGTTAGTGAGCTTGGGGACGCCTCACTGGAGGTTCAGCTACAGACTGAAAGAGAGGCTCTGGACAGGAAAGAGAAAGAGGTAATATACTGGTCTTGTGGGGGTTTCTTTCTTTCACATGTTTGGAAGGGAATTTCTAAGTAGCCAATCCAGCACAGTGTCAAAGCTAGCCAGCGAAAACCTTGAACGGTTATCACGTCCACGATGATTCATACAAAGTGGACCATTCCTCTACTTGTTGCATCCCTTTGCCCGCCATCTTTCACTTCACCTCAAATCACGCTCCTTCAATAGCCAGTGATGGACACAAGACAGGTCCCAACTTAGATTTCAAGTCCCCTGTTGTCGATGCCCTGGTCCTCAGTTAGAACACACAAGACACCAGCTTGACTTCCCCCTTCTCCCCTCCAGATCAGTAACCTGGAGGAGCAGCTGGAGCAGTTCCGGGAGGAGCTGGAGAACAAGAATGATGAGGTGCAGCAGCTACACATGCAGCTGGAGATCCAGAGGAAGGAGCTGAGCACCCAGCAGCAAGACCTGGAGACCAAGGACCGCCTGCTCCAGGTAATCGGCCAACACACAGCTAGGCTAGCATGTAGGTAGCCTTAGCCCCCACACAGCTAGGCTAGCATGTAGGTAGCCTTAGCCACCACACAGCCAGGCTAGTGTAGGTAGCCTTAGCCCCCACACAGCTAGGCTAGCATGTAAGTAGCCATAGCCCCCACACAGCCAGGCTAGTATGTAAGTAGCGTTAGCCTCCACACAGCCAGGCTAGTATGTAGATAGCCTCAGCCACAACGCCAGACTAGCATGTAAGTAGCCATAGCCCCCACACAGCCAGGCTAGTATGTAGGTAGCCTCAGCCACAACACTAGACTAGCAGGTCGATAGTTTAGCCAACACACAGCTAGGCTAACATTTAGATATACGCAAGCCAGACAGTTAGACTAGCAGCAACCAGGTAAAACACAACAATCCAACATATTGGTAGTCTTAGCCACAAAAAAAGGCAAACATTATAAACCCTTTATAATGCCTATATAGATGCTACAGAAATAATTTACAAGCTAATTCTATATACAGTGCAAGTATTCAGACCCCTTGACTTTTTCCACATTTTGTTACGTTACAGCCTTATTCTAAAATTGATTTTTAAAAAATATATATATATCATCAATTTACACATAGTACCCCATAATGACGAAGCAAAAACTGGTTTTTAGAAATGTTGGCAAATTGAAATATCACATTTACATAAGTATTCAAACCGTTTACTCAGTACTTTGTTGAAGCACCTTTGGAAGTGATTACAGCCTTGAGTCTTCTTGGGTATGACGCTACAAGCTTGGCACACCTGTATTTGGGGAGTTTCTCCCATTCTTCTCTGCACATCCTCTTTAGCTCTGTCAGGTTGGATGGGGAGCGTCGCAGCACGGTTATTTTCAGGTCTCTCCAGAGATGTTAGATCGGGTTCAAGTCCGGGTTCTGGCTGGGCCACTCAAGGACATTCAGAGACTTGTCCCGAAGCCACTCCTATGTTGTCTTGGCTGTGTGCTTAGGGTTGTTGTCCTGTTGGAAGGTGAACCATCACCCCAGTCTGAGGTCCTGAGCGCTCTGGAGCAGGTTTTCATCATGAATCTCTCTGTACTTTGCTCCATTCATCTTTCCCTCGATCCTGACAAGTCTCCCAGTCCCTGCCGCTGAAAAACATCCCCACAGCATGATGCTGCCACCACCATGCTTCACCGTAGGGATGGTGCCAGGTTTCCTCCAGATGTGACGCTTGGCGTTCAGGCCAAAGAGTTCAATCTTCATCAGACCAGAGAATCTTGTTTCTCATGGTCAGAGTCTTTAGGTGCCTTTTGGCAAACTCCAAGTGGGCTGTCATGTGCCTTTTACTGAGGAGTGGCTCCCGTCTGGCCACTCTACCATAAAGGCCTGATTGGTGGAGTGCTGCAGAGATGGTTGTCCTTCTGGAAGGTTCTCCCATCTCCACAGAGTAACTTTGGAGCTCTGTCAGAGTGCACCATCGGGTTCTTGGTCACCTCCCTGACCAAGGCCCTTCTCCCCCGATTGCTCAGTTTGGCCAGGCGGCCAGCTCTAGGAAGAATCTTGGTGGTTCCAAACTTATTCCATTTAAGAATGATGGAGGCCACTGTGTTCTTGGGGACCTTCAATGCTGCAGACATTTTTTGGTACCCTTCCCCAGATCTGTGCCTTCACACAATCCTGTCTCGGAGCTCTACGGACAATTCCTTCAACCTCATGGCTTGATTTTTGCTCTGACATGCACTGTCAACTGTGGGGCCTTATATAGACAGGGGTGTGCCTTTCCAAATCATGTCCAATCAATTGAATTTACCACAGGTGGACTCCAATCAAGTTGTAGAAACATCTCAAGGATGTTCAATGGAAACAGGATGCACCTGAGCTCAATTTCGAGTCTCATAGCAAAGGGTCTGAATACTTACACTACCAGTCAAAAGTTTGGACAAACCTACTCATTCAAGGGTTTTTCTTTATTTTTTACTATTTTTTACATTGTAGAATAATAGTGAATACATCAAATCTATGAAATAACACATATGGAATCATGTAGTAACCAAAAAAGTGTTAAACAAATCAAAATATATTTTATATTTGAGATTCTTCAAATAGCCACCCTTTGCCTTGATGACAGCTTTGCACACTCTTGGCATTCTCTCAACCAGCTTCATGAGGTAGTCACCTGGAATGCATTTAAATTAACAGGTGTGTTTTCTTAAAAGTTAATTTGTGGAATTTCTTTCCTTCTTAATGTGTTTGAGCCAATCAGTTGTGTTGTGACAAGGTAGGGGGGGTATACAGAAGATAGCCCTTATTATGGCAAGAACAGCTCAAATAAGCAAAGAGAAACGACAGTCCATCGTTACTTTAAGACATGAAGGTCAGTCAATACGGAACATTTCAAGAACTTTTAAAGTTTCTTCAAGTGCAGTTGCAAAAACCATCAAGCGCTATGATGAAACTGGCTCTCATGAGGACCACCACAGGAATGGAAGACCCAGAGTTACCTCTGCTGCAGAGGATAAGTTCAGTAGAGTTACCAGCCCCAGAAATTGCAGCCCAAATAAATGCTTCACAGAGTTGAAGTCAGAGACACATCTCAACATCAACTGTTCAGAGGATTGCTGCAAAGAAACCACTACTAAAGGACACCAATAAGAAGAAGAGACCTACTTGGGCCAAGAAACACGAGCAATGGACATTAGACTGGTGGAAATGTGTCCTTTGGTCTGGAATCCAAATTGGATTTTTGGTTCCAACCGCCGTGTTTTTGTGAGACACGGTGTGGGTGAACGGATGATCTCCGCATGTGTAGTTCCCACCGTAAAGTTTGGAGGAGGAGGTGTTATGGTGTGGGGGTGCTTTGCTGGTGACACTGTGATTTATTTAGAATTCAAGGCACACTTAACAAGCAATGCTACCACAGCATTCTGCAGCGATACACCATCCCATCTGGTTTGGGCTTAGTGGGACTGTCATTTGTTTTTCAACAGGACAATGACCCAACACACCTCCAAGCTGTGTAAAGGCTATTTTACCAAGAAGGAGAGTGATGGAGTGCTGCATCAGATGACCTGGCCTTCACAATCCCCTGACCTCAACCCAATTGAGATGGTTTGGGATGAGTTGGACGGCAGAGTGAAGGAAAAGCAGCCAACAAGTGCTCAGCATATGTGGGAACTCCTTCAAGACTGTTGGAAAAGCATTCCAGGTGAAGCTGGTTGAGAATGCCAAGAGTGTGCAAAGTTGTCATCAAGGCAAAGAGTGGCTATTTGAAGAATCTCAAATCTAAAATATATTTTGATTTGTTTAACACTTGTTTGGTTACTATATGATTCCATATGTGTTATTTCATAGTTTTGATGTCTTCACTATTATTCTACAATGTAAAAAATAGTAAAAATAAAGAAAAACCCTTGAATGAGTAGGTGTGTCCAAACTTTTGACTGTTACTGTATGTAAATAAGGAATTTCGGTCAAAACATTTTTAATACATTTGCTAGAATTTCTAAAAACCTATTTTCACTTTGTCATTATGGGGTATTGTGTGTAGATTGATGAGGAAATATTTTTATTTAATCAATTTTCGATTAAAGCTTTAACGTAACAAAATGTGGAAAAGGTCAAGGGGTCTGAATACTTTCCGAATGCACTGTATATGCCACATTAGCCAAAGCACCAAATGTGGGACCGGTTGGGCTAATATGGTACTGATAGGTAGTATCCCCACACCAAAGATAAACAATTCCCCCATAAATGTTCCTTCTCTATTGTCCCAGATTAAGGGTGAGTTTTTTTGTGTTGAGAGCCAGCAGATTATAATTTCCGACATATGATACACTTTTGAAGGTGATGGAGGAGAAGGACAGGGAAATAAAGCTTCTTAATGAGCAGATGGCTAAGCTTCAACACACGGAAACAGCCCCTGATAACAAGGTAACCCCATATACATATACGTTACAGACAGACCACTTGTTCTTCTGTTCACATATATGTATATCTCTGTGATAGTGGATCAGTGTGTGTGTTGTGTGACAGCCGTTCACTTTATTTTTGTTTTGACGGAACCTACCATTTTATTTTAGGTTTTGGTAAGTAGGCCTCCCATGCTCTGTTGTCTTGTGTTGTGACATTTTCTTTAAATTGGCTTACTAAACATCTGAGAACACTTGGAACACCCTAGAAATGTCCAACAAATCAGAATTGGTTCCTGAAGTACCGTTATTACAGTTTCCCAACCTAAAATGTTACCTGATTGGTTGATCAAACCAAACATTATCAATATTAACTATCTTGCCGTGGTACAACTGTGTCTCAGAGGTTCACCAGAAAGCATGAGCCGGTCTTTTTCCTCCTCATCTTTGTTCTTATTCCTACATTCACTGCTCCGTCCTTCCCTTTAGGAAATAGACGCAAAGGATGAACTACTGCGTGAGCTGGAGTCCCAGGTGGAGTGCATGCGGAGTGAGCAGCAGCGCCTGAAAAGAAACAGTGAGGAGGAACTGGAGCAGCTCAACGCAGTCATCGACAAGCTCCAGGAGGAGCTGACCAACATCGAGCGGAAGCAATCCTCGGAGACGGACGAGGAGCTCAAGGGCCAGTTGGAGAGCCAGGTCCGAGGTCCCAGCAAGGAGGAGTATGATGAAATGAAGCAAAAGATGGACCTGGCCACCCAAGAGCTGGACACCATCAAAGCCGAGCACTGCTCGCTCTTGGAGAGGTACCAGTGCTTGCAGGTAAGCAGGCTAGCATTAGCCGAATCGGAAAAGGAACAGTCGGACAACACCGCGATGGAGCTGCATGACGCCCTCAGGGAGAAGACGGCAGAATTCTTGGTGGTGCAGGCTCAAATTCAGGCGCTGGAGCAGAGCACCACCTCCAGGGTGGAGGAGCTGAGCCGTCGCGTCCAGGAACTTGAGGCCTGTGTCAGAGAGAGGGATTCTGAACTGACTCGCTGCCGGTTCCTGGTGGAGCGGGCCCAGGAGGATGCCGATGAGCTCCAGCGCAAGGTCCAGGACCTGGAGGACAAGCTTAGGGAGAGGGTGGCGGCCGCGCTTGTCAGCCAGGCCCAACTGGGTGCCGTCCAGCAACAGTCGCATCTATCGCAGGAGTCCAAGGGCCAGAGAACCAAAGAATCCAGCCACCAGGATCCCCAGGGACAGATGGAGGTACTGGACTTTGGGTTTACAGGATCGTCCCGAGCAGCGGAGATCCAAGGAGCCAAACAGGGCCCCACAGGGAAGGTGGTCCTCCTGACGGAGAAGCTCCGTGAGCTGGAGGTGGGCCTGAGTGGCATGCAGAAGGACCAGGAGCTGCAGAAGCAGCTGCTCTCCAGCTCAGAGGAGGAGGTGCTGGAGTACGAGAAGAGGCTGGTCGTGCTCATGGATCTGCTCAATCAGATGAGGACGATCAAGCCTGGTGGACAACAGAGAATGTTTCCAGCCGCAGAGGTAGGAGTGAACTTTAGCCTTCACTTATTGCCTATGGGAGTTAAGTTAGCGCTAGCCTGTACCACCTCCTATAAATTCACTTTAGAGGGTTAGAGTTAGCCTGCACTACTTCCCATGGATTAATTAATTACCTTTAGCCTACACTGCCTTTAGATGTTTTTCACAGTTTAAATGCTGACAAGCTGCTATCTCTTTGAACTGAATCAGACTCCATCTTCTGGAGGCAACAAGCCAGCTATATCTGAGATGCTACAGGAACTACAAGAGGTCAGGGATGAGGCTTCAGTCACCAAAGAACAGCTCAGCAGTTACAGGGAGAGCAGCAATAAACTCCAGCAGGAGCTCAAGGTATGTAATATCACACTCAACAACCGTGTTTGATTAGTGCTCTATTCAACTTATTGCTTGAGAGGGAGTTACAATTATCACACATTTTCCTTTTTTAGGCAAAAGAGGTTGCAATAGCAAAGCTTCAGGAAGACCTTCAAAGGGTAAGAAACAAAGGGTTCCTCCGATTTGCCATAGGCACAGACACAGTACAATTCTACTTTGCCTCAGAGTTGCTAAAGTATTGCAATTCCCTTAAATTCATTGTCTTGAAATCCAAGTTCTAGAAATTCTAACATCTAACACATCTACCTTTGACACCAGGTGTCATCGGGGGGCGGTGAGGCCAAGGTGTCGGAGCTCAATCGGGAGCTGAAGGAGGTCAAAGAGGAGGCCGCGGCCACCAAAGAGGAGCTCAGCAGCTACAGGGAACGCTGTGACAAACTACAGGAGCTGCTACAGGTATGAACACAGTCCCAATCAACCAGTGTTCAGCAGAGCAAAGAACTATGGGAGTCGCAGTCTTCCAGTGCCAAACTTAGTTGATTTTATTAATTGTCAATTTTTTGTGGATAACTGTACATTTAAAAAATGTTGATCAAATAGGAAGTTGTATGTGTAGTCTTTTCAGTGATTAACCAATCCGACCATTTCATTAAAAAAATGTGTACCAAAGGAGAGAGAGATGACCATAGCACATCTCAAGGGTGAACTCCACCGGGTAAGTGTATATTGCTGCAAGGAAGAATATTCCAACTTTACTCAACAATATGGAAAAATATCTATTGGTATGTCTTCACTTGTGTATGGATTTTGGTGTCTCCTAACTTCACAGGCTTCATCGGAAGATGACGGTGCCGCCGCGTCCGAGCTTCTCCAAGAGCTCCAGGAGGTCCGAGACGAGGCAGCCGCTACCAAAGAACACCTGAACAGCTTCAGAGAGTGCAGCGATAAACTCCAGAACGAACTCCAAGTCCGCGACCTGTCCATCGCACAGCTTCAAGAGGAGCTCCAACAGCTCAGAGTAGCCTTGGCGAAAACCGCAGAGTCACCGTCACCACTATCCCCACTATCACCATCTCAGTCTCCCTCACCCCAGCAGCACCAGCCAGCACCAGCCTCCAATCCGAAAAAGAAAGGCGGCAAACCGCAAGACCACCGCCAAGGGGCCAAGGGAAAAATGGCTGCTGCTGCCAAAGACAAAACATCGTTCTCCAGGAAGAACTCTGCCGCGGCGAACCAAATGACCTCCGACAAATCATCCGGTCAATCATCTGGTCTTAATGGATCTCAACTTCTGTCTCGTACAGACACTGGCACCCAGACGGAGACATTTTCCTCCCAGACATCTGACCATCCCAGGTCTGTGTCGGAGGAAGAGGTGGAGGAGATGATCGGGGAGTACCAGGAGAAGATCGTACAGATGCAGGAGCTGCACGCGGCGGAGATCCTGGACATGGAGGCCCGGCACATCGCAGAGAGCGAGGCCCTGAAGAGGGACGCTCAGATGCTAGAGGAGGAGTGCAAGGCTCTCAAGACCGTCATCGAGAAGTTGCAACGCTCTCACGAGGTGAGTCCGTTCGGCGACATCTCAGCAGACCTGGGTTGTGTTCATTAGGCACAAAACAGAAGTGAGTAAGACTACCTGGACGCTTGTTTTCGTTTTCTGTTGCAGAACACGGTTTCAGTCTGTTTTCTTTCGTTTGGTGCTTAATAAACACGACCGAGATGATGAGCTTGACATTTTTATGGGGGAGTGGGGACGTAAAGGAACTCAAACTCTTCTGTGTACTGACCTGGTTTCATGCCCTCCAGGCCCCCTCATCGAGACCAGAGCGTCCCGCAGGATCGCAATTCAAAGACGGCTACACCAGTGGTAAGTTGTTGTAGTCTCACATATCGCACCTCCATGCCAAATGTGAGCCTCTGTATTCAATGCTATGCCGAGTCTCAAGAGGTCACATGCTTTCCCTAGTAATCACAATATCCTAGGCTATATAACACCTTCACAATCAATGCATAAATATGTATACAATACAGTATCAACAAACACAGAATTTTACGAGTCATGGTGTGACTCTTTTGGGTTGATGCATATGTTTGCTGGTGTTTGTGACAATGGATGCTTTGCATGACATGAGAAAATGTTATTTTGCATGCCTATTCAAAGAAAGAGTTTTGCTTCCATTGGTATGCAATGTTAACCTTGTGTGTACCCTATTGCAGACAGCAGTTCTGACTGGAGTCAGCGGACAGGCTATGACCTGCCTAATCTGCAGCAGGAGTTCAGGACCACGCCAGAGGGAGCCAGGAAAGAGACAGACGATGCACTGCCTGACAAAATTAAGGTACAAGAACTGCATTTGGCAGTTAATTATGTCTTTATATGCCAATCTGTGTATTTGAGTGTATTGGTGTAGATGTCTGGTTTGCACATGGTTTTATGTTTATGAGATGAATGTCTGTACATGTGTCCACTCCAGAACCTGCTCCGTGAGGTGCACCAGGAGGGTATGCAGGTGCTGTCCCTGTCAGAGCTGCCAATCCCAGAGGGTGAGGCTGACCCAGCCAGCCTGCTCCACCATGCCCAGGGCTGGCCCAAAGAGAGAGAGGCCTTGCTGGCCACCGTGGAGTCCCTCAAGGCCCTCATTGCCCAGATGCAGACGCACAGCAGGGAAACACAGGTACAGTACTGGTAGCGTCTGTACTGTGTAGCGCGGATACTTTGTACAAGTAGCCTCTCTTAAATACAGTAGGGGTTTTGTTGGTCTTAGTTTAACCCCCTAAGGTCGATGACTGCGCCCACGTGAAAATCGAATTAGCTAGAGATATCTGTCTCAATCCACCACATCCACCTATGTCGCACTTCCGCATCTGCGGTGAAAGGTGACAGAGCTACAGCAGTGTTTGTCAGACCGTGAGACATTTTGCTCTACGACCCCTACAAGCGTCTTGGGACTCGTCTGAAGTCGGTACAGCTGATCTACCAACTTCTGTCTGTAGCGTCCGCCCAGTTTGGGCTCTAGGAAACCCACAGTCCTCACTCGTCTGAAGGTCCCCCGGTACCAGTCGAAAAAATTATGGAAATATATATGGAGACTGTTTAGTGGCAAAAATAAGGGGTTAAATACATGTTAAAAAATATATAACAAATGTTTCCTGATCTTTCTTATATATCTGAGATATAGAATAGACACTTCAGAACAAACTTCCTTTAGATTTTTGGGGGGGACTGTCTGATGTTCCATGTAGTGAATCTGTTAATCAATGCGTTTGTATGGGCTAATAGCAGTAAGGCCAAATAAACATTTACATCAAATAAGTGTTTTCTATATATAGCTTAGTGGAACACCCCCCCAGCTTAGACTGATGGGTTAAATGAAACATAGCCTGTTTCCACCTGTTTTCTATAAATATGTGTCTGTGCTTGTGTATGTTCAGACTCCAGGTAGTGCGGACTGGCGTGGAGAGCTGCTGGGGGCGGTGCAGCAGGTGTTTGTGAGGGAGCGGAGTGTGCTGAAGAGCACCCTCTATGCCCGACTGGACCAGCTGGACACTAGCGACGCTATCATCCACCTCAACCATCTGGAGCACAGGCTAGCCGAGCAGGTCACTGAAAAACGATGTAAACTTTAGCCTAACTTCTGGCTAACCTTAGCATTAGCCTCAACTAGCTGGAGCACAGGCTAGCCGAGCAGGTCACTGAAAAACGATGTAAACTTTAGCCTAACTTCTAGCTAACCTTAGCATTAGCCTCAACTAGCTGGAGCACAGGCTAGCCGAGCAGGTAGCTAATAAACACACTCAGGTTAGCCTATTAACTAGCTGGAGAGTGGGATATAGCCAATAGGTAATACAAAAAAATAGAGCCGTTTTAGTCTAGGGTCTATTTCTCCACTTTGTAGAAAAACCTGGTGGTCACATGCATTGTTTTTAAGTTCCAAGGCTAAACTGTGTATGTGTGTATATCTACAGGACACCCATCACAGGGATGCCATGGGGATGCTGCAGGCTGCAGACAGAAGCAGTTTGCTGACAGAGGTCCTGCAGCTCCAGGCCCAGCTACAACAAATCCAAGCCCAGGAGCCTGGCAGAGGAGGCAGATCCAATCAAGGTCTGTAGTCTGGCCCTCCAATGGCTTCTCATACCGTGTGTGTTTGTGTGTGGTAAGGACACAGGGATGATGGATGAATGGGTGGGGGCTGGATGGATGGATGGATAAATTCATTGATTTATTGATTGACTGACTAATATCTATAGTAAATTGTCTTAGATGAGGTCACAGCTATTCAACTCAATGCAACCAATATCATGAATTTAAAAAGGAGAAACAGCAGCTGATTCTAATGCCTTGCATGTTGTTTTGTCTGGCTGCTCGTCCCACTCAGGTGTTCAGCCCAGTGTTCAGCCTGGTGTTGAGCAGCAGAGGGAGAGAGGAGCTCCTCAGTCTGGTTTGAGTGGCGTTCAGGAGACCCCCACACTGCAGCAGGCTGACAGGGCTCTGCTGGAGGAGCTGAAGGGAGAGCTGGCCCAGACCAAACTAGAGCTGGAGACTACGCTCAAGGCCCAGCACAAACACCTGAAGGAGCTGGACACAATCAGGTAAGGTTTTAATGCACGCTCACACACACACACACACTGTGTCTTAGTTTGACATAAAAGAGCAGAATATTCTCAGGTAAGACTATTTAGAGATATACAGAAACAAACATCGACTTACACTCACCTTCCCAGCCTCGGTATTACATACACATATAGTTGACCTTCCTGGTTGCTGTTGGATGGATCCAGACTGGTGTCGTTGTCTTTGTTTCTAGAACGGAAGTGTCACAGAAGGCTGCTGAGGTGAACACCCTGACGGACAGACTTGCAGGCGAACAGAAGAAGGCCAGAGAGCTGCAGTGGGCCATCGAGAAGGAGAAGTGTAAATCAGACAAGAAAGAGGAGATTGAGAGCGAGGAGCTGGAGGTAAGACAGTTTGTAGTGAAGGTAGTAGACTGGTGTAATTTCACACAAGTGTGATCAGGTATGTGTATACTTGTTTCCACATTTCTTCACTTTAGTGTATTTTACTTAAATGTAGTGTTTTACTGATGTGTTCACCTTAGTCACTGGAGTATGTCTACTCAAGTGTTTTTCACACGTATCTCTGTCTTTACACCCCTTCCCTCCAGGATCTCAAACTGGCCTTAGAGGAGCAGCAGAGTCACGTAGCCCAGCTGACCTCAGCCCTAGACCAGGAGCGCCAGTCCACCTCCCAGCTCTCAGTCCAGGCCGAACAGGAGCGCTCCAGGCTGCAGACCCAGGCCTCGAAGCTCCACGTCCAGCTAGAGTCGGAGCGAGCCCGGGCCCAGGAGCTGAGTAGCGCCCTGGGGAGAGAGAAGGAGCTCCGCCAGCATGGCTCCTCCTGGGGTGAAAGCCCAGAGGGGGAGGGGGCTGAGAGGGGGGAGGATGAAGTGGTGGGAGGGACGATGTCATCCGAAGCGCTTCTGGAGGGACTGCGGAGGGAGCTGGACGAGAAGCATGCTCAGGTGGGCTGTTTGTTTGTAGATGAAGCAGATACACACACGTACATACACACTAGTTTACTTACAGTAAGTCTTATGATGCAATGAATGGGGCTGTGCTTCGACCGATTGGTTCTCCTCCATGTCTTTCTCACGCAAACACCCACAGCCACACACAGCCCCCGAGCGCCTTCCATTACAACTGTTGGATTTTCAAATCTAAACAACGAGAAATCTCAACCCCCCAGGATTTTTGTTGTTGTTGAGAGAACCAATCAAGTCTGCACAATTTCTGAGCAAATATTGCATAAACAAACAAACCCCTTTCAAGAACAGTGAGTCACAGCTCTTTCTCGCTGTGTGGTCACATCAGCCAGGCTGCTGTCAATGCCCTGCACACAGGAGAGTCACAGAAAGTGCTAGCGAAAATATTGTGTTGGCATTATGTCCAGTTACAGTACCAGTCAAAAGTTTGGACACACACCTACTCATTCAAGGGTTTTTCTTTATTTTTACTATTTTCTACATTGTAGAATAATAGTGAAGACATCAAAACTATGAAATAACACATATGGAATCATGTAGTAACCAAAAAAGTGTTAAACAAATCAAAATATATTTTAGATTTTAGATTCTTCAAATAGCCACCCTTTGCCTTGACAGCTTTGCACACTCTTGGCATTCTCTCAACCAGCTTCACCTGGAATGCTTTTCCAACAGTCTTGAAGGAGTTCCCACATATGCTGAGCACTTGTTGGCTGCTTTTCCCTTCACTCTGCCGTCCGACTCATCCCAAACCATCTCAATTGGGTTGAGGCCAGGTCATCTGATGCAGCACTCCATCACTCTCCTTCTTGGTCAAATAGCCCTTACACAGCCTGGAGGTGTGTTGGGTCTTTGTCCTGTTGAAAAACAAATTATAGTCCCACTAAGCCCAAACCAGATGGGATGGCGTATCGCTGCAGAATGCTGTGGTAGCCATGCAGGTTAATTGTCACAGTGTCACCAGCAAAGCACCCCCACACCATAACACCTCCTCCTCCATGCTTTACGGTGGGAACTACACATGCGGAGATCATCCGTTCACCCACACTGCGTCTTACAAAGACACACCGGTTG
This sequence comes from Coregonus clupeaformis, assembly GCF_020615455.1. NCBI lineage: Eukaryota > Metazoa > Chordata > Actinopteri > Salmoniformes > Salmonidae > Coregonus > Coregonus clupeaformis. The sequence continues at coordinate 34,375,127 of NC_059199.1, forward strand.
GAACTAAAAATCTCAAATTTGGACTGCAGACCAAAGGACACATTTCCACCGGTCTATTGTCCATTGCTCGTGTTTCTTGGCCCAAGCAGGTCTCTTCTTCTTATTGGTGGAACCTTTAGTAGTGGTTTCTTTGCAGCAATTCGACCATGAAAGCCTGATTCACACAGTCCCCTCTGAACAGTTGATGTTGAGATGTCTGTGATTTGAACTTTGTGAAGCATTTATTTGGGCTGCAATTTCTGAGGCTGGTAACTGTAATGAAATTATCCTCTGTAGCAGAGGTAACTCTGGGTCTTCCATTCCTGTGGCGGTCCTCATGAGAGCCAGTTTCATCATAGCGCTTGATGGTTTTTGCGACTGCAGTTGAAGAAACTTTAAAAGTTCTTGAAATGTTCCGTATTGACTGACCTTCATGTCTTAAAGTAATGATGGACTGTTGTTTCTCTTTGCTTATTTGAGCTGTTCTTGCCATAATATGGACTTGGTCTTTTACCAAATAGGGCTATCCTCTAGTCACAACACAACTAATTGGCTCAAACGCATTAAGAAGGAATGAAATTACACAAATTAACTTTTAACAAGGCACACCTGTTAGTTGAAATGCATTCCAGGTGACTACCTGGTTGAGAGAATTCCAAGAGTGTGCAAAGCTGTCATCAAGGCAAAGGGTGGCTATTTGAAGAATCTCAAATATAAAATATATTTTGATTTGTATTACACTTTTTTGGTTACTATATGATTCCATATGTGTTATTTCATAGTTTTGATGTCTTCACTATTATTCTACAATGAAAAAAAAGGTAAAAATAAAGAAAAACCCTTCAATGAGTAGGTGTGTCCAAACTTTTGACTGGTAGTGTATGTCATGTGATTCTGCACCCCCACTAAATTGTGACACCCTATTGGCTCATCAGGTGCAACATTACATAAGCTTTGCTATTATAGTAACTATAGTGACCTCCACTTCTGCATTCCCACTGTGACCTCCTATTTATTCCCTCTTCAGGTGGTTAGTCTGCTGGACGAGGTGGAGGCCCAGAAGCTTGCGGCTGTGCGATGGGAACAGGAGCTGACCTCGGCAGCTCAGAGGTCATGCCAGGACCAGGAGGCTCTTCGGGAGGCCAGGAGCCAGCTGGAAAGCCTAGGGGAGCAGGCGCAGGAGGCCATGGCGCAGCTGGAGAGAGAGGTGCAGCAGGGGAAGCGGCTGGAGCAAGAGAAGGAGATGCTGCAGGAGAAAGTGGTCCGGCTGGGAGAGATGAGAGAGGTGGGGGGGGTCGGGAGCAGTACGCAGCAGCAGCCTGATAACCAAAACGTGGGTCACATTTATATATCCTACATTCATACACTTTGAATGAACCAAATACAGCGCTTTTGTATCAGATAGTACAATTTAAATGTGTTTTAGAGAAAAATCCAATAGGAATATGTTGTATTGTTTTCTTAGCTATTGGTACTACAATATATTGCGTTTTTTAGGCTCTTATTGTTAGAACCTGGCTATGTATGATAAAATAATAAATAATAGATAGCCATGTTAACTCTGTTGTGCTGTGTTGCGCTGAGCAACAGGCCTGTATGATAATCCATAATAGATACGCTATATATACAAAAGTATGTGGACACCCCTTTAAATTAGTGGATTCGGCTATTTCAGCCACACCCGTTGCTGACAGGTGTATTAAATCGAGCACACACCATGCAATCCATATACAAACATTAGCAGTAGAATTACCTTACTGAAGAGCTCAGTACTTTCAACGTGGCACCGAAGTACAAACGTCTAGGAGCAACAACACGAAGTGGTAGGCCACACAAGCTCACAGGACGGGACTGCTGAGTGCTAAAGCGCGTAGCCCGTAAAAATAATCTGTCCTCGGTTGCAACTCTCACTACCGAGTTCCAAACGGCCTCTGGAAGCAACATCAGCACAATAACTGTTCGTCGGGAGCTTCATGAAATGGGCCGAGCAGCCGCACACAAGCCTAAGATCACCATGCTCAATGCCAAGCATCTGCTGGAGTGGTGTAAAGCTCACCGCCATTGGACTATGGAGCAGTGGAAACGCGTTCTCTGGAGTGATAAATCACGCTTCACCATCTGGTAGTCTGACGGATAAATCTGGGTTTGGCGGATGCAAGGAGAACGCTACCTGCCCGAATGCATAGTGCCAATTCTAAAGTTTGGTGGAGGAGCAATAATGGTCTAGGGCTGCAAAGGTGGGACCAACTCCATATTAATGCCAATGATTTTGAAATTAGACTTTCGATGAGCAGGTGTCCAAATACTTTTGGTCATGTAGTGTAATAACGTTAAGGTGGTGCTGTTTTACGCTCAGCAACAGAATTATAATGTATTATAATCCACAATTAGGGCCATTTAAGAGTCCATTGGACATAAGTTATTTAAACTCTACTGTGCTATGTGTCTTCTGAGCTGAAACTTTTCTGTACCGTGTCTGTGCCAGCAGCAGGCCGTGTGGCGAGGCAAGCCCACCGACCGGACCAGAGACTGGGTGTTCCAGCAGAAGCCTGGCGACTTGCTGACTATCGAATCTAGCACGCCCTCCCTCCTTGAGGTCACTGGGACAGTGGGCAACCTCGCCCCCCACCATAACCCCAAACACTCAGACAAGGTCTTGGGCAAACTGCAGCTCATCGCAGCCAAAATCCAAACCATGGTCAGCAAGGGCTCTGGCAGGTATGTCTCAAAACATTTGTACATGTTATATTCATGAGTTCAACATTTGATTGAAGTTAACTGTTGTAGTGAGTGGTCAATATATGTGCAGGTGTAGATTTATGCAGTCGATGTGTGGATTGATCCATGTGCGTGTGTGCAGGCTGACTACGGAGGTGGACAGTGAAGGGCTGTTGTGGCTGCAGACCAACATTGATGAGGTCATCACTATGCTGCAGCAGTCCCCAGCGCTCCCCTTGGTCCCTGAAGTAAGATGACACTTCAGACTACTTAGATTAGATTGTTGTTTATTGTCCTACAAAAATATCTTAGCACAGCTCACACATTATATACATAAACATTTACATTTACGTCATTTAGCAGACGCTCTTATCCAGAGCGACTTACAGTTAGTGAGTGCATACATTTTCATACTGGCTCCCCGTGGGAAAAGAACCCACAACCCTGGCGTTGCAAGCGCCATGCTCTACCAACTGAGCTACAGGGGACTAAACCACATAAAAAACCAACAGGAAACAAACAATGGTCTTAGTCAGACTTAAATAGTATCCCCCTGCCCCACACCTGTACATATAGGAGAAAGCTACTCTACTTGATGTATAGAGTATTTCAGTGACTACTGAGTACTGACATTTCTTCTTTGCTGTGTCTATAGAGCGCCGCCCTGCTGGCGGAAGGCCAGTCCAACTCCCTGACAGAGCGGCTGCTGAGGCAGAATGCTGAGCTCACTGGCTTCGTCAGCCGTCTGACAGTGGAGAAGAACGATCTGCGCAACCAGGCCCTCCGCCTGGAGGATGAGCTTCGACGCTACCGCCAGGCTGGTCTGGGATCAGGGGACAGCGTGAGTTACAATACTAGATCTAATGCTATTCAGGGCTAGTGACAGGTCTGGGATCAGTACAGTACTAGTCTAATACTATACAGGGCCAGTGGCAGGTCAGGAATCTAGAGATGGGACAGAGAGTACAATACTGGATTGCAGAGGCACCTAGAAATGGCAGAGAAGTAAGTGTGTGTGGAGACATTGCTTTAATTTGCACCACCCTAACACGACCCCTCTCTACCTCTATCCCTCCCTCCAGTCCAGCAGGAGAGGCGGTGTGGACAAGCAGCAGGAGGCGGCCAGCCTTCTGTTCTCGTCGGAGCGCGAGTCCTGGACCAGGGAGAGGAGCCGGCTGGAGAAGGGCCTGCGTCTAGCCCAGGCCGAGGTGACCCGACTCAGGGGAGAGATCCGGACAGAGTCCCTCAGAGACATGACCGGACCGGACACAGACAACGCCACACTGAAGGTGAGCTCAAAGCTGCCCTGCATCTCTCCATGACACTCACCTCTTTCAAATCTACCACTTTTCCACTCATTGTCAGAGTTGAATAGCAAATATATTGTTGCACATCTATAAAACCCACTTAACTCTCACACTTACACTTTTTCAACACTCCTTTCTCCCTCTCCTATTCCCCTTCTCCAGAGGATGTATGGCAAGTACCTGCGCTCCGAGAGTTTCCGCAAGGCCCTCATCTACCAGAAGAAGTACCTGCTGCTGCTGCTCGGCGGCTTCCAGGAGTGCGAGGAAGCCACGCTGTCCCTCATCGCCCGCATGGGCGGCCGGCCCTCCCACTGCAGTCTGGAGTCCCTGACGCAGAGCCGCCGAGGGCTGACGCGTTTCCGCTCGGCCGTCCGCGTCTCCATCGCCCTCTCCAGGTAAACAATGGGAACTGAAGCGGTAGGATGGTGTTGCAACTGTTAGGAGGCTATAGTATAGCTGATCACTTATGATCATGCAGACAAGCTCCACAGTTTTAAAGGTTTTATTACTAGCATATCGCCCTCTCCAGGTAAACAGAGCAGCGAAGGCTGTTGTTGTTATGAGGCTATAGCTGCAAAATTATAATGCTCTGCAGTTTAAAGGCCTTTATGATGAGCTTATAGCTAAATTATACTTATGAAAGGCTTAGTTAAGCTTATTAGTTATTACTTTGAAGACAGGTGCTTGATTGTAAACGACTGTTATTATGAGTTCATACAGCATCAGACCGTGTCAGTAGTTATTTTGATACAAAACACAGATGGATAGTTCTGATAGATAGTACTGTAGGCTCATAACTCATGTACTCCAATGGTCCTCTACCCCATCTGTTCTTTCAGAATGCGTTTCCTGGTCAAGCGATGGCATAAAGCTACGGGGATGAGCTCCATAACATCTAGCAATGTGAATAGAAACGGTCTGGGACAGTCAACAGGTATGGAAATCACATTCCCTCACACTATCCCCAACACAAGGAAAATGAACTGGGAAAATCCCATGGAATGAATTAACTGGTTATCGAGTTAAATGGTAAAGAACCAAGGTAGGCTAACCTAGGCTTACACACTTGTAATCAATTAAGTGCTGATTGGTCAGGTGGTCCACAATGCGAGCTAACCTAAATAAATAACCTGAATATTCTAAAGTGCCAGGTTCAATAAAAAAACAGAAAATTAATAATTACCTTTTTATTGGTTTTCAAAGTTATCCGGCTGACTCATTGATCCGGTTTTGTGAGAGAAAACCCCCACAGAGGACTGACAACTGTTTCTCTTCCTCTTCAGGTAATGAGGTGAGGACAGACTCACCCTACCTGCATCCTGGGAGTGTGGAGGTGTACGGGGAGAGGAGAGCGGCCAGCAGGGGGCGCACTGGACAAGACTCCCCCAGGTCCGCCCTCTCCTCTGCACAACACAGGTTCCACATGGCTGGGGACCCTGGCACTCTGACCTGCTCCCACCTCCAAAACTACGACCCTGACCGAGCGCTCACCGACTACATCTCCAGACTGGAGGCCCTGCAGAGGAGACTAGGGAGTGTGCAATCAGGTAACACACACACACACACTTCCAACCATACATATACTACCTCACACGATCTAGAGTTAAATAATGTAATGCCATAAGCAGAAATTGCCCTCTCATTCAATCACTCAACAAAATATGTGCAGATGATGCTTGCAATGTTCTTGTCAAGAGTTAAGTCTTGGGATCTAAACAACTTCATTTTGCCCTTCCTAGGTTCTTCTTCATATGCTCAATTGCACTTTGGAATAAGAAGGTAAAAGTCTACAATTTACATTGGAACTGGCTTGAAGAAACTGTTGCCTTTTCTTGTGCTGAGCTTTGGTATTTTGTATCATTCTGCTGTGTACAGTATATATATTACGTGGGGACCAAAAACAATTTTTGTGTGTAGACATCTTTTAATCGGGCTTTTTGTCACCAGCACTTGAAACAGCTTCTATGTTTGTAAACTTTGGTCTGCCTCTTTGTTGTGGATTAACACAATCACGTGAAATGTATATTTGTGGAATGCTAATTTAAACGAAAAACCTTGATTCATTTAATTTATACTGTGTATGTTACTTTGTGTGGGTGGAAAAATACGTAGAGCAGGCTTCTCCGGAAAACCCCAGTCCTAGAGAAGTACTAGGTGGGTGTGCAGGTCTTTGCTCTGGCCCAGCACTAACACACCTGATTTAAATTAACCGTGGTTTCTTAAACGGTAGACCATGATTGGTTGATGATTGGAAATTGTTGTTAGTGCCGGGCTGGAACAAAAGCCTGCACACCCAGTAGCTCTCCAGAACGGGAATTGGGAGAACTCTGACATGGAGAATGTTTGACTTTACTGTTGAGGAGGCTGCTACAGGATCTATATACACTACACTGTGTTTTATAGAATGGTTTCTTGGACAGACTACAATTTGTAGAATACATATTTTTGTAAAGGTAGGAGCTTCTGACTATTCTGGGTATTTTGTCCAACATTTAAATAAAGATGCATTTTAACACTTGAAATATGTGGTCGCACCATTTTTTGAATTCAGCTTCACTGACACATACAATTAGATTTTACAGGTACACATTTAATTAGTTCTGTTGTAAAACAAAAAAGCTAAAATGTGAATCTGGTATGGGGGAAATGCACAGTCAATGCAATTATGGTGTAAAGACAAATTGGACATGAGATTTCGCCTCCTGGAATTCACATGGCATCATCTTAGATATGATTTGTATATAAAAGGGGCCAATGTTCACAAAATTAGGCTTCAAACAGTAAAATTAATCGAAACAAAATGGGGTAATCATTTTCCATCATCATGGCACTACATGGGTTAAACTACACCCTGACCTTCCAACGTTCCCACTCAATACACTAAGTCATGTTTATTAGAGCACACAACAGAAAATGTGTCTCTTGTTGAGCAAGTGCAGGTTGTCCCTCCCTGTTTCAAGTCCGTTTTCTTTGTCTGACCCAGCCCAGGTCCTCTATCTTTGTACAATTATGAATGGACAGTACATACAAAGTCAGTGCTCGTCAGTTTGATCACTGATCTCTATGAAGCAATGGATAAGGATCAGTGGTTTTAATATTTCTGTGTAGGCTTACATCAGTGGTGGCTGGTGTCCCGTTAAATCAGAGGACGGGCTCATAGTAATGGCAGGAACTGAACAAGTGGAATGGTCTCACATCAAACAAGTGGTTTCCATGTGTTTGACTCTATTCCATTCTACTCCATTCCAGCCATTACTATGAGCCGTCCTCCCCTCACCAGCCTCCTGTGGCTTACAATACATTCTAGCAACTCAAAAACACCGCAAACATAAGGTGGGGGCAACACAAAGTAAAGTGAATTTGATTTTCAGACAGAACTCTGTGCATTCATTTGAACAGTTCCTAAATTCAAGTACAGGAATGATCTCTAAATCAAACAGTTAAAGGTAAGGTTGTTTGTTGTGGCAAATCTGAAATGGCTACCTATTTTCTTGAAATTGAAATGTGTAACCTCTTTTCTCTGCTGTGTTTTGCGCTCAGTGTCTCTTAGTGTTGCCTCCTCTTGTATCTGATGATGGGGTTGTGTGGGGTGTGGATCATGGTTGTGTAGTTGATTGTGGGGAAGTAACCATCGACCAGGTCGAACTCGTAAAGGCGCAGCATGGTCGACCAGATGGTCTTGATCTGAACGTAGGCAAAGTTCTCCCCGATGCAGCGGTGACGGCCTAGAGGACAGTGAACATCAGTGGGGTTTTTTTTTGTCATGGTAATGAGGGTAAAATCAGATGAAACTTTGTGGCATGAGACAGCTTGGTATGGTAGTAATGGGAGTAAAGTTCATATGTTGAGCAAGAGCCCCACCTACTGACAAAATACAGCTTTTTTGTCTACTTATTTACGAATGAAAATGCATACTGTATGACAGATGTTTCCCCTACCATTGTGTATATTCTTTGACACTTCTGTTTTCTCTTAAAGACTGCAGATCACCTTACTTATAACATGCTGTTAATAGGGATGAAAAAACTACAAAATATTCTTACCGGCTCCAAAGGGCACATAGGCAAATTTCTCCCCTGCGGCAGGGTTGTCGTTAAGGTAGCGGTCAGGCCTAAACTCCATCCTCTCTGTCCAGGTGTCCTGCAGACGGTGGTTGACTGTCGGGGACACACACACCTGGTGGCCGGCTGGGATGGTGTAGCCTGCTACAGTCTGGGGGTGGATTGAAGCAAAGGGTCAGGGTTGGTCAATGGTCTCTCACCTATTGTACACAAATGCATTTAGCTGGGTTGGGGCTCCATTCCATTTCAATGTAAATAAATAAATGTATTTGGACAAATTACATTATTCCCATTTCTCGCCGTCAAATTCAGTGTGCAAAAAGTTTTCAATTTACTGATATTCTAATGGATTTGTAAAATCTCTATGACGGTAGTAGGAATAACTTAATGGACATTGGTAACTGCACAACAAATAATGATATTGATCTTACCTGAGGAGAGCGTGCCATTCTCATCATGGTCATGATGGGTGGACGGAGTCGAAGGGTCTCTTTCAAACAGCGGTCCAACAAAGACAGGTCCTTCAGCTGAGGAGTGAACAAGACCAGGTAAGTAAAGACCATGTCAAATATTGAAATGATCAAAACTGTCCAAATGAATAGCTGAACTTATGGTTTAGCAGTCTAGAAAGAAGGTTTCTAACTGAAGTTGCTTACATACAATATCCAAATTACCCCGTTTAATTGGAATATGGTCAAAAATAAACGGATCTAAATAAGTTTCAACAAAATAATTCATAAAAATGTATGTACCTATATGTAATATAATTGATTATGTGAATATAGTCTTAACACATTTGTAAGCCAGTATAAAAACATAATTCATATTTTCAACAACAAAGCCGTAGTGTAGTCTATGGCCATTTTTGTGCAGTTGGCAATATGCCAGTTATGGATTCTGACCTGGTCAAAGTTGAGTGGGGGCAGGTCTTCTCCACATGTAGTTTTCTGTTCAGCATAGCAGCGGTCCTGTAGGGCCTTATCTTTGCCCAGGAAGAAGCCCAACCAGGAACTAGTGGTGGAGGATGTGTGCTGTCCGGCCAGGAGTAGACCAATCAGCATGCCCGCTATCTCATCATCATTCAGGGGCTGCCCATCCCTTAAAAAGGGCAGAAATAGTTAGGACTGAATCAGTCAAATGGTACAACAGTTGTAGAACACCTTTGAACCAAATGCCCATTCACTTCAGTTCTGTTGGGAGGCATAGATACTTGTACCACATGTAGTAATACTGGCATCTGTTCCACTTATGTCTTACTTGTAGGTGGCATCTATAAGGGTCTGCAGCATGTCGTCCACTTTCTCTCCAGAGCTTCTGCGTTTCTGGGTGACCTTGTAGAAGATGTTCTTGATCTCCCTGTGTGCTCTGTCCCTTCGTCTGTACAAAAATGACAAAACCTGTGTTTTTTCTTGCCCTATAGAAATAAGATATTCTCATATTGCTATTACAGAATTAATACAGTAAGAATAATTAATAATAAATAATAATATGCCATTTAGCAGACGCTTTTATGCAAAGCAACTTACAGTCATGCGTGCATACATTTTTGTGTATGGGTGGTCCCGGGGATCGAACCCACTACCCTGGCGTTACAAGCGCCATGCTCTACCAGCTGAGCTACAGAGGACCACCCATACACAAAAAGTCCAACTCAGTCTATCAATCAAAACCCTAACCTGAGGTTAGAACCGTGAATGAAGTTTCATGAATCATCATTTCCAGCAACCGTTCTGGTAACTCAGTCTAGCTTGGTCTTTCACACAAAAAAACCTAACCTGAAGGTGGAACAGTTTGAATTGACCCTTGGTTGAGGACAGGACAGTATGAATGAAGTCTTTCTCTTACCTGAAACTGGGCAGGGGCAGCCAGCCGGGCAGCAGCCAGGCAGCGTGGCTGAAGCCCCCGTCCAGGTCTGCGTAGAGCTGGGCCACCTTCTCATCCAACATGCTGCGGATCTCCTTCCCATGCAGACAGGCACTGGCTGTCAGGATGATCAGCTCCGACAGGGCCTCAAACAGGTCTGAGAGAGGGAGGAGTGGAAGAGATGGGGCGTTAGGAAGGAGTGAAAGAGAGAGATGGAAATAGTGAATGAAAGAGTGAGGGAGAACAGAGGTCAGAATTGCTGACTGGATAACTTTATGACTGCGCTATGGCTCAAATGTTATGGCGTGTAACAAAATATATGACGTGTTCGTAAACAGCGATGCCTTCCAAACAGATTCTATCAAGAGTGTGAAGCAAAAGGCTGCAGTCATTAGCAACCCGTTAAGCATCTGTGCATGTGCATGGGAGATCACTGCTCTCTTGAGCAACATAATAGCTACAGTACATGACAACAAATATTGACTAGATTAGCCTCTTGCTTCTTACTCTCTTTGTTTGTGTCAGGAGTCGCTCTGTTAAACACTACTTTTGGTAATGTCATATCGCTACCCTACCTTTTACAGAAAAAAAAGTAACTATCTTAAAATGGATGGCAAGGTTCAAACTGTATTACAGTCGTTACAACACATTGATTATGTGTGTATAGTTTAGGTATTACTGCACTGTTGGAGCTAGAAACACAAGCTTTCACTGCACTTGCGATAACATCTGCAAATCTGTGTACGCGACCAATAAACTTTTATTTGATTTTGTTATCATGAGGTATTACTAGAGAACGTGTTGATGGGAAATTATGCTGAATGGCTCATTTTCTGAAAAGTTGACACTGTGCTGACACCTAAAGTCCACTGTACTTCACCAAAGTCCCTACCCCCTGAGCTCTTCTTATAGGTCTGAAAGGATTGGCTAAGTAACGTTATACTGTATTAATAATTCAACTTTGCCCTCAAATAGGCCAAGTGGGAAATGTATCATTCTGCTTTTGGCTTTTCAATCCTTTTAGGTCTACATGAAGTAGCTACCGTAGGGGCTAGGGGTCGATTTGGAACTGGGCATTTGGATTACTTTCCACATGGAATACTGTAAAAACTCAGAACGGTTGTAATGGCTGTCATCTTACTTTCTTCCCCACTGTCTCCCCATCGTGAAAAGTACTCCTTAGTTTCCTCCTCGATGATTTCAACGTGCTGTTTGAAATGGGCGATGTTCAGTCCTGTCTTAAACATCTTCTTCTGTTCCAGGAAGATCTAAAAAAGAAAACGAGCGGCATAATTACACTTAATTAGCTTAATCAATACTTAGTTTATGATAGGTTTATGAGATGAAACATAAGACCAACACACTTCTGGCAACACTTCTTTATGTGTGGTAACATTCTCTCTACATTCTCTCTACATTTGTGAGTGTGAATGGGAGTATCTGAGTAAGTATTTATTCGCTTACATGGTTAGGTACATCGTAGGCAACCCCTTTGCCAAAAACTGGCGTGGTCAATCGAGAATAGACATCCTCTGCATTGAGCTCTTCGTTCTTGCTGTTGAACATCAGTGTGGCTGCCTCACTACCCAGGAGGTAGGTAAAGGTTTTGCCCACCATGGTAAAGCTGACAACAGGCCCATACTGTGAATAGAAAGAAAATTAACCTACTATAAAGGGCACTTTCACATGGCACTATACACCAGTAAGGTAGAGCTACAAAAGCTGTATATGAAATAAATTATTGCAAAGTGAATGCAATTTATTAGTGCACAATTTGTAAACAAAAATAGGTAGCACTAAAATATATGAAGTATACTTTACAGCAGTACTGTATTCTTACCTTTTCATATGCATTCTCCAGAAATTCAATGGGACTTTTCCCAAATGCTATGGCATGACCCAGAAATGGAATGCTAGAAGGTATGTATGGTGGGTATTTCTGAGAAAATAAAAACATTAATTTAGTTACAAGAATAAAATACACAAGTCAATTGATTTTGCACAGGCTATGAATGCGCCATGATACTGTAAAATTCACTGTAGCAGCCCTAATAATAATGTAATATATAATGTAACTCAACTGATGTATTCTTCATGTACATACCTTGTCAGTGTCTGAAGAAGATTGTGACTGTTTGAGCACCAGTTTAGAAATATATCCCAAAGTTAGGGTGATCACAAACACTGCAAGGACCACTGATGTCAAGTTGTCCCTCATTTTCCCGACTGTATTTTCTAGTAACATACTACTAACTTGATATAAATGCATAGCCATTGTTACGTCTTCTGTTGTTTCTTTCAAATTGTTGTAAGATATTGTAGGCTACTGCGTCAGACTCCTTGCATTTGCAACAAATACGTTATCCGGTTGTGATGTCGCTTCTACATAATCTAATTCGGTTTTCCTGAAGGCTCGAGGCTATTTGTATTAGCGGAAAATAGTGTTCCCCAGTGCTCAGTAAAATCCCTCTTTATTCCAATGGCATAGTTTCTTCCCTTGTCATTATAGCGCTAAATTATAAGAAGTGACAGATTGTATTGTTTCCCCCGCATCTCTACCTGTCCATGTTAAGTTAGTCCTGCCCCCGCCTGACAAATTAACGCATTTCATTGGCTATTCGCTGTGTGTCCATCAAATAACTCCACGCTCCGCGGCTGCCTTCCTGTACTCTGGTTGGCTATCACTACCTGGACTGATGTCTGGCTATATGATGTCACTGTCCGAGTTAAGCAAAATGCCTCAATAGGAGAATCACATTGGTTGAACTACATACAGCGTACAATCCGTATAGATGTAGCTACTGTAGTCCGTAAAGGGTGTGTCAACAGTTGACTAATCATGAAACTTTACATTTAATACAAAAGGGGAAAATGGCTATCTAAATTGTTATATTAGTGAACGTTACAAAGGAATATGCCTAGATGTAGGCTATGTTTGTGTAGTTTACACTGGTATGATTTTTAATCCAGTTATAGGCTATAATTGATTTCCTAATTCATCAATAACCACTCTCACACAATGTTGATGCATATCCAATTGCATTTATTCTCATGGTCAAACAATAATCAATACTTTGGTATGGACTTCACTTTGGTATGGAAAACAAATTACTCCTCTCACAACTTCACAATGTCATGAACTATGCCTCTATTCATATGCCACATTTGACATAGTGTATTCAAAGTCTTATGGCTTTGGCATATATCTTGATGGCCTGAACCTGAGAGGAGAGTGTGTATAGGCCTGCCAAGACCAGAGTCCTCACAAGTTGGTCAGCTATGATAGATGCCTCCTGGTCACTATGGAATAGGTCTCTCCACAGAGTAAGGGCCTGCATGTTTTTTTCCTTCTAGGATGCCCTACACACACAAAGTAATCAAATTGAGTGTCAAATCAAATTGAGTGATTCCAATTCCTATCAATTCCTCGATTGTAATTGGACACTGAAATGAAATTGAGGAACACATTATCTATCACTGAAATTCTATGCCAAATGAGAGGTTTATTGGATGATTCAATTCATACCGTTTATTCTCTTTGGTCTCAAACTCCTCAGTGGGTATCTTAAGTTTCTCACAGAAGTGATCAAAATCATCGCCCTGCAAGTTATTGGCCAGAAACCGGAAAGCCTTTTGTAAGATGTGCTCTATAACAAAATAACAAAGTTGCAACATTACCTCACTTGCCAAGCATACTGTACACAACAATACCATTTGAATATGAAATGTATTGTGGAATGCTTGTGTATTATCCCCACTGTTCCAGGTGACTTCAGAGCTGAGGTACTGTCCAATGGGGAATATTTGGTGTCCGTCATAGATCTGCTTAGGAGGTCTGGCGAGAGGATTCCCCTCCAGCTCCACCTGCCTCAGAGACTGGAGCTGGCCCAGATCAGGAGGTAAAGACTGGAGAAGGTTCCCTACAGGAAGTAGCATTGTGGAGTTGTTTTCAAATCAGTGAGGAGACATGCATGAATAATAATAACAGGTCCTTAGAATGTACACTAAATAGGATACTAAATTACTATAATAACTTTTTTGATAGTTCACATATTCTCTCAAATATAGTATTGCTGGCTACATAGAACATGCTCTGATGGTTTCTAACTACACTATGCATGATGCCTACCTTTCAACTCAAGATGCTGTAAGCTTTGCAGGGATGTTATAGATTTGGGGAGGTAGGAAATTGAGTTGTTATTGGCTAACAGCTTAGTAAGGTCCTCCAGCTCCCCGATGCTCTAGGAATCTGCTGCACTACATTGTCTGAGAAGTCCAGTTCCCTCAAATGTCTTAGTTTCGACAAGGTCTTTGGCAGTGTAGTTAGCTGACAAGAAGACACACAGATGATGAGAAACTTTTGAGGAAAATCTTAGCTCTGATATCTGTCCAAAATGTTACTGAATTGTATTTTAGCTCTAGTGGTTGGTGCAAAAAAAGTTATCTTAATTTATGCTCACTATAGCTTACCTTGATGCCTCTCCTGTGGCAGATTTTCAACTTTTCAAGTGATCTCAGATCACATACTTTCACAGGAAATAGGAAGAACTGATTATTGGAAAGGTTGAGGTCTTTCAGTTCTCTGAGTCCTCATATTTCTGATGGAACTCGTCCTATCTGATTATCAGACAGGTCAAGCACTTGTACTGCCCTAACATGGCGCAACTCAAGGGGGAACTCAGTAAGCCTATTCCCCTGAAGTAGAAGCACTTGTACTCTTTTCAAGCCAGAAATTCCTTCTGGAATGGTCTGAATTGAATTGTAGCTCAGATCCAAATGGATTAGCCTATGAAGTTGGTAGAGATGCTTGGGGAATTCGCCAGTGAATCGGTTTTCGCTGAGATTCAGGTGCTGCAAGGTGTGGATTTCACCAATGTTGGGGGGTAACTTTGATAAAATGTTTTTACTGATGTCAAGCTGACATAGAGAAAGTCCAGAGCACAGACCCATTGGGAAGTTGCGGAGGTAGTTAAAACTGAGATCCACTGAGGTCAACAGTGAGCAATTTCTTATGTTGAGGGGGAAATTAACCAAATAATTCCTTGAGCATTGCAGAACTGATAGATTTTTTAGAGAGCAGATTCCTCGTGGCAGTGTTTCTAGCTGATTTTTATTCACCAGTAACTCTCTGAGATGTTCCAAAGCCCCAATGCTCCTGGGAAGTTTTGTTAGTAGGTTTCCAGTGATGCAGAGATGCAGCAGTTTTGAGCATGAACTTATTTTCTCTGGAAGTGTCTTTATCTTGTTGTGACTAAGCTGCAAGACTCTGAGCACCTTCAATTTCTCCACATCATCAGGAATCGATGTTAGCTGGTTTCTACACAGATTCAGTTCCTCTATGTTAGTCAAGCAGAAAAGCTCTGAAGGCAGAGCTGTCAGGTTGTTGGAATTCAGAGACAGAACTTTGAGTCTTTTCAGCTGGGATATAAACATGGGTAAACTCATTATCTTGTTCCCTGAAAGATTGAGCTCAAATAGTTTAGGGAGTTGGCATATAACCTGTGGAAGGTATGTCAGCTTGTTTTTCTCCAAATTTAAAACACTGATATTCTTCAAGCATCCAAAAGACTCTGGTAGAGAGGTAAGTCGGTTGCCATTTAGATTGAGAATTTCCAAGGTGGCAAGATCTCCGAAAGCAGATGGCAGGTGTTCGAGTTTGTTGTTGCTTGAATTGAGATGTGTGATATTTTCCAACAGACAGATTTCATCCGGAAGCCTTACAATTGTATTATTACTGATGTCAAGGGCTTTGAGGATGTGCAGGGAGTGGACAGTTGAAGGTATTGAAGTTAATTTGTTTCCTTGAAGAGATAAGAATTCCACATTGTGCAAGTCTCCTATTTCTTCAGGAAGTGTTTTTAGCTCATTGTTTGATAAAGTGAGGCATTTCACAGGTTTTTCCTGAATTAATTCCAAAGGAAAGTTTTTCAGTCCTTTGCTGTTCAAAGATAGTGCAGAGTTTTGGTCTATCATGTCTTCCAACATTATCTCTGACTTTTATTAACCCTGCGAAACGAGATTGCGGTTAGATTTAAGGGCTGTGTTTCGTGTAGACGTACCCTGGCGTGACATTTTGATAACAGTGTAAATCTCTCTAGGACAAGGTGACGTTTATCAATATTTTCGCCTGTATTTACCCCCCCAAAATGAAATGTTATTTAGCTGCTAATGTGGCTATCATAAAGAACTACAAATGCCATGATGATCTGGACGAGACAGCCGAATCGAGGCAAAGGTAAGAATCTCTGGATTAACTATCTAATATTAGCTTAATGTATAAATTGGCAACACTTATTTAAATTGACAATTCTGTGAACTGTCTTGTGCAAGTTTTAATTTGACACAATACTTGTTAGCAAAGGTGTCAGTTAGAGACAACATGCAGAAGCTTGCAGGGATTTGTAGTCTTGCATGTCTGTGACGCTAATTAGCTTTTTCGAATCTGAGAGTAAATAGAGCCGAATATATTGATAAAAGCCACCTTGTCCGAGAGAGATATACATGGTTATAAAAACGTCACTCCAGTGTAAGCCTACACGAAACACAGCCCTTATTTTATGTGTTTCTAAAATTCCCTATGGGAAAAATTAATGGTGAAAAAACGATTGGAACCATTTCCCTGTTTGACCGCTAGGTTTTATGGGTATTCTGACACCTCCACTGTGGGGCTCTATAGAGCCCAAAATGCATCTGTCATTTCCATACTGTTACAATTATGGCTCGTGTTGTTGGTGAATGTTAAAGTAATGCTACATTGTACCTAACTCATTCCATAAGTTGTTACAACACTTGCTGAGTGAAGATATTGTTATATATTATGTGGTCCTCTGTAGCTCAGCTGGTAGAGCACGGCGCTTGTAACGCCAAGGTAGTGGGTTCGATCCCCAGGACCACCCATACACAAAAAAAAATGTATGCACGCATGACTGTAAGTCGCTTTGGATAAAAGCGTCTGCTAAAAGGCATATTATTATTATATTATATATTATTATTATAATGTAACACTGAAGCTGGCTCTTGGCTGGAAAGCTTCCAAGCACGATCAAAGAGCTAATGTCACTAATTTAAAGCGTATCGTTGCCAAGCGTATCATTTCAATCAGCTATCTTACCACAAAATAATTGTACCTTTGATTTGACCACTACATCGCCATATAAGTTAACTTAATTTGAATGACTATCAGTGATACAGTCAGGAGCTGTCAGCAGGCTACTCACATGGCTACCATGGTTACATAATGTAAACAATGACATCTCCTCTCCCCTCGTGCTTAGAAGTTTGCTAATCGTGCAGAATGCCTTGCATCGAATGCCTTATTACGCACTTAAATTAATTTCACATTATTTTAAACGTTTTAATACAATTGTATCATCGCCGTCTTGTTATCTTGCTCAAGTGGTTTGAAATGACCGTACTGTGTACAAGTTCAGTCATTTATTTGTGCAGAGCGCCCTCAAGTGGCAGCTACTGCTGTTACCGATGCCAGTCATTGGTCTGATTTCTGAGATTGACTCACTCATTTCAGGGTTTAGGCAATTAATTAGGCCTAAGGTCTTTTTGCTTTGCATTGCAGAACTGAAACCATTTCTAGCTGCCACATGCACACAGATATATATATTTAAAAAAGTATGTTCATAAGATGTACTGGTATGAGCAGTGCTATTTTAAGCAAAACAGAAGGAATTACACTCATATATTATTAATTTTATTAAAATGAACCATTATATACACATTATTTACAACCATAAAAATTAGAGCATGTAATAATTTGTAAAATTGTAACAGAAATCTTAATATCAAATAAACAAAATGTGAAACATGTCTGTTCTATTGTGATACAAAACTATGTATTTGGTGAAAACATACTTTTTTCTCAAAAAAGCAACGGTCCAATACAAGAAAGCAAAGCAACCGACAAAAAAAGTTCATGGGAATAATATCGTCTTTGAAGGTGAGTCAACCATATGCATACTTGTCTGTTAAACTTCTGTCATTTGGAGTCATTTGTCCACTCAACTTCATTAACAGTTTAACAATAAGGCCAGCCTATTGAGGAAAGAAGAGAAGGAGCCCATGAATACAAGCAATAATATTGCCCAGATTCAACTCTTCAGCTAGAGCCATATGCTATGGTTAATATTTTCTTACAAGTCATACAATCTGCACTGTTTTCCAGGCTACAACACATTGATTCAACATAATCACAGTTAAATCCATTGGAATGACTTGGGAAAGGTCCTATAGTTACCTGTTTGGTGTGCACAATGAAGTTCATCTTGTTTTCCAGACTGTGAATCTGGAAGTACTGATCAGCGTGCCCTAATTGCCACATGAAAGAGCCATACTCCAGACTGATAAGAAGGATCTACAAATACACAGTAAAACATATGCACAGTATCAGTAAAAGAGGGCATTTACATGAAAACATAAAACATATACAAAGCTGGATACTTTTGAGGCTTATTTCTATGCTTAGATATTTACATCCATGCTTACTTTGTGACCAGTAAATAAGAATGTGAAGTATGTTTCATTCATCTTTGTATACTACTGTATTCTGTATACTGCATGGTTAAACATGGTTCTCTCTGTATACATATGGCTCTGGACCCAACAACCAAATAGCCCCGGGGCACCTTTGTCTCCATGTTCATGAGGTGCAGGCCCTTGGTGTTGACACCCACAAAGACACGGATTACTTTGTGGTTGCTGGAGCTAGCCTTGGTGAAGACCTGGCCCGTGAAGAAGGCGGCACCATAGGTCGGGATGTCCCAGCAGTTCTGCAGGAAGAGCCTCTGGAGGTGGTGCATCTCTTTGCTCACACCCTCACTCATACTGAGGCTCTGTGGGGCGGATAAGGTGAAGTAAGGCTAAGAGTTTGACCTCATAGATATAAATGTATACAAGTTATTACACAAAAACAAAATAATGAAAATAAACTTGACCTTATACTCATGTAGAATCCTGCTTGTCCAATGATGCGCTTTGCTTTTCACCTTGGATATCGGGACAATCGATTTCAGGTTTTCTTCACTGTTGAAAACAAAACATTTACACAGACAGTTATGTCAAAGGTATATCATATTACCACAGCTTTATGTACCTTATCTTCAAATATAATCCCAAGATTCCCCCAGTTTGAAAGAAGACTATTATGCTAGATTGATTCAATTCAGGGACCAATTTAAGATATTTACTTAAGGAAGCCCTGCTTGTGCTTCTTGCTCTCATAGTTTCCGTAAATGATCTGCAGCAGCAGGCTGGCCAGGGTGATCAGCTTGCTGTCCGGGGAGGGGAAGAAGCCCTTGAGGAGGCAGTGTCTGGCCTCGTCAAACAGGATCAGGATGGACAGGGGGTCCTCAATCTGGGGGAGAAGATTCAAGCCAATCATGGATGGACTAAAGAATGAATTAATAAACACCAAAACACTTGATCAGTTTAATAATGTGTATTATTACTGGGTTGGAACAAAAGCATGCACACCCTCTGGGTCTCCCTTAACTAGAGTTGTGAAACACTGATCTAAGCAATATTCAAAATCCCAAATCCTTGCTTTACAGATGCAGCACTGCAATAAGAATTGCAAGAAGAACTTCCCCAAGGGGATAATAAAGTTGATCAAAATCGAATTGGTTACAAACCTTTTTTTCAATGTCGAGGGGCAGACGGACATCTCTACGGAGGAAGAGCTGTGGGTTCTCCCTCTGGGGATCCAGGACAGTAAGGTCAGTGACGATCTCTGTCCAGATACGCAGGTGCTGCAGGGGCTTGTGGTAGGGCTTCAGCTGCAGGTCTGACAGAAGACAAGACACACACACACATAGGGTATAATGAGCACAGGTAGCATGGAAATAGGATACTACAGATACAAGAATATGATACCTATGACCAGATATTGGGCGGCCATTTTGGATCTGTGTATTTGTGACTCACTGAGGTTCTCAGAGCAGATCCAGATGGTGAAGTACTGCTGGGTCTCCTTGGAGAGCCGCATGCCCTCCATGATCTGCTGCACTGATGTGTTGTTGCCGTGCTTCAGCTCCACCGAGCGGTACGAGCCATCCATGCGGTAGATGCGCACCTTCTCATACTGCGGAACAAGCACACAGTTTCATCAATTGCTAAACGTAATAAAAGACACACTCGCAAGTCTTTGACATGTCTGTTGGAGTAGCATACATGCACACACACACACACAGACGCACACACACTTCACACTCACTGGTTTGTTATTGGCTTGCTGTAGGAGTTTCACTGTCTCCTCCCATTCGTTCTGCTTGTTCTCTTCACAGATTTGCAGGGGTGATCTCTTTTGCTGATCCTCTATGTGCTTATAAGAGTATAAAAACAAACAAGCAAAGTTACTTTCTTACTGCTACTTACTACTGGCAACATATTGAAGTCCTAAGATGTTCCACTGGTACCAGCACACCCTACAGTATGTGGTCATAATGCAAATAGGATGGAGGATATACTGTATTCAACCAGGGTTCTACAATTCAGTTCTTGGAGAGCTACTGGGTGTGCAGGCTTTTATTCTAGCACATTTAGGGGTTGAATTGGGAATTAGGGTTAAGCCATGCTCACTGTCTTCTGCTGTCTCTCCACACTTTCCTCATGTCCATACCCTGGCTCAACCCTAACCCTAGCTTCATGTCCACACCCTGGCTCAACCCTAACTCTAACTTCATGTCCACACCCCGGCTCAACCTTAACCCTAGCTTCATGTCCACACCCCGGCTCAACCCTAACCCTAACCTCATGTCCACACCCCGGCTCAACCCTAACCATAACCCTAGCCTTCATGTCCACACCCCGGCTCAACCTTAACCCTAGCTTCATGTCCACACCCCGGCTCAACCCTACCCCTAGCCATAACACTAACCCTAGCTTCATGTCCACACCCTGGCTCAACCCTAACGATAGCCATAACCCTTAACTTAAACCTAACCTTAGGTTCATGTAAACACCTGACTCAATCCTAAACCTACTAGTCATAACCTTACCCATAAGGGAAACACTAATTTCATGCCACCGAAGTGACTTTTTCGTAGCAGGTTAGGAGAACTTATGCAGCAGGTTAAATCAAATCAAATTTTATTTGCCACATGCGCCGAATACAACAGGTGTAGACCTTACAGTGAAATGCTTACTTACAAGCCCTTAACCAACAATGCAGTTTTTAAGAAAAAAAAAAAAAAGTGTTAAGTACAAAATAGATAAGTAAAAAATAGCAAATAATTGAGGAGCAGCAGTCAAATAAAATAACAGTAGGGAGGCTATATACAGGGGGTACCGGTACAGTGTCAATGTGCGGGGGCACTGGTTAGTCGAGGTAATTGAGGTAATATGTACAGTTGAAGTCGGAAGTTTACATACACTTAGGTTGGAGTCATTAAAACTCGTTTTTCAACCACTCCACAAATGTTTTGTTAACAAAACGAGTTTTGGCAAGTCGGTTAGGACATCTTTAGAAGCTTCTGATAGGCTAATTTACATCATTTGAGTCAATTGGAGGTGTACCTGTGGATGTATTTCAAGGCCAACCTTCAAACTCAGTGCCTCTTTGCTTGACATCATGGGAAAATCTAAAGAAATCAGCCAAGACCTCAGAAAAAAAATTGTAGACCCCCACAAGTCTGGTTCATCCTCGGGAGCAATTTCCAAACGCCTGAAGGCACCACGTTCATCTGTACAAACAATAGTACACAAGTATAAACACCATGGGACCACGCAGCCGTCATACCGCTCAGGAGACGCGTTCTGTCTCCTAGAGACAAACCTACTTTGGAGCGAAAAGTGCAAATCAATCCCAGAACAACAGCAAAGGACCTTGTGAAGATGCTGGAGGAAACAGGTACAAAAGTATCTATATCAACAGTAAAACAAGTCCTATATCAACATAACCTGAAAGGCCGCTCAGCAAGGAAGAAGCCACTGCTCCAAAACCGCCATAAAAAGCAGACTATAGTTTGCAACTGCACATGGGGACAAAGATCGTACTTTTTGGAGAAATGTCCTCTGTATGAAAAATGTACACACTCACTAACTGTAAGTCGCTCTGGATAAGAGCGTCTGCTAAATGACTAAAATGTAAAATGTAAATGAAACAAAAATAGAACTGTTTGGCCATAATGACCATCGTTATGTTTGGAGGAAAAAGGGGGTTGCTTGCAAGCCGAAGAACACCATCCCAACCGTGAAGCACGGGGGTGGCAGCATCATGCTGTGGGGGTACTTTGCTGCAGGAGGGACTGGTGCATTTCACAAAATAGATGGCATCATGAGGAAGGAAAATTATGTGGATATATTGAAGCAACATCTCAAGATATCAGTCAGGAAGTTAAAGCTTGGTCGCAAATGGGTCTTCCAAATGGACAATGACCCCAAGCATACTTCCAAAGTTGTGGCAAAATGGCTTAAGGACAACAAAGTCAAGGTATTGGAGTGGCCATAACAAAGCCCTGACCTCAATCCTATAGAAAATCTGTAGGCAGAACTGAAAAAGCGTGTGCGAGCAAGGAGGCCTACAAACCTGACTCAGTTACACCAGCTCTGTCAGGAGGAATGGGCCAAAATTCACCCAACTTATTGTGGGAAGCTTGTGGAACGCTACCCGAAACGTTTGACCCAAGTTAAACAATTGAAAGGCAATGCTACCAAATACTAATTGAATGTATGTAAACTTCTGACCCACCCATAAATAAAAGCTGAAATAAATCATTCTCTCTACTATTATTCTGACATAAAATAAAGTGGTGATCCTAACTGACCTAAGACAGGGAATTTTTACTAGGATTAAATGTCAGGAATTGTGAAAAACGGAGTTTAAATGTATTTGGCTAAGGTGTATGTAAACTTCCGACTTCAACTGTACATGTGGGTAGAGTTAAAGTGACTATGCATAAATAATAAACAGAGTAGCAGTAGCGTAAAAGAGGGAGTTGGGGTGGGGTGAGGGGGCAATGCAAATATTCTGGGTAGCCATGATTAGCTGTTCAGGAGTCTTATGGCTTGGGGGTAGAAGCTGTTAAGAAGCCTTTTGGACCTAGACTTGGCGCTCCGGTACCGCTTGCTGTGTGGTAGCAGAGAGAACAGTTTATGACTAGGGTGGCTGGAGTCTTTGACAATTTTTAGGGCCTTGCTCTGACACCGCCTGGTATAGAGGTCCTGGATGGCAGGAAGCTTGGCCCCAGTGATGTACTGGGCCGTACGCACTACCCTCTGTAGTGCCTTGCGGTCGGAGGCCGAGCATTTGCCATACCAGGCGGTGATGCAACTAGTCAGAATGCTCTCGATGGTGCACTTTATGAGGATCTGAGAACTCTTGCCAAATCTTTTCAGTCTCCTGAGGGGGAATAGGCTTTGTCGTGCCCTCTTCACGACTGTCTTGGTGTGTTTGGACCATGATAGTTTGTTGGTGATGTGGACACTAAGGAACTTGAAGCTCTCAACCTGTTCCACTACAGCCCCGTCGATGAGAATGGGGGCGTGCTCAGTCCTCTTTTTTTTCCTGTAGTCCACAATCATCTCCTTTGTCTTGATCACGTTGAGGGAGAGGTTGTTATCCTGGCACCACACGGCCAGGTCTCTGACCTCCTCTATATATGCTGTCTCATCATTGTCGGTGATCAGGCCTACCACTGTTGTGTCATTGGCTAACTTAATGATGGTGTTGGAGTTGTGCCTGGCCATTGAGTTATGGGTGAACAGGGAGTACAGGAGGGGGCTGAGCACGCACCCCTGAGGGGCCCCCCATGTTGAGGATCAGCGTGGCAGATGTGTTGTTACCTACCCTTACCACCTGGGGGCGGCCCGTCAGGAAGTCCAGGATCCAGTTGCAGAGGGAGGTGTTAAGTCCCAAGGTCCTTAGCTTAGTGATGAGCTTTGAGGGCACTATGGTGTTGAACGCTGAGCTGTAGTCAATGAATAGCATTCTCACGTAGGTGTTCCTCTTGTCCAGGTGGGAAAGGGCAGTGTGGAGTGCAATAGAGATTGCATCATCTGTGGATCTGTTGGGGCGGTATGCAAACTGGAGTGGGTCTAGGGTTTCTGGGATAATGGTGTTGATGTGAGCCATGACCAGCCTTTCAAAGCACTTTATGGCTACAGACGTGAGTGCTACGGGTCGGTAGTCATTTAGGCAGGTTATCTTAGTGTTCTTGGGCACAGGGACTATGGTGGTCTGCTTGAAACATGTTGGTATTACAGTCTCAGTAATAGGGTTAGGATAATTAATGTAGCAGGTTAGGAGACTGTGTATAACGTTAGGGAAAGGGTTATGGTTAGCGAAAATGCTCTCCTAACCTGTGCCCCTTAGCCATAACCCTAACCCTTGCCCTAGCCTTACGTTCAACACTAACCCTAATCTTGATTTAACATACTTTTATCCTACTTTTGTCTTTTGACCCATGAGGTGCAGAAGCTTGGCTCCGCCTGGCTCTCCCTTTCACCCAAGGTGCAGAAGCTTGGCTCCGGGCAGCTCTGGCTCAATTTAACCACTGAGCACATCGCGAACAAACCTGATTCAAATAATCAACTAAGCATGATCTTCTACTGAAAGGCTGGGACGAAAGCCTATGCACCCAATAGCTCCTCGGGACTGGAGTCGGAGACCCCTGCCAGGGTCTAAACCTATTTTAGTGCATCTGTCTCAGTCTTACCCGGTCTATCTCAGGATGCTGGAGCAGAAGCTGTACTATCTCTGAGTGGCCCCCTCCAGCAGCAAAGTGCAGCAGGGAGCTCAGCTGGCCATTCAGCAGGTTGGGGTTACAGTTTCCCTTCTCCAGCAGTAGCTTAGTCGCCTCCACTTTACCATACCTATATTCAAAACAACACAGAAGTTTTACTCTTATTTGACGTTAGCTGTTCACTAAAAAAAGCTAATATAAACGTTATTGTCCTTAGAGGACTTTCATTTTCTTTAGGGAATTTGGGTAACATTTTTCCTTTATTTTACAGCTTGGTTTACAATCTAGGGTGAGTTTTTGGTGTACAGCTGTGCTAGAACAAAACACCCCTCATATGAGACATACCAGCAGGCGTAGTGGATGGGGGCCCAGTGGTCGCTGTCCAGCTGTTTGACTGAGAAGCCACTTTCCAGGAGCTTGGTGAGCAGCTCTGTGTCGCCTTCACAGGCACTGCGGTGGAGGGGGAAGTCATCCACCCACTGGCGCTCCCTATAGAGGAGACGGAGAATTGGCCTCGTTCAATCACTTGGACTTCATAATGTCATGAGGCATTTGAAAAGGCCCAAACTCCAAGGAATGGAAGATACTTTAGATGCGCTTGATTGAGGTTGCCTGGCGCAATGGAACTGATGGAATAGTCCCAAATGTGCAAATGTCGCCCATTTGGCACTCCAGAAAGGCTCAAACTATTTGAAGGAAAACAAATACTATTT
Organism: Coregonus clupeaformis; assembly: GCF_020615455.1. Taxonomy (NCBI): domain Eukaryota; kingdom Metazoa; phylum Chordata; class Actinopteri; order Salmoniformes; family Salmonidae; genus Coregonus; species Coregonus clupeaformis. The sequence goes on from NC_059199.1 coordinate 34,400,458, forward strand.
GAACCCAGGTCTGGCCAATACATGAAGTAACATTTTGAAGTAAAATTTAGGGAGGCTCACTCACTTTTCCTCTGTCACATTGTTAGAGCCGTGCTGCCACTTTTCTCTCGTAGGGATCTGGATTTTAGAGTAATCTGGAGCACCAAGGCCAAAGTAAGGGTTGATAATAACTTTGTCCACCTAGAAATGGCAAAAATAGAGAGGATACGTAAACACTTTAGTTTATGTTCACATATTTTGATGATGATACAAAAATGTCAACTGTCTTGTAAGCCATCCCTCGGGAGAGGGTAGGGATTGGAAAAAATGGTATCTGGGCTCTCACCCGGTTGGTATACTGCAGGTCTGAGCCGTAGAGAGGGTTTTGAATGCACATGTCGGCCTTATCCAGTGACAGCATCTTGCTCTTGATCTCCAAGGCGGTGTAGCCCATGTGCAAACCCCCATCACTAGGTTTGCCCTCGCTGGTGTAAGCAGGGTTACTCACGTTGGTCTTGACTCTGTCCACCGGTGCGGGCCGGAACAGAGCTGCAATGGCATGAGGCATGGTGTGCTTCTCTGCCAGCCACCTGGATAGGGCAGTTACAAGATACAAGTTCAAAGGTCAAGGTTTAGTGGTGACGTTCTGGTAAGGTGAAATATCTACTGTGTCACTCGCTGCACTGTAAGTCGTTTGAAATATCTTATGTTATTTCCAATCCCATCCCCCGGACACCACACATACAGACAGTCACGAGAGGCTGGAAGCAGCACAACAACAGTCTCAAAGGCACAACAGTAGTGGATAGTAGTAATGATCTGAAACCAGCAGCCCTCCAATAACCAGTCTAGTTCCCCACCTTTTTCATCGTCCGGCCCGGGAATTAAACCAACTACCTTCCTGTTACCGGTCCACCTCTCTAACCTCTGGGCTACCTACCACCCCCGTAGAGTAAGTGAAGCTACCATATACCCTGCTTTTAAGCTCTCTGATACACATAAAAAAAACTGTGGATCAGGGCGCCTGCTAAATGACTTCAATATGAAATCATAGACAAAGACTTACTTGTCCAAGGCCAGGAGCATCTTTGAGGTGATTGGGGAGAAATGAGCGCTGGTCTCACTACACACACGCATTATATCCTGGAGGCAGAAAAAACTTGGGCTCCCAGGGTTGTAGATAGGCTTGCTATTATCTGTTCAGAAAGACCAATAACAAGCACACAATAATAAAAAACATTGTTAGCTAAACTATATTATTAAGGAATTATTCTAAGGAATGCTTTAAAAAGTACCCCAGACACAAGTGGACTAACACTTACAGTGGGGTCAGGAATTATTGTATCCCTTGATAAAGACTAGCAAAAAAGACTATAAAATAAATACCGGTAACACAAATACTGAGCTATATTGTATGCTCAACAAAATAGAACATTATATGATTTTAAACTAATACAATTGCGCAGATAAAAAAATGTTGTCTAACAAGAAATAAAACAAATCTAAGAAAGATAGGATTATTGGATCCCCTGTTTTGATTTGAATTGAAGAGGGCATTCCATAAGCGCAGACAAAGGATATCAAGGATCTAGAAAGATTCTGTATGGAGGAATGGCCTACGATCCCTCACAATGTGTTCTCCAATCTCATAAAACATTTTAGAAAAAGGCTCAGTATCATTATCCGCGCAAGGGAAGAGTGCTGGAGTATTGAAAACAAGGGATACAATCATTTTGACCACTATCTTTTAAAATATAGATATTTCTTGTTAAACAAAATCTTTCCTCTGAGCAATTGTATTATTATACAAGTCATAATAAATAAATAAAAAAGTATTCACACCCCTTTACTTTTCCCACATTTTGTTGTGTTACAGCCTGAATTTAAAATAGATTAAATTGAGTTTTTTGGTCACTGGCCTACACACAATACCCCATAATGTCAAAGTGGAATTATATTTTTCAATTTTTTTACAAATTAATTACAAATGAAAAGCTGAAATATCTTGAATGAATGAGTATTCAAACCCTACTAACCTAATTGACAGAGTGAAAAGAAGGAAGCCTGTACAGAATAAAAATATTCCAAAAGATCTATGCTGTTTGCAACAAGGCACTAAAGTAATGAATGTTTTGTCCTGAATACAAAGCGTTATGTTTGGGGCAAATACAATACAACACATTACAAAGTACCACTCTCCATATTTTCAAGCATAGTGGTGGCTGCATCATGTTATGGGTATGCTTGTAATCATTAAGGACTGGGGAGTTTTTCAGGATAAAAAAATAAACGGAATGGAGCTAAGCACAGGCAAAATCCTAGAGGAAAACCTGGTTCAGTCTGCTTTCCACCAGACACTGGGAGATGTATTCACCTTTCAGCAGGACAATAACTTAAAACACAAGGACAAATATACACTGCAGTTGCTTAACAAGAAGACAGTGAATGTTCCTGAGTGGCTGAGTTACAATTTGAACTTAAATCTACTTGAAAATCTATGGCAAGACCTGAAAATGGTTGTCTAGCAATGATCAACAACCAATTCGACAGAGCTTGAAGAATTTTGAAAAGAATAATGGGCAAACATTGCACAATCCAGGTGTGGAAAGCTCTTAGTGATTTACACAGAAAGACTCACAGCTATAATCCCTGGCAAAGGTGCTTCTACAAAGTATTGACTCGAGGTGTGAATACTTATGTAAAAGAGATATTTCTGTGTTTCATTTTCAATAAATTTGCACAAAAATCTAAAAACATGTTTTCACTGTCATTATGAAGTATTGTGTGTAGATCGGTGAGAAAAAATTATCCATATAATCCATTTTGAATTGAAGCTGTAACATAACAAAATGTGGAATAAATCAAGGGGTATGAATACTTTCTGAAGGCACTATTCTATAGCTCAGTATTTGCATTACTTATTTTATACAGTCTTTTTTGCTTATCTTTATTAAGGGATCCAATAATTCCGGACCCCACTGTATATAATTCATGTGCATTTATAACATTTCTAATAATTTAGTTAGTGTCAAGTTCTACCTTTGACATTGATTGGCACAAAAAAGAGGGAGACCTCTTTCCCTTCATTGTCACCATCGAGAGGGAATTTCTTCATGTGCACCACACGCTTTCCTGTGATGAACAACAGCATAAGAGGGATTAGTGCTTTGACACAATTTGTTATTTGAAATGTCTTTCTACTCTTCATACAACATTTATATTAACAAACGATTCAAGTCCAAATCTGGAAAGCCACCATAATTACAGAAAAGCAACAAAGATCTATTTATTTACCAATAAAACCCTTGTTGTTAGATATGGGTTTAGTAATTTCTTCTACATAATCCAAAATGGATCTGGCTGTGTCCCCATTGGCTTGGATTTTGGTCGCCAGTAAGACTTTCTTCCGTTTCTTCTCTTTTCCTTCCAAAGGAACTTCAATCAACAGGATCTAAAGGAGGGGTAATCACAGGGTTACACATGATGTCACTGGTGAAGATAAACTGAACTAGAAATACATTTATGAAATCAAACCATAAGCTAAATAATTGTGATTTGCCATAAACAATATTTGCGTTAAAGTAAAATGATATTGCAGCAGATTTGGGGTGGATGATATGGTAATATGGCAAACACTAGAACTTCCAGGGAGCTTTCCAGAATTGAGCATCCTTACACTAAATGTATTAATAAAGGCGTTGCCACTTTGCAGTAACCATAGTCTGCTACTCGCAGGGTTACTTAAGCATGTATACAAAATAATGTGTATCCCACTTCTGACACCAGTGTAACAAATCCAGGGGGTAGCCCAGACCGGGACTCAAACACAGCACCCTGAGACTGTCAGTCCAACCTCCTTGCTGTTATGCAAAGAGATCCTAACCTTCAGATGCTAGGTTTTGCATGGTCGCTAATCGCTACTGTATCTTATGAAAGATACTGTAGTCTTACCTCATAGGCTTTAGCCCGATATTCCTTAGAGCTCAGACTGACATGGTTCTTTGGACGAACGACAGCAACAAACACATCTTCCAAGTTGTCATGGTTGCCCATGGCGTTGACTTGCCTTCAATCCCTTTCAAGTATCCTACATAAGGACCGATTTATGAGGAAGATGAGGAGCACCATGTCTGAAATGTTAGAAATAATCAAATACAATCAGAATCTAATTGGGAGCCAGCAAAACGTAATTATTCTATTAATAATCTATATTCTATTGTAGGGTGTCTTTTAATTATTTAAAAGTAGTAGGCTATTACACTATTCAAGATTGATCATCACTGATCAATCTTGAAAAGATAAGACTTTTAAATTGTTAACTTGTAATAAATTACTTAATAATATCAACAATCGCCTAGATTGTTACTTTAACGCATGAAAATGAAATAGCATAATGATTACGGCGAAAATATTTTCAAAAGGCAAATTTGATTGCGTTTAAAAGTCTAAAATAAATGATTCTGTCCCAAAAAAAGTCACGCCCCGGAAACCAAGCACACTGTTGCCTTCCTCTGTAGAAGACTATTGATATCATCACATACAGTATACAATACAACATGAAAAGTAATAAACGGCACGATTTTTCAGTAAAGCTATATTGTGTCCTTAGAAGTAGACGTGAAACTATACGTCAGATAACTTGATGAAAGGCTCAGGAATCGCACTGTTACATTTTAATAAACGCTTTCAAACATACCTGAAATTATGATCTCTCACAAACTTTAAAAAGTATAGGTTGTCGGTGTCTTTATTTTCCCGGGTGGAATAAGTCATAGACATGCAGGATCAATAATCTAGGCAAACTTCTAAGCAGATAATTGTGTGTTTCCTAAAAGCATAACATTGGTTGGCGACAACAGCAAGCGAAATGGACAAGAGTCATATTATGCCTAGACTGATTCGTTTTGACAACAGGGAACTCTGCTGGTCGGGTGGACTTAGTGCGCATATTTTCTTGTGAAAAATGTAGACAGATGGAAATAAATTATAGGCTACAGAAATCAAATCGGATGTGAAAGTAATTTGCTTTGGTATGATGTAAGGCCAAGTAACTTTTGACTCATAATTTTTTTCTGAAATCATTTTTATTGCATTCAGGCAATTCTAGTGTCAATTGTGAGTATGGACATGTTTCCTAATATTTATATATTAAATAGTTAAGGTACACATTTGCCCGTTTCAGATTATGTATGGCAGAGGTTCCCAACCATTTTCCACATTTGATTCAAACACCAGCTTGATTTTGTTTAATTTGAGGGACCTAGGAAAATGTTGTTTTGAAGCTAATTTCTTGGAATTCTACGCAGTTTAAACAACACTCATGATATGCTTTAGGTAGGCTATTTAATGTTAATAATAATAATAATAATAATAATTCCCCAAATGTTAGGGTACTAGGGGGTAACTAGAACAATGTTTAATTGCTGACACAAAAAAACAACGTTTGGAAAAATAAATGGATGTGGATGAAGGTCATGCTTACAGTGGCTTGAGGAAGTATTCACCCCCCTTGGCATTTTTCCTATTTTGTTGCCTTACAACCTGGAATTAAAATGGATTTTGGGGGGTTGTATCATTTGATTTACACAACATGCCTACCACTTTGAAGATGCAAAATATATTTTTGGGTGAAACACCCCCACCTTTTGCAGCAATTACAGCTGCAAGTCTTTTGGGGTATGTCTCTATAAGCTTGGCACATCTAGCCACTGGGATTTTTGCCCATTCTTCAAGGCAAAACTGCTCCAGCTCCTTTAAGTTGGATGGGATCTGCTGGTGTACAGCAATCTTTAAGTTATACCACAGATTCTCAATTGGATTGAGGTCTGGGCTTTGACTAGGCCATTCCAAGACATTTAAATGTTTCCCCTTAAACCACTCAAGTGTTGCTTTAGCAGTATGCTTAGGGTAATTGTCCTGCTGGAAGGTGAACCTCCGTCCCAGTCTCAAATCTCTGGAAGACTGAAACAGGTTTCCCTCACACCTCCCGAGTGGCGCAGTGTTCTAAGGCACTGCATCGCAGTGCTAGCTGTGCCACTAGAGATCCTGGTTCGAATCCAGGCTCTGTCGTAGCCGGCCGCGACCGGGAGACCCATGGGGCGGCGCACAATTGGCCCAGCGTCGTCCAGGGTAGGGGAGGGAATGGCCGGCAGGGGATGTAGCTCAGTTGGTAGAGCATGCTGTTTGCAACACCAGGGTTGTGGGTTCGATAAAATAATGTATGCGCTAACTGTAAGTCGCTCTGGATAAGAGCGTCTGCTAAATGACTAAAATGTAAATGTAAGAATTTCCCTGTATTTAGCGCCATCCATCATTCCTTCAATTCTAACCAGTTTCCCAGTCCCTGCCAATGAAAAACATCCCCACACATCCACCATGCTTCACTGTGAGGATGGTGTTCTTGGGGTGATGAGAGGTGTTGGGTTTGCGCCAGACATAGCGTTTTCCTTGATGGCCAAAAAGCTCAATTTTAGTCTCATCTGACCAGAGTACCTTCTTCCATATGTTTGGGGAGTCTCCCACATGGCTTTTGGCGAACACCAAACGTGTTTGCTTATTTTTTTCTTTAAGCAATGGCTTTTTTCTGGCCACTCTTCCATAAAGCCCAGCTCTGTGCAGTGTACGGCTTAAAGTGGTCCTATGGACAGATACTACAATCTCCGCTGTGGAGCTTTGCAGCTCCTTCAGGGTTATCTTTGGTGTCTTTGTTGCCTCTCTGATTAATGCCCTCCTTGCCTGGTCTGTGAGTTTTGGTGGGCGGCCCCCTCTTGGCAGGTTTGTTGTGGTGCCATATTCTCTCAATTTTTTAATAATGGATTTAATGGTGCTCCATGGGATGTTCAAAGTTTCATATATTTTTTTATAACCCAACCCTGATCTGTACTTCTCCACAACTTTGTCCCTGACCTGTTTGGAGAGCTCCTTGGTCTTCATGGTGCCGCTTGCTTGGTGGTGCCCCTTGCTTAGTGGTGTTGCAGACTCTGGGGCCTTTCAGAACAGGTGTATATATACTGAGATCATGTGACAGATCATGTGACACTTAGATTGTACACAGGTGGACTTTATTTAACTAATTGTGTGACTTCTGAAGGTAATTGGTTGCACCAGATCTTATTTAGGGGCTTCATAGCAAAGGGTGTGAATACATATGCACGCATCACTTTTCCGTTATTTATTTTTTGAATTTTTTGAAACAAGTTATTTTTTGCATTTGGCTTCACCAATTTGGACTATTTTGTGTATGTCCATTACATGAAATCCAAATAAAAATCCATTTAAATTACAGGTTGTAATGCAACAAAATAGGAAAAACGCCAAGGGGGATGAATACTTTTGCAAGGCACTGTAGGTGAATAAACTATAAAGGGAAATAAATGGCTACAGTTTACACTTTTTTAGGTATTTCATGAAATGTTGTTTTTAGAAAAGGGGGTGCCAGTTACCCCGGTAGAAGATTATACATTTACATTTACATTTTAGTCATTTAGCAGACGCTCTTATCCAGAGCGACTTACAGTTAGCGCATACATTATTTTATCGAACCCACAACCCTGGCGTTGCAAACACCATGCTCTACCAACTGAACTACATCCCCTGGCATAGGGTTTGACACAAGTGTGTTAAAATCCATTTAATCATTTTTATTTAGAAATTATTTAGTAAGTAATACTTAAAAGCTAAGTTTAGTTGTCTTATTTTAATTATTTAAATAAAATATGGGGGGGGGGGGGATGGTGTTGCACATGTCATCATTAATATTATTAATTATTATTATTATTATTAATTTAATTAATTAATATGCCATTTAGCAGACGCTTTTATCCAAAGCGACTTACAGTCATGCGTGCATAAATTTTTTGTGTATGGGTGGTGTATGGGTGGTCCCGGGGATTGAACCCACTACCTTGGCGTTACAAGCGCCGTGCTCTACCAGCTGAGGAGGATTAACTCACCTGCACATACATTTTCTTTGTTCTTTCTTTGTTGTTCCTTTTCCATACAATCCATTATGTACAATTGCACTAAATATTATTTGAATAATGCAAGATTTTAAATCCCAGCAGTCTTTAAAATGACATTCAGGAGCAAAAGGTTTTCAATAGTTTTTAATTCACACAAAAAATATTCATTGGATATTGGAATGGAATATAACTAATAACATTAAATAACATTGGAATTTAACATTTAATAACAATAACTCATAACTTAACTCATTAATTCAGTGTAACGTTGATGTTTCAACTCTTTTATGCTCTGCTATTGCTAATTTGTACATAGGTCACAAATAAAGCTATCCCCAGTAAAATTGGAGCACAACTCATGAGCCTACCTCCTGCACTGCTCACACCTAATCCAGTACCCACCTGTGACTGAATACTTTACTCAAAAATGATGTATATTTTTTGTCTCTAAACAAGTGGATTATTTATCATATGGCTTTCCTACTTTTAGATTAAAATATATATATATATAGATCTAACTTCATTGGAATATATCTACAACTTTTTCAACATTTCCAAAAATGTAATCAATTTACCACTAAATCGTTTTGCTTAAACGTTGTGATGACACAGATGACATTTTTTGTTGAGCAAGAGCAGTTGCTGCCAGGGAAAGTGTTGGGGAAATAATTTGGTGACATCCTGTGGCCTTAATGTGAATTACATATATGAGTTACTATAATAATTTATATGAACCCTCAATTTAATGATACATATTATATTTTACCTAAAGTAATTCGATCAATTGATAGTCACACACTAACCACGTTTCCATCCACAGTTTTTATGCGAGTAAAGTCATATTGTATATAAAAAATTCACGACAACTGTGATGGAAACAGGAAGTTTCGGTGTAATGTTAAAATGCCGACAGATCATTTGTTCGTTCGACAAGGTGGGATCTTTTTGTGTCGGTAAAATGTATTATGCGGGAAATGGCGGTGGAAACGCCTTTATACGCAAATATTGATATAATAACCATCATATCGAAGTAAATTTAGTCACGCGATGATATGGTGTGTGGTTCTCCCACTACGACTCGGGAAACCATTAAGTTTATTTGGCTACAGTTTAAATAAATTATGATGAACTTCACAGGGTGGTGAAAGTGCACAGTGACGACCTTGAAGCTGCTTTCCAATACCCTACCGAGGGTCTTATTCTGTAGACATGATGATCGATGCTTGGCTGGCGTTTGACAAATAAAATATTCTCGCTCTAATAATCTCATTATGTAGACTAGACAACCCGCACAGCATCTGCGAACTGTTGGCTAGAGCGCAGATGCTTAAACCAGAGTAGGCACATTTACTATTTAACGCAACAGTTTTTATGACAAAACTATCTTTAGAGTTGAAAATGCGATGGAAACACATCGAATTTTAGATTTTTTTTCGGTACATGAAAATGTAAGCGAAAAAGTCCATTTTGTGTGCACTACGTCATCACGCACTGATTTTTATTTACAACAACTACATTTGATGGAAACATACCGCTGGTGGGAAAATGCGCATATTTTCTTTATGCGTTTTCTAGAATATTCGCATGAAAATCTGTCGCCAATTGGATGGAAACCTAGCTTGTGTGTAGGCGGCAGGTAGCTTAGTGGTTAAGAGCATTGTGCCAGTAACCGAAAGGTCGCTGGTTCTAATCCCCGAGCCCACTAGGTGAAACATCTGTCGATGTGCCCTTGAGCAAGGCACTTAACTCTAATTGCTCCTGTAAGTCGCTCTGGATAAGAGCGTCTGCTAAATGACCAATTATTATTATTATGTGTAAGATTACTTAACAACCAACGTCCGATTTATTTGACTCCTCGACTTTAGAAGGTCGTAGTTCAGCTTCTGAATGTCATAGAGACAAACCAAATATATTCTCATGCGCATCAGTCGCATCTTCATCTGGCAAATTACTGCTTATTTCTAGCCTAAAGCATCGAGGATGTTTGCGTTGTTTTGGATCGGTATTAACAATCGCAAACTGTAGCCCTCAAATCAAGGAAGGTTGGGAACTGCCGATGTATGGTGACAAAGGCCACATAGCAAACTTTCCCATGTATGGCTATTCTCTACTGTAGACCAATATAACCTTTTTTTTTTTTAGCTCTTTAGGTCTATCCATTTTAGTAATGCTTCAAGTCAGGTCAAGAAAACTAATAGGGGAAGTGCTCTATAATTATGTAAGAGTCAGTCAAATGAGTCTTGTACATACTGTAATATAGGTCATAATTTAGACTTCTTTATTGAAGACAATGTATAAAACATTAACAGACAGTCAGAGCATGTATTGGCAGGTAGCCTAATATAAGGCAGCGGTATGAACACAAGTTCAAACTAGGAACTATTGCCACAACAACAGAAAGTTCAGTTAACCCAAATAAACATGCAGCTTATGTGCACAAACAGCAAAAAATAATTTGGATTGCTTTGACTGTGAATTTGGTTTCCCATCTACTCATAATACACATTATATATGATTTCCTTGGTCCACTTGAATTAGTCTGGTTCCTGAGAAAGTGGGAACCTCTTCTCTACAGTTTTAACCACCAAACCACAAAACTCCACTTCTAACCCACCCAAACTCCCTTCAATAGCTGGCCCTGTCGAGAATCAACCCCTAGCCCCTACCCCTTGGCACTTGTGTTGATCGGAATAAATTGGACAGGTATAAGCAAAATATTTTGCAAAAATTCCACCTTGCCTCTCAGAGGGCACAGTGGAGCTACAGCCATATTGCGTGTACCTATCCAGTTCTAACAAGGGGTGGGGGGGGTAGAGCATGGGTGGCCATCCCTCCTCCTGGAGAGCAACTGGGTCTGCATGCTTTTATTCCATCCCTGCTCTAACATATCTGGTTTAGCTAATTAGGCTCAAGATGAGCAGCTGATTGGTAGAATCAGATGTATTAGAGCAGGGCATGAACACCCAGGACATACTGCACACCCAGTAGCACTTCAGGACTGGGAGTAGGGGTTATTTCTGGACAGGGCCCCCACCTCTCCCCTTCCCCAAGCTTTAGGGCGGACTCCTCTCTTCCTCCTCTTTGCACTGGCTCAAAACCTCCTGCATCTTGGCTTGGATGTCCTCCACGCGCTTGGCCCACTTCTCCCGCACCTCGTCCTCGTCGTCCTCCGTCACCGCTGTGTAGGCCATGAGAGCGATCAGGCCAATGTGGAACAGGTGGCCCAGGTGGGAGCACCGGTGCTCCATGACCCTGCGGTCTCCGTCGCAGTGCTCCAGGTACACCTTCAGCAGGGGCCTTCCGAACACCGACCCGGTGCCCATGACGCCCCGGTAGTACACGTCCAGGCTCAGGTTGCTCTTGTCCCTCTCGTAGGCCCGCTTGAAGTTGGCCATGTGGCGCCGCGCTTCCTCTGGGTCCTTCCTCACCTGCGCCACCATGGAGCTGAAGGCGGCATATTGGTGCTTGATGTACTCCTCATACTTGCCAAACGTCTCATTGACCTCGTCCACACGGATCTGCCGCAGGCACTGATGGTTTTTCACTGAGATGCTCTGCAACTTGCTGTGCACCACCTGGAAGTCCTTGTCCAGGGCGTGCGCCTCCTCGCCCACCAGGCCCGTGCGCACCACCCCCACCAGGGAGGAGACGATGCCGAAGAGGGGGTCGATGGACGAGGCGAAGGAGGAGACCTTCTCCACGCAGCCCAACACCTTGACCGCTGTCTTCTTGATCTGCCCGGCCTCAGCCATCGCTGTTAGCTTCTAAGACTCTGAGAGAGAGAGAGAGAGAGAGAGAGAGAGAGAGAGAGAGAGAGAGAGAGAGAGAGAGAGAGAGAGAGAGAGAGAGAGAGAGAGAAAGCGAACAGTGTCAGGCTGTTATGTGAGGGTAGTCAATGAACTGAACAGTTTCTGTTTCAGTTTCTCTTGTAGATGGGGGAGATCGACCATCATGTTTCAGAATAATTCAAATCGTATTACTTTTAATGCTGCTGGCAAAATTGGGCATCTAAGTTCTCAAGTTGCATTCCACACATGCATGTCATCACTTTGCGTCTTTTAGCTTTATGTATCAAGTTACAGTTTTAATACTCCTGAGTGACACCTCTCACAAAGCCTCTAGTTGTGTAGTAAGCAACAAGTCAATAATTACTTAGGTTTAGAAGCCAAGATGAACTGTTATTTCTTATTTGAGAGAAAAAGAGAGGCAATGTATTTCTAAGAGAAGCATTTCTTTCATTATCAATTTTTTCTTTTCATTTTCATATTTATGGCTATTAGCGATCAGTTGGAATCAAGTACAGAGTTTCATTCATTTATAGGGCATAGAGAATGCTTCTAAATTCAAACCTCACAGAGACATACATTTGGGTCACATGTGAAAGGGAGTGTCTGTTGTCCTGTGTGTATACACTAACTGATTTGTGTGGCTGTGGCCAAACACACAAACCATATATAATCCTAGTTCATAGCTCTTACTCATCATGCCCAAGCCTGCAATGCAGTAAAAAAATCAGGAAGACCAGTGGGTGTGTCTCCTGGGTACGTTAAATACAATCATTGACCTCCTATTACACCAGCAAGTTTTTCTAAAGATAAACAAAATAATGAAGGCACATGCCAATCTACATCAATTCAGAGATCCATTTTCCATTAGTAAATCACATTCATTTTGGTCTAACTGCATTCACTTCCTGCTTCTCCAACCACAAACATGTATCATGAACCACTGATTTCCCCTTTGACTTAAATATAAAGTGTTCCTTTTCAGATAAAACCCCCAAAGATAATACAAAGCCCTTTGAGCTAAATGTCTTATGTTTACCTGAGGTCAAGGTGTTGTTATCCTTCTGTTTATACAAGCTGTCAGTATTACCAAGCCACCATTTTCCAAGAATCCCCCAGTCTGAGAAGCCCAGCCTACTTTCTGCCATATAAGGACAGAGGAACAAGGAAACGTGACTCTTGTTTGGGCTGTGCTGATTGGATGGAGGGAAAATACAGCTGGCTGCTTTGTGGCTGTAAACCAAGCAGAGGGCAGGCAGGGTGTGTATTGTTTTAGGCATATCAAACACATCCACACCTTCAGTAGCAATAGTTTTTAATAGTGTTGTGAATGTAGGGATAAGGGTAGAGGGAATCCATCAGAATATAATAGATCTATGTTTATCAATTTGCATGGCAATTCTTTATTTTCTGCTGTCATAGTACTAAACACACACACACACACACACACACACAGAGTGAGACAGAGACAGAGAGAGAGAGAGAGAGAGAGAGAGAGAGAGCAGCCCCCCGAAGGAGTTTTGTGGGGTTAGGTGCCTTACTCATGGGCACAATGGCAGTAGGTAGCACATGGGATATTAATGACAGCAACCCTCCGGCTGCCGCCACACTCTCAGTATCCTGCCATATATTAGGATAAGAGAGAAGATACTGTAGGTCCTAAAATGATCAGCCCTATGAGATCGCAGGTTAGGAATACAATGTAAGCCTGTATTACTCACTTTACATGAAATGTATCTTATACCTGTGTAACACTGATATTATACTAGTAACAACATCGTATTGATATGTTACATTGTACTTCAGTCATTTAATTTTAATTGTACAGAAATGAAATTAAGCAGTTTTGCACACAAACAGGGAGTCATTAAATGCGTTTATTACAAAAACTGCTCAACCATTAGTATGCAATTACAAAGCAATCACTAAGTTACCATGCAACACTGTAGTAATTACACTGTTACTATATAGGTATAAGGAAAGGTGCATTTCACCACTTTTTAACCTCATATTCATTATCTCTAGCATCATACCAGTGTCTACATATGTCCTCTAGTCAAAAAGATAAAAAGTGTTACAGTTGAAAACATATAGCCTTATTCATAAAGGCTCATCAATGCTTATAACAACATACCTGTCTGCTTGCCCCCTTTTCTAATTTTCTCATCTCATCTATATTGATATATATTCATTGTCCAATGACAGCAAACAATGGCTCCATTATTTTCGTCTTCAATGATTTAATGATTTAAGAGTTCTATTGACGGTAACATTTCCATTGTGATGTGAAAAGACAATTTGGTAACACTTTACTTGACACCCAGCGTCATAACGCGTTACGACACGGTCATAACCATGTCATAATATGTCATAACAGCTGAAATAACTTGTCATAATCTTCTGTGACATATATTGTGTTATTTTATGGCTGGTTATAAGAGTGTCAAAACCCATAAAACCTACCACAGTAGTTATTTTATGGCTGGTTATGACACCTACACAAGAGTGTAAAAACCCACAAAACCTACCACACAAGGCAAAACATTCCATTACACCATAGCCTACTTGTCAATAGTATGTTTATGTTATATAACATTTTCTGAAATTAACCATATTAAATTATTATTGTAATTGCGCACACATGGATGTCAGACATGCACCTACCCCAATGCTCTTTCTGGTGACTGGGATGAATGCAGGAGCAGATTTCAGGAGCAGGACAAGACACCTTATTTTTGACTGATGACTGACATAAGGGCATATATGTGATAGGCCTATCTGGCAAATATGATTATGATGGTCATAATGCTTCTTGACAGTGTCATAAAGTGCATTTTCTTAGTCAAAATAAATCGACACAGGATGGTTATAATGTTTTATGACAGTGTCATAAAGCGTATTTTCTACAAGTTTTTGTAATATATGATGAAAAAAAAAACATGACTGTAAAGAATTAATTATAACAACAACAAAGGACTTAAGAAACAAACTTTTAAACGAAAGGAATGTTCTTGGCAGGGAAAAAACACATTTCAATAAATGTGGGTTTGACACTCTTATGTAGGTGTCATAACCAGTCATAAAATAACGCAATATATGTCACAACAGGTGTAAATATATGGGTCATGACAGTGTTATGACCATATTATGACAGGTTATGAGAAGTTACGTCAGCTACTATGACATATTATGACATGGTTATGACCGTGTCATAACACGTTACGATGCTGGGCGTCAAGTAAAGTGTTACCAAAAAGTCTTTACCAGGGTGTTAATATTCACTTTATATATTTATATTTGGCACTAAGGCACATTTCATATCACACAAGCATAGCAAACATACTGAAATGTGACGAGACAGTGAACGATAAACAGGAGTTTGCTAAACATACAACCAAATAGATAACCTGTAATTCCAACACTATTGTGTATTGAATTTTAAACCACTGTTGATGGTTACACAGTTGCCTGGGTGGTTATGAATTACATGTACTGTCTGTGTTTGTGTATGTGCATGCCTATATGTGTGTACATCTACTGTGTGTGTGTGTGTGTGTGTGTGTGTGTGTGTGTGTGTGTGTGTGTGTGTGTGTGTGTGTGTGTGTGTGTGTGTGTGTGTGTGAGCATGCCGAACAGTCGGTCTGAAACAACAGTGGCGTGATCGGTCAAGCGAGCGCCCCCTCTCACACACTGATGTTGAACCCACCCGGCTTTCCATGGGATCTGCTACATCAACATGCCCCCTTTTTACCCCAGGTCAGCTCGCTCGTTCACTCAGTCCGTCTGTGTCTCTCTCTCACTCGCTATCCTCCTTTGGCTGCAGGGTTGTCAGGCCGAAGACTACCACCATTTGAGTTCAGGTAACAACAGCATTGATACTGTGGTTGCTAGAATGGAGGACTCATGTTTGGATCTGGGCTTAGAAAGGTTTAGCCTGCCATAGAAATTCCTTGTGGGGTGAACTGGGTTCACATCTAATTCATTCATTGCCTGTATTTTGCCCGTATCTCTGCCAACTTTTTCATGGGCTTTCTTGACGCCTACATCTGCACTGTTTTTTGAGCCAGATGCATCCTAGGCTTGTATTATCTTTAAGTCTGGTTTAGAGGTTGACCATCTTGAGAAAAGGAGGATGTATTATTTTAGGGATCATCTACAAAATTGCTCTACGGTCAACACTGACACTGACAAAGCAAGTAATAACTGAACAATAAACTACTGTAGGTTAAAGAAAATCTATAAGCGCTTGTATTGAAATAGGTAACAAGTGGGGCCAGTATATAAAAAAATATATGTATTCACTAACTGTAAGTCGCTCTGGATAAGAGCGTCTGCTAAATGACTAAAATGTAAAATGTAAATGTAAGTGACAAATAATTTAAACTAGCACAGTCAGCATAAGAAATAAAGTTGATATGTTTCTACTTATGTAACTTAAGTTTGACAAGAGTTAGATCATCAATAGTGTGATCTTTACCTTTTACAGAACCTTTACCTTTTGTAGTCGGAAAACTACTCTAGGTTTCACCTGTGCCAACAAGTGCATATACAGTGCCTTCAGAAAGTATTCACACCCCTTTACTTTTTCCACATTTTGTTGTGTTACAGCCTGAATTTAAAATGGATTAAATTGAGATTTTATGTCACAATACCACATAATGTCAAAGTGGAATTTGGTTTGTAGAACATATAATTATAATTTTTTTTTTTTTTTAAGCTGAAATGTCTTAAGAGTCAGTAATTATTCAACCCTTTTGCTATGGCAAGCTTAAATAAATTCAGGAGTAAAAATGTGCTTAACAAATTGTATAATAAGTTGCATGGACTCATTCTGTGTTCAATAATACTGGTTAACATGATTTTTGAATGACTACCACATCTCTGTACTCCACACATGCAATTATATGTAAGGTCCCTCAATCGAGTAGTGAATTTCATGCACAGATTCAACCACAAAGACCAGGGAGGTTTTTCAATTCCTTGCAAAGAAGGGCACCGATTGGTAGATGGGTAAAAACAAAAAATAAAGCAGACATTGAATATCCCTTTGAGCATGGTGAAGCAATTAATTAGGTTTTGGATGGTGTATCAATACACCCAGTCACTATAAAGATACAGGCTTCCTTCCTAACTCAGTTGCCGGAGAGATTTCAGGGATTTCATCATGAAGCCAATGGTAATTTTAAAACAGTTACAGAGTTTAATGGCTGTGATATGAGAAAACCGAGAATGGATCAACTACATAGTTACTCCACAATACTAACCTAAATGGCAGAGTGAAAAGAAGGAAGCCTGTAAAGAATCAAAAAATATTGCAAAACATGCATCTTGTTTGCAACAAGGAACTTAAGTAATACTGCAAAAAAATTGGCTAACAAATTCACTTATTCTCCTGAATACAAAAAGTTATGTTTGGGGCAAATCCAACAAAACATATCACTGAGGAACACTCTTCATATTTTGTTATGGGTATGCTTATCATCGGCAAGGACTCGTTTTTGGGGGGGATAAAACAAAACAGAATACAGATCTAAGCACAGGCATAATCCTAGAGCAAAACCAAGTACAGTCTGCTTTCCAACAGACACTGGGAGACTAATTCACCTTTCAGAAGGACAATAACCTAAAACACAAGGCCAAATATACGCTGATGTTGCTTACCAAGACGACATTGAATGTTCCTGCGTGGCCGAGTTACAGTTTTAACTTAAATTGGCTTGAAAATCTTTGGCAAGACTTGAAAATGGCTGTCTAGCAATGATCAACAATCAACTTGACAGAGCGTGAAGAGTTTAAAAAAGAATAATGTGCAAATATTGTACAATCCAGGTGTGCAAAGCTCATAGAGACTTACCCAAAAAGACTCACAACTGTAATCGCCACCAAAGGTGTTTCTACAAAGCATTGACTCAGGGGTGTGAATACTTATGTAAATGAGATATTTCTGTATTTCATTTTCAATAAATTTGCTAAAATTTCTAAAAACATGTTTTTACTTTGTCATTATGGGGTATTATGTGTAGATGGGTGATAAAAAATATATTTAATCAATTTTGAATTCAGGCTGTAACACAACAAAATGTGGAATAAGTCAAGGGGTATGAATACTTTCTGAAGGCGCTGTAGTTCCAATTGAAATAAGCACCTGATCGCCTCCCAAAAAAAGCAGAAAAACATGTATATCTGTTGGCATTTGCGCCTCTTACAAAAACCAAAAGAGCAACCGTCTGATATTAAAGTTGCTTGTCTTGCTTTCAAATAATATGTTTTGTTAACAATGTATAAAAACTTTCATGAATAAGCATTCATAAACCACTTAATAGTTGAAATGCTATTGATACAATTTATTTAATAAATAATGTCATTGTTTTATTAACATTATAAAGCATTTATAAGCATGTAATACACATTTATAACAATTTCTAATGGTGGCTTATTCATGAAAGCTATTGTAATGTTATGTTTTGACTGTGTAGCCTAGGTGTAGCATCTTGTCACATCTAAAATGTTTTGACTGTACTGGAGAGTTTTATCCTACCAAACTCAAACTCAAATGTTTTGGCATAGAAATGTTTTCATATTCAACAAATGGTTGTTTTATATTAAAATACAGATAATATTATAACTGGGATTCAGAGGCACATTTGAACTAGTAATTATTTGTAGAACTAATAAACACCTACACGTCTGGGACCTGGTAGAATAGAACTACATGTATTCTGAACATTTAAACAGAATAGTGTAAAAAATTATACTGTGTTCGCTATTTATAGATTCTAAAAGATTTGGGACACTACGCAGTTAAGGAAACCTATCTCCTGCTCCTATCTCCTGCTCCTGCAATGGGGTGTGAATGTTGGCTCAACTAAAAGTAGAAGCAAAAATTCTAAAGCCCCAATTAAACAATCAAAAACGTTTACCTTTTTCAAAAACGAAATAGACTTTGTGGGTGAAATTTCTATATTGCGTTTTTTGATTATCTGAACAGCATATTGTTAGAATTACCTAATTTCCATCTGGTTATTGGGACAGACATGAATGCCATTTTGGACATGCGGGACAAATCTAATAAGACCAACTACAATCCACATGCAACCATGGCTCTCTAGTATACAGTGAGGGAAAAAAGTATTTGATCCCCTGCTGATTTTGTACATTTACCCACTGACAAAGACATTATCAGTCTATAATTTTAATGGTAGGTTTATTTGAACAGTGAACGACAGAATAACAACAAAAAAATCCAGAAAAACACATGTCAAAAATGTTAAAAATTTATTTGCATTTTAATGAGGGAAATAAGTATTTGACCCCTCTGCAAAACATGACTTAGTACTTGGTGGCAAAACCCTTGTTGGCAATCACAGAGGTCAGACGTTTCTTGTAGTTGGCCACCAGGTTTGCACACATCTCAGGAGGGATTTTGTCCCACTCCTCTTTGCAGATCTTCTCCAAGTCATTAAGGTTTTGAGCCTGACGTTTGGCAACTCAAACCTTCAGCTCCCTCCACAGATTTTCTATGGGATTAAGGTCTGGAGACTGGCTAGGCCACTCCAGGACCTTAATGTGCTACTTCTTGAGCCACTCCTTTGTTGCCTTGGCTGTGTGTTTTGGGTCATTGTCATGCTGAAATACCCATCCACGACCCATTTTCAATGCCCTGGCTGAGGGAAGGAGGTTCTCACCCAAGATTTGATGGTACATGGCCCCGTCCATCGTCCCTTTGATGCGGTGAAGTTGTCCTGTCCCTTTAGCAGAAAAATACCCCCAAAGCATAATGTTTCCACCTCCATGTTTGACGGTGGGGATGGTGTTCTTGGAGTCATAGGCAGCATTCCTCCTCCACCAAACACGGCGAGTTGAGTTAATGCCAAAGAGCTCGATTTTGGTCTCATCTGACCACAACACTTTCACCCAATTCTCCTCTGAATCATTCAGATGTTCATTGGCAAACTTCAGACGGGCCTGTATATGTGCTTTCTTGAGCAGGGGGACCTTGCGGGCGCTGCAGGATTTCAGTCCTTCACGGCGTAGTGTGTTACCAATTGTTTTCTTGGTGACTATGGTCCCAGCTGCCTTGAGATCATTGATAAGATCCTCCCGTGTAGTTCTGGGCTGATTCCTCACCGTTGTCATGATCATTGCAGATCTTGCATGGAGCCCCATGCCGAGGGAGATTGACAGTTATTTTGTGTTTCTTCCATTTGCGAATAATCGCACCAACTGTTGCCACCTTCTCACCAAGCTGCTTGGCGATGGTCTTGTAGCCCATTCCAGCCTTGTGTAGGTCTACAGTCTTGTCCCTGACATCCTTGGAGAGCTCTTTGGTCTTGGCCATGGTGGAGAGTTTGGAATCTGATTGATTGATTGCTTCTGTGGACAGGTGTCTTTTATACAGGTAACAAACTGAGATTAGGAGCACTCCCTTTAAGAGTGTGCTCCTAATCTCAGCTCGTTACCTGTATAAAAGACACCTGGGAGCCAGAAATCTTTCTGATTGAGAGGGGGTCAAATACTTATTTCCCTCATTAAAATGCAAATCAATTTATAATATTTTTGACATGCGTTTTTCTGGATTTTGTTGTTGTTATTCTGTCTCTCACTGTTCAAATAAACCTACCATTTAAATGATAGACTGATTATTTATTTGTCAGTGGGCAAACGTACAAAATCAGCAGTGGATCAAATACTTTTTTCTGATTACAACCTCATTGATGCATGGCGAGCACATAATCCTAAAGCAAAAGGCTTTTTACTCAAGCAGGCATAAATCATTCTCACAAATCAATTTCATACTATTCTCTACACCTCTATTTTCTTTAATCAAGAAAATAGAAATTCAGCATATGAGCTTGTCTGACCACCATGCTGACCACCATGCTTACCATCTCCTAAAAGAGCCACAAGATGGTGTTTCAATGTTTCATTACTACAAAATCCTATATTCTGTGATCAATTTGAAATGGAAGTAAATTAATTCACAATGATCTATAAAAATTCAAGGACAAATACAGTGAGTATCTAGTTTGAGAAACAGGCGTCTCACAGGTCCTCAACTGGCAGAAAAAGCCATATCTCAGACTGCCCATCTTAATCTTTTATTTTTATTGGCCAGTCTGAGATATGGCTTTTTCTTTGCAACTCTGCCTAGAAGGTCAGCATCCTGGAGTCGCCTCTTCACTGTTGACATTGAGACTGGTGTTTTGCGGGTACTATTTAATGAAGCTGCCAGTTGAGGACCTGTGAGGCGCCTGTTTCTCAAACTAGACACTAATGTATTTGTCCTCTTGCTCAGTTGTGCACCGGGGCCTCCCACTCCTCTTTCTATTCTGGTTAGAGCCAGTTTGCGCTGTTCTGTGAAGGGAGTAGTACACAGCGTTGTACGAGATCTTCAGTTTTTTTGGCAATTTCTCGCATGGAATAGCATTCATTTCTCAGAACAAGAATAGACTGATGAGTTTCAGAAGAAAGTTATTTGTTTCTGATGCTCCAGATACTCAACGAGTCTCAAGGCCAGTTTTATTGCTTCTTTAATCAGCAAAACAGTTTTCATCTGTGCTAACATAATTGCAAAAGGGTTTTCTAATGATCAATTAGCCTTTTAAAATGATAAATTTGGATTAGCAAACACAACGTGCCATTGGAACACAGGACTGATGGTTGCTGATAATGGGCCTCTGTACGGCTATGTAGATATTCCATTAAAAATCAGCCATTTACAGCTACAATAGCCATTTACAACATTAACAATGTCTACACTGTATTACCACTGAAAACACTGCTACTCCTGCTGCTCTCTCCTCGTCTGACCATGTGTTCTCGCATACCCCGAGAGCATCTGGTCAGCGGGGTGGTGGCACAGGAATCCTCATCTCTCCCAAGTGGACTTTCTCAATTTTTCCCCTGACCCATCTGTCTATCTCCTCATTTGAATTCCATGCTGTCACAGTCACTAGCCTATTTAAGCTTAATATCCTTGTCATCTATCGCCCTCCAGGTTCCCTTGGAGAGTTCATCAATGAGCTTAACGCCTTGATAAGTTCCTTTCCTGAGGATGGCTCACCCCTCACAGTTCTGGGGGATTTCAACCTCCCTACGTCTACATTTGACTCATTTCTCTCGCCTCCTTCTTTCCACTCCTCTCCTCTTTTGACCTCACCTCTCACCGTCCCCCCTACTCACAAGGCAGGCAATACGCTTGATCTCATCTTTACTAGATGCTGTTCTTCTACTAATCTCACTGCAACTCCCCTCCAAGTCTCCGACCACTACTTTGTATCCTTTTCTCTCTCCCTCTCCTCCAACACTACTCAATCTGCCCCTACACAGATGGTAATGCGACGTCGCAACCTTCGCTCTCTCTCTCCCGCTACTCTCTCCTCTTCCATCCTATCATCTCTTCCCTCTGCTCAATCCTTCTCCCTCCAATCTCCTGATTCTGCCTCCTCAACCCTCCTCTCCTCCCTTTCTGCATCCTTTGACTCTCTATGTCCCCTATCCTCCCGGCCAGCTCGGTCCTCCCCTCCAGCTCCGTGGCTTGATGACTCATTGCGAGCTCACAGAACAGAGCTCCGGGCAGCTGAGCGGAAATGGAAGAAAACTAGACTCCCTGCAGACCTGGCATCTTTTCACTCCCTCCTCTCTACATTTTCTTCATCTGTTTCTGCTGCTAAGGCCACTTTCTACCACTCGAAACTCCAAGCATCCGCCTCTAACCCTAGGAAGCTCTTTGCCACATTCTCCTCCCTGCTGAATCCGAGAAGCTGTCTACGCACCACGTGCTCTCACCACTGGTGTCCCCCAGGGCTCAG
Source organism: Coregonus clupeaformis (assembly GCF_020615455.1). Lineage (NCBI taxonomy): Eukaryota > Metazoa > Chordata > Actinopteri > Salmoniformes > Salmonidae > Coregonus > Coregonus clupeaformis. The sequence continues at coordinate 34,422,994 of NC_059199.1, forward strand.
TTCTAGGCCCTCTCCTATTCTCGCTATACACCAAGTCACTTGGCTCTGTCATATCCTCACATGGCCTCTCCTATCATTGCTACGCTGACGACACACAACTAATCTTCTCCTTTCCCCCTTCTGATAACCAGGTGGCGAATCGCATCTCTGCATGTCTGGCAGACATATCAGTATGGATGACGGATCACCACCTCAAGCTGAACCTCGGCAAGACGGAGCTGCTCTTCCTCCCGGGGAAGGGACTGCCCGTTCCATGATCTCGCCATCACGGTTGACAACTCCGTTGTGTCCTCCTCCCAGAGTGCGAAGAGCCTTGGCGTGACCCTGGACAACACCCTGTCGTTCCTCCGCTAACATCAAGGCGGTGACCCGATCCTGTAGGTTCATGCTCTACAACATTCGGAGAGTACGACCCTGCCTTACACAGGAAGCGGCACAGGTCCTAATCCAGGCACTTGTCATCTCCCTGCCTGGATTACTGCAACTCGCTGTTGGCCGGGCTCCCTGCCTGTGCCATTAAACCCCCTACAACTCATCCAGAATGCCGCAGCCCGTCTGGTGTTCAACCTTCCCAAGTTCTCTCACGTCACCCCGCTCCTCCGCACACTCCACTGGCTTCCAAGTTGAAGCTCGCATCTGCTACAAGACCATGGTGCTTGCCACGGAGCTGTGAGGGGAACGGCACCTCCGTACCTTCAGGCTCTGATCAGTCCCTACACCCAAACGAGGGCACTGCGTTCATCCACCTCTGGCCTGCTGGCTCCCTACCTCTGCGGAAGCATAGTTCCCGCCCAGCCCAGTCAAAACTGTTCGCTGCTCTGGCACCCCAATGGTGGAACAAGCTCCCTCACGACGCCAGGACAGTGGAGTCACTCACCACCTTCCGGAGACATTTGAAACCCCACCTCTTTAAGGAATACCTGGGATAGGATAAAGTAATCGTTCTACCCCCAAATGCACCTATTTGTAAGTCGCTCTGGATAAGAACGTCTGCTAAATGACGTAAATGTAAATGTATTTCTGATCAAGTTGATGTTACCCCAAACCTTTGAACGGTAGTGTATATTAATGGAAATTGATATTGTACCTGTAACCACCCCAACAAAACATGACAAAACAATTCCTGTATTGCTGCTAATCTAAAACTAAAGCACCAAACAATTTCCCTGAGATTAATTTGTGCTTTCTTTTCTTGCCCCCAAACTCAGTCCCCATTTATATAACTGAAGAATCAGACATGACAAGCACCAAAGGAGTCCCCAGGATGGGGAAGATGCTTATCGAGCTGATGACCCTACTGGGGTGAGTATCTTGTTTCAAAGGTAGTCAAGGGTTGTGTCTCAATAGTCTTGAATAGTTTAAGGAGACTCCCCGTCTTCTTTCCTTCATTAGCACTAATCTGAAATGACTGGAGAGGACAAAACAATACAGAAGAGACCAAACTAAGACTTCTGTAGTTATGAAGCAAAGGAGATAAGGAGAGGACGTCATTCAGGATAATTTAGACACAACTCTAGAGAAGTAGTGTAAGAGTGGTGTGAGAGTCAGTTGTCAGTATAATAATTAGCTAACTTTGGGAGTAGGTAATGACACTGATCTAATTGCCCACCAGGGCTGTTGGCTTGAGCAACAGCGCCATCCAGAGGCCTGACTACGACAACACTCCAGCCCCCGAGTTCCTCAACCCTTCCTGGATGGCGGGCCTCCCGGACAGCCTCCCGCTGTCCGAGGTCACCATGCCTGGCACCCACAACACCATGGCCATCTACGGCGGCGCCTTGGCCGAGTGCCAGTCCTGGAGCCTGGCGTCGCAGCTTCGTGCCGGTGTGCGTTTCCTGGACGTGCGTGTGCGCCATGTGCGTGGCAACCTCACCATCCACCATGGCGTGTCCTACCAGCGGGCGCACTTCGGCGACGTGGTGGAGGGCGTGGCTGACTTCCTACGTGAGTACCCCAGTGAGACGGTGCTGATGCGGCTCAAGGAGGAGTTCAGTGAGACCTTCGACATCTACGGTGCGGTGATCAGCTACATTCACCTCTATGCCGACTGGGACCTGCTGTGGCACAGTCGGCTCATGCCAACTGTGGGACAGGCCAGAGGGAAGCTCATTGTCCTCCAGGACTTTGGCGGACCTGACCTTGGCATGCGCTACGGCTCCCTGGACATTGCGGACAACTGGAAGGTGAGGAGACCGTCATTTTGGAAATTAAATTGTGGCTAGGCATTTTTATTGAGTCTCATATGCTTGTTGTCTCCCCAGGTCCCCACCCTCCTGCATGTGGCTGAGAAATGGCAAAGTGTGCACGAACACCTGGAGGCTGCCCCTGTGGGCAACAAGGCCTATATCTTCCTCACCTATAGCAGCGGGGCGGGCATCTTTGCCTACCCCAACGCCATCGCCCAGCGAATCAACGCCCTTCTGTACGACTACCTGATCGCACAGATAGGGCAGAACAGGCGCTTCGGAATCATCACCATGGACTTCCCCGCCGCTCCCCTCCTTCAAATGATCATCAGCTTCAACTGAGAGAGAGGTCCCTAATCTACTAAACCTGCTACCATACAATCAACATAGACACACTCAAATTAAAATTGTTGGGACACTACATGAGGATTGGGAGTCAATTTTGCACATTGCATGCTTGTTTTCACTATGCCTTGACACTTAATTAAGCAGTTGTTTATTGGTGAGGTTGTCATCTCTCTTGACTTTCCACCAAGGGGGCAAAACTGGTTACAATGACGTCAGACTGATGTATTTTCTGACATCATGGTCAGGTTGTATACTAAATGCAAAATGAAATAAGACATCATAAACTGCTTATCATCTGGTCTCCACAACCAGAAAACCAGATACAACCAGAAAATTATGTTGTTAAAATGTCCGATACCAAATTTGGATGGCTGGGCAGGTGTTCATGGTCGAGTCGCAACTCTAATTTGTGTTGCACCTCATCAAGAAAATAACTATATGAGTTAACTATCACTATTTAAAAGGGATAGTTCACTCCAAAATCAAAGTTTGCCAGATGTTTTCGGACCTCAAAAGTTGTCTAATGTCGAGATTAATCTATGTCCCACACCATCTGTTGTGTAAATCCAGCCACAGCCCTAGTATGCCTATGGTGCCCATCTTTCTCATTCATATTGGGATTGATGCATATAGCTGGACCTACACAACAGATGGCCTGGGACATGGACTCATCTCAACAGTAGATCTGAAAATGTCTGATAAACTTTGATTTTGGAGTGAACATTTACTTTAAGTGTTGATGCTCAAAGAAAACTGCCACATTTGGGAAGAATGCCACACCACAAAACATGAACTCAATTTTCTGACAAGTTATTGATTTCAATCCGCTATTGTTTATTATCTGTTGGACAGTGATGTCATTAAGATATTAACCACTTTTGAACACAGCAGTGTTTCAGTCACAACAATGACACAATGGCTGTATGATTGGACAGGCTATACAAAATTGTCAATAGAAATAAATTGCTTTTATCCGCATAAAATGTATGCTTTGTTTGTGAATGGACTTGAATTGACTGAATGGAGATTTTGAAAGAAAACAGCTGTAGAAATAATTTACCTGTGTTCAAGCAGGTGTGATGACAACAACTTTCACACACTGAAACCTTGGCTTTTTTGTTATGAATAAGTAAATAAATATCAACCCTAGTTTGACCAAAAACATTCCTATGCCTATTTATAGATATATTCTTAGTGTAGGGGTACCATGACCTGTGTTTCAAGCAGGTGTGATGATAGTAATTTTCCCACAATGAAACCGTTGCTTTTATCGTTATGAATCAGTAAATAAATACCAAACCTAGTTTGACCTAAAACATTACTATGCACATTAGGAGTACACCACATCAGTCACTGGCTTCATCAATAAGTGCATCAATGATGTCGTCCCCATAGTGACCATACATACCCCAACCAGAAGCCATGGATTACAGGAAACATCCGCACTGAGCTAAAGGGTAGAGCTGCCGCTTTCAAGGAGCGGGACTCTAACCCGGACGCTTATAAGAAATCCCGCTATGCTCTCCGACGAACCATCAAACAGGCAAAGAGTCAATACAGGGCTAAGATAGTAATACACCGGCTCTGATGCTTGTCGGATGTGGCAGGGCTTGAAAACTATTACAGACTACAAAGGGAAGCACAGCCGCGAGCTGCCCAGTGACACAAGACTTCCAGACGAGCTAAACCACTTCTATGCTCGCTTCGAGGCAAGCAACACTGAAGTATGCATGAGAGCACCAGCTGTTCCAGATGTCTATGTGATCACGCTCTCCGTAGCCGATGTGAGTAAGACTTTTAAGCAGGTCAACATTCACAAGGTCGCAGGGCCAGACGGATTACCAGGACGTGTACTCCGAGCATGTGCTGACCAACTGGCAAGTGTCTTCACTGACATTTTCAACATGTCCCTGACTGAGTCTGTAATACCAACATGTTTCAAGCAGACCACCATAGTCCCCGTGCCCAAGGACACTAAGATAACCTAACTAAATGAATACCGACCCGTAGCACTGACGTCTGTAGCCATGAAGTGCTTTGAAAGGCTGGTCATGGTTCACATCAACACCATTATCCCAGAAACCCTAGACCCACTCCAATTTGCATACCGCCCCAACAGATCCACAGATGATGCAATCTCTATTGCACTCCACACTGCCTTTCCCACCTGGACAAGAGGAACACCTAAGTGAGAATGCTATTCATTGACTACAGCTCAGCATTCAACACCATAGTGCCCTCAAAGCTCATCACTAAGCTAAGGATCCTGGGACTAAACACCTCCCTCTGCAACTGGATCCTAGACTTCCTGACGGGCCGCCCCCAGGTGTTAAGGGTAGGTAACAACACATCTGCCACACTGATCCTCAACACGGAGGCCCCTCAGGGGTGCGTGCTCAGTCCCCTCCTGTACTCCCTGTTCACCCATGACTCCATGGCCAGGCACGACTCCAACACCATCATTAAGTTTGCCGACGACACAACAGTGGTAGGCCTGATCACCGACAACGATGAGACAGCCTATAGGGAGGAGGTCAGATACCTGTCCGTGTGGTGCCAGGATAACAACCTATCCCTCAACGTGACCAGGACAAAGGAGATGATTGTGGACTACAGGGAAAAAAAGAGGACTGAGCACGCCCCCATTCTCATCGACGGGGCTGTAGTGGAACAGGTTGAGAGCTTCAAGTTCCTTGGTGTCCACATCACCAACAAACTATCATGGTCCAAACACACCAAGACAGTCGTGAAGAGGGCACGACAAAGCCTATTCCCCCTCAGGAGACTGAAAAGATTTGGCATGGGTCCTCAGATCCTCAAAAAATTATACAGCTGCACCATCGAGAGCATCCTGACTGGTTGCATCACCACCTGGTATGGCAACTGCTTGGCCTCCGACCGCAAGGTACTACAGAGGGTAGTGCGTACGGCCCAGTACATCACTGGGGCCAAGCTTCCTGCCATCCAGGACCTCTATACCAGGCGGTGTCAGAGGAAGGCCCTCAAAATTGTCAAAGACTCCAGCCACCCTAGTCATAGACTGTTCTCTATGCTACCGCACAGCAAGCGGTACCGGAGTGCCAAGTCTAGGTCCAAAATAATTCTCAACAGCTTCTACCCCCAAGCCATAAGACTCCTGAATCAGCTAATCATGGCTACCCTGACTATTTGCACTGCCCCCCCCACCCCCACCTCACACCCCATCTTTTTACGCTGCTGCTACTCTGTTAATTATTTATGCATAGTCACTTTAACTCTACCCACATGTACATATTACTTCAACAACCTCAACTAGCCGGTGCCCCCGCACATTGACTCTGCACCGGTACCCCCCTGTATATATAGCCTCCCTACTGTTATTTTTTTTACTTCTGCTCTTTTTTTCTCAACACTTTTTTGTTGTTGTTTTATTTTACTTTTTTATTTAAAATAAATGCACTGTTGGTTAAGTGCTGTAAGTAAGCATTTCGCTGTAATGTCTGCACCTGTTGTATTCGGCGCATGTGGCCAATAAGATTTGATTTGATTTGATTTGATATATACATGTACAGTGTCTTCGGAAAGTATTCAGACCCCTTGACTTTTTCCACATTTTGTTACGTTACAACCTTATTCTAAAATGTATTAAATAAATGTTTTCCCTCATCAATCTACACACAATACCCCATAATGACAAAGCGAAAACAGGTTTCTAGATATTTTTGCTCATTTATTAAATATAAAAAACAGAAATAACTTATTTACATAACTATTCAGACCCTTTGCTATGGGACTCGAAATTGAGCTCAGTTGCATCCTGTTTCCGTTGATCATCCTTGAGATGTTTCTACAACTTGATTGAAGTGCACCTGTGGTACATTCAACTGATTGGACATGATTTGGAAAGGCACACACCTGTCTATATAAGGTCCCACGGTTGACAGTGCATGTCAGAGCAAAAACCAAGCCATGAGGTTGAAGGAATTGTCCGTAGAGCTCAGAGACAGGATTCTGTCGAGGCACAGATCTGGGGAAGGGTACCAAAAAACTTCTGAAGCATTGAAGGTCCCCAAGAACACAGTGGCCTCCATCATTCTGTGATGAGGTGAATGAAGGAGTCAGGCGCAGGAGGTGATACACCGAAGTCCAGAGTTTATTCCGTTTACATAAATAAAACGCACCCAGCGTCAATACGAAACTATCACAAGGGAAATATTCCACCTTGGCAATAACAAATGGAAGAGTAGCTCAACCGCTCTCACAATGAAACAATCACTCACAAAGACAAGGGGAACAGAGGGAACACTTATACACATACGAATTAGGGGAATGAGCACCATGTGTGTGTGATTGACAAGACAAGACATGACAAGTGGAGTGATGAGAATGGGATCGGCAGTAGCTAGTAAGCCGATGAGGACGAACGCCGAAACCTGCCCGAACAAGGAGGGGAGGCAGCCTCGGCAGAAGTCGTGACAGTCGACCTCGGCCTCGGGGACGGCCAGGAGGACGCGGAGCAGGGCGAGTTGGATGGCGACGGTGGAAATCCTTCAACAGGGAGGGATCGAGGATGTCCCTCCTTGGGACCCAGCACCGTTCCTCCGGACCGTACCGCTCCCTCTCCACAAGATACTGAAGGCCCCCCACCCAACGCCTAGAATCAAGTATGGAACGGACCGAGTACGCCGGGGCACCCTCGATGTCCGGAATGGGAATGGGCAGACCCCTACCAGGACGTCCTCTGGCTGCTAGCAGATTGTCCAGCCGGATGGCCATGTCCACCAGTTGGGAGAACGATAGCATGGCATCACGGCAGGCTAGCTTCCGTCGGACGTCCTCCCTTAGGTGGCACCGGAAATGGTCAATCAGGGCCCGCTCGTTCCACCCGGACCCCGCTGCCAGCGTCCGGAACTCCAGCGTGTAGTCCTGTGCGGTCCTCGTCCCCTGCCTCAGATGGACCAGTCGTTCGCCCGCCTCTCGACACTCAGGCAGGTGATCGAAAACGGCCCGAAAGAGGCGAGCAAACTCCCTGTAGTCCTCCAACGCGGCACCTCCCTCGTTCCACACCGCGTTGGCCCACTCCAGGGCTCTCCCACAAAGGCAGGAAACGAGGACGGATACCTTCTCCCGCTCCAGTGGCGCCGGCCTGATGCTGGAGAAATACAACTCTAGTTGGAGCAGAAATCCCTTACATCGTGCTGCCGTCCTATCAAACGCAGGTGGCTGGGATATCTGGATCCCTCCAGGGGCTGGGGTGTAGGTGGCTGGATCCGGTTGACCAGCTGGTCTCGATAGATCGGGTCCTCTCCTCTCCAGGCGTTGTACTACCTGAAGAACCCGATCCATCGCTTCCCCAAGCTGGCCAGCATCGAGGAATGCTCCTGGACCTTTGCCACAACTCCAGGCATGCGGTCTTCTCCTGCTGACTCCATTCAGCGGGTGAGTGATTCTGTGATGAGGTGTGAATGAAGGAGTCAGGCGCAGGGGGTAATACACCGAAGTCCAGAGTTTATTCCGTTTACATAAATAAAATGCACCCAGCGTCAATACGAAACTATCACAAGGGAAATATTCCACCTTGGCAATAACAAATGGAAGAGTAGCTCAACCGAGCTACTCACTCTCACAATGAAACAATCACTCACAAAGACAAGGGGAACAGAGGGAACACTTATACACATACTAATTAGGGGAATGAGCACCATGTGTGTGTGATTGACAAGACATGACAAGTGGAGTGATGAGAATGGGATCGGCAGTAGCTAGTAAGCCGGTGACGACGAACGCCGAAACCTGCCCGAATAAGGAGGGGAGGCAGCCTGGGTGGAAGTCGTGACAAATTCTTAAATGGAAGAGGTTTGGAACCACCAAGACTCTTCCTAGAGCTGGCCGCCCGGCCAAACTGAGCAATCGGGGTAGAAGGGCCTTGGTCAGGGAGGTGACCAAGAACCCGATGGTCACTCTGACAGAGCTCTAGAGTTCCTCTGTGGAAATGGGAGAACCTTCCAGAAGGACAACCATCTCTGCAGCACTCCACCAATCAGGCGTTTATGGTAGAGTGGCCAGATGGAAGCCATTCCTCAGTAAAAGGCACATGACAGCCTGCTAAAAGGCACCTAAAGACTCTCAGACCATGAGAAACAAGATTCTCTGGTCTGATTAAACCACGATTGAACTCTTTGGCCTGAATGCCAAGCGTCACGTCTGGAGAAAACCTGGCACCATCCCTACGGTGAAGCATGGTGGTGACAGCATCATGCTGTGGGGATGTTTTTCAGCGGCAGGGACTGGGAGACTAGTCAGGATCGAGGGAAAGATGAACGGAGAAAAGTACAGAGCGATCTGAATGTCCTTGAGTGGCCCAGCCAGAGCCCGTACTTGAACCCGATCGAACATCTCTGGAGAGACCTGAAAATAGCTGTGTAGCAACACTCCCCATCCAACCTGACAGAGCTTGAGAGGATCTTCAGAGAACAATTGGAGAAACTCCCCAAATACAGGTGTGCCAAGCTTGTAGCGTCATACCCAAGAAGACTCGAGGCTGTAATCGCTGCCAAAGGTGCTTCAACAAAGTACTGAGTAAAGTGTCTGAATACTTATGTAAATGTAATATTTCCGTAGTGTTTTTATTTTTAATTACAAAAATGTCTAAAAACCTGTTTTTTTCTTTGTCATTATGGGGTATTGTGTGGAGATTGATGAGGGGGAAAAAACTCTTTAATCCATGTTAGAATAAGGCTGTAACGTAACAAAATGTGGAAAAAGTCAAGGGGTCTGAAACCTTTCCGAATACACTGTATATATACACTGAGTGAACAAAACATTAGGAACATGACATAGACATAGACTTTCCATGACATAGACTGACCAGGTGAATCCAGGTGAAAGCTATGATCCCTTATTGATGTCAACTGTTAAATCCTCTTCAATCAGTGTAGATGAAGGGGAAGAGACAGGTTAAAGAAGGATTTTTAAGCCTCAAGACAACTGAGACATTGACTGTGTATGTGTGCCATTTAGAGGGTGAATGGGCAAGACAAAAGATTGAAGTGCCTTTGAACGGGGTATGATAGTAGGTGCCAGGCGCATCGGTTTGAGTATGTCAAGAACTGAAAAACTGCTGGGTTTTTCACTCTCAACAGTTTACCGTGTGTATCAAGAATGGTCCACCACCCAAAGGCCATCTAGCCAACTTGACACAACTGTGGGAAGCATTGGAGTCGTCCTGTGGAATGCTTTCAACCCCTTGTAGTCCGTGCCCAGACGAATTGAGGCTGTTCTGAGGGCAAAAGGGGTTGCAACTCAATATTAGGAAGGTGTTCCTAATGTTTTTTACACTCAGTGTATATACAGTGCCGTAAATGTTTTATCAAATCTTCAACCAAAACCTAATATTAGATAAAGGGAACCTGAGTTTAAAAATAACAAAACAAAATGTATTTAATTAACAAAGTTATGCAACACCCAATTCCCCTCTGTGAAAAGGTAATTGCCTCCTTACACTCAATAACTGGTTGTGCCACCTTTAGCTGCAATGACTGCAACCAAATGATTCCTGTAGTTGTTGATTAGTGTCTCACATCGCTGTGGAGGACTTTTGGCCCACTCTTCCATGCAGAACTGCTTTAACTCTGCGACATTTGTGGGTTTTCAAGCATGAACTGTTAGTTTCAAGTCCTGCCACAACATCTCAATGGGGATTAGGTCTAGACTTTGACTAGGCCATTCCAAAACTTCAAATGTGTTGCTTTTTAGCCATTTCCATGTAGACTTGATTGTGTGTTTTGGATGATTGTCTTGCTGCATGACCCAGCTGTGATTCAGTTTCAGCTCACAGACGGATGGCCTGACATTCTCCTGTAGAATTATCTGATACAGAGCAGAATTCATGGTTCCTTCTATTAAGGCAAGTTGTCCAGGTCTTGAGGCAGCAAAGCATCCCCAAACCATCACACTACCACCACCATGCTTGACCGTTGGTATGAGGTTCTTACTGTGGAATGCAGTGTTTGGTTTTCACCAGGCATAATGGGACCCATGTCCTCCAAAAAGCACCTGGAAGCACCTGGATGATCATCAAGACTCTTGGAAGAATATTCTATGGACAGATGATTCAAAAGTATAACATTTTGGATGACATGGGTCCCATTATGCCTGGCGAAAACCAAACACTGCAATTAGGTTTCCATCCAACTGGCTACAGAATTTCATGCGAATATTCTAAAATCCGCATTAAAAAAATATGAGCATTTTCCCATTAGAGATTTGTTTCCAACAAATTGACTACGGATGAAAGGCTGTGGGTGATGACATAGTGTACATAAAATAAATGTTGCGGTTAAATTCCCATGTACCGAATAAAAAATACAAGTTAAATGGGTTTCCATCACATTTTCAACTCGACTGATGTTTTTGTCATAAAATGTTTTGCATATGGTATACTCTTGGATTGGCACACTCTCGCCAACAGCTCGCAGATACAGTGCGGTTATAGAGTCTACCTACATGATGAGATTATCCTGGACAAAAGAGCGAGGTTATTTTTATTTGTTCAACCGCAGCCAAGCATCGATCATCACGTCACCATAATAAGACCCTCGATATTTATTGGAAAGGTGCATCAAGCTCATCACACTGCACTTTCACCACCCTGTGAAATTCATCCTAATTTATTCAATCAGTAGCCAAGTAAACTGCTTTCCCGAGTCGTAGTGTGAGGACCACACGTCATCGCGTGACTCAGAATTTACTTTGATTTGATGGTTGTCATATCAATATTTGCGCATCGCCATTTCTCGCATAATAATAATAATAATAATAATAATAATAATAATAATAATAATAATAATATGCCATTTAGCAGACGCTTTTATCCAAAGCGACTTACAGTCATACATTTTTACAGACAAAGATATCCTACCTTGTCTATCGTATTTTGTTTTGTGGACATTTTGAAAGTTTACAGACAAATTTGCTGTTTCCGTCAGGCTTGTCATTACATTTTTTTATCCGACGTACTTTACTCGTATAAAAAGGTTGGATGGCAACCTGGTTAGTAGAAATCCCTGTTGGTGTGTTTGGAGTGAAATTCACAACAAATTCACATGGAAATTATAATCTTTAGGCTCTCTCGCTGAAGGAATTCCGTCTAAATTAGAATATACATAAATAATTATTGAATAGTTTGAGTATTTTTTTAAAATACCAATATCATCTTGTACAAATATTAAATTTAACTCTCCTATAATTCTCCTGTTGAAATACTGCTGACTCAACAAATAAGAGACCAAATATATTAATATATTGCATCAAAGCAAAACGGATAATTCACTACCATTTAAAACCCACTATTCTCTCTATCTTCATGAAGAGAAAACAGATTTATTGATTACCTTTTAAAGCGTAATGAAGTTCACACCACCGCAGTGACATGGAGCCACCTTGAAGACTTTCGGTGCCATTTTAGGTTTGGGTGGGTATTGATGAAACTTCCTCTAGTCTCATCAAACAGCATAACTGAAACCATCGTGAGACCTCAGGCCTGCAACTGCCTGATAACATTGACAGGGCTGGCACACTGTTGCTTCATTACAACATTGCCTATGAAAGTGGGAGGCAATAAGTTTAGACACTTCATTGTTGCTCAAATAAATGTCGAAAGGACATTTCTTTAGGATATGGGTTGAGCTGGTTGCTGGTTTGTCTTTTATTAATCTCTGGATTGGATTAAATAAATGCAATGAAATGAATAGTGAGCTTCTCAATGCTGCGCACAGTACACACCTCTCAGTAGAATCAAAACAGACGGAGGTACTGTACAGTCAATGGATATAAATATGTCATTGACATTGTACCATTAGTAAAAAGTAATAATATTCTTACAGTATGTAGATAAAATAAAATAGTTTTGATAAAAGCTCTGCATTATTAAAATAAATACTTCACATTAGAAAATAACACAGGCTATACTATCAACAGTGACATACAAGCCACATACAGGTCCTTCAGTAAGTATTCACACCCCTTCACTTTTTCCACATTTTGTTGTGTTACAGCTTGAATTTAAAATTGATTAACAACTCACAATAAATTGCATGGACTAACTGTGTGCAATAATAGTGTTTAAGATGATTTTTGAATGACTATCTCGTCTCTGTATGCCACACATACAATTATCTGTAAGGTCCCTCAGTCGAGCAGTGAATTTCAAACACAGATTCAACTACAAAGACCAGGGAGGTTTTCCAATGGACACCTATTGGTAGATGGGTAAAAAAAAAAAAAGCAGACATTGAATATCCCTTTGAGCATGGTGAAGTTATTAATTACACTTTGGATGGTGTATCAATAAACCCAGTCACTGCAAAGATACAGATGTCCTTCCTAACTCAGGTGTCAGAGGGGAAGGAAACCGCTCAGGGATTTCACCATGAGGCCAATGGTGACTTTAAAACAGTTACAGAGTTGAATAGATGTGATAGGAGAAATCTGAGGCTGGATCAACAACATTGTAGTTACTCCACAATACTAACCTAAATGACATAGTGAAAGCCTGTACAGAGTTCAATCTTGGTTACATCAGACCAGAGAATCTTGTTTCTCATGGTCTGAGAGTCCTTTAGGTGCCTTTTGGCAAACTTCAAGCGGACTGTCATGTGCCTTTTACTGAGGAGTGGCTTCCGTCTGGCTACTCTACCATAAAGGCCTGATTGGTGGAGTGCTGCAGAGATGGGAGAACCTTCCAGAAGGACAACCATCTCCACAGAGGAACTCTGGAGCTCGGTCAGGGTGACTATCGGGCTCTTGGTCACCTCCCTGACCAAGGCCCTTCTCCCCCGATTGCTCAGTTTGGCCGGGTGGCCAGCTCTAGGAAGAGTCTTTGTGGTTCCAAACTTCTTCCATTTAAGAATGATGGATGCCACTGTGTTCTTGGGGACCTTCAATGCAGCAGACATTTTTTGGTGCCCTTTCCCAGATCTGTGCCTTGACACAATCCTGTCTCTGAGCTCTACGGACAATTTCTTCGACCTCAATGCTTGGTTTTTGCTCTGACATGCACTGTCAACTGTGGGACCTTATATAGACAGGTGTGTGCCTTTCTAAATCATGTCCAATCAATTGAATTTACCACTGGTGGATTCCAATCAAGTTGTAGCAACGTCTCAAGGATGATCAATGGAAACAGTATGCACCTGAGCTCAATTTCGAGTCTCATAGCAAAGGATCTGAATACTAATGTGAATAAGGTATTTCTGTTTTTTATTTCTAATACATTTCCAAAAATGTCTAAAAACCTGTTTTCGCTTTGTCATTATGGGGTATTGTGTGTCGATTGATGAGGACATTTGTTTATTTATTCAATTTTAGAATAAGGCTGTAACGTAACAAAATGTGGAAAAAGGGAAGTGGTCTGAATTCTTTCCGAATGCACTGTAGACGTACAGGAGGCTAATTCGTTAATTTTCTAGCATTATATTGTTTGATTATAGGAGTAACTCTGGTAGGCCTGAAACAGTCTTCCTCACCTCAAGTTTAACTGTTGGAGTCAGTATCATATCATAGGCCTGCAGTAGCTAAAGCTTAATAATAGCCACACCATACCAAACCTTCACAAACGTTTCTAAACTTAATTAGGGTATTATCGAAAGTAAGTAAAGCCATTGTTTACAGGTAAAATACGAGCAGAAGAGCAAATGTAAACGAGGGAAAAAAGGCACAACCCTCCCCTGTGCCCAATAAAAAAAAAAAACACAACACTCCCCAAAGCCCCACAAAAACGTAACCCTCTCCTATATTGGACCATCCCTCCTCCAGTACATTTCAATCTGTCCTTATTAAAATTAAATGAAAGTTGTAAACATCAATGGTATAAATTACACTGATCTGTCTTTGAACTTTCTGCCTTCTTGATCATTTCAGCAGCATATTTCTCTTTGGCTTTTGTTTGTCTGTCTTTCCCCTGGTGGCATTCATACGTCTTTGTGCCCACAACTTGAAACGGAACACCACTGAATGGGAGACTTTTACTCTCCCAACTGAGTTTTTTTCCTGCCAAACTCTGTGCATCTGTTAAAGGTCAAGAATACAATATATTACTATTAGAATGAAAGGCTTGTAGGGAAACTAACAATGTTGCTCTATCAAATAGAATAAGTGCTTGGAATGGAAACCCTTATGCTAGCTAGCTAGGTCATTTGAGATGAAAGTAGCAAAAGTTAGCTATTAGTTATCTAAAAAAGATGAGACAACTTATCCTTTTGCCCCAAACATTTGTCCTTTCTAAATGTTTTGAATTTTAGAGACGTTGCCAATTCTTGTTCCAGAATGTATTTAGTTATTTGGTACTTTTCTTCTTCTATTTCTATGGTGAGTTTTAACGGCGGTTGGCATCTAATATGTTGCAAGTATTTTTAATTACCCTACCAACTAACCCTATATTCATTAAAACCCCTCACCTTATTCCACTACTTTAACCCTATCTGATCCTACCCAAGGCCAAGGGCCTGAGAGGACAGCACACGCTGTAACTCTTCTGAAGTCAAATATTGTACCCCCAAGTACTTCTCTGCAGCTGCTACCACAACATCTATTTTCTGTAACTTACGTTCCATCTCTGCGGTACAGTTGATAACAATTGCTATGAATGCTAAAAAGCCAACCTTACTGGAACATATATCCCTCATTGGCCCAGCACAGATACTATTCACAGGGATCCTCTCAGAATCCCTCACCCTTGATCCACCCTCCTCTACTTTCTTCACTGCCTCAGCATACGACACCTTCTGCACTACTCTGAACCTGGCCACGTCAATCTGCCTGTCTCGCACCGGACACCTCGGATCCCCAGCAACATAAGCAACCCTACAGTTGACACAACTTTTTCCACCGAAACTACTCATTCCTCTGTCCCATGTCCTCCTGCACACTTCCCACATCTTGGAATCTCCCTCCTACACACTGCTGTGACATGCCCATAAACGTGACACCTATAACACCGCAGTGGATTCGTCACAAAAGCTCTAACAGCATAACTCATATATCCTAACATTCCTTTGTCAAGTAAAGACTCAAAATCAAAGCTCAAAAGAACAAGGCTGCGTCACCGTTTCACCACGCTGTTGCACCAAACCGTGTGTGTCACAAACACCAGGAATCTTCATCTTATATTGCTCCACCTCCCCACTTAACACTACCTCAGATATCACTCCCTTCAATGGTGCCCTGTACCTAAGCGCAAAGCAAGATACAGGTCTTTCTCCAAGTTGCGTCGCACAGAGCATCTGCTCCTTCTGATCTGAAGAAACACAAACAAACATCACAAGTCCACTTCGGGTTACCTTCACCAACTCAAAAGCACCCACCATATTTTCCACCCAACCTGAAACCACCCATGGATCAGCCAAAAGGCCTGATTCCACCGTCTTCAAAAATCTCACTCCCACTGGACCAAAGGTATCTTTATCATAGCCATGTCCATCAATGCAAGGCTCGGGCTCTGAGGTCCTCACAACACCTTCTACCCTTTCCATTTCACCTCCAGAACTCGAACTGGTGTCCAGCTCACTCTGTTTGAACTTGACACCAATCTTCCTCGACATACCTTCTCCCTTGTTATTGCTAGCTTCAACAGATTCAAACCCATCCTCTGCCTCCCTCCGTCTTTTCAACCTCCTCTCTCTTTCCCTCCAATCCTTCTCCCAATTACCCGACTCCTGAAAATATTCAACTTTTCCAAGTCGACATCTCTTTTTAGCCTCCTCGAGAGACATGCTAAGCCCTGTACTCCCTCCACTTCAAACTCGGTCAGCCAACCCGTTGCGCAAACTAGGACACTGACTGACGATCACCAGCTATTTGGCACTCAAACTTGAACTCCAGATATGCCATTTCGAAAATGAGGCGTTTCCTGCGAACCGTAATACACGTCAGCACACTCCCTCATCTGATTGGTTAAGTAGGTGGGCCTTCTGACTTTTTGGCTGTGGTAATGAGTGACGACCGGACGTAGCCCTGGCTACAAACCAGAGAAAGCACATTGTTCGAACATCTCTCCCTAAAACTTTTGGATGATTATTTCTCAGTTTCTCTCCCTTGTTGTGTTGGCTCTAGTAATGATTGGTAGGACTGGGGGAGGTCAGGATACAATGAATGAGACAAACGAATTACGAGGGAGAATTATGTAGCTAGCTAGTGCTAGTTAATTAGTTAGTTGTTCTCACATCACCTGTGATGACTGCCTGCTGCAGCGCTCTCAACACCAATGACCAATGTTCCCTCTAAGCTGCACACATGCAGGGGCGCTCAGTAGCCCCGAGAATAAATATCAGCCCACAGTGATGCACGAGAATGAACTTCATTCAACTTTCTAAAGCAGTGGTCACCAACCGGTTGATCGCGATCGACTGGTCTATCTCCAAGGCATTTCTAGTTGATCTCCAAGCATTTCTGTAAAAAAACAACGATAAAGCCCTAGGCAGAGGGTAGCATAATTTGTCTGATACTCTCTAAGATTGGTATGGGAATAATAATGCTATTTATTTTGTAAAGTCGTTTCTTGCATCAAACAACAAAACAACATTTTCAGTCACCTCCTTGTCTGAAGGACAAGTGGATAAACAGGTTAATGTCAAGCCCTGCATGTTTGTTTTTTTACGTCTCATGGAATGTAGGCCTACATTGAACAACACACATTGGGCTGCTACTGTAGGCTGAATGATAGAACAGCTATTTCCATGTTAAAATGTTATGGGATGCCTTTTCTCCATTGTTTTTGATGGTAGACCACTCTTGTAGGCCTACATTATGATCAAATAGCCACAGTAGACTACTTGGCCACTGTTAAAACTGTAACTTAAAGCGGGTACAGCCTCAGTGTTCACAGTAAACGGCCACTGGAAGTTGCACACAATTTTCACAACATTCAAGTTGTGCTCAGCAGACCTGAAATTTGCTCAGTGCCAAAAACAAATGTTGGTAACATTGCCAATGACTGCTCAACACACACACCCCTGGCCCTCCCCCTCACTCAGTCACTCAGCAACAGCCTGCCTCACTGCCTGATAGTCAGCAGTAGCAGGTCACAGTGAAATACACAGATTTATTTTTAAAAGACAAATGCCATGGCGGCCCCGGTGCAATTTAGAAGTAGCCCAAAACCCCACAACCAATACATTTTTACCCGACATAGTTTTGTAAGTAGCTCAATTTGGCTTCAAAATCGTGGACATGGCAACCCTGACCGATGCTGACTTGACCACTGAGCTAGGACTTGACTGTACTGCAGGCCAGAGCAATACACCACAGAGCATTCAATATTCTCACACTCCATGGTTATGGAAGAAAAAAATTAATGGATTTAGGTCAAATAGAAGACAATATTAATACTCATTACATTTACACAGGCAGTCCAATTCTAATATTCTTTCCACTAATTGGAACTAGTCTTTTCAGAGCTGATCTGATTGGTCAAAAGACCAAAAGTGAAAAAAAGATCAGAATTGGGCTGCCTGTGAAAACGTAGCTGTAGAGGCAGATAACAGTTTCAAACAAATAACATATTTAATAGGGCACAGCTTCAACCCTGTACAGCCAATGCAAGTTTAAAATATCAATAACACAAACAAATAAAACAAACAAACCAAAATCAAACAAACCAAACACAAAAGGGCACAGGAGGTGGTGCTGCCCAGGAGGCAGGGATAAAAATAAAAATACATCTTTATTAATCTCAGTAGAAACTCAATTTGCATACTGACTCCACCATGCCTCCGGGCTACATCACTTCCTGTGGGCAGCCGCATTGAACACAAAAAGTGGTTTAAATACACATCACTTAGATCAATTGATTAGTTAATTGTCCAATGGAAACGCTTGCTGAATTAACAGGGGCAAATACTCACACCTGTTACAAAAACACAAGCTTTATGTATCACACTGCAGCTGCTTTGGTCCAAGGGGCCAGATGGAAGGCTTATTTTGGGATCCATTCGTAGACCTATGGCTTCATAAGCTAAATGGGCCTATGTGGTTTTGAGGGCTCAGTGGATTTCATTTGGCAGCTTTGAGTTTTCTCTGGAAGTTCTTAAAAGAGGCATTGCAATGTGAAATGTTAATCGTTGTCAAAAGGGGTGAAGAGGCAAGTATGAATAAAACTATTGAGGGACCAATTCGCTTACAGTTGAAGACATTGCTTGGTAGGCTATAAACCTGATGATGGCAGCAAGACAGCAGCCTGGTGGACATCATCATGAGACAGTGAATTTCAGTGGAGGCTCCTCAGAGGAGAAAGGGGAGGACCATCCTCCTCAGTGAATTTCATAAAAATTAAAATAGCAAAACATTAAAGTTATCCCTTCTAGATAAAATTATACTAAATATATTCACGTCACTAAATAATTGATTAAAACACACTGTTTTGCAATGAAGGTCTACAGTAGCCTCAACAGCACTCTATAGGGTAGCACCATGGTGTAGCCGGAGGACAGCTAGTTTCCATCATTCTCTGGGTGCATTGACTTCAATACAAAACCTAGGAGGCTCATGGCTCTCACCCCCTTTCATAACCTTACACAGTAATTATGACAACTTCGACAGGAAGTCCTCCAACTTATCAAATCAAATCAAATCAAACTTTATTTGTCACATGCACCGAATACAACAGGTGTAGACCTTACCGTGAAATGCTTACTTACAAGCCCTTAACCAACAATGCAGTTCAAAAAATAGTTAAGAAAATATTTACCAAATAAACGAAAGTAACACAATAATAAAAAGTAACACAATAAAATAACAATAATGAGGCTATATACAGGGGGTACTGGTACCGAGTCAGGTTAGTCAAGGTAATTTGTACATTTAGGTAGGAGTAAAGTGACTACGCATAGATAATAGACAGCGGGTAGCAGCAGTGTAAAATGGTAGGGGTAAAGTGACTATACATAGATAATAGACAGCGGGTAGCAGCAGTGTAAAAACAAATGGAGAATGTAAATAGTCTGGGTGGCCATTTGATTATCAGAGCTCTTGTAGCATGAACTGACATGTTGTCCACCCAATCAAAGGATCAGAGAATGAATCTAGAACTGGAAGCATAAGCTACAGATAGCTAGCACTGCAGTGCATAAAATGTGGTGAGTGGTTCACTCAAAGAGAGATAAAGACAATAGTTGAACAGTTTTCAACAAATACATTTCTTTAAAAATGAAGGAGAAGCGAGAGAGCGATAGAACTAGCTATTTATCGTTGTATTTCTTTTGTTCACTTTCACTTAGCTAGCGAATGCAGCTAGCTAGTTTAGTCTACTCAAACACCCGGCTCAAACAGAGAGGAATGCGATGTTAGCTAGCTGGCTATGGCTATCCAACACTGGAACTCTTCCAAGTCAAGGTAAGCTTTTGGTTTTATTTATTTATTGCCACCGGTGTATTTTTTATTTTTATTTTTTTATTTTTTTTTTGGGGGGGGATGGATCAGCTTAATATTGCAGATAGATTGTATCTTCTATTAATGTAATTGTCTGCATCACTTCCAATCCCCCATGTTTATTTTTATTTTTTATATATATATTCCCCTTTATTACTTTTCAACCCCACCATCCTTTCCCTACTTGGAGTAAATTAGTGAACAACAACGCCCAGGCCTCTACTTCCGGTCTATACTTACTATCTACACCTTATGGACAGAGTTAATTTTACAATAATTCTATATATATATATATATATATATATATATATTAATTTTTTTGCTCCTGAACTTCTTCTACTCTCAACCTCTCCGATCATTTTCATGATATCCATCCGGTTTGCTTCTAAATGCCATATCTTTCTAACTGTGCTCTTTCCCAAAAGCTCCCAACATACAACCTATATACTTATTATGGACACAGTATGCTTACATTATTAGCTATCTTTGTTATTATTTGTTGTTATTTGTTATTAGTCCCATCCTTCAACTCTATTCAATACCTCCCATCTATCTCTTAACACCATCCATATAGGATTTCTATTTGCCATATATATTTCAACCGAACTGTGATGTTTTACAAAAGTTCTGAACCTTTCTATTCTCATTGCTTCTACAGATTGTGAATTAAAAATAAACATTTTTGCTAAAAGTATTATTATATTATTGATTGATTGACTATGACTTTTCAGATCACCCAGTAATGCTATCTGCAAGGTTAGTTCCAGGTAAATATTGCAATCCTTTAGCCATTCCTGGACCTGTGTCCAAAAACAAGCTACAAATGGACAGAACCAAAACAAATGATCTAATGATTCTATCTCTTCACAGCAAAATCTGCAGAGCTGGGAAGATTGTATCCCCCATATAAATAACATTCTATTGGTAGCAAGAATTTTATATAATAATTTAAATTGAAAGATTCTAATTTTTGAATCCGGTGTCGTTTTTGCGTGTCAGTTCATAAACACTATGCCATGGGATCGGAACGTCAAAGATCTCTTCCCAACTATTTTGCAATCTATATGGGACGGCTGTCAATCCTTTGGTCCTTAAGTGAAACTGATATACTTTTTTATTTATCACAGTTTTCCTTAACCAATTATGTTCTTTAATGCAAGGCCGACAGACAAGTTCCTTACTTTCTCCCCCTTCAACTTTCCTCTTCCAGGCTGCAATTATTTGGTTGTAATTCTGGGTAGAGCAGACATTTCCATATGTTTTTGTTAGCTGCATGTGCGACATAACTCCACCAGTCCTACCGATGATATCATTTACGAAGATTATACCTTTTTTAAACATTCTGTCAAAAAATAAAGGTTTTTTGTCAATTAGTATATTTGAATTTAACCACTATATTTGTTGCATTATTTGTTCTGTCGTTTCTGGAGGATTAAATTGAAATTGCAACCAACTTTCTATGGCTTGTTTTAGAAATAGTGACATTTGGGAGATTATTTCCTTTTCAAATAACTGAAAGTGAGAGGTTGTAATCTGAATAAAGGGAAAAAGGCCTTTCTTGAACAGTGGGTGAGACAATCTTACTAATTTCCTTGAGAACCAGTTCGGATTTAAGTATAACTTTTGGATGACTGAAGATTTTAGTGATAGGTCTAATGCTTTAATATTTAATAATTTCTGTCCTCCGAATTCATATTCATTATATAAATATGCTCTTTTAATTTTGTCTGGCTTGCCGTTCCAAATAAAATTGAATATTTTTTTCTCATATAATTTAAAAAACTGTTTGCTAGGCGTAGGCAAGACCATAAGCAAATAGGTAAACTGGGATAATACTAAAGAGTTAATCAGGGTGATTTTTCCACAAATTGACAGGTATTTTCCTTTCCATGGTAGTAAGATCTTATCTATTTTTGCTAACTTTCTATTAAAATTTATTGAAGTGAGATCATTTATTTCCTTTGGGATATGTATTCCGAGTATATCCACATCACCATCAGACCATTTTATTGGTAAACTACATGGTAATGTAAAAATTGTATTTTTTAGTGATCCAATACGTAATATAGTACATTTGTCATAATTTGGTTTTAATCCAGAGAGGTTAGAAAATGTATCTAGATCCTCTATGAGGCTGTGGAGGGATTCTAGTTGTGGATCTAAAAGAAAACATGAATCATCTGCGTACAATGACACCTTTGTTTTTAAGCCCTGTATTTCTAATCCTCTGATATTATTATTGGATCTGATTTTAATAGCAAACATCTCGATGGCCACAATAAATAGATATGCCGATAGTGGACAACCTTGTTTCACTCCTCTTGACAGTTTAAAACTTTCTGAGAAATAGCCATTATTTACTATTTTACACCTAGGGTTACTATACATGATTTTGACCCATTTTATAAGAGATTCTCCAAAATTGAAATGCTCCAGGCATTTATATATAAATTCCAGTCGAACTTTATCAAATGCCTTTTCGAAGTCTGCTATGAATAGCAGGCCTGGTTTCCCATATTTTCCATAGTGTTCTATTGTTTCCAATACTTGCCTTATATTATCTCCAATGTATCTTCCATGTAAAAAACCTGTCTGATTAGAATGAATAATATCCGACAATACCTTTATTAATTCTATGCGCTATACATTTTGCTAGGATTTTTGCATCACAACACTGAAGTGTAAGGGGCCTCCAATTTTGTAAATGGACTGGATCTTTATATTTTCCACTTGTATCCTGTTTCAGTAATAATGAGATCAGACCTTCTTCTTGAGTGTCAGATAATCTACCATTTACATAGGAGTGGTTAAAACATGCTAATAACGGTCCTCTTAGTATATCAAAAAGGTTTGGTATACCTCGATTGGTATGCCATCCAACCCTGGAGTTTTCCCGGACTTAAAGTCTTTAATTGCATCCAGAAGTTCCTCCTCTGTAATTTCACCTTCACATGAGTCTTTCTGTGTGGCTGTTAATTTGACATTATCAATAGAAAAAAAATCTCTACAATTAGCTTCAGTTAGAGGAGATGGAGGCGACTGAAAAGAAAACATATGCTTAAAATACTTTGTTTCTTCCTTCAAAATATCATTAGGTGAATTATGGGTGACTCTGTCAATTGTAACCAGTTTCATTAAGTTCTTTTTGGTAGCATTCCTATGTTGAAGATTAAAAAAGAATTTTGTGCATTTTTCCCCATATTCCATCCAGTTTGCTTTATTTTTATAATATATTACACTTGATCTTTCTTGAATAAGTTTTTCCATTTCTTTTTGTTTTTCCTCTAATTTATTCTGAGCCTCTATGTTACAGTTTTTATTGCCATCTATCTGTTCTGTTAGACTTTCTATTTCCTTTCTTAGTATAAACTCTTTTGACCTAAATTGCTTTTGTTTTCGAGATGAGTACTGAATTGCATGGCCTCTAAAGGCACATTTAAAGGTGTCCCATACAATAAGGGGATTCGCTGTACCTATGTTATGTTGGAAAAAGTCAGTTATAAATTCCTTTGTTCTAATTATAAATAAATTATCATCTAATAGGCTTTGATTAAATTTCCAATATCCTCGCCCACGTGGAAATTCAGTCAGAGTAATGTATATGCCTATTATATGATGGTCCGACCGCATTCTGTCCCCTATCAACACTTTTTTTTTACTTTTGGTGCCAACGAGAATGAGATAAGAAAGAAGTCAAGACGACTAGCTTGATTCAGTCTCCGCCATGTATATCTCACTAGATCAGCATATTTAAGCCTCCATATATCTACTAGTTCTAATGTATCCATGACATTCACAATTTCCTTAAGAGCATGTGGGTGATTGTTTGTGGTGTGATTTCCTTTTCGGTCCATTGAGCTATTTAAAACAGTATTATAATCCCCCACCATAATAATATTGTCTTGAGTTGCTTGCAGGCTTGATAATTTATTATATATATTGTCAAAGAATTGTGGATCATCATTATTTGGTCCGTAGAAGGTTAATGAGCCATATCTGTTTATGGTCCAATACCATATTTAAAATAATCCATCTACCTTGCGTATCTATTTGGACAATTTGCACATTCGGATCGAAATTACTATTAATTAATATCATCACCCCTTTTGAATTTCTTTGCCCATGGGAGAAGTATATTTCCCCCCCCATTCTTTTTTCCACGCTACTTCATCTCGAATTGTTGAATGAGTTTCCTGTATACAATAGATATTATATTCCTTCTCTTTGAGCCATGTAAATATTGTAGTGCAATCCGGTTTCCGAGCTGGTCACGGGTGCACTTCAGCCACGCTCAAGGTCCTAAACGATATTATAACCGCGATTGATAATAGACAGTACTGTGCAGCCGTCTTCATCGACCTGGCCAAGGCTTTCGACTCTGTCAACCACCGCATTCTTATTGGCAGACTAAATAGCCTTGGTTTCTCAAATGACTGCCTCGCCTGGTTCACCAACTACTTCTCAGATAGAGTTCAGTGTGTCAAATCGGAGGGCCTGTTGTCTGGACCTATGGCAGTCTCTATGGGGGTGCCACAGGGTTCAATTCTTGGGCCGACACTTTTCTCCGTGTATATCAATGATGTCGCTCTTGCTGCTGGTGACTCTCAGATCCACCTCTACGCAGACGACACCATTTTGTATACATCTGGCCCTTCATTGGACACTGTGTTAACAAACCTCCAAACGAGCTTCAATGCCATACAACAATCCTTCAGTAGCCTCCAACTGCTCTTAAACACTAGTAAAACTAAATGCATGCTTTTCAATCGAACGCTGCTGGCACCCGCCCACCCGACTAGAATCACCACTCTCGACGGGTCTGACCTAGAGTATGTGGACAACTACAACTACTGTAAACTCAACTTCCAGACTCACATAAAGAATCTCCAATCCAAAGTTAAATCTAGAATCGGCTTCCTATTTCGCAATAAAGCCTCCTTCACTCATGCTGCCAAACATGCCCTCGTAAAACTGACTATCCTACCGATCCTTGACCTCGGCGATGTAATTTACAAAATAGCCTCCAACACTCTACTCAGCAAATTGGATGTAGTCTATCACAGTGCCATCCGTTTTGTCTCCAAAGCCCCATACACTACCCACCACTGTGACCTGTACGCTCTTGTTGGCTGGTCCTCACTACATGTTCGTCGTCAAACCCACTGGCTCCAGGCCATCTATAAATCACTGCTAGGCAAATCCCCGCCTTATCTTAGCTCATTGGTCACCATAGCAGCACCCACCCGTAGTCTATGCTCCAGCAGGTATATCTCACTGGTCATTCCCAAAGCCAACACCTCCTTTGGCCGCCATTCCTTCCAGTTCTCTGCTGCCAATGACTGGAACGAATTGCAAAAATCTCAGAAGCTGGAGACTCTTATCTCCCTCAATAACTTTAAGCATCAGTTGTCAGAGCACCTTACCGATCACTGCACCTGTACACAGCCCATCTGAAATTAGCCCACCCAACTACCTCATCCCTATATTGTTATTTATTTTGCTCTTTTGCACCCCAGTATCTCTATTTGCACATAATCTCTTGCACATCTAGCATTCCAGTGTTAATACTATTGTAATTATTCTGCACTATAGCCTATTTATTGCCTTACCTCCATAACTTGCTACATTTGCACACACTGTATATATATTTTCTGTTGTATTTCTGACTTTATGTTTTTTACCCCAAATGTAACTCTGTGTTGTTTTTATTGCACTACTTTGCTTTATCTTGTCCAGGTCGCAGTTGTAAATGAGAACCTGTTCTCAACTGGCTTACCTGGTTAAATAAAGGTGGAAATTTTTTTTCTCCAAAAAAAAAAAAAAACATTGTTCTTCTTTTGTTATTATCAGCTAAGCCATTACAATTATAACTGGCTATACTTATTTCACCATACACCATAATGAGATACAAGTTTGAAGTCTATTTATCATTATATATGTTTGTAAATTTACCAATAAAAAATTGCGTAATGATTGAGTGTCCATATAGCTGTACCGTGATATTTGCATTGCTACGGAGTAACCCTTCAATTGTTCTCCACTAATTCCCCCGCTAAAGCCCCTCCCCATCCCAAGTTGAGCCGTCATCCCAGTGATCAGCATCCCACCCCCGTCCCTCCGTATCCCTAAGGCCCCGAGAGGCCAGGACCCATCCATCGAAAACAGCACACAGTGCCACCCACAAAACAGAAGCAGGTTAACCGCCAAAAGCATTTCCAATGCTTTCACCTCTATATATATATATCTATATAACTATTTTTTTATTTTTTATTATGCATATCCTATTTTCCATCATTATCAATTAATATGCGTAATAATGTCGGCAGTTCACGCATAGGATTCTAACATATAACCAGGATTGCCATTGTATTACATTTAATTCATTGACAAGCAATTATTATCCTAGCAAATAATTCCTGCGGTCCATCCCATACCCCCCCTCCCAACATCCCCACCCCCCCACAACAGATGCCAGAAAAGCACACACGCACATACTCACATACTCCAACACACTCAACCCCACTCCTCCACAATCCACCATAAAATCCGATACTCAACGGCTGTTATATCCCAGAGCCTAACTCGAGAAATAACTTGATCTACGAGTGCACATACAGTTAAAGCTGATTGAGAAAGCATGCAGATTGAGCAGAAATTGATAACAATGTGAGAGTTGATTAATCTACTTAATCTATGTCAAGTCCTAGATGATGGAGATCAGATCCACCCTCTTCACCTGAGACACAAACACTCTGATCCCCTGTTGTAACCATTTTCCCAAGCATCTCCATGCGGTCAGACCTTTGATTATTTTGTGCCACCTGGGCCACAATGATAAACCCCCTCTCTGATTGTCCGAGTGTGACCCCCTCCCCATGGGTTACTGCAGCCAGTGTTGCCAGCACTGCCACTACCTGGGTGGGCGTACCCCACCGGAATCCCCACCGGCTAGGTAAAAGGTCGTCAAGGTTCTCATTAGCAGCTTTGAGAATTTCCTTGTATATTATGCTCTCCCATCAGGGGGCTCTGGCTTTGTAGGACCAACCCTGCCAGGCAGGCTCAGAATCTTGAGGGGGCGGTGCTGCTCAAGTAGGTCTCTGACCGCATTTATTTCTCTGTTTAGGCTGCATATTCACAGCAGGTCCATAAAATAGATGGGAACTTCTCTTTGGTGTATGGGTCGCTCAGGTGGGTGTCCAGGTTATAGGGTTAGGGATCTTTCCATCATGATAGGACAATGAATAATTAGATTAGATGTATACTATATTTAAAAATGTATATCCCTCATCTACACAAAATTGAAAGCTCTCTCTCTCACTACCCCTGTTCATAGACCCCCGGTCGGCTCTGGGATATGCAACCATTTCCCCTCTCACTCACTTAACGCCGCACCTTTTCAAACACAAAAATGCACACCACATGGTTGACTGCGGAAGAAATGGGCCGAGCGTGCAAACGCACCCACATCCACATCCACATCTGCCGCAAGGGGGAAAGGACGCCAGAGAGAACACAGGACCAACCACAACAACCATCCGCCAAAACAACAACCTCCCGCCAAAAAAGCCATGTTCTAATTATTTGTATTTAAAGATGTATTATTCTGCTTGTTATATCGTTTTATCCATTTATAAAATACTATACTTACTATAAATGTTATTTAATATTACAATCCCTATCATTGCTAGTATCAGGTGCTCCAATATTTGACTCCTCTATTACAACTTTTAGAATAGCCACCGGTGTAACTGCTAAACTACTTGTACTGTACTGCATGATTGTAGCAGGTTTACTAACACGTTAGTTCTAGTAGCTATGTTGACTAGCTATGACATTAGCTAATATGGTGACAACGATGTAAGCTGTATGTAGCGGTTAGCTGTCACGGTTTCGGCCGAGGCTGCTTCTCCTCCTTGTTCGGGCAGGCTTCGGCGGTCGTCGTCTCTGGAGTACTAGCTGCCACCGTTCTATGTTTCGATGTTCGTTTGGTTTGGTCTGTTTGTATACCTGTTCTTTGTTAGTGTTGATTATGTGCCCTATAAGTTCTCTTAGGTTTTGTCATGTGTTGTGTGTAATTGTTTCATGTCAGCTAGGCATCAGTTTGTTCTCTCTCGTTCTGTTTTGTTTGAGAGAGTGTCCGCACTGTGTGCGCAGTTTGGGTTACGCACTGTTTTCTGTGTGCGTAATTTTTCGCTTGCCCTCCGGCTGGGAGTTTGCCGTGAGTCTTTTGTCTTGTTTGATCCTCACTAAAGACTGTTGAAGAGCCTCTGTTGTCCTGCGCTTGATTTCTGCACCACATCTACGCTCAGCCCTTGACATTAGCGGTAATGATATGAAGGTTTGGCTTGGAAAGGTTCTCTCACTTTGTCACAGACAGCTGATGTGTTGTGCACTGAAGTCCACAAACAAAGGGAAAGGTGAGAGGAGGAGAGCATGTACAGTGAGGGAAAAAACGTATTTGATCCCCTGCTGATTTTGTACGTTTGCCCACTGACAAAGACATGATCAGTCTATAATTTTAATGGTAGGTTTATTTGAACAGTGAGAGACAGAATAACAACAGAAAAATCCAGAAAAACGCATGTCAAAAATGTTAAAAATTGATTTGCATTTTAATGAGGGAAATAAGTATTTGACCCCTCTGCAAAACATGACTTAGTACTTGGTGGCAAAACCCTTGTTGGCAATCACAGAGGTCAGACGTTTCTTGTAGTTGGCCACCAGGTTTTCACACATCTCAGGAGGGATTTTGTCCCACTCCTCTTTGCAGATCTTCTCCAAGTCATTAAGGTTTCGAGCCTGACATTTGGCAACTCGAACCTTCAGCTTTCTCCACAGATTTTCTATGGGATTAAGGTCTGGAGACTGGCTAGGCCACTCCAGGACCTTAATGTGCTTCTTCTTGAGCCTCTCCTTTGTTGCCTTGGCCGTGTGTTTTGGGTCATTGTCATGCTGGAATACCCATCCATGACCCATTTTCAATGCCCTGGCTGAGGGAAGGAGGTTCTCACCCAAGATTTGACTGTACATGGCACCGTCCATCGTCCCTTTGATGCTGTGAAGTTGTCCTGTCCCTTTAGCAGAAAAACACCCCCAAAGCATAATGTTTCCACCTCCATGTTTGACGGTGGGGACTGAGTTCTTGGGGTCATAGGCAGCATTCCTCCTCCTCCAAACACGGCGAGTTGAGTTGATGCCAAAGAGCTCAATTTTGGTCTCATCTGACCACAACACTTTCACCCAGTTCTCCTCTGAATCATTCAGATGTTCATTGGCAAACTTCAGATGGGGCTGTATATGTGCTTTCTTGAGCAGGGGGACCTTGCGGGCGCTGCAGGATTTCAGTCCTTCACAGCGTAGTGTGTTACCAATTGTTTTCTTGGTGACTATGGTCCCAGCTGCCTTGAGATCATTGACAAGATCCTCCCGTGTAGTTCTGGGCTGATTCCTCACCATTCTCATGATCATTGCAACTCCACGAGGTGAGATCTTGCATGGAGCCCCAGGCCGAGGGAGATTGACAGTTATTTTGTGTTTCTTCCATTTGCGAATAATCGCACCAACTGTTGTCACCTTCTCACTAAGCTGCTTGGCGATGGTCTTGTAGCCCATTCCAGCCTTGTGTAGGTCTAAAATCTTGTCCCTGACATCCTTGGAGAGCTCTTTGGTCTTGGCCATGGTGGAGAGTTTGGAATCTGATTGATTGATTGCTTCTGTGGACAGGCGTCTTTTATACAGGTAACAAGCTGATATTAGGAGCACTCCCTTTAAGAATGTGCTCCTAATCTCAGCTCGTTACCTGTATAAAAGACACTTGGGAGCCAGAAATCTTTCTGATTGAGAGGGGGTCAAATACTTATTTCCCTCATTAAAATACAAATCAATTTATACAATTTTTTACATGCGTTATTCTGGATTATTTTGTTGTTATTCTGTCTCTCACTGTTCAAATAAACATACCATTAAAATGATAGACTGATCATTTCTTTGTCAGTGGGCAAACGTACAAAATCAGCAGGGGATCAAATACTTTTTTCCCTCACTGTAGATGCGAGTAGGAACTCTACAACGAGCAAGATGATCATGCGGTTTTTATGTGGCTGCTATGAAAGTGAACTGTGTTTGCGTGTGATCAGGGGTGTATTCATTCTGCCGATTCTGTTGAAAAACGTTTTCTTAAACAGAAGCAAACGAACAAAACAGGGATAAACATACCTGAATTTGTCCAATGGAAACTCTGGTTTGCAACTGTTGGACTAATGATTACACCCAAGATCAGCTAGATGCAGGCAAGAGTGTTAAAGGCGGTATTGAATGCGCCACTGTCTGTCACTGTCTGTCAAATGTTTCTCCCGACCTGTGCACCTATGTTGTAAACTTTAATTCATAGACTAGATTGTAACAACATCATGATAGGTATAGGGAACATTTGAGTAGCCTAAACCTATCGATGTTACATTTAGCTGGGTGAATGTAATATGAATGACAGTCATCCAATATGCTGTAATAGAAATAAGGCCATGCTATAAAAAAATACAAAATGACCTCCCTCATCTGAAATGTCACCAACAGCCACTGGTGAATTCATAGGCTATACCAAAACACACACACACACACACACACACACACACACACACACATACCCTCTCTTTCACACACACACATTTGTTTCTTTATGCAATTGCATAAAATAATTCCAACGTTTTCATTCAAATCATTCCTAATATAAAATTATGCTTACACATTTTGACGGAAGATACAAGTAATTGCAGGCTTTATTTAAGACGCCTATCTAGGGTCCTTTCCTTCGTAGTCGCTCATGTGACGCACATCAACAGCGCCTTGTCAATGGTAACCAGCTAGCCGATTAGCTTGAATTTGAAGATCTTGTTTGATTCATAACAACAAACTTCTGGTTTACATTAGGTGCATTAACGCCACCTTGCTTTAGCACAGTTTGAAAATAGCATTTGTGCAGTGTTGAATACAAACGGGACCTTTATATACAGCTAATCTGACAACCATGTGGAGTACCAGCCGTCATGTCCTTCAGGATCTAGTCCGGGAGTTTACGAAAGTGACACATTCCTCGGTTCAGTGTATTTCACAAACATCATGCAAGGTAAAGTTAGTTTTGTTTTTGAGTGAATTATAACATTTTGCTGGTATTTAAACGTAGGCAGAAAGAATAGAAGGTTGCAAGCTAAATGAGTGCTGCTAGCTAACTAACTAACTATAGCCACAGGAGGTTGGTGGCACCTTAATTGGGGAGGATGGGCACTTGGTAATGGCTGGAGCGTAATGTGTGGAAAGGTATGAACAACACACATGAGCTGTGTTCGAATACCCATACTGTATACTACATACTTAATGAGTATATACCATTAGTTCATTTTAGTATACTGTAAATGAACGGTATCTTTTCAGTTGGTGTACTAGTGCTTTGCCTGTCTACTGAAAGTTGATGCTGTTGCTATGCAACTTGTTGCTAGTTTGTTAGCATAAATAATTACTAGCTAGAGATCTTACGACTTCATTAACAATGTCCATTGAACGCACAATGACTGTACCACTTAGCTAAGCTAAGAATGACGTGAACAAATTGTCAGCCAACATAATGTGTAACGTAACTTATTTGAAAAGTCATTACTTTATGACATTGCTCAACATTTTCTTAACATTTGTCATAATTACGAAAGCAATGAATTTGTATCCGCTCTCGTCAGACTTCAGCTGCATATTTTCCGCCATTTATTTCAAATCTGAAAATGAATTTCTAAAGAATTGCATTATGTGTATAAAAGCACGGTAAAAGAGTCCACTGCTTGTATACTTCGTATTTTGGCGAATGTAGTACGACATCTGGGAACTTTTGACATACTAACTATATCCATACTATGTCCAATACGCATACTACACACTAAATTTACATTACAAATAGTATGGTTAGTATGAGTATTCGAACACAGCTAGTGTTTCCATGTGTTTTGTGCCATTCGCTCCGTTCGAGACATTATTATGAGCCGTCCTCCCCTCAGCAGTCTCCAGTGAATTAGCCAGAGATATTAGAGAAAGGAGTCAGGAATCCCATTGGACAATGAACAACCTGGTCTCAGAACATTTCGTAATATTCTCTACGTAAATTTGAGACCCTCCATTTAGTATGGTATGTTCAAATCAAATTGTATTGGCCACATGCGCCGAATACAACAGGTGCAGACATTACAGTGAAATGCTTACTTACAGCCCTTAACCAACAGTGCATTTATTCTTAATAAAAAAGTAAAATAAAACAACAAAAAAGTGTTGAGAAATAAAGAGCAGAAGTAAAATAAAATAACAGTAGGGAGGCTATATATACAGGGGGGTACCGGTGCAGAGTCAATGTGCGGGGGCACCGGCTAGTTGAGGTAGTTGAAGTAATATGTACATGTGGGTAGAGTTAAAGTGACTATGCATAAATAATTAACAGAGTAGCAGCAGCGTAAAAAGATGGGGTGGGGGGGCAGTGCAAATAGTCTGGGTAGCCATGATTAGCTGATTCAGGAGTCTTATGGCTTGGGGGTAGAAGCTGTTGAGAAGTCTTTTGGACCTAGACTTGGCACTCCGGTACCGCTTGCCGTGCGGTAGCAGAGAGAACAGTCTATGACTAGGGTGGCTGGAGTCTTTGACAATTTTGAGGGCCTTCCTCTGACACCGCCTGGTATAGAGGTCCTGGATGGCAGGAAGCTTGGCCCCAGTGATGTACTGGGCCGTACGCACTACCCTCTGTAGTGCCTTGCGGTCGGAGGCCAAGCAGTTGCCATACCAGGCGGTGATGCAACCAGTCAGGATGCTCTCGATGGTGCAGCTGTAGAATTCTTTTGAGGATCTGAGGACCCATGCCAAATCTTTTCAGTCTCCTGAGGGGGAATAGGCTTTGTCGTGCCCTCTTCACGACTGTCTTGGTGTGTTTGGACCATGATAGTTTGTTGGTGATGTGGACACCAAGGAACTTGAAGCTCTCAACCTGTTCCACTACAGCCCCGTCGATGAGAATGGGGGCGTGCTCAGTCCTCTTTTTTTTCCTGTAGTCCACAATCATCTCCTTTGTCTTGGTCACGTTGAGGGAGAGGTTGTTATCCTGGCACCACATGGCCAGGTCTCTGACCTCCTCCCTATAGGCTGTCTCATGTGACTCGGTTAGTTACGTTTCGTATGGTATGTATTATATATATATATATATGTATGTATGTATGTATGTATGTATGTATGTATGTATGTATGTATGTATTAATTTGTGGATGTCCATCACCCATTTCGTATGATATGTGAATTACAATTCGTATTATATGTTGTGAATTACAATTCGTATTATATGTTACGAATTTGCAAAACGTACAATAGGTTACGAATTTACTCAATTATGATATGTTATTGATTCTAGCTAGGTAGCTAACATTAGCTACCTAGTCGTTGCAAAGTACCTAAAAAGTAATAAGTAGTCACTTTGGATGATGGTGCCGGAGAAGATGGCTGCCGTTTTACAGCCCTCTAACGAATTGTACTATTATGTGTGTTTTTCCGCGTTATTTGTCATTTATTTTGTACGTAATGTTTCTGCCATCGTCTCTTAAAACCAAAAAGAGCTTCTGGATATCAGGACAGCGATTACTCACCTCATATTGGACGAAGATTTTTTCTTCAACGAGGCGGCCGCGAAGGATATCCTACAGACACCCGACAAGGCCCAAATCCCCATCATTCACATGAGGAAGAGACAGAGATATCGTGGACGTAGGTCGGGGTGCCTTGTAAGGATCCAACGGCGAGCGAGTAAACTGCCGCTCCCATCAATCCTATTAGCCAAGCTTCAATCATTGGAGAATAAATTGGATGACCTAAGATTACAGTTATCCTACCAATGGGACATTAAAAACTGTAATATCTTGTGTTTCACCGAGTCGTGGCTGAACGACGACATGGATAACATACAGCTAGCGGGCTATACGCTACATCGGCAGGATAGAACGGCTGACTCCGGTAAGACAAGGGGAGGCGGTCTGTGTATATTTGTAAACAACAGCTGGTGCACAAAATCAAATACTAAGGAAGTCTCGAGGTTTTGCTCGCCTGAGGTAGAGTATCTTATGATAAGCTGTAGACCACACTATTTACTAAGAGAGTTTTCATCTATATTTTTCATAGCTGTTTATTTACCACCACAAACCAATGCTGGCATTAAGATTGCACTGAATTAGCTGTATAAGGCCATAAGTCAACAGGAAAGGCTCATCCAGAGGCAGCGCTCCTAGTGGCCGGGGACTTTAATTCAGGGAAACTTGAATCCATTCTACCTAATTTCTACCAGCATGTTAAATGTGCAACCAGAGGAAAATAAACTCTAGACCACCTTTACTCCACACACAGATACGCATACAATGCTCTCCCTCGCCCTCCATTTGGCAAATCTGACCATAACTCTATCCTCCTGATTCCTGCTTATAAGCAAAAACTAAAGCAGGAAGCTCGGTGACTCGGTTAATAAAAAAGTGGTCAGATGACGCAGATGCTAAGCTACAGGACTGTTTTGCTAGCACAGACTGGAACATGTTCCGGGATTCTTCAGATAGCATTGAGGAGTACACCACATCAGTCACTGGCTTCATCAATAAGTGCATCGATGATGTCGTTCCCACAGTGACCGTACGTACATACCCCAACCAGAAGCCATGGATTACAGGAAACATCCGCACTGAGCTAAAGGGTAGAGCTGCCGCTTTCAAGGAGCGGGACTCTAACCCGGACGCTTATAAGAAATCCCGCTATGCCCTCCGACGAACCATCAAACAGGCAAAGAGTCAATACAGGACTAAGATTGAATCGTACTACACCGGCTCTGACGCTCATCGGATGTGGCAGGGCTCGAAAACTATTACAGACTACAAAGGGAAGCACAGCCGCGAGCTGCCCAGTGACACAAGACTTCCAGACGAGCTAAACCACTTCTATGCTCGCTTCGAGGCAAGCAACACTGAAGCATGCATGAGAGCACCAGCTGTTCCGGATGACTATGTGATCACGCTCTCCGTAGCCGATGTGAGTAAGACTTTTAAGCAGGTCAACATTCACAAGGCCGCAGGGCCAGACGGATTACCAGGACGTGTACTCCGAGCATGTGCTGACCAACTGGCAAGTGTCTACACTGACATTTTCAACATGTCCCTGACTGAGTCTGTAATACCAACATGTTTCAAGCAGACCACCATAGTCCCCGTGCCCAAGGACTCTAAGAGAACCTGCCTAAATGACTACCGACCCGTAGCACTGACGTCTGTAGCCATGAAGTGCTTTGAAAGGCTGGTCATGGCTCACATCAACACCATTATCCCAGAAACCCTAGACCCACTCCAATTTGCATACCGCCCCAACAGATCCACAGATGATGCAATCTCTATTGCACTCCACACTGCCCTTTCCCACCTGGACAAGAGGAACACCTACATGAGAATGCTATTCATTGACTACAGCTCAGCGTTCAACACCATAGTGCCCTCAAAGCTCATCACTAAGCTAAGGATCCTGGGACTAAACACCTCCCTCTGCAACTGGATCCTAGACTTCCTGACGGGCCGCCCCCAGGTGGTAAGTGTAGGTAACAACATATCTGCCACACTTATCCTCAACACGGGGGCCCCTCGGGTGCGTGCTCAGTCCCCTCCTGTACTCCCTGTTCACCCATGACTGCATGGCCAGGCACGACTCCAACACCATCAAGTTTGCCGACGACACAACAGTGATAGGCCTGATCACCGACAACAATGAAACAGCCTATAGGGAGGAGGTCAGAGACCTGGCCGTGTGGTGCCAGGATAACAACCTCTCCCTCAACGTGACCAAGACAAAGGAGATGATTGTGGACTACAGGAAAAAAAGAGGACTGAGCACGCCCCCATTCTCATCGACGGGGCTGTAGTGGAACAGGTTGAGAGCTTCAAGTTCCTTGGTGCTTTTTTATTTAAAATAAATGCACTGTTGGTTAAGGGCTGTAAGTAAGCATTTCACTGTAATGTCTGCACCCGTTGTATTTGGCGCATGTGGCCAATAAAATTTGATTTGATTTGAAGTTGCTCAAATGCTTAAGTTGTCCATGATGAGATTTGACCTCGCTACCCCGACGGACCACCTTTCTTTCGTTTTTTTAAGTAACTATCTGTCTTATGTAGGGCCCCGTGTAGCTCAGTTGGTAGAGCATGGCGCTTGCAACGTCAGGGTTGTGGGTTCGTTTCCCACGGGGGGCCAGTATGAAAATGAATGCACTCACTAACTGTAAGTTGCTCTGGATAAGAGCGTCTGCTAAATGACTCAAATGTAATGTAACCATATGAAACGTAACATATCATACTAAATCGGATTTACGTACAGAACAATATGAAATGCTCTGAGACCAGGTTGCAATGAATGGAGGAAAGTATAAAGTCCCGCCCAGCAGACTGTTGACCAATCGTGTTCACGTTGTCATGCTGCATTGCGTGGTTGCTAAGCTAATCGTCAAGCGATCATTTTTTAAAGTCAGGGTTTGAGTCACTAAACCTGCCTATTTTCCTCGAAAGTACACAATGTCATGATTCCAAAACGAGAGTTTGTATTGGACAAATTCAGGTATGTCCCTCCCCGTTTTAGATCAGTTTTCTGTTTGCTTCCATTTTTGGTTCTTAAATGGTAAACGTTTTCCGTAATGAATACACCCCTGGGGAACCAAACTCTCCTACTATACCTCATTCTCTCTCTTACCCAGAACACAGTTGTGGTAGAGCGTTGGTGGCAGGTCCCATTGTCCAAAGAGGGCCGCCCACCAAGGCTATACCCTCGGCGACATCGGGTCTACAAAGTGGTAGAAGACACAAAGCATGCTCCTAAGGAGAAGATGGAACTCATCCTCACACAGACTGTGGCTAGTAAGTATGCCTGTTTGCTCTTCTTCCAATATCCACACTAGGATGTTACTTAGCATGAAGCATTGGGCATGCATGCATTCTAATGTATTTGTGGCTTTATTATCAGAGCTTGGTGGGCGAGGTGACACTGTGTTTGTGAAAAAGTCTGTCGGACGCAATAACCTCCTGGCCCAAGGCCTGGCAGTCTACCCTTCACCAGAAAACAAAGAGATGTTTGCAGAGGAGCTGAGGGTGAGTGTTTTAGATGTATTGGGAGTATGGTGTATTTTATCTCGTTCCTCTGGTTTGTAGAAAAAGGTACATGGGTGTGAGTTGGACATTTTTATGGTAGGGTTGATGTAATATAGCTGGATCCTATGTTTGTTGTTATATGTAGTCCTTATATTGCACCCCCTAAAATAGACGTATCATTTCCTTCTACAGCTCTTACATGAAGGGAGGCCAGAGGAGAGAATCCAAACCCGCACAGGACAGCTGGTGAGCAGGGCATTCCTTTTTCCTTTAATTTATCTCATTTCGAAGGCTAACCCCTGCTTAAGATGGTGTACTGTGGCTGTGTTGCTCTTCACCAATTGTTTGTCTGAAACAACTAGAATAATATTTTAATAGATCCTATTTGTACTACTGTATTTGCAAATGAACATTGCTCCTGCTACCAATTAGTTGGTCAGTTGTCCACAACCACACCGAGCTGTGTGTCTTGTGTTTGCAGACGGTGGAGATCATGAAGCATATGGAGTTGAAAGTTGAGAAAAGAACCTCCATTGAGTATGACATCACCAAAGAGATTGTCTGCAGGCAGCTTCTCAAGAAGGTAAGACTGGGCTTGTAGATTTGTTCAGGAACATGAAAAATAGTGTGCATTCATCCTTCCTTGAAGCAGTCACGGATCTGCGAGGGTTGGATTATCACCATTTTCATCAAGACAGTAATGTAGCAATTTCACGGTTGCAAAGTTAAACAAACCAGAATGATGGCACAAACCGTCATTCTGTTACCAAACTTTACAACTGCACTGTTCTTCAAGTAAATGTGTTTTTGTAAAATTTTCTGTGGAAATCGTTAAAAGTAGTCTTTGTGCACAGAGTTGTATGGTTTGTTTAACTTTGCAATGATTGGTTTTTGTTTGACATATATTTTAAAGTGAAATCTGAGTCTCAGCAACAGTTACTGTGGAATTGCCCACAGTCACTCATCTGTTTAATCATCCCCTGCTGATTTAAGTGGTGTCGGTTTGGTAGCGTTCTATACCATGTCCTGTAACAAAGGTTGCCAATGATGACTGAGAAGCAGTCATTGCATTCACTTCAATCTTTTGATTTAGTCTTCTCTTCTCTCATCGTTTTCCTATTCAGCGGGGCATATTTGTGCCACCTCATGCACTGAGACTACCGGAAGAGCCAATCAAAGACCTGGGAGATTACTGGTGTGAGGTCACGGTAAGGGCACGACTCCATATTTCACTGTGTTGACAAAATGGTATTTTCAGTTCCTTTTCTTTTGTCTGGTCTAAATGCATGCAACTGTTGGTTTTATTGGTAATTTTATCCTATGAAAGCATTTACAGCCAAACTAAGTCTGCTCTTTGATCACTAATGAAGAGAGCAGCAGCCCAAATGGCTCTGGTCTGGTATCAGACAGGATGGGCATGGTTGCCTCCCAGAAACTGGGGTCTGAAGAGCCAAAATGGTTGCGATTTTATATTAAAGGCAGCCCATTAACACTATAACCGCCTTTTGTGAATAAAAAATTGTAGTATCACTGCCATTTTTAAAGTCATGTCCCCCTCCGTCCTTGATTTAAACTAAAAAGTATTTTTAACACACTGACATTTAAAATGTTTGTTATAAGCAGTTTTAGGAGGACATTCCCGCCCTTCCTTTGCCCGACAGTTGGCTGTCCATCTAACAATGGCCCATCGAAACTACACCTGAACTATATCAAAACTAATTTCACACATATATAATAATAGATTTAGCTTAAAGACAAGATTAGATTGACAATAGTCAATATTATAAATTGTCTTGTGAATGAAGAGACTGATGAACAGCACAGCGTGTGTAATTGACATAAGGGAATGGAGCTTATCAAAAAGCGACTTTAAAAAAAATCATCCTACAGAGGTTCATGCAGGTCAGACGTTTTCTAAGGTTTCTAAAACACCTACATTTGCCAAACAACTCAATTTTTTTTGCAAACCCTTGAATGAGTAGGTGTGACCAAACTTTTGACTTGTGTATATGAAATGTATTTATTAGGCAATTGAATGTTGACGCCCCAAAAGGTGCGGCATTGGCCTGACTTGGTATGCCTGGACCCTGGGCACCTACCTCCATGAGGCCAGAATTTTACATTTTAAATTATTTTGGGAAACTAATTTGCCATGGCTTATGACGTTCATATGCTATCTGGAGGTTTAAGGTTAGTGCCCGTTCGGTAATCTGGCCCTGCGGTTCTAGTGTTAATTTGCCTTTTCTCGTCTCCCAGGTTAATGGGATAGACACTGTGCGGATCCCCATGTCGGTGGTGCCCTTTGAAGACCCTACAGCGACTGGGCGCAAACTGTTGCAAAAGCAGGAGACCGCTGCAGTACAAGAGGCCGTAGTTTCAGAGGCGGCTACTGTTCCAGAGGTTGTTGCAGCTGCAGTTCCAGAGGTGGCTGCGGCTGCCCCAGAGGCGGCTGCGGCTGCCCCAGAGGCGGCTGCGGAAAAAAAAGTAGTTCCGCCCACAGAGAACTAGAAAAAAAGACTAAGAACCCCGCGATTGAGGACTAAACTTTCAACGTAGCTTTGGAGTACTTAATGTCATAACTAGATGCTCACGGAACGGTTTACCAGTAACAGTAAATAAATGATTAAAGCATCTTTGGATCTGTTTTGAAAGTGCAAGATTGAGTTATTTCATGACAAACTCATGGTTGTACATTGCATTCTAGTCTCTCGTTTTGTCATTTCATTATTTCCATATGCATGCCATCACTTTCACTGCAAAGTCAAGTTGATATGAATAGTTACTGTGCGCAGTTTCAGGTGTCAGCACCATCGACTGATTTTTATTTCAGTTTGTCCTTAAGCAATGTTAAGAGCTGAGATATTGGTGGACAGAACATTGCACAATAAGTATCAAATCTGACAATTCAGGAAATGAAATACATTTTATTTTAACAGCACAAAACATGTAACAGTATAGGGTAAAACAAAAAGGTATTTCCCCCACCTCTTACATTGATATACAGTATTGAAATGCCTCCTAATGAGCTTGGCAAAGCACAGACCTTTAAGATCCAGTCTGCTATACCATTACCCTCAATGGGGTGCTTTTGGCATAACCAGTCTGTCCCTGCCAATGCCAAGTTGTGAACATGACGGTTACATTATTTTGCTTTGACTTAGTGTCAAAATACAAAAACACTGAGCTAGTTTATCACGAAAGGTAGACCCGTGATCCTTGAAACTGCTGGTTTTCAGCACCTTTTTTTTCTGGTTATACAGGTGAAATGGGATTAATTTGACAAACTGCCCTTCCAAGTTCAATTTCCCTTAATTCTCACCCTTGAAGCTCTGAGAGGATTGGG
This sequence comes from Coregonus clupeaformis, assembly GCF_020615455.1. Classification (NCBI taxonomy): domain Eukaryota; kingdom Metazoa; phylum Chordata; class Actinopteri; order Salmoniformes; family Salmonidae; genus Coregonus; species Coregonus clupeaformis. The sequence goes on from NC_059199.1 coordinate 34,463,439, forward strand.
TATGTGTAAGCAATGAATGCACCCTAGCCTATCTCTTACACATACAGTATCTGATGCCTTTAGATCCAGAATTGATGTGGTCCCCTTATCACCATGTAGAGGTACAACAAAACCAGCAGAATGTGCACAGTGCGCCCTTCAGAAACATGGATTCCCAAATCCTCACTAAATGTTGAGGCCTAGCTAAACAGCCATTTAAAAACCTGGTTGGCTAGCCAGGACGGTAAAATACATAACTGATCCAATTTTACATCCATTTCTCTGGAGAGAAAGCAACACAAGATTCTCCACAGCCTGAGAGATGGGCAGTATTATTTTATTCAAATTGCACAGTTCATTATTCCAATAAGTCTCTCCGTCATCACTGTATATTATATTTTTTACTGGCAGACGACAGGAGTTTCTGGCTCCTTTAAAAGACACCAACTCTCCCCCCAAAATCCAGTAAAGAGATCTTCCAAACTGGTCAGGTTGAAGTATCACAACAGGGTAATTCCACCAAGGGCATCAAATGATGTGTTTTCTAACATCTAAAAACCTAGGGAAAGCTTGGGGTTGGATTGACAGGATTTAAGAGCAGGTCACTGTCCCACCATTGGAAACATACAAGATTAATAAAATCTGGACACCGCAAGGGAAAGCGTTCCTTTTATTCTCAGACTACTGATCATTGGTGGTTCCAATGTGTAATCTGGTGAAATATACCACCACATGAAATTGCATTTAAACACTATTTCCCAGGAAAACATGTGTCGGTCAACCATGTGTGCAGCATGGCTAGTTTATCACGAAAGGTAGACCCGTGATCCTTGAAACTGCTGGTTTTCAGCACCTTTTTTTCTGGTTATACAGGTGAAATGGGATTAATTTGACAAACTGCCCTTCCAAGTTCAATTTCCCTTAATTCTCACCCTTGAAGCTCTGAGAGGATTGGGTATGTGTAAGCAATGAATGCACCCTAGCCTATCTCTTACACATACAGTATCTGATGCCTTTAGATCCAGAATTGATGTGGTCCCCTTATCACCATATAGAGGTACAACAAAACCAGCAGAATGTGCACAGTGCGCCCTTCAGAAACATGGATTCCCAAATCCTCACTAAATGTTGAGGCCTAGCTAAACAGCCATTTAAAAACCTGGTTGGCTAGCCAGGACGGTAAAATACATAACTGATCCAATTTTACATCCATTTCTCTGGAGAGAAAGCAACACAAGATTATCCACAGCCTGAGAGATGGGCAGTATTATTTTATTCAAATTGCACAGTTCATTATTCCAATAAGTCTCTCCGTCATCACTGTATATTATATTTTTTACTGGCAGACGACAGGAGTTTCTGGCTCCTTTAAAAGACACCAACTCTCCCCCAAAATCCAGTAAAGAGATCTTCCAAACTGGTCAGGTTGAAGTATCACAACAGGGTAATTCCACCAAGGGCATCAAATGATGTGTTTTCTAACATCTAAAAACCTAGGGAAAGCTTGGGGTTGGATTGACAGGATTTAAGAGCAGGTCACTGTCCCACCATTGGAAACATACAAGATTAATAAAATCTGGACACCGCAAGGGAAACGTTCCTTTTATTCTCAGACTACTGATCATTGGTGGTTCCAATGTGTAATCTGGTGAAATATACCACCACATGAAATTGCATTTAAACACTATTTCCCAGGAAAACATGTGTCGGTCAACCATGTGTGCAGCATGGCTAGTTTATCACGAAAGGTAGACCCGTGATCCTTGAAACTGCTGGTTTTCAGCACCTTTTTTTTCTGGTTATACAGGTGAAATGGGATTAATTTGACAAACTGCCCTTCCAAGTTCAATTTCCCTTAATTCTCACCCTTGAAGCTCTGAGAGGATTGGGTATGTGTAAGCAATGAATGCACCCTAGCCTATCTCTTACACATACAGTATCTGATGCCTTTAGATCCAGAATTGATGTGGTCCCCTTATCACCATATAGAGGTACAACAAAACCAGCAGAATGTGCACAGTGCGCCCTTCAGAAACATGGATTCCCAAATCCTCACTAAATGTTGAGGCCTAGCTAAACAGCCATTTAAAAACCTGGTTGGCTAGCCAGGACGGTAAAATACATAACTGATCCAATTTTACATCCATTTCTCTGGAGAGAAAGCAATACAAGATTCTCCACAGCCTGAGAGATGGGCAGTATTATTTTATTCAAATTGCACAGTTCATTATTCCAATAAGTCTCTCCGTCATCACTGTATATTATATTTTTTACTGGCAGACGACAGGAGTTTCTGGCTCCTTTAAAAGACACCAACTCTCCCCCAAAATCCAGTAAAGAGATCTTCCAAACTGGTCAGGTTGAAGTATCACAACAGGGTAATTCCACCAAGGGCATCAAATGATGTGTTTTCTAACATCTAAAAACCTAGGGAAAGCTTGGGGTTGGATTGACAGGATTTAAGAGCAGGTCACTGTCCCACCATTGGAAACATACAAGATTAATAAAATCTGGACACCGCAAGGGAAACGTTCCTTTTATTCTCAGACTACTGATCATTGGTGGTTCCAATGTGTAATCTGGTGAAATATACCACCACATGAAATTGCATTTAAACACTATTTCCCAGGAAAACATATGTGTCGGTCAACCATGTGTGCAGCAGTCTCATTTTGATTTCCTATGCAGCCAAGAACCAACATAAGTACAAAATAGTCCACCAAAACTACTGTTAAGTATCAAATCCAGGGAGGCCCACAAACAGGGGGGACAAAAAGGAAAGTCAGTGCTAGCATCTTCAAGGATGGGTCTATGAGGTGTGTAACCCCTACCCCACGACAAGGGTATAGTATGCCCCAAGTTGAGGAAATCTTCTGGACTGTACTACTCTAATCTTCAGGGGGAGAGCTATGCATGCCACCAAGCCTTCTGTTACGGTTCTTAGAAGCCGTATTTGGCCTGTGTTTGCCGGCGAGTCAGCTTGTTGTCGGCCCAGTTGTTCTTCAGCTCTAGCTCTCGCTCCTTTGCCTATAGGTGATCAGAATTAGAAGTTAACTCAAACTGACACATTTTGCTTGTAAAAATCACATATCTGGTCAAATCTAGGTCTGTTGATGTGAGGCCAATAACCATGCATGTTAAGTGTTTCCAAAATGATTGCCAGTGATAGGTGTACCAAGTCGTGTTCAGTAGGCGCCAAACTGGGGAAAAAATGATTTGTTTTACTCTCAACAGAAGAGAAGGACAACTTGTCCAGTGGGAACACATTTTATTTTTCCATTTTATTTTTCTCCCATTTGTGTCTACCGAATGGGACCTTGGTGTTAGGTTCCAAGACAGTACTGTAGCAATGAATACAGTATGTATGTACTCACCTGGTGGATGAGGTATGTGATCTGGTGCTTGCGTCGCTGTTGCCCTGTGGGTTGGTCTCCCTTTTTCTACAGACACAGGGAAGAGGTCAGGGGGTCAGCCCAAGCAAGGTTGAGATCAGATAACAAAATCCTCACTTAGGCCACATTGAAAAAGTCCTGCCCTACCAATTCCTCACCTCTCATTCCACTATTGCCTTACATTCCCCTACCCCATCATCACTACTATGATCCAGGTTCCAATTCAGCTCCAAGCCCCTAACCCTTTGATGTTAACAGATCTGAAAATGATGGACAAGTGTAAGCAATATGGGGACGGCTCCAGTGCAAATCTCCCTCACCTTGCTGAAGGATTTGCGCTGCTGCTTCTCCTCTGTCATGCTCTTGGTCATCCACTGCTGGTTGCCGCTCAGCTGGTCATCTCCCTTGATCTCCAGGAACTTCACCTCCTCCTTGCCCCTGTTCCTCTTCCCCTGCAGCCTCATGAACTGCAGCCAGAAAATATCTTACTCTTCTATATCTTGTAGCAGCAACCTCTTTATTCAGTGTATGAACTACGCTGACAATTATGGATGTGATCAGGACAATATAAAATAAATCAAGAAGAGCAGGATATTGGTTTCGGGGTAGGTCAAATTCAGTGATATACAGGATAATGTCAGAAAAGCAGGACTTCCTGATTAATCAGGGAAAATCACATTCCTGATCAATAACAAGCCAACAGACCAGTGTCAAGCCAAGAAACATTCTTACCGCTTCATCATCAAACAGGGCGGAGGAGCTAGGTTGCTCTGGCTCAGGCAGTGCTGGGTCAGACTCTGGATCCTGGTAGTAAGCCTCGTTGTAGTAACCCTATCCAACAGGAGAATGTTTTTTGTTAGCCTGTATCAATGCAACATGACATAAAAGCATTACGCTACCCTGATGCATCTCAATGGATGAAAACAAAATAGATTTTACAGCGAATTGCTGTAAACGGCTGTGTCAGCAACTCACAGGGGTCAATAAGGATCCATTCTGGGCACAGTACATCTGATGTTTTAACCTGTATATCAGCTTGGTAATAGACTGATATACATAATTTGCTCTCATCTAAAATATGTTGTAGTTGGACATTTGAGTAGGTAATGCACAGCAGGTCTATTGTATTTGGTATATTGTGGAAGTTGAGTATTATTGTAGTTTATTTTGGTGTATTGGCAATATTATTTTATACAATGCAGTGCAAAGCAATAAAGCTTATCTGTCCATCCATCCAGCTAGAGGGAAAGAGATCTATACACTATATATACACAAATGTATGTGGACACCCCTTCAAATTAGTGGATTCAGCCATTTCAGCCACACCAGTTGCTGATAGGTATATCAAATCGAGCACACAGCCATGTAATCTCCATAGACAAACATTGGCAGTAGAATGGCCTTACAGTAGAGCTCAGGGACTTTCAACGTGGCACCATCATAGGATGCCACCTTTCCAACAAGTCAGTTTGTCAAATTTCTGCCCTGCTAGAGCTGCCCGGTCAGAGCTTCCCAGTCAACTGTAATTTGCTGTTACAACGGCTCAGCCACAAAGTGGTAGGCCACCAAAGCTCACAGAACGGGACCGGCGAGTGCTGAAGCGCGTAAAAAATGTTTTTCCTCGGTTGCAACACTCACTACAGAGTTCCAAACTGCCTCTGGAAGCAACGCCAGCACAATAACGGTTTGTCGGGAGCTTCATGCATAGCCGAGCAGCTGCACACAATCCTAAAATCACCACGCGCAATGCCAAGCGTCGGCTGGAGTGGTGTAAAGCTCGCAGCCATTGGACTCTGGAACAGTGGAAACACGTTCTCTGGAGTAATGAATCACGCTTCATCATCTGGCAGTCCGACGGTCAAATCTGGGTTTGGCGGATGCCAGGAGAATGCTACCTGCCGAATGGAAGGTGCAAACTGTGAAGTTTGGTGGCAGAGGAATAATGGTCTGGGGCTGTTTTTCATGGTTTGGGCTAGGCCCCTTAGTTCCAGTCAAGGGAAGTCTTAACGCTACAGCATACAATGACAATCTAGTGGAAAGCCTTCCCAGAAGAGTGGAGGCTGTTATAGCAGCAAAGGGGGGGCCAACTACATATTAATTTCCATTTTGGAATGAGATGTTCGACAAGCAGGTGTCCACATACTTTTGGTCATGTAGTTTATCCATGGACCCAACTTTTTCTCAGTACCTGAGGCGCTGCCGAGGGCTGCTGGTACGCCCCTAGCTGTTGACCTCCCCAAGCTCCCTCTTGGTTCGCGCCAAAGTCCAGAGGGGCATCTGACTGGAAGGTACCACGCTGCATGCCTGGAGGAGCGGGTAGCAGGCCTGAGGTGGGGACAGGCTCCGGGTTCAAGCTGGGGACCACAGCGGGGAGAGGCTTGGCACTCTCTTCCAGGGAGAAGTAGTTCTCGGGGGCCAGTTCCTCATCACTTTCCTCAGCAGCTATTTGCCTCGCTAGCTGCAGAGCAGCTGACTTGGCTGCTGCTTTGATGGCGGAGGGGGATGCACTGGAGCTGGGGTGGCCCTGGGAGGCCCCTAAGGAGGGCTTTGTGGGTTTCTTTGGCTCCGGCCGTTTGGTGAGGGTGTGAGGCACTAGAGCCCTCTGCATCTCCTTCACAACCATGTTTTTTGGCTGAGGCAGGAGGGAGGAAAGGCCAGTGCCAGGGCCCTAAGAGAGAGATAGAGATGGAAAGACAAAACATGTCCTCAAATCAAAGTTTATTGGTCGCATACACAGATTTACAGATGTTATCACAGGTACAGCGAAATGTTTATGTTTCTAGGTCCAACAGTGCAGTAATACATAGCAAAAATAAATAACCATACACACATAATCCTGAAAATTTTTAAATAAGTTATATAGGATGAGCCATGACTAGAATACTGTATATACATATAAAGTGGGTGAAACATTATTAAAATGATTAGTGTTCATGACTATGTACATAGGGCAGCAGTCTCTAGGGTGCAGGGTAGAGTGCTGGCTAGAACAGTGACTAAGGTTCAGGTTAGGGTACTGGGCAGAGGCCAGCTAGTGGTGACTTAGATCAGGGGTTAGATCATGATAGGTATGGTTGGCAAGGCCTACGTCCACATATACTGAGAATTTGTCACTGAGAATTATCAAAAATGCAAGTGCAAGTCATGTTTTACCTGGGGCAGGGATTTCTTTCTCCTTGGTTCATCTTCATCGGAGTCAGACTGTTGACAAGACATAGGATAATGTTGAAATCACCACTTCTAATCCATTTCAAAACAAGCACTTGTTATTTGGTCTGTAGCTAAATTAAATGTTTACAATGTAGCCTAGTTATGAGCCTGTGGCCCTGTTACTTACATCCCCTCTCTTCATCTCAGGTATAGTGATTTTGACAGGCTCTGTTCGCTTCTTCGGCTTAGGTAAATCGAAAAGCAACCCTCCCTTGGATGGTTGAGAACGGGTAACGGAGTCCTCGTCGCCATCGTTTGACACAGTGTTCCGTGATGAGAAGTGTGTTGTCCCTTTGCTTGGTCGCACGTTTCCTAGTGCCTCTGCAGATCTTTTTAAGGTAGGGAGGCGTGCGAAAAGCCCCCCAGGTTTGCTACCCGGGACGATGGAACTAGACGTTTCGTCTGAATCACTGTCATCACTGCTAGCATACGCTACCAAAGACATTGTTGATGTTTCTGCAGCAGCTTGTTGGCATAAGTAGCGGGTAACGTTAAATACTGATATGGGTAACGTTAACTAGCTAGCTGCATCCACCGACCCACACTTGCCAAGTTCACGATAGCTAACGTTCGCTAGCTAAAATTGTTTGGCCGTACAAGTATAAGAGGCTTATTGCATGAGAACAACCAATAAATTGTGGACAACCATTTAAAATTGATGACCAACTTTATAGTTAACTTTCAAATTGAATTAGAAAACCACTGGCTAGCTAGAGAGGCTAAATCCTGCGGCTCAAGTCGAGCCACTGCAGGGTAATAATGTTCCAAACAGGCCGAGGATTGACTAGACTCGAAGCAAACAAGGCCTCAGCAGGTCGTTAACAGACCTTTAATGTGAATGTTAAGCAAATTCTAGTTTACAGTTACACTGAATATTATGCAATCAATACCCCATGGTTTCTTTCCTCCACCAAAATAGCTAGTTCCATCCAACAACAGCAATTGCTAGCATGTCCTTTTGGGGTCTCTGATACCATGGATGGATGCGTACAAAACAGAGGTGTTCAAGCTGCTACTTATTGCGCAGCTTCGACGCAAATCCACCTTCTTCTTTGGTTTTCCGGCAGACTAGACGCTTTGTTGGGTATTGCTGCCTTTCACAGTTTGGAAAGTGCATTGCACATTTGTTAATGGAAAAGGGAAATGAGGGGAAAAAGGAAATTGCACCGCCATCTAATCCTATATATACCACTATCCCCAACACACCCCACCACCCCTTCCCTCTACTTTGGCCCCAACAGATCCTACACCAGGCTGTAGGCCTGGGAGGCTGGAACCCCTTCTCTCAAAACCCCCTGTAGTTCTTCTGCACTAAAATCTTTGATACCCCAAAACTTCTCTGCTGCTACTACTACCAATTCAATCTTCTGGAATTTCCTTTCCATCTGTGCAGTACAATTAATAAACATAGCAATAAACGCCAAGAAGCCAACCTTACTAAAGCACAAACTGTCTGGGACACTCTGTACTGGCCTACTACTCATAGGAATCCTCTCAGGCTCCCTCACCCTGTTCCCACCATTGTCTACTTTCCCCACTGCCCTAGCATATGACACTTTTCTGCACTGCTCTCACCCAGGACATTTCTGATCCCCAGCAACATGGCTACCCCCACAATTGAAACACTCCACTTTTTCCCCCGAAACAACACACTTTTGTCCCATGCCCTCCTGCACACTTATCACACTTCAGAATCTCCCTCCTACATACTGCTGCAACATGACCATAAACTTGGCATCTGAAACACCGTACTGGGTTTGTAACAAAAGCTCTCACGGGATAACTTATATACCCTAGCATGACTTTATCCGGCAAACTCTCTGCATCAAAACTCAGTCTCACGCTCGCCACCGGGTCTGCGTCGCACTAAACTGTATGCATCACAGACACCGGGGATCCCCAACTTCAGTTGATCCACCTTAACACTAAACCCCACCCCAGTTTTCACTCCTTTCAGTGGTGCTCTGCTCCGGAGAGCAAAGCAGGACTCCGCTTTTACCTCGAAACGCGCATTGCCCTCTCCCTCTGAGCAGCAGACACAAAAAATCTACACATCCACGTCTGGATACATTGACCAAATTGACAGAACCCACAAACAGATCAGCCAAAAGGCATGGATCCACTTTGGCCACGAATCGTACTACCACAGGGCCAGAGACATCTCAGGCATTTTCCTGATCATTGGGGTGAGGCTCAGAAGCCTTCACCTCACCAGACTACACAGGTTCTTTCTCCTCACTTTTGTCAGGATCAATTTGAAGTTCACTATCCGTCGACTTCTCAGGGTCTTCATTTTAAAAACATATCTCCTGTACATGACCCAAAGGAGAAAGTACTCGGCTTGTATTTCTCGGTCGGTTCAGATTTGCACCTCGCAACCTTCTTTCTGCCTCGCTTTTTCTCGCCATCCACCCTCTTCCTCACTCGGTCCTCCGACAAGATGACTTCCATCTCCCTGTGGGACTTCAGGAAAATCTGTATCGAACTGCCCGCTGCTGCCATGCTCCCTGCTTCTTCTTCTTCTTCTTCTTCTATGGTATTATGGCGGTCCGCAAGCAAACGTTAGAGGTGTGGGGGGGTGAAAACAAAAATCAATGTACTCCTTTAGTCAGATTCAAATGTCTACTCAGGTCCCTACAGGCTCTGGGGCCTGAGAGGGAAGAGCATCTTCAGACAATATTCCCTGCAATGTTTCGGCTGTGAAGCCCTGGAGATCCAAAAACCTTTTAGCCACGTTCACAATTATATCCAGTTTCTTTGATTTCTTGTTTGTTTGGCATGTATAATTTATCACCTGAGCAATAAACACAACAACATTTCAGGATCCTTCAACTAATAAACATTCTCTCCAGGCTGCAAGATGTCTATTGACATTTCTTCCTCATTTCCACTGTCTCCTTCAGCAATTTCCACTGCCTCTGCATAGGAGACCTGCTGGCCAGATAGCCCTGATTCTTGCTACTTCAACTTCCTTCACTCTTACACAATTGCAGCACCGTGTATCCACTGAGTGTAGCTCAACGTTCAAAATCATAGTGCCCTCCAAGCTCATCACTAAGCTAAAGACCCTGGGACTGAACACCTCCCTCTGAAACTGGATCCTGGTATTCCTGATTGGCCACCCCCAGGTGGTGAGGTTAGGCAACTACACATCTGCCACGCTGACTCTCAACACGGGGGCCCCTCAAGGGTGCGTGCTTAGTCCCCTCCTGTACTACCTGTTCACCTACGACTGCGTGGCTGCGCACGACTCCAACACCATCATAAGTTTGCCGACAACACGACAGTGGTAGGCCTGATCACCGACGACGATGAGTCAGCCTTTAGGGAGAAGTCATAGACCTGGCAGTGTGGGGCTGGGACAACAACCTCTTCCTCAATGTCATGGACTACAGGAAACAGAGGGCTGAATCACCGCTTGGTATGGCAACTTCTTGGCATCCAACCGCATGGCGCTACAGAGGGTAGTGCGTACGGCCCAGTACATCACTGGGGCTGAGCTCCCTGCCATCCAGGACCTCTATGCCAGGCGGTGTCAGAGGAAGGCCCTAAAAAAAACTAAGGGGCCTAGCCCGAACCGCCGTGTCTTTGTGAGACGCAGTGTGGGTAAACGGAAGATCTCTGCATGTGTAGTTCCCACCGTAAAGCATGGAGGAGGAGGTGTTATGGTGTGTGGTTGCTTTGCTGGTGACACTGTCTGTGATTTATTTAGAATTCAAGGCACACTTAACCAGCATGTCTACCACAGCATTCTGCAGCGATACGCCATCCCATCTGGTTTGGCTTAGTGGGACTATCATTTGTTTTTCAATGGAACAATGACCCAACACTGTGCAGGCCAGTCAAGTTCTTCCACACTGATCTCGACAAACCATTTCTGTATGGACCTCGCTTTGTGCACAAGGGTATTGTCCTGCTGAAACAGGAAAGGGTCTTCCTCAAACTGTTGCCACAAAGTTGGAAGCACAGAATCGTCTAAAATGTATTGTATGCTGTAGTGTTAAGATTTATCTTTACTGGAACTAAGGGGCCTAGCCCAAACCATGAAAAACAGCCCCAGACCATTATTCCTCCTCCACCAAACTTTACAGTTGGCACTATGCATTCGGCAGGTAGCGTTCTCCTGGCATCCGCCAACCCCAGATTCATCCGTCGGACTGCCAGATGGTGAAGCGTGATTCATCACTCCAGAAAACATGTTTCCACTACTCCAGAGTCCAATGGCGGCGAGCTTTACAGCACTCCAACCGACGCTTGGCATTGCGCATGGTGATCTTAGGCTTGTATGCGGCTGCTTGGCCATGGAAACCCATTTCATGAAGTTCCCAACAAAAGTTATTGTGCTTATGGTCTTGCCTACGCCTAGCGAACAGTTTTTTAAATTATATGAGAAAAATATATTCCATTTTATTTGGAACGGCAAGCCAGACAAAATTAAACGGGCCTATTTATATAATGAATATGAATTCGGAGGACAGAAATTATTAAATATTAAAGCATTAGACCTATCACTAAAAGCTTCAGTCATACAAAAGTTATACTTAAATCCGAACTGGTTCTCTAGCAAATTAGTAAGATTGTCTCACCCAATGTTCAAGAATGGCCTTTTTCCCTTTATTCAGATTACAACCATTCACTTTCAGTTATTTGAAAAGGAAATCATCTCCCAGATATCACTATTTCTAAAACAAGCCATAGAAAGTTGGTTGCAATTTCAATTTAATCCTCCAAAAACGACAGAACAAATAATGCAACAAATATAGTGGTTAAATTCAAATATACTAATTGACAAAAAACCTTTATTTTTTGACAGAATGTTTAAAAAAGGTATAATCTTCGTAAATGATATCATCGGTAGGACTGGTGGAGTTATGTCGCACATGCAGCTAACAAAAACATATGGAAATGTCTGCTCTACCCAAAATTACAACCAAATAATTGCAGCCTTACCGCAAAAATGGAAGAGGAAAGTGGAAGGGGGAGAAAGTAAGGAACTTGTCTGTCGGCCTTGCATTAAAGAACATAATTGGTTAAGGAAAACTGTGATAAATAAAAAAAAGTATATCAGTTTCACTTAAGGACCAAAGGATTGACAGCCGTCCCATATAGATTGCAAAATTGTTCGGAAGAGATTTTTGATATACCGATCCCATGGCATAGTGTTTATGAACTGATTCGCAAAACAACACCGGATTCAAAACTTAGAATCATTCAATTTAAATTATTATATAAAATTCTTGCTACCAATAGAATGTTATTTATATGGGGGATACAATCTTCCCAGCTCTGCAGATTTTGCTGCGAAGAGACAGAATCATTAGATCATTTGTTTTGGTACTGTCCATTTGTAGCTTGTTTTTGGACACAGGTCCAGGAATGGCTAAAGGATTGCAATATTTACCTGGAGCTAACCCTGCAGATAGCACTACTGGGTGATCTGAAAAGTCATAGTCAATCGATCAATAACATAATAATACTATTAGCAAAAATGTTTATTTTCAATTCACAATCTGTAGAAAAAATGAGAATAGAAAGGTTCAGAACTTTTGTCACAGTACAGTTGAAATATATATGGCAAATACAAATCCTATATGGATGGTGTTAAAAGATAGATGGGAGGTGTTGAATGGAATTGAAGGATGGGACTAATAACAACTAACAACAAACAATAACAAGATAACTAATAATGTAGGCACGCTGTGTCCATAATAAGTGTATAGGTTGTAGGTTGGGAGCTTTTGTGAAGGAGCACAGTTAGAAAGATATGGCATATAGAAGCAAACCGGATGGACATCATGAAAAATTATCGGAGAGGTTGAGAGTAGAAGAAGTTCAGGAGAAAGAACAAACAAAATGTAATTATTGTAAAATTGACTGTGTCCATAAAATGTAGATAGTAAGTATAAGCTGGAAGTAGAGGCCTAAGCATTGTTGTTCACTAGTTTACTCCAAGTAGGGAAAGGGTGGCGGGGTTGGAAAGTAATAAAGGGGAATATATATATATATTTTTTAAAGGATATGAATGTGTATGTATTTATGTATGTGGGTATGTACAGTGGGGAAAAAAGTATTTAGTCAGCCACCAATTGTGCAAGTTCTCCCACTTAAAAAGATGAGAGAGGCCTGTAATTTTCATCATAGGTACACGTCAACTATGACAGACAAAATGAGAAAAGAAAATCCAGAAAATCACAATGTAGGATATTTAATGAATTTATTTGCAAATTATGGTGGAAAATAAGTATTTGGTCAATAACAAAAGATTCTCAATACTTTGTTATATACCCTTTGTTGGCAATGACACAGGTCAAACGTTTTCTGTAAGTCTTCACAAGGTTTTCACACACTGTTGCTGATATTTTGGCCCATTCCTCCATGCAGATCTCCTCTAGAGCAGTGATGTTTTGGGGCTGTCGCTGGGCAACACAGACTTTCAACTCCCTCCAAAGATTTTCTATGGGGTTGAGATCTGGAGACTGGCTAGGCCACTCCAGGACCTTGAAATGCTTCTTACGAAGCCACTCCTTCATTGCCCGGGCGGTGTGTTTGGGATCATTGTCATGCTGAAAGACCCAGCCATGTTTCATCTTCAATGCCCTTGCTGATGGAAGGAGGTTTTCACTCAAAATCTCACGATACATGGCCCCATTCATTCTTTCCTTTACACGGATCAGTCGTCCTGGTCCCTTTGCAGAAAAACAGCCCCAAAGCATGATGTTTCCACCCCCATGCTTCACAGTAGGTATGGTGTTCTTTGGAAGCAACTCAGCATTCTTTGTCCTCCAAACACGACGAGTTGAGTTTTTACCAAAAGGTTCTATTTTGGTTTCATCTGACCATATGACATTCTCCCAATCCTCTTCTGGATCATCCAAATGCACTCTAGCAAACTTCAGACGGGCCTGGACATGTACTGGCTTAAGCAGGGGGACACGTCTGGCACTGCAGGATTTGAGTCCCTGGCGGCGTAGTGTGTTACTGATGGTAGGCTTTGTTACTTTGGTCCCAGCTCTCTGCAGGTCATTCACTAGGTCCCCCCGTGTGGTTCTGGGATTTTGCTCACCGTTCTTGTGATCATTTTGACCCCACGGGGTGAGATCTTGCGTGGAGCCCCAGATCGAGGGAGATTATCAGTGGTCTTGTATGTCTTCCATTTCCTAATAATTGCTCCCACAGTTGATTTCTTCAAACCAAGCTGCTTACCTATTGCAGATTCAGTCTTCCCAGCCTGGTGCAGGTCTACAATTTTGTTTCTGGTGTCCTTTGACAGCTCTTTGGTCTTGGCCATAGTGGAGTTTGGAGTGTGACTGTTTGAGGTTGTGGACAGGTGTAATTTATACTGATAACAAGTTCAAACAGGTGCCATTAATACAGGTAACTAGTGGAGGACAGAGGAGCCTCTTAAAGAAGAAGTTACAGGTCTGTGAGAGCCAGAAATCTTGTTTGTTTGTAGGTGACCAAATACTTATTTTCCACCATAATTTGCAAATAAATTCATTAAAAATCCTACAATGTGATCTTCTGGATTTTTTTTTCTCCATTTGTCTGTCATAGTTGACGTGTACCTATGATGACAATTACAGGCCTCTCTCATCTTTTTAAGTGGGAGAACTTGCACAATTGGTGGCTGACTAAATACTTTTTTCCCCCACTGTATGTGTGTATGTGTATGTATGTGTGTGTGTGTGTATATATATATATATATATATATATATATATATATATATATATATATATATATATATAAACATGGGGGATTGGAAGTGATGCAGACAATTACATTAATGGAAGTTACAATCTATCTGCAATATTAAGCTGATCTACCTCCAGAGGCAGTTTGGAACTCGATAGTGATTGTTGCAACCGAGGACAGATGATTTTTAAGCGCAACGCGCTTCATCACTCGGTGGTCCGGTTCTGTGAGCTTTTGTGCACTTCGCCGCTGAGCTGCTGTTGCTCCTAGATGTTTCCACTTCACAATTACAGCACTTACAGTTGACCGGGGCAGGACAGAAATTTGACTTGTTGGAAAGGTGTCATCCTATGACGGTGCAACGTTGAAAGTCATTGAGCTTTTCAGTAAGGCCATTCTACTGCCAATGTTTGTCTATGGAGATTGCTTGGCTGTGTGCTCGATTTTATACACCTGTCAGCAACGGGTGTGGCTGAAATAGCCGAATCCACTAATTTGAAAGGGTGTCCACATACTTTTGTATATATAGTGTATCAAACTCAATTACCTCGTGCACATCGACTCTTTACTGCGACTCTTTACTGGTACCCCGTGTATATAGCCAAGTTATCTATTATTTCTCTGCATTGTTGGGAAGGGCCCTTAAATTAGAATTTCACTGTTAGTCTACACCTGTTGTTTACAAAGCATGTGATGAATCTTCAGCAACATATATATTCCGTCTACACACACTTGACAAATGCCCAAACTTTTTGCCATTACGACAATGCAACGGCTTGTTCACAAAAGCTGTCACCGCGTATCTCATATACCCCAGCCATACATGTGTCGGGAGAAACTCTTCATCAAATAGCAATAACACAGATAGGCTTTCCTTCTTCCTTCCATCCACCATACAGTTCCTACGTTCCTCAACTACTCCTGGTATGTGGTGTTTAAGACACTCAATTTCCACCGAGACACCAGAGATGACACCTTTTACCGGTTTCTTTTGTTTTTCTGATACACAATAAATCAACACCATACCACTCCTGGTAACTCTGGTTGACTCCACCTTTCCCTCCACCTTTCCCAATGCATCCTCCACCATTTGCGCGACAGCAATTGGGTCTCCCAAAATATATCTCCCGTTTGCTCCATTTTCCAATGTCACAGTCTTCCACTCACTTCCATCAACTTTACTGAACACACCATCAGACTCAAACACTTCTGCTGCCGCCATTACTCTGCAAATCCACCTTATATGTGCACCTTGACTTTATGAACACATGGAACATGTTATTCCCCCCCATGGTTCAATATCCTATGGTTCAATATCCTATCAAATATTCATAAAAGTCATATCAGACCAAAAAAAGGGTTCATTTAAATCATTTTCGGTTGTCAAAGGATACAAAACAATTAGATTGGACTCTGACATTAAGCTAGATTTCAGCCCTATGCTGAACACGCTCCTGATGGGCTAAAAACCTAACAAACAAAACAACAAACAACTTCCAAACACTAACCCTAGAAACAAATCTTCCTATTGAATGAGAACAGTAGGTACCAATTATCTATTAGGTCCATTAGGTCCAAATCTACCATTGCTATGGTGATTTGAAAAAATAACCCATTGCTACATGGTAGCTTTCAAGTACATGGATATCCTTTAAACCTGTCAGGGAAATGAAACCTCTAAATATACAAAGACCAAGACCAAAATACTGATATAGAGGACACTGCATGAGCTGCTGCTTCACATCCCAGCTGTTGAGCTTCAACTCCACCAGACACAGCATGCTGTGGCAGTTATGGAGTGTCACAGGAGGGAGGCGTTGAGATCTGGTGGTGTAGAGACTGTGGCACTGGCATCATTAGGTCTCACAATGGTGGAAACATTGTTCATAATTTGGAATTGTGGGAGATATGTACTGTATCCAATGAGCTTTCAATTGACCTTAGAGCACCTGTTCATCAGCACCTGATCATTCTAGATTTTCTGCACTATTCTGCATAATCTGACTAACTGAATTAGTGATATTCTGCATAGAATATAACAGTACTGATAATCCATCTACTGCTTTTGGCTTGCTCATCTCCTTATGTCTGGGCCCATTTTGATAAATTGGCAATTGCTGGGTTTAAAACAGATATTGTTGAATGAAGTGTGAATGCTATGCTATGTTTCTCATAGACAGGACAATTCATTCACAGACTGCCACATGGGGCTGCTCGAAGGGGGTAGCAGCAACTTTGCAGGGAGCCAATAAGCAAAAGTATTTTTTTAGTTTTTTTACAAACGTAATGTTGCCATCATGTTGATCCAAAGTGTGTGTGTTTTAACAACTTTTACTGTCTTTACTCAGCACACCGTGTTTGGATTGAAATACTGATCAATGAATACCCAACATCCTGAAATGATTGGTTCTCATTTCCTGTACTTTATTTGGAGCAGCAATTCGATCTTACAGGATCTTCACAAATGAGTCATACAAGGAATTCCAACATTGGCAGCATAGGTAATAAACTGTAGCCAGGTGGTCATTACCAGGTTATGATGAGGTCTTAACTATGACCAGTAGGCTACATAATATATCACATAATATAGTGGTCAGAATTATGACCAGTTGGTCAGATAGAGGTCAGAATTATGACCAGCTGGTCAGATAGAGGTCAGAATTATGACCAACTGGTCATATGGTGGTCAGAAAAATACTTCATTTTCTGGTTTAAAAAACGTCATTTTTCAACCAGTTTGTGACCAGAATAAGACGTCATAAAACGATGTCATACTGACTTCCTTTCAACCAGGTTTTGCCCACTGCTCAATACTAGTAGTTGGATTCCACCAGCTACCTCAGATGGCAGCAGAACCCCTCTATGTCCTCAGGTATACAGCAAGAAACAACTATATGGATTTGACAGGTGGAGGGGTGAGGGGCTTCTTAAACAATATCATAAGGTAAATAGGACTAATTTCTTTTAGGCAAATGGTACTCAAATTGTAGTTGCAGATGCCTTATTTGGTATAGCCAGGAAGCTATCCTCAGGCACAAGTGTGGAGGGACCCAAACCTGCTGACAGGTTTTTCTGCAACCAGGATGCTGACACCTTTGTCTGTGCTGCTCAGAACCTGTAAAATGAGGTACTTGAGATGCTATACAATGAAGTGTCAAAAGTGTAAAGGCGAGACTAAGGCACTATAGTAAGTCTGGCATCACAGATTATGATACAACATCCAACAGGTTTGGTTTGGTTGGACATACTTTGGTTGGTCTTGGATTTTTACTCATATCTAACAGGAAGACTGGACTCTTTCAGCCCATTGATGGTCACACTGCTTTTGTGTTCTGGATGTATGTAAAGAGTGTTGAGTCTCACTGCTCCAAGATATTCCAAACAGAGCCTATCTTTATTTGATGCATAATGTCTTAAAAGAGGCCTAGTTACAAAGACACTGTTAAGCTGCAAGATATCCTACCCCAGTTGCAATGATTACAGTTACACTCCTTGTCAAGTGGTCTCATATGAGTGCTCTGATGTAAGAGTGTTTGTTGGTGTTTGGGGCATTAAAAAAATATATGTTGTCACAAAATCACTTTTCTGTTCTTCTTCTTTTTTTAAAATCTAATTTCTTCCAACCTTCGTGGAAATTCAGCAACTCGCCTGGACAGTGCTCACTAATGAACCCTGTGAAAGTACTGCTAAAACTACATTTACTTGATATATCCAGTAATGTCAATAATATTTGCACAGATTTGTACAGGTACTTTGGACTTCTCAATATTCCCACGCTTTGTCTTGATTTGAAAATACCAGGAGCAACCCTGGGACATTTCAGTTGGACATTTCAGAGTTAATTGTCAGTTTGAGGTATGTGTGTACAACCCAAGCCTTGTCACTCTACAAGCCCAGCAGAGCTGCGCCAAACGGAATTGTGGCCGGGCCCGGTTATGCATTCATTCACCAAGGACGGTGTGAAAGAAAATAGAGCCAATACAGTACCCTTTTTGGATTGACACAATAGAGGAGAAAATTGTATTGGATCTCCTTAGATAGGCTACCGAAATACATCAATAATCTTGTATCAGTAGAATATTATAGGTAAAGCATATAAAATACAATTTTGAAGGTTTCTGTTGCTTATAATCCATGGAGGTTATGTAATCTTGCAGAATTCCAATATCTTTGCTACCTCGGTTTCGGCCTAGACTATACTAGTCAATTTCAGATAATGAGTCTGCTCGGAAGAGGGAAGCGGTTCCAATTTCAAACAAAAACAAGTATCCATATACAGAGGATTAGGACGGAAGGAATAACAGGATTTTTTTTATTTTTTTTTTAAATAAAACAATTACAATTGATAGGTGCAGCTTGTAACCACACTCTGCAAAGCGCTGGACCGCGCAAAGTTACCAATTCGATTGCGTCGACTTTCCAATTTTCTACGCGTGATTGAATTTTGACGCGAAAACCTGAAGCAACCCAAAGTTGGAGCTCCTAACCTAAGAAGTGCAATCCTCTAGGTGGATATTTTTCGTTGTACTTGTAACAGTAAACCGACATTGTACATTTATATATATATATATTTTTTTAAATATCTTATTCATCCACTGAGAAGCCATGCCGAGGTCGAATAGGCAAAAAGAATATAAGCCTGGGGATCTCGTGTTTGCGAAAATGAAGGGTTATCCACATTGGCCCGCGAGGGTAAGCAACTTCAGACTTTTCTTCTTGCTAAACCAAACGCTAATAGTAGGCCTATGTCTTCTTGTTTCTATTCCACATGTATATAGGCCTATCTGCTAGATCAGTTCAATGAGGCCTACCCCCCTGGTCTTTGCTAAGTTTATTTGCGAATGACTAAGCGCTGTTAAATAGGCTAGTGAAATTTTTTTTGTACATTCGGTGTTTCATTTTGTGAAATCTAAAGCAGTAAACAATTTTACTGTAACCTAGCAAATGCCGTCCTGAATACTATTCATTTCGCAGAGACGCCGTTTAATTTAACCATTGATACGAGGCCTAGTATAGGCTGTTCGATAGATCCTGGCTTCAAGTAAACAAACATATCATTATATTCAACTTGTGTAACAAATAGGCTCGAGTACATTTAATTACCCTCGACTTCTAGGATATTAGGCTATTCCAAGTCCAACCAGTAGCATTTTACAATGTGAATGTGATACAAAGTTGCGACTTGGCGAGTCGCGAAATGGATACTTTGAAATATTGTAACTGAGTTTGCTACAGTGTGGGAATTCCCGAATGGATAATACACATGACCAAAAGTATGTGGACACCTGCTCGTCAAACATCTCATTCCAAAATCATGGGCATTAATATGATGTTGGTCCCCCCCTTTGCTGCTATAACAGCCTCCACTCTTCTGGGAAGGCTTTCCACTAGATGTTGGAACATTGCTGCGGGGACTTGCTTCCATTCAGCCACGAGCATTAGTGAGGTCAGGCACTGATGTTGGGTGATTAGGCCTGGCTCGCAGTCGGAGTTCCAATGAATCCCAAACGTGTTCGATGGGGTTGAGGTCAGGGCTCTGCAGGCCAGTCAAGTTCTTCCACACCGATCTCGACAAACCATTTCTGTATGGACCTCGCTTTGTGCACGGGGGTATTGTCATGCTGAAACAGGAAAGGGCCTTCCCCAAACTGTTCTGTCCTTGAGCTGTTCTTGTCTATTAATGTTCTGTATTATGTCATGCTTTCGCAACAGCTAATGGGGATCCTAATAAAATACAAAATAAATACTAAACTGTTGCCACAAAGTTGGAAGCACAGAATCGTCTAGAATGTCATTGTATGCTGTAGCGTTAAGATTTCCCTTCACTGGAACTAAGGGGCCTAGCCCGAACCATGAAAAACAGCCCCAGACCATTATTCCTCCTCCACCAAACTTTACAGTTGGCATTATGCATTGGGGCAGGTAGCTTTCTCCTGGCATCCGCCAAACCCAGATTTGTCTGTCGGACTGCCAGATGGTGAAGCGTGATTCATCACTCCAGAAAACGCGTTTCCACTGCTCCAGAGTCCAATGGCGGCGAGCTTTACACCACTCCAGCTAACGCTTGGCATTGTGCATGGTGGTCTTAGGCTTGTGTGCGGCTGCTCGGCCATGGAAACCCACTTCATGAAGCTCCCGACGAACAGTTTTTGTGCTGATATTGCTTCCAGAGGCCGTTTGGAACTCTGTAGTGAGTGTTGCAACCGAGGACAGACCATTTTTACGCGCTTCAGCACTCGGCGGTCCCATTCTGTGAGCTTGTGTGGCCTACCACTTGGCGGCTGAGTCGTTGTTGCTCCTAGACGTTTCCACTTCACAATAACTGCACTTACAGTTGACAGGGGCATCTCAAGCAGGGCAGAAATTTGACGAACTGACTTGACAGTGCCACGTTGAAAGTCACTGAGCTCTTCAGTAAGGCCATTCTACTGCCAATATTTGTCTATGGAGATTGCTTGACTGTGTGCTCGATTTTATACACCTGTCAGCAACTGGTGTGGCTGAAATAGCCGAATCCACTAATTTGAAGGGGTGTCCACATACTCTTGTGTGTGTATATATAGTGTATTTGGCGGCAGCGCCATTGTTTGATTGTCTGGCAGCAATGCATGAGCCTATTTTAAGGGTCATGTAAATGGTGTACCGGTATTTTAGCCTAGACTCCATTGCAAATTAGGGGAAAGTAGGTGATGTATTTTCATTAATGAGAATTGGCATTGTTTATTAAAAAAATCATATATATATATATAATCTCAATCTATTCTCGGGCAAAGGAGACCACAAACATCGTCTGAATTGGTGCTCTATGAAAATGTTTCTCCCTCCCTGTAGCATCCCTAATACATTGAAGTGTAATTAACTGTTTTGGCAACGTGGATTAGTTTCAAGTGAATAGTCTACCAATTTCTGCAACAACCGCAGTTGGAGACTTCTGAAAGTTTCATTAATTTATTTTCATTAAAGGTCATGCCCAAATAATATTGGGAAATTATCAGCTAAAACTTGAAATAAAAAATAGTCTATTCATATTTTACAATGAGTAGGCTATGCCTTTTGATCACAAAAGCATTGTATGTCTTTGTATGACTAGTTAGTGCATACAAGTTCAGGCTTCATGCTGTGTTTGAAAATGATCTCGTAAATGTTAATTCAACAACCAGCTTTACTTATCTATGGCAGAATGTGTTTTTAATTTAACCTTTATTTAACTAGGCAAGTCAGTTAAGAACAAATTCTTATTTACAATGACGGCCTATCCCGGCCAAACCCGGACGACGCTGGGCCAATCGTGTGCCGCCCTATGGGACTCCCAATCACGGCCGGTTGTGATACAGCCTGGAATCGAACCAGGGGGTCTGTAGTGATGCCTCAAGCACTGAGATGCAGTGCCTTAGACCGCTGCGCCACTCGGGAGTGTTATTTGTTCATTTGTATTAATTTTGCATTTCTCATGATAGCAGTATACAGTGCATTCGGGAAGTATTCAGACCGCTTGACTTTTGACCTTTTCCACATTTTATGTTATAGCCTTATTCTAAAATATATTAAATTGTTTTTTTCCTCATCAATCTACACACAATACCCCATAATGACAAAGCAAAAACAGATTTAAAAAAAACCTGAAGTATCAGATTTACTTAAGTATTCAGACCCTTTACTCAGTACTTTGTTGAAACACCTTTGGCAGCGATTACAGCCTCGTCTTCAATCAATCAATCAATCAATCAATTTTATTTTATATAGCCCTTCGTACATCAGCTAATATCTCGAAGTGCTGTACAGAAACCCAGCCTAAAACCCCAAACAGCTAGTAATGCAGGTGTAGAAGCACGGTGGCTAGGAAAAACTCCCTAGAAAGGCCAAAACCTAGGAAGAAACCTAGAGAGGAACCAGGCTATGAGGGGTGGCCAGTCCTCTTCTGGCTGTGCCGGGTGGAGATTATAACAGAACCATGCCAAGATGTTCAAAAATGTTCATAAGTGACAAGCATGGTCAAATAATAATCAGGAATAAATCTCAGTTGGCTTTTCATAGCCGATCATTAAGAGTTGAAAACAGCAGGTCTGGGACAGGTAGGGGTTCCATAACCGCAGGCAGAACAGTTGAAACTGGAATGGCAGCAAGGCCAGGCGGACTGGGGACAGCAAGGAGTCACCACGGCCGGTAGTCCCGACGTATGGTCCTAGGGCTCAGGTCTCTCAGTTGGCTTTTCATAGCCGATCATTAAGAGTTGAAAACAGCAGGTCTGGGACAGGTAGGGGTTTCGTAACCGCAGGCAGAACAGTTGAAACTGGAATAGCAGCAAGGCCAGGCGGACTGGGGACAGCAAGGTGTCAGCATGTCCGGTAGTCCTGACGTATGGTCCTAGGGCTCAGGTTCTCAGAGAGAAAGAGAGAACGAGAGAATTAGAAAGAGCATACTTAAATTCACACAGGACACTGGATAAGACAGGAGAAGTACTCCAGGTATAACCAACTAACCCCAGCCCCCCGACACATAAACTACTGCAGCATAAATACTGGAGGCTGAGACAGGAGCGGTCCGGAGACACTGTGGCCCCATCCGAAGAAACCCCCGGACAGGGCCAAACAGGAAGGATATAACCCCACCCACTCTGCCAAAGCACAGCCCCCGCACCACTAGAGGGATATCCTCAACCACCAACTTACAATCCTGAGACAAGGCCGAGTATAGCCCACAGAGGTCTCCACCACAGCACAAACCAAGGGGGGCGCCAACCCAGACAGGAAGATCACGTCAGTAACTCAACCCACTCAAGTGACGCACCCCTCCTAGGGACGGCATGAAAGAGCACCAGCAAGCCAGTGACTCAGCCCCTGTAACAGGGTTAGAGGCAGAGAACCCCAGTGGAGAGAGGGGAACCGGCCTGGCAGAGACAGCAAGGGCTGTTCGTTGCTCCAGAGCCTTTCCGTTCACCTTCACACTCCTGGGCCAGACTACACTCAATCATATGACCTACTGAAGAGATAAGTCTTCAGTAAAGACTTAAAGGTTGAGACCGAGTCTGCGTCTCTCACATGGGTAGGCAGACTGTTCCATAAAAATGGAGATCTATAGGAGAAAGCCCTGCCTCCCGCTGTTTGCTTAGAAATTCTAGGGACAATTAGGAGGCCTGCGTCTTGTGACCGTAGCGTACGTATTGGTATGTACGGCAGGACCAACTCGGAAAGATAGGTAGGAGCAAGCCCATGTAACGCTTTATAGGTTAACAGTAAAACCTTGAAATCAGCCCTTGCCTTAACAGGAAGCCAGTGTAGGGAAGCTAGCACTGGAGTAATATGATCAAATTTCTTGGTTCTATATTATTTATATTGCTTTGTCTTGTCTGTGTGTGTGTAAAACTTAATAAACAGAGTTCTTAAAAAAAAAATTCTTGGTTCTAGTCAGGATTCTAGCAGCCGTATTTAGCACTAACTGAAGTTTATTTAGTGCTTTATCCGGGTAGCCGGAAAGTAGAGCATTGCAGTAGTCTAACCTAGAAGTAACAAATGCATGGATTAATTTTTCTGCATCATTTTTGGACAGAAAATTTCTGATTTTTGCAATGTTACGTAGATGGAAAAAAGCTGTCCTTGAAACAGTCTTGATATGTTCGTCAAAAGAGAGATCAGGGTCAAGAGTAACGCCGAGGTCCTTCACAGTTTTATTTGAGACGACTTTACAACCATCAAGATGAATTGTCAGATTTAACAGAAGATCTCTTTGTTTCTTGGGACCTAGAACAAGCATCTCTGTTTTGTCCGAGTTTAAAAGTAGAAAGTTTTCAGCCATCCACTTCCTTATGTCTGAAACACAGGCTTCTAGCGAGGGCAATTTTGGGGCTTCACCATGTTTCATTGAAATGTACAGCTGTGTGTCATCCGCATAGCAGTGAAAGTTAACATTATGTTTTCGAATAACATCCCCAAGAGGTAAAATATATAGTGAAAACAATAGTGGTCCTAAAACGGAACCTTGAGGAACACCGAAATGTACAGTCTTCTTGGGTATGACGCTACAAGCTTGGCACACCTGTATTTGGGGAGTTTCTCCCATTCTTCTCTGCAGATCCTCTCTAGCTCTGTCAAGTTGGATGGGGAGCATCGCTGCACAGCTATTTTCAGGTCTCTCCAGAGATGTTTGATCGGGTTCAAGTCCGGGCTCTGGCTGGGCCACTCAAGCACATTCAGAGACTTGTCCCGAAGCCACTCCTGTGTTGTCTTGGCTTTGTGCTTAGGGTCGTTGTCCTGTTGGAAGATGAACCTTCACCCCAGTCTGAGGTCCTGAGCGCTCTGGAGCAGGTTTTCATCAAGGATCTCTCTGTACTTTGCTCCGTTCATCTTTCCCTTGATCCTGACTAGTCTCCCAGTCCCTGCCGCTGAAAAACATCCCCACAGCATGATGCTGCCACCACCATGCTTCACCGTAGGGATGGTGCCAGGTTTCCTCCAGATGTGACGCTTGGCAATCAGGCCAAAGAGTTCAATCTTGGTTTCATCAGACCAGAGAATCTTGTTTCTCATGGTCTGAGACCGTTAGGTGCCTTTTGGCAAACTCCAAGCGGGCTGTTATGCCTTTTACTGAGGAGTGGCTTCCGTCTGGCCTTTCCAAATCATGTACAATCAATTGAATTTACCACAGGTGGACTCCAATCGAGTTGTAGAAACATCTCAAGGATGATCAATGGAAACAGGAGGCACCTGAGCTCAATTTTGAGTCTCATAGGGTCTGAATACTTATGTAAATAAGGTATTTCTGTTAAATTTTTTATATATTTGCTTTGTCATTGTGTGGTATTGGGTGTAGATTGATGAGGACATAAAAAAAGTAACGTAACAGAATGTGGAAAAAGTCAAGGGGTCTGAATACTTTCCAAATGCGCTGTACTTACTGTACATTACAGCAATTCACAGCCAGATGCATAGAGGGCACTGTTACAAAAGTTGACTGTTGGAAACTAGGGAAAATGTTTATCAGCATGTCCTGTGTCAAATGCCAGATATTGGGTAGAATATTCAATAAACCTCATTGGACAGATCTCACAGGTGCAATAAGCGTCATATAGCTACTTTTCTCTTGAAATGTGACCTTAGCCTACTACAGAACTCCCATTAAGTTCAGGCAATTCAATAGAAATGGAACAGAGAAGAGGCTATCGTTCAGTTTGGGGGCAGTTTAATGGGTAAAATGTACAGTGATAGCCATAATGACCTTTCTGCTATCAGCCTATGGTAACCATAGATGCAGGACATGGCTGGTCAGATCTCTTGAACAATGCATATACCCCCCCCCCCCCCCTCTTGTTTTCTGTCTGTCTCTCCTCCCACTATCCCTCCCTCCTTGCCTTTACCAGACTGCCGACAGTCAACACCCCGCCCCATCAAACACACACAACGGGCACTATCTGGGCACACCTATAGGGCCCCTTTGGCATGACGGCTGTCAGGAAGCAAGGTGTCACAGCAAGGCAGGCAGTCCGACGGGCATGGTGACACAGGGCCCAACCGTTGTCACAGGGCTTCCTGTACAACACACCCTAGCTGTGTCCAGATTCTCCACTCTTCTTCCAAAGTGTGCACTTGCACACTCCCTGTCTTGGATTGGCGTTAGCATTGGCTGGATGGAGTTTCCATCATTGTTAAATCCACGATGTGGAGTGTGCAAGTGAACACTTGGGGAGGAGACTGGAGAATCTGGACCCAGATCCTCTTCCTCAGAGAAAGATCATGGGTACCTCTCAATCCTCTGTAGTCTAAATCTCCTCTCCTTGATCTGAAAACACAAGGTAGCCTAAATTTTGTTGGAGTGTGTCCCTGGCTATCCATAAATAAAAATAAAAATCGTGCCATCTGGTTTGCTTAATATAAGGAATTATAAATGATTTATACTTTTACCTTTGATACTTAAGTATATTTTAGCAATTACATTTACTTTTGATACGTAAGTATATTTAAAACCAAATACTTTTTACTTGTAGTATTTTACTGGGTGAGTTCCACTTTTACTTGAGTCATTTTCTATTAAGGTATCTTTACTTTTATAGTATTACAATTGGGTACTTTTTCCACCACTGCAGGAGTATCAAGCAATAATGTAAAGTTCATATGGCTCAGTAGGTTGGAGAGTGGAGTTAGAAACCTTTGGGTTCAAGTCCTGCAGAATACCTTGTTGAACATGCCAATGCTTATTTTCTTACTCAATGGTTATACTGTTTGGGCGAAGTAGCCATGTTTTCTCTTACATGTTTGACATAAAGGCATCTCTTTTCCCCCTTAGATTACAACAGGAGTATTGTATCATGTGCTCATCAGAATTGTATCTTGAGTGTGCCTGTGGATACATTCCATGTAAACAATTATAATCCTTTGATCTTACATAGTTTTGGATAAAAGCAGGTGTGTGAGCATATAAATGTAATTATAGATAAAAGTAGTACTAATTTAGGCCTACTTCTGAAATATTAATTCTTAGAATTTGGAATTCTATTTCTGTGTGTGTGTGTGTGTTCAAGTAGGGCACCTGCAAATGTGCAACTACACCAAAGAATGTCAATGTGAGCATGCAGAAAACTCACTACACACACAGTTGAAGTCGGAAGTTTACATACACTTAGGTTGGAGTCATTAACTTGTTTTTCAAACACTCCACACATTTCTTGTTAACAAACTATAGTTTTGGCAAGTCGGTTAGGATATCTACTTTGTGCATGACACAAGTCATTTTTCCAACAATTGTTTACAGACAGATTATTTCACTTATAATTCACTGTATCACAATTCCAGTGGGTCAGAAGTATACATACACTAAGTTGACTGTTCCTTTAAACAGCTTGGAAAATTCCAGAAAATGATGTCATGGCTTTAGAAGCTTCTGATAGGCTAATTGACATCATTTGAGTCAATTGGAGGTGTACCTGTGGATGTATTTCAAGGCCTACCTTCAAACTCAGTGCCTCTTTGCTTGACATCATAGGAAAATCTAAATAAATCAGCCAAGACCTCTAAATCTGCCAAGTCTGGTTCATCCTTGGGAGCAATTTCCAAATGCCTGAAGGTACCACGTTAATTTACATTTACATTTAAGTCATTTAGCAGACGCTCTTATCCAGAGCGACTTACAAACAAACAATAGTACGCAAGTATAAACACCATGGGACCACGCAGCCGTCATACCGCTCAGGAAGGAGACGCGTTCTGTCTCCTAGAGATGAACATACTTTGGTGCGAAAAGTGCAAATCAATCCCAGAATAACAGCAAAGGACCTTGTGAAGATGCTGGAGGAAACGGGTACAAAAGTATCTATATCCACAGTAAAATGAGACCTATATTGACATAACCTGAAAGGCCGCTCAGCAAGGACGAAGCAACTGCTCCAAAACTGCCATAAAAAAGACCGACTACAGTTTGCAACTGCACATGGGGACAAAGATCTTACTTTCTGGAGAAATGTCCTCTGGTCTGATGAAACAAAAATAGAACTGTTTGGCCATAATGACCATCGTAATGTTTGGAGGAATAAGGGGGTAGCTTGCAAGCCGAAGAACACCATCCCAACCGTGAAGCATGGGGGTGGCAGCATCATGCTGTGGGGGTGCTTTGCTGCAGGAGGGACTGGTGCACTTCACAAAATAGATGGCATCATGAGGAAGGAAAATCTCAAGACATCAGTCAGGAAGTTGGTTGCAAATGGGTCTTCCAAATGGACAATGACCCCATGCATACTTCCAAAGTTGTGGCAAAATGGCTTAAGGACATCAAAGTCAAGGTATTGGAGCGGCCATCACAAAGCCCTGACCTCAATCCTATAGAACATTTGTGGGCAGAACTGAAAATGCGTGTGCGAGCAAGGAGGCCTACAAACCTTACTCAGTTAAACCAGCTCTGTCAGGAGGAATGGGCCAACATTTACCCAACTTATTGTGGGAAGCTTGTGGAAGGCTACCAGAAACGTTTGACCCAAGTTAAACAATTTAAAGGCAATGCTACCAAATACTAATTGAGTGTATGTAAACTTCTGACCCACTGGGAATGTGATGAAAGAAATAGAAGCTGAAATAAATCATTCTCTCTTCTGTGACATTTCACATTCTTAAAATAAAGTGGTGCTCCTAACTGACCTAAGACAGGGAATCTTTACTAGGATTAAATGTCAGGAATTGTGAAAAACTGAGTTTAAATGTATTTGGCTAAGGTGTATGTAAACTTCCGACTTCAACTGTAAGCGTTGGGTTATCAGTACATCTGTGCATTTTCCCAGATGTGCATACACATTCACAGCACGCAATACAAAACAAAAATTCTTTACTGTTCTCAAAACTAGCCCATAATGCCAAACATGCACACACAGGTCTGTCTGTTTTTGTTGTTCAGCTCAAATTGGGTGAGGGGGGGTTGGTGAAGAGACTCCTTAATTTGCCACTGGGTTCAGTGCCCAATATTTGCCTTGGCGGGAGGGACACCATTTTCACATAACTCTAAAAGGCAGTCATTTACACTGTGTGTATTTGAGTGAGAAAACTAAACTGTGTGTGTCAGTCATTAAAGCACTTGAAACCTGGCCTCTGAAGTGAGAGTGTGAAGTACATTTTTAGTTACCTAATTCTTAAAGCAGCACTGGCCTTTTTGTTTACGCTGGTCTGTCTCTTTTTTATTTGTTTCAGTAGCCAAACAAAATATTTTATATGTACTTCCATTGTTTGCGGTAGCTCCTGCAATTCATAAATCTCCATCTTTTTTTCGCTTTTTGTTGAAGTTTTTGCCCCTAGTTGTTTAGTTTGATGAAGCACTCACTAACAATTACACTCACTGTTTCCTTCTTCCGCAGATTAACGAGTTACCCGAAGGAGTGGTCAAGTCCCCCTCCAACAAGTACCAAGTGTTCTTCTTTGGGACACATGAGACGTAAGTAAATATCGTTTTTGATGCGTTGAATCCTTTCACCTAGTCTTGCCCAATTTCAAATGAACACCTAGCCCCTACCTTCTATACACTTTTGGAGATATGAGAGGCTTTAATAGGCTAGTCTGTATTTTCACCATATTACTTATACCTATCGGAGAACAAGTTGGAGCTACCAACATATTGTTCCTTACATCTATCAAATTTCCCCAGATCTCCACGAGTGCATTAGGCGGTTCATTTGGAATTACACATTAGCCTTTTACCTGGTAGTTCCATAGAACAGTATTTTGAAGCTCTGTAGGTGGTTGCGTGCGTCAACCTTTGAACTTTCTAACCTTTGCCCTCTCAGGGCATTCCTGGGTCCCAAGGACTTGTTCCCCTATGAGGAGGGCAAGGAGAAGTTTGGCAAGCCCACCAAGAGGAAAGGCTTCAGCGAGGGTCTCTGGGAAATTGAGAACAACCCTACAGTGATACACGAACCCGCAGGCTATGAGGTGTGTGCTTAGGAAAGGGGCGTGTCTGTTTGTGTGCCTGCTGACGTGCGTGAGCCTTTGTTCCTGTGTGACACATGATGGCGTATGATTTTAGCAAATATTAAGACGCACACCACACAATGTTTCTCTTTGCTATTCTGGGAACACCACAATCCTACTACTTCATCCTCAATTATGAAAAGTACTCCCAAATACACATTTACCTATACTCAACCTCAGCAAATACAGATGTGCATTGGGAGTAGTTCACCACGTTTTCCAGCCTTAATTCTGTTCTTTCTCCCCCAGTCAGCAAAGAAGGAGACCCCAACAGAGGGGGCGGTGGAGGCAGGAGGGGGACGAAAGGGGGATGCAGAAGGAAGCAGTGATGAGGACGAAGGAACCCTCGTCATCGACGAGAAGAATGACAAGGGAGGGGCCAAGAGGAAAGCTGGGGGTTCCGGCGAGGTAAGTGTCAAACAGTCACAAGTCAAGTCAGTCTAACAAGTAGAAACATACACCATATCGCTACTGTATTTGTTTATGTTTTGCCAATTTCAATTGATTGGGCATTCAAATGGCTGAGCATTTACAAAGAAAGTCAATTGGCGATATGGCCACTATTGTAGGTAGCAGTTTGTGGCAATGTTCCCTCTAAGCTCCTTCAGGACTGCCATGAAGAAGAAATGCCAGCCTGTGCAGAGATGCTGATGCACAAAATATAACTTTATTGAACTTTAGTTGCCCTGTTAGTTTACATGATCTCTCCTGAAACAGATCAATGTTTCCTTCTACAGTAGTGTGGGAATTGTGATCAAATGAACATATCAGCCTTTTTCAATACAACAAACCTAACTTGGCAAGATTGTCAGTGATTTTGTTGTAGGCAGAGCGTATCAGAATAACATTCTATTGTATTGACAGGCACAAGCAGTCTTTCAATCACCCGTGGTCGGAATAGAAGTGCTTTTGAGATCAAAGAGCAGAGTCGTGTGTGCAAATGTTTTCATATTCTTTGGTAGTTAGCAAGTTATTAGGCAGGTTATAGCTAATATTTGGTCAGCAATAGGGGAGTGATTGCTTCCTACAAGAGCACAAACCCTGTACGTTTCTAGCCATCTTTGAAAAGCAAGTCGGGTAAAGAGCTTTCTTTTTGTCTTAAAGGGGCAGTAGTGTGTTTTGAGACAGGCTTGAATATACAAAGAAGCCAATAGGCAGAGGGTAGCCAATGTTTTTCTAATTCTCTGTATGGTAATAATAATGATACTTCTATTTTGTAAAGTATTTTCTTGCACCATACATCACAATACAATACAATTTCCAGTCACATATTTGGCCCATGGTGTTGACTGTTTACAGACCATTTTTTCTGTTTTCTGATAAGTGACTTAAGCTTTCAGACAAATACAAAACCGAAGGTTAATGTTAAGCAAGCATAATGTTTTTTTAAAAGTCTCATGGAATACAGGCCTACATTGAACACCATAGGCTACTGTAGGCTATATCATAGCTCAATCAATAGCTATTTTCATCAGAAAATGTTATGCGATGCTTTTGATCCATTGTTTTTGTTTGTAGGCCACTCTGATAGTCCTAATAGGCTCCAAATAGCTTCAGTAGCCTACTTGGCCACTTTCTAAAACTAACTGAAAGTGTGCACAGCCTCCGTGTTCACAGTAAAAGAGTGCTGGAAGTTGCACAAAATGCTCACAGTGTTCAAGATTCTGCTCATAAGACCTGAAATTTGCTCAGTGCCTAATTTTTTTTTAGGGAACATTGAATGCTGGTATTGATGAAGAACTGCCTCACAGGCAACGGCGTGAACATGTTCTGCTTTAAGCTGCATTACATATTCCATAGGAATATTCGGTAGCACTTTATAATAACTTGTAATAAAGTAAATCGTTTATTCATAATGTATTCATAATTACTTCCACATTTGTAAATGTTAGTAAGCTAGTTATTCACACATTTATAAACAACCTTTTAAGTATGTAATAATTATTCATAATTTCTTGAGTGAACGGTGTACATTCTCATAAAAAAATGGACATGCCATTGGTAGACATTCCAGCTGTACCCGATGCTCCTTAAAGACGGAATCTGCAGTAGAGGAAATAGTGCCACTGTTTATTATTATTATTATTATAAAGCGGAGGTAAGGAGGTTCGCGCAACGTGGAAAGAAAATGTGCAGAACATATTCTGCTGTTCTGTCGCGCGTGCAATGATGTCCGAGGGGGAAATAAACTGTTTAATGTTTGTAGTAACTTCTTTGCTGTAATATTGCAAACGGACATGGCAGTTTCACCATTAAGGATTCCGGCGTTAAGGTTTCAAAATGGCCTAGAACATATAATTGGTTAAACAATCATACACTACAGAAGATGTTTAAGGAAATCTATTTAACATTGGATTCCAAAACAGTCACACTGTTGGAATAGTGCGATGTGTAACTTCAGACGCGCTCTATACTGAGTAAAGTAACATTTTCGTCTGAAAACAGAAACATTACCCTGTTCTTAACAGTGAATTTATAATAAAACCAAAGTGTGGATTGCAGTCCATAGACCGCTTACGTGGTAAGAAAATAAATACCTGAATACCGTATATATTCCGCTTAACTATCCCATTATGTTAAAAAAGTTACTACCTTTAAAGGTCTAGTAAAAGTGAAGCCAAACAAAGTGTGAAAATAGTCTGTGTTTAAAAGACTGAAGCACTGGAAGCATTTAAAGGTTATACATGTAGCATTTCTACTTGCAAATCATACATGTAACATTTCTACCTCAATCACATATCAGTTGTAATGAAGAAATAAAAATCCTCTAGAGGAAAAACTGGCTGGTCTAGCCAGCTGTTGTGTGTAGGCTACATCTCCCTGTTTTATGATTAGTTCACGTTTGTGAGGTTGACATTTAGCAGAACATTTGCATTACAACACTTCCTCATTTACAAACAATCTTCTACAGTGGGGAAAAAAAGTATTTAGTCAGCCACCAATTGTGCAAGTTCTCCCACTTAAAAAGATGAGAGAGGCCTGTAATTTTCATCATAGGTACACGTCAACTATGACAGACAAATTGAGAAAAAAAAATCCAGAAAATCACATTGTAGGATTTTTTTATGAATTTATTTGCAAATTATGGTGGAAAATAAGTATTTGGTCACCTACAAACAAGCAAGATTTCTGGCTCTCACAGACCTGTAACTTCTTCTTTTAAGAGGCTCCTCTGTCCTCCACTCGTTACCTGTATTAATGGCACCTGTTTGAACTTGTTATCAGTATAAAAGACACCTGTCCACAACCTCAAACAGTCACACTCCAAACTCCACTATGGCCAAGACCAAAGACCTGTCAAAGGACACCAGAAACAAAATTGTAGACCTGCACCAGGCTGGGAAGAATGAATCTGCAATAGGTAAGCAGCTTGGTTTGAAGAAATCAACTGTGGGAGCAATTATTAGGAAATGGAAGACATACAAGACCACTGATAATCTCCCTCGATCTGGGGCTCCACGCAAGATCTCACCCCGTGGGGTCAAAATGATCACAAGAACGGTGAGCAAAAATCCCAGAACCACATGGGGGGACCTAGTGAATGACCTGCAGAGAGCTGAGACCAAAGTAACAAAGCCTACCATCAGTAACACACTACGCCGCCAGGGACTCAAATCCTGCAGTGCGAGACGTGTCCCCCTGCTTAAGCCAGTACATGTCCAGGCCCGTCTGAAGTTTGCTAGAGTGCATTTGGATGATCCAGAAGAGGATTGGGAGAATGTCATATGGTCAGATGAAACCAAAATATAACTTTTTGGTAAAAACTCAACTCATCGTGTTTGGAGGACAAAGAATGATGAGTTGCATCCAAAGAACACCATACCTACTGTGAAGCATGGGGGTGGAAACATCATGCTTTGGGGCTGTTTTTCTGCAAAGGGACCAGGACGACTGATCCGTGTAAAGGAAAGAATGAATGGGGCCATGTATCGTGAGATTGAGTGAAAACCTCCTTCCATCAGCAAGGGCATTGAAGATTAAAACGTGGCTGGGTCTTTCAGCATGACAATGATCCCAAACACACCGCCCGGGCAATGAAGGAGTGGCTTCGTAAGAACCATTTCAAGGTCCTGGAGTGGCCTAGCCAGTCTGCAGATCTCAACCCCATAGAAAATCTTTGGAGGGAGTTGAAAGTCCGTGTTGCCCAGCGACAGCCCCAAAACATCACTGCTCTAGAGGAGATCTGCATGGAGGAATGGGCCAAAATACCAGCAACAGTGTGTGAAAACCTTGTGAAGACTTACAGAAAACGTTTGACCTGTGTCATTGCCAACAAAGGGTATATAACAAAGTATTGAGAAACTTTTGTTATTGACCAAATACTTATTTTCCACCATAATTTGCAAATAAATTCATTAAAAATCCTACAATGTGATTATCTGGATTTTTTTTCTCCTCATTTTGTCTGTCATAGTTGACGTGTACCTATGATGAAAATTACAGACCTCTCTCATCTTTTTAAGTGGGAGAACTTGCACAATTGGTGGCTGACTAAATACTTTTTTTCCCCACTGTATATATTTCCTTCAACATCCTGTGTTGTGGGCTTATTCTTTTACCATTGATATGTTCTAGGTTCTTTTGAGACCTTAAGGAGCATCAGATACTGCTGGAATGTCTACCAATGAATTAATTTTTGTGAGAAATTACACTGGTTCACTCAAAACATTCATAAAGTATAAATGATTAGTAAATGGTTTATAAGGACCTATATTAAATGTCTTATAAATTATTTTATGGATCATTATTACTTTAAACGTTGTTTATACATGTGTGAATAACTAGCTTACTAACATTAACAAATGTGGGAGTAATGATTAATAAATTATTATATGCTTTATTACAAGGTGTTATTATAAAGTGCTACTGAATATTCAATAGAAAAGTGGCAGGTGTGGGTCACTTTGCTTGTCATAATGAAACTATCCTTGCATGGCATTTTTAAAGGTTTTTAAGCGGTTATTTGAAACAGAAAAGGAAAAAAAACGCTAACGAAAATAAGCAATCGTATGTTTGCCAGAAACATGGCACTTGAATAAGGGTGATGTGTCTTTCTCTTTCCCCGAAGAGCTCTCCTAAACGACCTAAGGACACAGAGGGCAAAGGTGATTCGAAGGTTGATAGTAAGAAGTCTGACACCGACCTGAAGCTGAAGTTTAATGACAAGGCAGGGCATAAGCCCAGTGCACTGTCTTCTGTGGGCGAATCAAAGCCAGAGGGCCATGCAAAACCACCGACCGAGGGCCAACTAACATCAGAGAAGGTGAGGGAAGCTGTCTTTTGGCTGTTGAGTTACAGAGATATAAAACAACCTTTTTTTTTTTACCCTTCACTATATGTTTTACACTAATCTCCTGTTCGGAGAAGATCTATTCATTTGTTCATACATCAGGGCCTGACCCAGAGTGAGTATTCTAAAAGCCTTGTAGCTAATGTGGCCTGTTATTTTGGTTGATAATCTTCTGTGCTTGAATGAACGAAATTCATCAAATGAAGCACTTTGCTGTTCTACACGGGATAGGTCATCAATATATAGTGTATAGTACTGCACTGGCAATGAGGCTTTTGACAAACTCACACCTTATCCACTTAACTTTGAATAGTTGGTGTTGTTTGGTTCATATCCAACATTATTTAAAACATGAAAATTACTGATGCAATGTAACATTTTCTCCATGCTTTCTTTTCAGCCTGTGATGGACAGTGCTTAACATCAAGCCTCCGAGGATGACCAAGGACCCTTGGTTCTTCTCCATGGAATTTGGGGCGTCAACATACAGTAATTAGCTCATCTTTGAATGATAGGTTTCTGCTGTTTAAGTAACTGGAATGTGTTAAGACCTAAATAGAAATTGTACTTGCTATACAATATATATATATTGAAAGGTCAAAAAACCTTGCTTGCCAGTTGGGGATATTGTATATCCCAGGATTGAAATTGTTGTCAAATCAATAGTGATGAGAAATTCAAGGCTCAAGAGGAAATTAGTTTTGGATGTATAATTTCCTTTTTTTGGGGGTGGGGGGGCAATTATGTCTGGCTGCTAGGTGTCAAATGCATTACAGTTTAGAGAGTACACATGCCTGACGGTGTCTTAACAAGAATCTGAACATAAGCAAATGAATACAAAAACAACACAATTTCGGGGAAATCTAGTAAACATCACATTCATAATTCATACGTTTTTAGTTTTGAGGGTCATTGGTGTTAGAAGATTTGATAGCTTTTTGCTATGTTGTTGTGTGTTATAAAAAATGTGTTATTGGCTTTAAGGTGTATACATAATAGTAATTGTACTTGCTTTTTTCCCCTTTCCTCGGCCTGACTTTGAAACAGGCGATGTATTTTCTTACTCATGGTGTGTTGCACTTTTAAGATATTTAACTTTGCCTAGATCACTAGCAAAACTATCGCTTTAACGCTGTATAACATGTTGCATGCTACCTGTACATGGGAGGTGACCAAATAATGCGTCTTCAATGACACTTAGATCCCACAGAATTCCCTATTTTGATTGAATGTCAATTTTTTTTTTTACATAAACACAAATACAAGAAAACAAAACCACTTTGCAAACCTGTCTTAACCGTTTTCACTCGTACCTGTATATGGGTTGAAAATGGCAGATTTGGGCACTGATAAGCGTCTAAATTGGAACGCAGTGGCTCTACTGTAACATGCTATAAATGACGTCAGAGCTCAGGCTCTGCGCTTCACAGCTCTGTATGGGGTTTGACTGACAGCCGTTCTGAACTTGAACACCGACAAGAAGTTGCCCCCATCCCTCCCTTACTTAGTGTTTTCAGATTTCGTTATCAACAAATGCGGAGAAAGATACAGTAAATTTAAAATACACATAAAATCAACAGTGTAATGTTTGGATTGTAGGTGAACTGTTGTCCTCAACTTTGGTCTAGTAATTCTCCCATAATCTCCAAACTGTTCCCTTTCAATTGCTACCATGCTTATGCATATACCTTTTCATATTCCTTCTATAAGAAACATTACAATTTATCCCTATCCATATAGGCCAATTCCCACATGTAAATAGTTAAGGGAAATCTATATTTCAGAAAGTACCCCAAAATGAAATGTGCATTGTTAAAAGCAAGAAACATTCCTGGATGTTTTTGTGACAATGTTGGTATTAACCAGTGACATGTTTGAAGGAGCACAATACTTTCAGGTCTGAAAGAGGACTTGGAAGGACTATGTTCTATGGCAGGGGCATTCAATCCTACCCTGGAGGTCTGGAGTACCTCTAGTTTTCAGTTCTATTAATTGCACCTAATTAATTGCACCTAGCTGCCGGTGTCCCAGGTTTAAATCAGTCCCTGATTTATAAGGGAAGAATGAAAAGAGAAAAAAAAAGCAGTGGAAGTGGCTTCAAGGTTCAGATTTGAATATGAGGGTTCTTATCACTCGTCTTTCTTTGAAAATATATTAATTTCTTGCACAGTTCATTGGTCTAGCCCAGGGTTTCCCAAACTCGGTCCTGGCCCCCAATCCCCCCTGGTGCACATATTGGTTTTTGCCCTAGCACTACATAGCTGATTCAAATCATAATAATAATATGCCATTTAGCAGACGCTTTTATCCAAAGTGACTTAGTCGTGTGCATAAATTTTTTTATGTATGGGTGGTCCCGGGGATCGAACCCACTACCCTGGCGTTACAAGCGCCATGCTCTACCAATTGAGCTTGATGATGAGTTGGTTATTTGCATCAGCTGTGTAGTGCTAGGGCGAAAACCAAAATGTTGGCCCCAGGACCGAGTTTGGGAAACCCTGGTCTAGACATTTGCAATCTCATGTCATCATCTCTTATGGTGCTTTAATGGTGACCATGTAGTGAAAAGGACATCAGCCTTGTGGCCAATGTCCAACAAGATGGTGTCCAGGTTATTGTGATATTGGGGCACCTGTGAAAACAGAACACTTCAACACTGTGCCAAAGAGCTCTGTCTTTGGGTACATGGTTGTGTCACAATTCTGATTTGTGGGACATACTTTGAGTATGTGTAACTGTGTGTAGCTTAATATTTTGGTGTGAGTGACTTGCCCTTCAAACCTTTTGAACTGAAACTGAGTGAGACCTGTGAGTATTGTCCTATGATTTTGGCTGCTAAACCAAATGTTTTATTATTTTGTGTTGTCGTTGTAAGAATATAACCCTTATGTTGATATTTGAAATGCAATATGTGATATTCTTTTCGGGGAGCCCCTTTTTTTTCACATTTATTGGTCTCTCCCTTATGTATGTTTTGTGATTGTGGGGGACCCCTGTGTATTCAGTTTTTTATGATTGGATGTTTTTTGGATATGTCATTAATTCGTTGTTGCAATATTGTGGCCCTTGTTTGGTGAAATCCATATATGCATTCAATCATCAGGTCTTTCGAACTCCATAAGTCATTAATTAACTAAACCACAACACACAGGGGCGCTTCAGAACCAGGCCTTAGAACTGCTGTAAGTCTGTACTGAGTATGGCCCAGACCTTTACTCCAGGATTCCCTTTCAACTGCTAGACCGTCACTCATTCATAGACAACTTTGTATGCTGACTGACCTGCTCCATGATTCTGGATCTTTCATCATTTTTCCCTTTTACATTTCAACTTTCAAAACCTAATGCTGTCAAAAGGATTCTATTTTTTGGGGGGTCATAGCCAGATCCTCACCACCTTTTCAATTCACAGTGGACTTAAAATCCAGATTATTTTATGGGGAGTAAAATACTAATTACTTTCTTCTATCCTTTTCACTGAATGTCAATCCGCCACGCTTCTTGCTTACTTCTACCATTGTAGCTAGCCGCCAGTCCATTTGGTTAAAACCAATAAACATGTTGATTACAAAATGAGTCCGCCTGTCATGTTTAACTTTCTATGTGCCTGTGATTATGTGGATTTATGTCAGCACCACCAGGAGTGTCTTTCCTTACAGAATGTGCACCTTCCCTTCTAATCGTTCCACCTGGACATTAACGTTTATCCCACAGCTGCCAAATGTAAGATAGACAGGCAACTTTTACCTTCAGTCCACTATCCGACAGTGCCATTGTTGACGTGTGGAAAATATGTTTGTAGATTCCTGTCAAAGCATTTTCTTATTTATCCTGGGAATGGATAAATCATCATTTATTAACCCATTGAAATCACTTAAGACTCCAGTGTATTTATGACAGCCTTATTAATAGATCATACAAGGCCATTTTATTTCACAAGGATGCATGGTTAACAGTTGCCTTGTTCTGGCAACACGATGGTAGCACTAATACATTGTAATTCCTTCCTGATATTACTATTTGGATTGAGGCATGTAACCATATATTTATAGTTTTCATGGTGCACAATAACCGGTGGAGATCAAACACACACACTTCTATTTTAAACAAGCCATTCATGCTAGCCATGTGTTCCGTTGCTGTATCAGTTAAGACCGCCACTGACTTACCATAGAAATACATTTAAAACATATGGATAATTGAGAACATTCCACCCTTGAATGACTGTGACATCCTGGAATGATGGGCGCTGGATCCGGGTTCGAGTCGAGGCTAAACTCTGAATTCGCTACAATATACACTCAGTGCAGAAAACATTAGAAACACCTGCTCTTTCCATGACATAGACTGACCAGGTGAAAGCTATGATCCCTTATTGATGCCACTTGTTAAATCCACTTGAATCCGTGTAGATGAAGGGGAGGAGACAGGTTAAAGAAGGATTTTTAAGCCTTGAGACAACAGACATGGATTGTGTATGTGTGCCATTCAGAGGGTGAATGGACAAGACAAAATATTTAAGTGCCTTTGAACGGGGTATGGTAGTAGGTGCCAGGCTGGGGTTTTCATGCGCAACAGTTTCCTGTGTGTATCAAGAATGGTCCACCACACAAAGGACGTCCACCCAACTTGACACAACTGTGGGAAGCATTGGAGTCAACATGGGCTATCATCCCTGTGGAATGCTTTTGACACCTTGTAGAGTCCATGGCCCAACGAATTGAGGCTGTTCTGTGGGTAAAACTTCTAAATCCGTTGGCGAGGATCAGCTTAAACAAAGTGAGGTGTAGAATCACTGATCTACAAATAGTATTCCCTGCCAAATAATAGGCTTTATGTGATTTATTTTAATTTTTAGTATGGCCCTAATCCTGGTTCAAATGTCAAATATGGCTGAATTGTAGTGTATCTACAGAATACCCCTTTGCTATACGCTTTTAAATCCACTAAATGGAAGTCATGTGCTACTACCTCTACTGAAAGTAGACAGATGTAACTTGTATGGACATAGCTGTTTCAAAGGGTAACGTGGGCATAAAGTCCATTTTCCAGTTGGTTTTTGGCTCAGAGTAAAACAACGTAAAACACACCAATCCCAGTCCTAATTTCAATGTAGTAAATCTTGCTCATTTCAAGTTTCAGGTTTCAAGTTTTAATGTCATGTGCACAAGTACAGTGAAATGCCTTTCTTGCAAGTGTTAAGCCCAACAATGCAGTAATCAATATAAAAGTAGTACTAAAAATAAGATAAGGTTGAACAGAAACACACAATAAATAAAAATAAGAAGAAGAACACGAGAAAGTAACCTATATACAGGGTCAGTTCCAATACCATATTTACAATGTGCAGGGATACTGGAGTGATAGAGGTATATACAGTGGGGAGAACAAGTATTTGATACACTGCCGATTTTGCAGGTTTTCCTACTTACAAAGCATGTAGAGGTCTGTAATTTTTATCATAGGTACACTTCAACTGTGAGAGACGGAATCTAAAACAAAAATCCAGAAAATCACATTTTATGATTTTTAAGTAATACATTTGCATTTTATTGCATGACATAAGTATTTGATCACCTACCAACCAGTAAGAATTCCGGCTCTCACAGACCTGTTAGTTTTTCTTTAAGAAGCCCTCCTGTTCTCCACTCATTACCTGTATTAACTGCACCTGTTTGAACTCGTTACCTGTATAAAAGACACCTGTCCACACACTCAATCAAACAGACTCCAACCTCTCCACAATGGCCAAGACCAGAGAGCTGTGTAAGGACATCAGGGATAAAATTGTAGACATGCACAAGGCTGGGATGGGCTACAGGACAATAGGCAAGCAGCTTGGTGAGAAGGCAACAACTGTTGGCGCAATTATTAGAAAATGGAAGAAGTTCAAGATGACGGTCAATCACCCTCGGTCTGGGGCTCCATGCAAGATCTCACCTCGTGGGGCATCAATGACCATGAGGAAGGTGAGGGATCAGCCCAGAACTACACGGCAGGACCTGGTCAATGACCTGAAGAGAGCTGGGACCACAGTCTCAAAGAAAACCATTAGTAACACACTACGCCGTCATGGATTAAAATCCTGCAGCGCACACAAGGTCCCCCTGCTCAAGCCAGCGCATGTCCAGGCCCGTCTGAAGTTTGCCAATGACCATCTGGATGATCCAGAGGAGGAATGGGAGTGGCCTAGCCAGTCTCCAGACCTGAACCCAATAGAAAATATTTGGAGGGAGCTGAAAGTCTGTATTGCCCAGCGACAGCCCCGAAACCTGAAGGATCTGGAGAAGGTCTGTATGGAGGAGTGGGCCAAAATCCCTGAGGCAGTGTGTGCAAACCTGGTCAAGACCTACAGGAAACGTATGATCTCTGTAATTGCAAACAAAGGTTTCTGTACCAAATATTAAGTTATGCTTTTCTGATGTATCAAATACTTATGTCATGCAATAAAATGCAAATTAATTACTTAAAAATCATACAATGTGATTTTCAGGATTTTTGTTTTAGATTTCGTCTCTCACAGTTGAAGTGTACCTATGATAAAAATTACAGACCTCTACATGCTTTGTAAGTAGGAAAACCTGCAAAATCGGCAGTGTATCAAATACTTATTCTCCCCACTGTATGTATAGGGGTAAGGGGACTAGGCTTCAGGATACTGTAAATGATAAACAGAATAGCACCAGCGTATATAATGATTGTATGTGAGTGCGTGTGTGTAGTCAGTATAAATGTGTGTGCATGTTATGTGTGTGAGCAAATGAAGTGTGTGTGTGTCAGTGTGCGTCAGTGTGTGTGAGTGTGTAGAGTCCTGTGAGTGTGCATAGAGACAGTGCAAAAATAAAATACAAGGGTCAACTCCAATAGTCTGTGTAGCCATTTTGTTAGCTATTTAGCATTCTTATGGGTTGGAGATATACTTACTATTTGCCCCTGGTCGTGAAACTGAGCCATATTTTTAAAATCTATTTTCAACTTGATTACCAAAATGTTCTTGCTGCTCCGACAGGCTATCCTAATGATAAACGTGTACATCACTGAAAGTAGAGACTGGGTTTAAAAGCTCTCGTAGGGTGTTTGACATTATAATTTTGGTGGGTGCTATGCTGGCCCAAAGGTTCCATGGCCACAATAAAACTAAATTATGAATGAGAATGTCATAGTACTTTTAGTGCCAAGTTGGAGAATAGTTTGCCTCACTATGGCTCTGGCACTACTTACACCTACTCAGTGTAATATTTATAGGCTTAGTCTCTGTCAGGGAAACCTGCCCTTAGTGTACCACAGGTACCCTTTACTTACAGATAGTTGTTTTCTAGACATCTCCTGGTGCAATTTATGTAGTGCTGCGTATTGTTGTATCTGTTTTTGCCATTTTACGGTTATATTGTTCGCTTCTTGAGAGTATAGGTTCCTTGTACTAACACTACGTTTAACATATGTTTTCTGGGAGAGATACATCTATAATATGACTTATACGATCTACTTTGTTTTATCTCTGTCAGTGTGACATCTAGTGGCCTTTTTGGGTACTTCAATTATCTGCTGCTGTCTGATTATCTCGTGCTCTTTGTGTGGCCTTCTCTGCCCACTATTTTGTTGGGAGATACACTTGAAAACAAATGGTCAGGATTGAATGCATTGAGTTGCACATTCTACAAGTTATCTTGGCTACTAGGCAGTATGTCTACAATAGGAGCATAAGCATTAAAACAGCAATAAAACTACCACTGCAGTGCTATAATATGATGAAATGTGTGGTTTCAAGCAACTATATTCATTTTCTAGTTCATTTTGTTAATATAATTAATGCATTACATCGGTCCAGAAATGATGAGAACACACACACAAACACACACACGCACCGGGGTCTGGATTTTCCTGCCTCATCATAAACTCTCACCATTGACCACACACCCTTCTTTTATGATCTTCAAAAAGCATTTTGGGGCAGATAGAGTATCAGTTTTGCTTTTACTATATTGTATTGACAAGGGAGACCTGGTCAGTGATCCTCAATCCTCCATCCTCAGGCTTTGAGAATGCACGCCTACTTCGTCCATACCTTTTATGTGTAAGTGCACCGGCTCATCTGTTTGTTGGTCATGCTTGTGTGTTCGTAGCCTGGCTGACGCGACCCACGTGATCACACAGCGAGGAAGAGCTGTGACTCACTGGTCTTGACAGGAGGCTGTTTGTTAATGCAAAATTTGCTCAGAAATTGTGCGGACTCATTGATTGGTTCTCTGAAAAGTTTTTTTTTTTCCTGGGCGGTTGAGACCTCTCATCATTTGGATTTTAAAATCCAACGGTTGTAATGGAAGGGGGCGGCACTCTGGGGCTGAGTGTGACTATGCCTGTGGGTGTTTGAGTGAGCTAGACACTGAGGAGAACCATCCAGTAAAAGCACAGCCCCCTTCATTATCAACACATCGTTTCAACAACATCAAAACAGCCTTCCTAGACTCTGAAGTCAGGAGGACTTCGAGATTAGGTGTTAGCCAGACTAGTAGGTTGTTAGAAATTGCGTAATTCAAATCTGGTATTGGAATAAGAATCAAGAGATCTTCAATCCAAGCTAAATTTATTATATGCAAAATGTATGTATGATAAGTATGTTGGTTCGTATACGGGCTCACTGAAATACCACGCAGGGCAAACAGAGAACTAATCCATTGTTACAGATTCTTCTTCAAATACTCTGACAGTTTTTAGTTCCCGCTCTCTGCTGGGCCTATCAGGGTAGAGACTGAGCGTGGTTTAGACTCACTCAGCCAATCCGTTGGCGCACTGGCTGGTCCCAGGCTCTTGGCGCATCCCCCGTTGCACACTGTTGCCAGGTATAAGTTCTTATCATAACAACCTGTCATGGTGAGAAGAGCCAGCTCCCCTAGACACCATTCCTACGTCCAAGGACGGTTCACAGATCACAAAGAAGCAGTATAGTCTAGTATTTGGAGACACAAATTCTTATCTTATCTTACCCCCTAAAACAGCTCTTCACATCAATCACAGCTTGCCAGGTGAAACAACCCACATCAGCACAGTCCAGACCCTCCATGCCTTAATCATTAATGCATTCCTTCCAAGCTAGTCATCCCATCCATCTATGAGAATAATAAATCCCCATAAGGTACAGGCCTTTGGCTATGAATCTCTTTCACTCTACTCCATAATCATGCAGAGCTGCAGCACACCTCTCACATTAGACCCCTTTGGAAAAGGCCTAGGTTATATACTGAACAAAAATATAAATGCAACATGTAAAGTGTTGGTCCCATGTTTCATGAGCTGAAATAAAAAATCCCAAAAATGTTCCATACGCACAAAAAACGTATTTCTCTCAAATTATGTGCACAAATTTGTTTACATCCCTGTTAGTGATTATAATCCATCCACCTGACAGGTGTGGCATATCAATAAGCTGATTAAACAGCATGATCATTACACAGGTGCACCTAATGCTAGGGAAAATAAAAGGCCACTTTAAAATGTGCAGTTTTGTCACACAACACGATGCCACAGATGTCTCAAGTTTTGAGGGAGCGTGCAATTGGCATGCTGACTGCAGGAATGTCCACCAGAGCTGTTTCCAGAGAATTGAATGTTCATTTCTCTAACATAAGCCGCCTTGTTAGATTAATTTGTATTTTAAGAATAATGACTAAAGGATTTCACCCCAAATACAGTATAAATGTGTGAACGGTGTTAGAGTTATAATGTAGTGGCAACCCACTAACAGAGGGGGGTGGGACTAAACATTCCAGGGTGAAGG
Organism: Coregonus clupeaformis; assembly: GCF_020615455.1. NCBI lineage: Eukaryota > Metazoa > Chordata > Actinopteri > Salmoniformes > Salmonidae > Coregonus > Coregonus clupeaformis. The sequence goes on from NC_059199.1 coordinate 34,508,211, forward strand.
GGACTGAGAAAACGGGTTTAAAAAAAGCCTTCTAAAGGTGGGCGGAGCAAAGTGCCTTTGTGTGTCAAGGGGTATAAAGCTGAATGTATGGGTTTTGGCGGGAGAGCTCTCCATGAATAAAAATGCAGATCATTCTTGCTGGTTGTGGACCTTGAATCATTTATGATTAAAACCAGAGCCTTACAACCCCTGGTAATGATTCAAGCTTAGGTTGAATTAGAGATAGAAATTCTCATGACAAGTGGTCCTTCGAGCGGAGCTTAAAAATACGTCTTTGTCGTTCTAAGGACACCGAAACCGTGCACGGGCGGATGATTGCATCCGTGGAGAATAGTCCTGGCCTTCGACGTTAAGGTTATAAACAGGCCAGTGATTAATCTTATGAACGATAAAGACGTTAACGAGATTGAAAAAGCATTTAAATCCAAACTGCAAGGAGAAGGTCAGTCATTTTTATTCATGGTTTTTGGTGTAATTATTTGAACTTGTATAAGAATAGTAATTATTGTGAAGGGCAGAGAATAGTTACCAAAATCTCAAAGGAAATAATAATTATTAAAGGAAGGAAGGGGGGTCCGGAATTGACCCTAGGTGAATAGCTATTACCAAAATAATCTAGTTTATATTGAGATTGTACGAGATACAGTCTTTACAATATAAACAGGAAGGGGGATAATTATCGTCGTGTGAGATAGATACATTAAACAAGTCGAAAGTCGCATAAACAACTGGGGATTTGCTCTAACTCTGTCTATTTCATGAAACTGGAGCAGTTACGACCTCTAGGTTTCAGATAGTGTTAGCAAAGAATCGTATATAAGGTTGTATACGTGTGAGACTTAATGATCCATCGAAATACGTGATAATTGTTTCAAGGAAGGAACTAAAATAGGTCGCGTGAGAAAAAATGGTTGTCCGATCCCTTTAAGGAACTAAAATAGGTTGCGTGAGAAAAAATGGTTGTCCGATCCCTTTCATGAAACTGGGTTACGGGTTGGATAATTTCAATGGTTAATTACAAAAGCAGATCATAAACATTGGCTCAAGAGTCGCACCTAATAATAAGTCCCAGGAAAATAATTCTGGATTGAATTATTACTAAACGGGGGGATTTAAACTGGGTTACCGGTTGGATAATTTAAATGGTTAATTACAAAAGCAGATCATAAACATTGGCTCAAGAGTCGCACCTAATAATAAGTCCCAGGAAAATAATTCTGAATTGAATTATTACTAAACGGGGGGATTTCTTATTTTTCCACCATGGGAAATAAATATTCTAAAGAGGTCAGAGAATTAACGGGGGATGAAAGATATATGTTAGGGAGGGATCGAAGAAATATGTTTTATGGATCCATTTGGGAGAAGAGGTATGGATTTATTGGGCATCTCGATGTGGAGAAATTAGAGGCTAAACTTTGGAACGGATTTGAAAAAACAGCGAGGGGAGGGGCTAGAGACAGCGAGAGTATGGCTTTTGGAAGCGCGAAGGAGAGAGGAAGTGCTTTAACTGTAACAAATAGGGACATTTGGCCAGGGAGTGTAAGGCCCCGTGTAAATACTGTAACAAAACAGGTCATAACCATCACGACTGCAGAGCTAAGGGCAATGTCCGGGAAATGACAGTCTATTTTTTTGGTTCCACGGGTAAAATGTTTGAAGAAGTGATTTGTGTCGATTAAGAATTGGCTAAAAACACCACAAAGCGATTATTTGAGAGGTACCTATACATTTCTAACGATATATACATTGGGGAAAAAAAGTATTTAGTCAGCCACCAATTGTGCAAGTTCTCCCACTTAAAAAGATGAGAGAGGCCTGTAATTTTCATCATAGGTACACGTCAACTATGACAGACAAATTGAGAGAAAATAATCCAGAAAATCACATTGTAGGATTTTTAATGAATTTATTTGCAAATTATGGTGGAAAATAAGTATTTGGTCACCTACAAACAAGCAAGATTTCTGGCTCTCACAGACCTGTAACTTCTTCTTTAAGAGGCTCCTCTGTCCTCCACGCGTTACCTGTATTAATGGCACCTGTTTGAACTTGTTATCAGTATAAAAGACACCTGTCCACAACCTCAAACAGTCACACTCCAAACTCCACTATGGCCAAGACCAAAGAGCTGTCAAAGGACACCAGAAACAAAATTGTAGACCTGCACCAGGCTGGGAAGACTGAATCTGCAATAGGTAAGCAGCTTGGTTTGAAGAAATCAACTGTGGGAGCAATTATTAGGAAATGGAAGACATACAAGACCACTGATAATCTCCCTCGATCTGGGGCTCCACGCAAGATCTCACCCCGTGGGGTCCAAACGATCACAAGAACGGTGAGCAAAAATCCCAGAACCACACGGGGGGACCTAGTGAATGACCTGCAGAGAGCTGGGACCAAAGTAACAAAGCCTACCATCAGTAACACAATACGCCGCCAGGGACTCAAATCCTGCAGTGCCAGACGTGTCCCCCTGCTTAAGCCAGTACATGTCCAGGCCCGTCTGAAGTTTGCTAGAGTGCATTTGGATGATCCAGAAGAGGATTGGGAGAATGTCATATGGTCAGATGAAACCAAAATATAACTTTTTGGTAAAAACTCAACTCGTCGTGTTTGGAGGACAAAGAATGCTGAGTTGCATCCAAATAACACCATACCTACTGTGAAGCATGGGGGTGGAAACATCATGCTTTGGGGCTGTTTTTCTGCAAAGGGACCAGGACGACTTATCCGTGTAAAGGAAAGAATGAATGGGGCCATGTATCATGAGATTTTGAGTGAAAACCTCCTTCCATCAGCAAGGGCATTGAAGATGAAACATGGCTGGGTCTTTCAGCATGACAATGATCCCAAACACACCGCCCGGGCAACGAAGGAGTGGCTTCGTAAGAAGCATTTCAAGGTCCTGGAGTGGCCTAGCCAGTCTCCAGATCTCAACCCCATAGAAAATCTTTGGAGGGAGTTGAAAGTCTGTGTTGCCCAGCGACAGCCCCAAAACATCACTGCTCTAGAGGAGATCTGCATGGAGGAATGGGACAAAATACCAGCAACAGTGTGTGAAAACCTTGTGAAGACTTACAGAAAACGTTTGACCTGTGTCATTGCCAACAAAGGGTATTTAACAAAGTATTGAGAAACTTTTGTTATTGACCAAATACTTATTTTCCACCATAATTTGCAAATAAATTCATAAAAAATCCTACAATGTGATTCTCTGGAGAGAAAAAATCTCAATTTGTCTGTCATAGTTGACGTGTACCTATGATGAAAATTACAGGCCTCTCTCATCTTTTTAAGTGGGAGAACTTGCACAATTGGTGGCTGACTAAATACTTTTTTTCCCCACTGTATGTGTATTGCTGTTGTTGTTTTATTTTCTTGGGTTGTTGTCTTGTTCAATAGCAAATCTCACCAGATTGGATCTGCTGGATGGTCGGGATTTCTCCCTAAGGATTAGCCCTCTAACTTCCTGACCCTCGCTTTGCGGTGAGATCGCCAAGATGATAGGGGAGTATAAGTCAATTTGGGAGAGAAAAAAAATGGTTTCAACTGTGTGTTATTTTCTTTTACATTTGTTTTAGAAATCTGTATTAAGAATATTGGTAGTAGTAATAATTTGTTATACAGTAAATAACATTTCCTGAATCAGAAATGCCCTAAACTAAACTGTTGTTCTGGTCTGTCCTCTCTCGCGGTTATGGCGAAGGTGACCACAGATGGTGTCTAGATGCATGGAAGGAATAATTTGACCAAGAACAGTGTGAACCTCAACCCCCCCTAACAGGCTGAAGCAATGGCGACAATGGCGTTCAGTATGGTCCTTCACCACTTCTACCGTGAGACCTGAGTCCGAACCAGCAACCTGTACACAGCATCCAGTCTAATCTATCAACTGCCTTTTCTCTCATGCATCTTCTCTCAGGAGTGCAACATGGGTCCACGTGGAGTGAGCATGGAGAGAGATCCCATCCAAACTTGCTGGTGTACTGGTAGGAAAATGGACAAGACATAATGGACTGTAATGGACAGTGGCAGCTCAGGTGAGAGACATTTTCAAGGGCCATCCACTTTGAACATGTGCCATTGGGAGGACAAACTGAAACACTATCTGAAGAAGAACATGACGAAACGCCAGAAGGATGAGTGCCGGGAGGGAGGGGGGTGGTCAACCGTGCCCGTAATTGATTTAGGCTTATCCAAAATTGTTTATTTTGGGTATCAGGTTGATTGTGGAGGTCTGCACACTGCGAAATGTATAGTAATTTAGACTAAGAATGCATTGAGATACCAATCTGTCATTACCACAAATGATGAGAATAGTTAATGCTAGAAATATATACTGTATGTCAATGTAAATGTAATTCTGCCAGTATCGGTGTGTGCTAAGTTGAGGGCCTTAAATTAAAGTGATAGAACCAACATGAAGCACTAAGGACTGTCATTCTAAATTTGGTTTGGATAATTTATCAATAGTTATAATTATGATTTGGAAAGGTGAGGCTTCTAGAGACAGAGCTATGCCCTAAATTGTGAGGAGAGCCACTAGATTGTAGCTTGGGCTAACCTTGCGCCAATCTCATTCTTATCAAGGTTGGTGTGAAACTGTTATAACATGTGTTCTCTCTCTTCCCTGTGAAAGTCAATATGCATGTGCCCTAGACCAAATTCGGGAGATCTCTAGAGACGTAGAGAAAATTGGCATTGCTAAAAGAATTGCGTAAATTGGCTCTGCAAAATAGAGAGGCTCTTACATTTACATTTTAGTCATTTACAGTTAGTGTTTTCACACATGTTATCCAGATACTGACTGTTAGCACTTGGTGGTCTATAGCAGCTTCCCACCAGAATCGGCTTTAGGTGAGGCAGATGAACCTGTAGCCATATTACTTCAACAGTATTTAACATGAGATCTTCTCTAAGCTTTACAGGAATGTGGTTCTGAATATAAACAGCCACACCTCCACCTCCATCACAATTACAGGACATTGTGATCTTGAACATGCAGGCTCTCAATTACATTTTAAAAGAAAATAAATAAAAGACCTCGTACTGCCTCGTACAGGATGCTGCACCCTAGTGAGACGAAACACTTCCCTTATGATAATTCCAACGCAGCTACTAAATCGGTCTCAAAGGAGACAGAGAAGTTTGAGCAAACCCAACTCAGTTCCCCTAGGCCATAGGCGATCAACCCCTTGGGACAAATTCTAGAGAGGACTTGTGCCCTGGTATGGGGCCACTGAGAATGCTCATGAAATAGATAGGTTGGGTTATGTTCTTGAAGGACATCTTAATGCAACCATGCTTGGGTTTAGAGCTGCCTCCGCAGAAATTAAACAGAATAGGTTAATGACTTTGCAAAATAGGGCAGCCTTGGATTATCTGTTGGCAGCACAGGGGGGCGTATGTGCTCTAGTGGGAACTTCATGTTGTACTTTCATTCCAGACTACTGGAAATATCTCCACTGCCATAGAAGAATTAGACAAGCTAATGGGCGCGTTAATGGAAGGAGAGGCTGTTGAAGGTAGCTGGCCTTTTGCATGGCTGACTTCCCTGTTTGGGGCTTGGGGAGCAACAGTTTTCCATTGGCTCATCTATGGCCTAGTAATCCTTCTTGCTGTACTACTTATCATTGCTTGTGTTAAGAAACTTTGTAGCAAAACGGTTGACACTGTCCTCACTATGCCATTACTTACCACTGAAGATGAGGCATCGGAGCCTTACCCCCCAGACTTGTTTCCCATGCCTGATTACATGTCTGATGAAGATGATGCTAATCAAGAGCATCGGAATGACAATGTCAATCTGATGGCACACCTGGTCTGTAGGCCATGCCCACAGCAAGGATTCTGTAAGGGGTGTTCTAAGGAGCTTCATGAGTGCACAGGTGTGTAATACCTTTTGAATTGTATACACTATGTGAAGGTTTTAAGTTCAATGACTCAACGGCGGTCATTCATGTGGATAAGGTCATAGTGTTCGAAAGATCCCTTCCCCAGATGTTTATACTTATATCTGCAAGGCTGAACAATGGAATCCTTAATTCAGACAGGTTACCTTGACGTTCTTAGGCACAGGGACTATGATGATTTGCTTGAAACATAATAATGGTTGCAATTGATATCAGATGTGTGGGTGAATTTAGCGTGTATTGATGGTTTAATGAGAGATCAACTGGCGATAATCTAGTGGCCATCCATTGTTGCAATAGGACCCTTGGCTTTAAATAATAAATCTATCAGTGATGCTCCCCTTCCCCGATTCCCTGCACAGATTATGGTCGTGTTCCCCTGCTCATACGTTTCATGCATCAACCAAAGCTTGCGTGCCACGTCTTTGACTGTGCCATCAGGGCAACAGATTGCTATAATATATGATATGGTTAGCTGATACATAAAATACCTATCCAGGCGTTGTAAGAACTGGCAGGCCTCTGGGCAGAGGAACCTGCCCTTACCTGAAGCTTCACATGTCCTTGAGTTTAGATTGCATAGGGCAAGCTGCCAAACAGGACTCCTGCATTGAATATGGGACCCCCTGATTCTTGTCATCTTGCATCTGATAAAAATGTAGGATAAATGTTGGATAGAAATGTAGGACATTGCCCCTGTGCTGCGTTTTTGGGAATCATTTTGATCACTATAAATGATTAACTACAGGCGTTGTTATCTCTCAGATTGAAAAGCCTTTGCTAGCAGCAAATAATGAAATTACATGATTTTATTTTATACTGGTTTCATCTCAACTACTGCATTGCTAAGCAAGTCTAAAAAAAGCATGAGTCATGTCTTTCTTCCAGAGTTCCGCAGTACACACGCGCACACATGCACACGCACTTCGGTGCAGCAGCGCATCCCGCGCCTCACTGCAGTGAAAAACGTCCCATCCACCTACAGCATACACCAATTGCGTCTAGTTATATTTTTTTAGCTCCCATCAACACCAACGCGTTAGGAGTAGCTGTACGCGCCTTATCGCCATTATAAAGCAGAAAATAAATAAAGGAACGGCTTTCTTGTTCGAACCAGAGGAGGTAAGACAGAATACACACTTTAATGCGGCTTGCTTTGTGAGATGGTCTAACTGGGACATGACGTAGCACATGCCCTTCTTATGTAGCCCAAGTTAGCAGGTGTATGGTTAAACTTACAATAGCCTACCCATATTTATCTAATTTGACGACTACAGAACATTGCAGATATCTATCGGTTTTCTGACTAAAGCATTATGTGCAATATTTGTCAAGAAGATTAACTATAGTGTGGCGATGAGCTCGTCCTCACATGGGTTAAAGTTGTGTGATGATGGCGCAGTACAGAGTTTGGAGAATTGCCAAAATCGACTGCGGTCCTGATGTTGCTCTTTTTTCACCAGGGGCAGACGTCTCAATTTACCTCCCTCTGAAATATTTTGAAGTTGATTGGAACGCAAACATGATATTGATTTATGTTCACGAAGAGTTCTTGATAATTTAGGTCTTATATTTATTTTATTTTAAAATGTAATTGAGAGCCTGCATGTTCAAGATCACAATTACCTTTTATTGCCTGTTGTTCCCAGAGGTCTTAATAACCTTTGTCAAGACAAATGGCAGGTTTCCCCCACTAATGCATATGCATATTTGTTCAAACCATAGATGGCATATTTTACACCAATGTCAATGAAGTATCCCAAATTCCTGATATTATCCTGCAAAAAGATTTCCTGCAGTTTCATTTTAACTCTCTATTATTGCTGGGTTCCTCAAAACACGTACATTTCCTCCTCCTTCTCTTTTCATCTTTGCATACTCTTCCAGTAATTTACTGCAGCTTTCATTCATTGCCTTGTCCATAATTTTCTCAGTTCATTACTGTTTATGTATCCCATTTATGTATCTGCATTTTTTTCAATCTAAAGCCTTGTCACCCTCAACAACATGGGCCTCGAAAGCCAGGACCCCCTGCCTCTCCCCGGCAACCTCACCTCAGGACAGGTGGGCTCCTTCCAGAAGGTGGAGCCTAAAACCTTGGGGGTGAGTGAAGTCATCACATGGACATTCAATCATCAATACAGATGGTTGTGATACACTATAAGGATATGATATGGATCAATAACAGTTACAATTATGTACTGTAGAATAAAGCATCATCACGTTGCCTTATAATATAATGATAATATGTTAATTTAGGAGACTCTTATATTCCCATGCCTGAATCAAACTCATAATTGTGTCGTGTTCAGTAGGCACCAAATGAAAGAGAAAAATGAATCAGGGAGTGATTCCTGGCTTTAGGACTTAATAAGAATAGCTCAATTCCATTTTGCCTGCTGAACACGACTATGCTGTTACCAAACACTGTGCTGTAGATGAGAGTTCTTAATGTATGGTCTCAGGCCGTCCAGATCATCATCGGGTGTCTTGTCCTCTGCCTGAGCGCCTCTGTGTTGCAGCTCCACGAGATCCACTTCACTGGTGATGTCGTTGTCCTTTTGATCGTTGTCTTACAGGTGAGTGAGCCATTGGTGACCCCAACCAAAGATCTAGAATCCGATTTCCCTACCCCCAATTCTAACCTTGACCATTAGGGTGATATAAATCAATCCCAACCCTATATCAGTTAGTAAGGGCAACTTCTACCTACTCCAGATGACGCGTACCAGTCAGAATTTACAGGCCAAGTATCAACTGTTACAACAGCGCCCTCTATAATGGCAGTGTGTCTTTAGGCCAGGTCCGGCCAACCCTCCTCCTGGAGAGCTACCCTCCTGCAGGCTTTCGCTTCAACCCTGATCCAGTACACTTGAATAGGCTTACAGCCCTACAATGGCAATTTTCTAGAATAGATGATTTATTTAGTTGAATCAGTTATTTTCATCTCTGTATAGGTGTGTATTCTGACCTGTGAGTCGTGTCTTATTCTGTTATGGGTGTACTCCCACAGCTCATCCTTTCTGGGTCGGTCCTTGTCCACGCGGGCAGGAAGCCTTCTCTCTTTTGGGTGGGTATAATGCAATTGGCACGCATTCAGCTGGTTACATTTTTTACTGCATTTTTCAACAGTATGTACCGAACAACACATTATCCCGAAATGCTGCACACCATTCTTTGAGGTATGTTTGCTCCTGTTGTGGCAGAGTGTGACCACTGATCTTTGTGAGTGATGTAGGCGATTATAAGAAATCACACAAACCAAAAAAAACTACCTTTCAATGTATAATGTTTTCTGTCAATCTCGGTTTATTCAGTGTATCGGTGTACTCTCTCCCCAGGTGAAATGTACCCTGGTGCTGCACTTGATTAGTGCTGCCTTCTCCACGGCTGCTCTGGGCCTGATGTCCAAACACCTACCTTACCGCCAGGACTCCTACCACTGTGAACACTGCCGGAGACTGGAGCTGCATGCCGTGGTAACCAGTCATTCTAACAGTATACCCTGAATTATTACATCAATATGCATATAAAAAAATATGACATACATTTGCATATAAAAAAATATTACATACATTTGCAAATTGCAAAACATTCTAAAGAAAGAATCTAAAAGAATTACATAATTTTAGAAAGAAACAATTATGTGCAGGCTGAATTTTGATGTAGTCATCATGGTATAGTCAGCCTTCTTGGTCATCTCGATTGAGTAGCTGACCATGTCACACATTCTCCCCCCTTGAGAGTTCATATGGTCAAAAGACATACAATGAGAGTCACAATGTAAAATTCCCTAACTCATTTGCTGAATTTTATATGATTTTAAGCTAGTTCTTTGAAGCCTTGTCAGTGTGCAAAATGTGTTCACAATTAATTTATTCTGACAAATGTTTTGAAAGATCATTGTTACTATTATTGTTTGAATACATTTGTATCAGTTGTTTATATGCATTTTCTGAAACAATGTTTGCTCAGGACTAGGGTTGCAAAATTCCTGGAACTTCAATACATTCCCTGGTTTTCCAGACACCTGGTTGGAGGATTCCGTATATCCCGCCTATTCCCTACTGATTCTGGGAACCTCCAACCTGGATTTCGGAAAAAACTGTGAATTTGTTGAAAGTACAACATTTAAATTTTTCTTAAAGAGCAGAAAGGTTGTTACATCCAACAATAGCCCATACAAACAAATAAATTGTGTCTTTCGTGGAAGTATTAGTGTAATGCCTTCACTCAAGGCGGTATTCTGACATGAGATCAGCACGCTTAACTTAAATGATCAAAGACTAATGCGTAAGTCTGAGTTGCGCACACTTATTTGCTCAAGATATTATACACTGAGTGGACAAAACATTAATAACATTACGGTTTTTCCATGACATAGACTGACCAAAACCTTTGTTTGCAATTACAGAGATCATACGTTTCCTGTAGGTCTTGACCAGGTTTGCACACACTGCAGCAGGGATTTTGGCCCACTCCTCCATACAGACCTTCTCCAGATCCTTCAGGTTTCGGGGCTGTCGCTGGGCAATACAGACTTTCAGCTCCCTCCAAAGATTTTCTATTGGGTTCAGGTCTGGAGACTGGCTAGGCCACTCCAGGACCTTGAAATGCTTCTTACGGAGCCACTCCTTAGTTTCTCTGGCTGTGTGTTTTGGGCCGTTGTCATGCTGGAAGACCCAACCACGACCCATCTTCAATGCTCTTACTAAGGGAAGGAGGTTGTTGGCCAAGATCTCGCGATACATGGCCCCATCCATCCTCACCTCAATACGGTGCAGTCGTCCTGACCCCTTTGCAGAAAAGCATCCCCAAAGAATGATGTTTCCACCTCCATGCTTCACGGTTGGGATGGTGTTCTTGGGGTTGTACTCATCCTTCTTCTTCCTCCAAACACGGCGAGTGGAGTTTAGACCAAAAAGCTCTATTTTTGTCTCATCAGACCACATGACCTTCTCCCATTCCTCCTCTGGATCATCCAGATGGTCATTGGCAAACTTCAGACGGGCCTGGACATGCGCTGGCTTGAGCAGGGGGACCTTGCGTGCGTTGCAGGATTTTAATCCATGACGGCGTAGTGTGTTACTATTGGTTTTCTTTGAAACTGTGGTCCCAGCTCTCTTCAGGTCATTGACCAGGTCCTGCCGTGTAGTTCTGGGCTGATCCCTCACCTTCCTCATGATCATTGATGCCCCACGAGGTGAGATCTTGCATGGAGCCCCAGACAGAGGGTGATTGACCGTCATCTTGAACTTCTTCCATTTTCTAATAATTGCGCCAACAGTTGTTGCCTTCTCACCAAGCTTCTTGCCTATTGTCCTGTAGCCCATCCCAGCCTTGTGCAGGTCTACAATTGTATCCCTGATGTCCTTGCACAGCTCTCTGGTCTTGGCCATTGTGGAGAGGTTGGAGTCTGTTTGATCGAGTGTGTGGACAGGTGTCTTTTATACAGGTAACGAGGTCAAACAGGTGCAGTTAATACAGGTAATGAGTGGAGAACAAGAGGGCTTCTTAAAGAAAAGGGGAAAGGGGGAAAGGGAGATATCTAGTCAGTTGTACAACTGAATGCATTCAACTGAAATGTGTCTTCCGCATTTAACCCAACCCCTCTGAATCAGAGAGGTGCGGGGGGCTGCCTTAATCGACATCCACGTCTTCGGCGCCCGGGGAGCAATTAGGGTTAAGTGCCTTGCTCAAGGGCACATCGACAGATTTTTCACCTAGTCGGCTCGGGGATTAGAACCAGCGACCTTTCGGTTACTGGCACAACGCTCTTAACCACTAAGCTACCTGCCGCTAACAGGTCTGTGAGAGCCGGAATTGTTACTGGTTGGTAGGTGATCAAATACTTATGTCATGCAATAGAATGCAAATTAATTACTTAAAAATCATACAATGTGATTTTCTGGATTTTTGTTTTAGATTCCGTCTCTAGTGGTTGAAGTGTACTACCTATGATAAAAATTACAGACCTCCACATGCTTTGTAAGTAGGAAAACCTGCAGAATCGGCAGTGTATCAAATACTTGTTCTCCCCACTGTACAATCCATGTCACAATTGTCTCAAGACTTAAAAATCCTTCTTTAACCTGCCTCCTCCATTCATCTACACTGATTGAAGTAGAGACCACCCCCCGACTAATTGAAGCTGTTCTGAGGGCAAAGGGGGTGGGGGGTGGGGGGAGGGGGGTGCAACTGATTATTAGGAAGGTGTTCCTAATGTTTGGTATACTCAGTGTATATTTTCCTTTGCCATGTGCTGCAAGTTAAAAGCAACGTGTGGTCTATATACAGTATATCTGATTAAAGCAAAGATTTTTCCGTAAAATAAGCATTAAAAACATTAGTTGATTAATTGGTTCAGCACAGCACCAAGCTTCAAACCATACAGTAATGACGGAGAGTATCAGTGACATTGTTTTCATGAGTATTTCATCTACACAAATATTTTTTGGTTTCGAGTCAGGCACTCCAATCTCCACCAAGGAATACTGGCAGACATGCATACCTTTATTTCGGTCGCCAAGTGGATTTTTATAATGGCCTATATTTCAACATGGCTCCCTTTATACATGATTTATGACCACTTTATCAAAAAATATGAATGTACAAAAAAACATCCCACAACAACTCTAAATGTGTCAATTAAGTGTGCAGGCTTTTCTTTTTCTGTCACATCACATATTATTAGTACATATCAGTACCACAACAACAATACTTGTTTAAATGTTATTATTGTTTAAACAAATCAGCAAATGAAAGAAATCATTGATGAAACATGTAATGAGTGTTTTGGGGTTTGGTATTACCCAGAATGATTAAAAATTACCTTTTAAAGAAATTCAGCAAAGGAGTTTAGGATTTTGATTATCATGGCAAGGCTTTGACCAATTTGAACAACATTGTTCTAAACTGAGAAAAGGCTGCAATGAAACAATTCGGCCTGAACTATTTATGGTGGGAGCTATGTCAAAATGGCTCATACAACAAAGTCTTTGACCCACTTTATTCTGTCTGTCTGCATAGGAGGTAGCACCCATACAATTTCTACTATGCTAACACTACTGCTCAAACTTAGTCCTCATATAGAACAATACAAAACCTGTGTGGGATCTAGAATTGAATGTTAATGAAATGTCTATTTTTGATGACACTATTAAGATTTGAATTGATGATATAGTCAATCATCCATTATATTTTTGCCACATTTTAAAGTAACACATATGTAGTAACATATTAAAAGTTGTTGTTTATAGAATAGAAACACAACATATGAGCATCTTATCTAGGTTAATGTAGTTTCAAGAGAAAGTGTAATTGTTCTTCAAAGTGGAACATGTCTTTCTTTGTGTTTACTGTTTACTGCAGCAACATTGTTTCAGGAAATGCACTGGGCTGATCGAAATGAAATGTAAAGTAAGTAGTTGACCACTATTGTAGATATGTTCTGGTCAATGCTAACACTTGTGCTATACACAGTACATGCATGGTAGGTAGCAGTATTTCTGCCTTGTTCATATAGTTACTCTAATAAAACATTATCCGAAAAGGTATTGCAGCAAAATATTTAAATAACATCTTACCCAATCGTATGTTTAGATAGGTATTAGTTGTTATACATTTTATTCACTTTCATGTGATTGATTATATGGCTATTCAAAAGGCCTAGTTTGACATCTGTTTGTATTATCTTGCTAAATTAATGAATGAATAAGATCTGACATTATAGTTTGCTTTTTGGACAATGTTTTTTTTTCCCGCAATTGCTTTTATTTCATGCTGTATTCAAATGATTGCTGCTACTGTAATATCAAGCATTTTTCTCTGGACCACAATACCATTGTCCATCCCTCATGTCTTTCTTCACCTGTCTCTCTCCCGCCTGGGTGGTTTCTTATAGCTCCTGATTGACGGCATCATAGGTACTCTGGTTATCTTCCTTATTCTGGAGCTGCTCATCTGCATCACAGCCATGCTGTTTGGCCTCAGTGTGCTGGCCTCAAGTGGTGGAATGCAGGTGAGCCAACATATAACAAAACACATGGGGAAGGACATTCTAAAACGCTCCAACACCATTTTATATGTGCAGCGTTGCCCGGGCATTGCGATAAAAACCTGTAATAATTTGGAACACTGCAGGTGGTGTTTGCTGCATGTCTATCTATTTATTTTCTATGAGCCCGATTCAGACTTAGGAAATGTATGCCTTTCCTACGCTTTTTCATTTAAGCACTTCTCAGTATTTGGTATTCAGACTTACTTTACGCAGGTGCGCAACAAGCTCTTTGAGAGTGGCTCCCTTATGTGCACTGCATACATTTAATTCAACCGCTGAAAACCCTCCCACTTGCTGGCCAACAGAGTTTCTCATGGACTTTTAATTCACTGGGGTTTTCAGTTATCTAAATACGGTGCACCTTTAATTATAATTTTCTCGACACTCACTATAATACATTGAGAGAACGGGTTCAGAATATTAGGGATCAATGAAAGAAAGCCATACAATTATAGGCCTATGCATTTCTCAGTTTCAGCACCAATTGGTAAATTGAAAAATTATCTGATCTTGTACATTATTAAGGGTTAAGAACATATTTAGGAATCTACCTACTTAAAAAACAGGTTTGGAGAGCCTTTACGCACAAAATATATTGCTGAATAAAAAATACAGTGGTTTGATTATCCTGAAAGTTGCTATTCAGTTGTTCAATCCATTAAATATTGGAAGGGTTGACCAATAGTCCTATAAATCTACCATAATCCTCACTGATCATGGAACTGATATGACAACGGTCCAGTAGTCGTAAACCAGGCTCCAGGTTTAAACTGCCAGGCTTGGTCTGCGTTCCATGATGATTCCATGTTGATTCCATGAAGTAGGCTACATGTCCCAAATTATTGAACAACTTGTAATACGTTAAATATTATCCACTATTGCTAGCGACCCTCAGGATCAACCACAAGGACGTGACAGAGGAAATAAAAGGGAACTAATGATGTAATGGAATGATGTCAAATGCAGGCTACAAATTGAAGGGAACTAACACCCTAGTGACAGTTTAAAATGTGTGTGGGTATTACTGGCTATTGGTGGCTATTATTTAACATGATAAAATTGTTTGTTTGTTTACTGAGAAAACATTGCTGACATTATAACATTCTAGAGCGCACAAAGGTTAAATTGGACCCCGACTGTCACTCTGCACGGATTTGGCTTCTCATCTCATTTGGCTTGAGTCTCCAAGATTCATCCCTGCACGTTATAAGGCCATACAATTTAAATTCTGCATAATGGCACAGCTTTTCACATACAGTATACTGGTGACTTCCTGCTTAAATAAAGGTAAATAAATACTTCACTGTGGGAAAGGGGCACACATAGCCTACCAGTCATGTTGATTTGCTTCAGTTTGCTGCCATATGACTGGTTTCACATTTGTCTCCAGAGATCATAAGGTAAAATAGATCTAAAACAATTGTCATTTATATTTACAATCCCTTTATCCAAATGGATTACTCATTTACCTAGCTCTTATCAATAGCTCTTATCAATTTGTAAATTACAGCGCATAGAGAAAGGTGATATTTCTATCGGGAAAAAATAATGTTGATGTTTTTTGACTCATTCATCGTTTCCTCACGCTTAAAGGTGGTGGAATTATGAGGGAATTAAGTCAAGGTCAGAATACAGCTTATCTGTAGACACAACTCCGCCACACCTCCATTTCTTTGATCTCCACCCCAAACCCTGGCACTGGCTTTTTTCCCATGTGTAAGTTCAAGGTCAGAATACGCGTGGAGAGAAAAGTGCATAAAAAGGAATGAAGTCCCATTTACATGCGCAACTCGGGTCTGAATTCCCCCCTATGTGCATAAATAATCGGCACCTTAAGGACATTGTTGTATGGGAAGTTTTTAGACATTTTGTTTCAAGGTTTGTGAGGTTTTTTCAGTGCAAATTGTGGCTGTTTTAAGAAAACAACCCTTCATGTATAAAAAATGGCATGGTGACCACCCTACTGCATATAGTTACTGAACATCACATGTTCATGTCTTGTTCTCCCTTTAACTTCCTCTTTCTTGCTCTCTCTCTCTCTCTCTAGTCATCCAGTGGAACTCAGCGCCCAGCCTACCCCCAGACTCGGCCCCCGGCAGGTCCTCCTGCCGTGCAGGCTGCAGCATCTCAGGTAGGGTCTAGCTAGCCCGAAGAAGTTAGCCTACCATATAGTGCTAGCCTAAAATGGCTTATCCATTTAGCACTGTTGGCTGCCATTTACTGTGCATCTCTTGAGGTCTGATTACCTTGATGTGTTCGAGTAATAGAGTCTTCTAATGTCAAACATTACATGTCAATATTATACCTGTCTCTTTCTCCGTCTTTCTCTCTCTCCCCCTCTCTCCTTGAGCAGGTGGCTGTTGTTGTCACTGAGCCCGATTCCGACCAGGTAGAGGAGGTCCCCACTCCCCCCACCGACCCCCAGGTGGAGCCCATCGAGGCGGCCGAGCCCTAAGCCAAACCCCCTTCATCCTCCACTCTGGCCACTTTTTGGCGGATTATATGGGCAACAGTGTAGGTCTTAATCTGAATTCCAAATCGAGCCCTAGCCCTTACTTCCCTAGACACTTCTATAGATCTGAAACGATTAGATAGGTGGTGGAAATTCCACCCAGCCTACCAGAAGGCAAGGTGAAGCATTGGACCTACATACTGTTCAAACCTATCATATCCTTTCAGATCTACAGGAATGCCAACGGGTATAGGGGCTAGGGGTTGATTGGGAATTCAGCTTTTTATGGAGATGGTGTGGTGACCAGCAGGTCAAAGTCCCATGAATGACGTATATAACTGTTTTGCCCTAAATGGAGGCACTCAAACCTGTATTGCCTCAGTAATTATTAAGCTATAGAAAATGGGAAGAAAGTGTAAATTGTAACCAATGTTAGTCATTTTGGGGATGTTTGCAAAGCTACGAGACTATGATTAGAAGTATTATCGTGGATGCAGAAAGTGAAGAATGAAGATATAGGACAGGGGTTCTATGTCTCTGATCCTGAAGAATCATGCAGGTTTTTGTTCTAGCCCAACATTAATATACCAGTTTCAAATAATCAACTAATCAAGATCTTAGTTTCTAACACGGTCACTGCATGGATTGGAGGATGCTACCGAGGGACTAACTGAAGCTAATGTAAAATTGTATACCTTCATTGCTTCTTTTGTTGCATTTTGGTGGCATCACACTTTTTAAGACCAAATAATACAAGCCTTTATCACCAACGTGTCATAATACTGTATAGTGATCTATTCAGGATGCTTCTTGCTTTGCGCTTTACATAATATGATTCTGTGCATTGTTTTTAGTCTGGTTCTGCACATTAATGTATTTTGAAGTGAATGATATCACAACTCTAATCACTTACCAAGCTAACCAACCAATGCTGGCAATGTACTGTAGTGCTCATTGAGAGGATTATATAGTGTTAGAATGTAGAATAGTTGTAGATGAACACTGAAGAACACATTAGCAAAAAGAAAGCAAATACTGTTACATGTCACAGCAACATACAGAATATGTAATTGATCCCTACCATAGCCTAACCTTTTCCTAACCTGAATTGTATGGCATTTGTTTGAATATCTACTTTATTTGTTTATCTATTACTTGTTTTTTTTATTGAACAATTTGCTCTAATTACATTTACATTTACATTTTAGTCATTTAGCAGACGCTCTTATCCAGAGCGACTTACAGTTAGTGAGTGCATACATTTTCATCTCTGGCGTATGCTCTAAAATTCCAGACATACTAAAATACTCAAAACAGTAAGAATATTCTGGACTGCCCTTAAAATAATAAAATGTATGTCCATTCGACATTTTAGCCAAAAGCTAACTGACATTGCTGTACTTGTTTTTGTGTCATTCCGGCCCTTGTTGACCACTGAACTAACTTTTGTAGTTCTTCCTTTTGCGACATCCCAGCACTTGTCGACCACCCTCCACCTCTTTTCATTATAAAGAAAAAGTAACTGCTGTTACTGTAATATTTGTGCATGGTCCACTGATGCCTTGTCCTCACAAGAGGGCAGCATTGTGAATGTGTTTATGTTCTAAAGGTCTGGTTTGCTGTTTATCGACAATGTGTTTGACTGTGCTGTTGATATTGGTGTTTCTGTTAACATGCAGTAAAGTAAGTCTTTCAGAGCATTACTTTTTTTTGTGACCAACTTTTTATTTAGTTATGTCATTTATTTCAGAGGGGGGGTTACAGGTACAAAAACAATCAAATAAATGCATACAAAGATAACCCAAACCCATTCCCTCCCCTCAGTCCCTATCCACCCACCCACCCACACCTTCCCCCACCACCCGGAAACCACGTAAGAAACTGTAAAATGGTTAATAATCCAGCAAACCAGTTTCATTTAATCATATGCAATAGACACTGTTTACTACAGCGCCTTCAGAAACTATTCATACCCCTTGACTTATTCCACATTTTGTTGTTACAGCCTGAATTCAAAATGGATTACAAAAAAATTTAATCTCACCCATCAACACATAATACCCCATAATGACAAAGTGAAAACGTTTTTTGTAAGTTTTTTTTTTATGTATTGAAAATGTAATACAGAAAAATATAACTTACATAAGTATTCACACCCCTGAGTCAGTACTTTTTTGAAGCACCTTTGGCAGCGATTACAGCTGTGAGTCTAAGAGCTTTCCACACCTGGATTGTGCAACGTTTTCCTATTATTCATTTCAAAATTCTTCAAGCTCTGTGAAAATGATTGTTGATCATTGCTAGACAAGCATTTTCAGGTCTTGCCATAGATTTTTAAGTAGATTTAAGTCAAAACTAACTTGGCCACTCAGGAATATTCACTTGTCTTCTTGGTAAGCAACTCCAGTGTAGATTTGGCCTTGTGTTTTAGGTTATTGTCCTGCTGGAAGGTGAATTCATCTCCCAGTGTCTGGTGGAAAGCAGACTGAACCAGGGTTTCCTGTAGGATTTTGCCTGTGCTTAGCTCCATTCTGTTTCTTTTTTATCCTGAAAAACTCCCCAGTCCTTAACGATTACAAGCATACCCATAACATGATGCAGCCACCACTATGCTTGAAAATATGGAGTGGTACTCAGTAATGTGTTGTTTTGATTTGGCCCAAACATAATAATTGCATTCTTTACAGGCTTCCTTCTTTTCACTCTGTCAATTAGGTTAGTATTGTGGAGTAACAATGTTGTTGATCCATCCCTCAGTTTTCTCCTGTCACAGCCGTTAAACTCTAACTGTTTTAAAGACACAATTGGCCTCAAGGTGAAATCCCAGAGTGGCTTACCTCCTCTCCGGCAACTGAGTTAAGAAGGACACCTGTATCTTTGTAGTGACTGGGTGTATTGATACACCATCCAAAGTGTAATTAATAACTTCACCATGCTCAAAGGGATATTTAATGTCTGCATTTTAGAAGAAAATGCATGTGTGGATAATTGCATGTGTGGGGTACAGAGATTAGTTAGTCATTCAAAAATCAGGTAAACACTATTATTACACACAGAGTGAGTCCATGCAACAAAGGTGTTGAATACTTATTGACTCAAGACATTTCAGCTTTCCATTTTTCATTAATTAGTCAAACTTTAGAAAAACATAATTCCACTTTGACATTATGTGGTATTGTGTGTAGGCCAGTGACAAAAGAAATCAAAAAGTAAATATTTTAAATTCAGGCTGTAACACAACAACTTGGAAAAAGTCAAGGGGTGTGAATACTTTCTGAAGGCAATGTATGTTAATAGGGTCCTCCTCAGATAATCCTTGCATTCATATTGCAAATCCAGTGAGACTGTCATTCTGATTGTGTTGATTGTGAGTCTTTACTAATCCATATGGAAATACACTACGTAGGTCTTTGAAAAACCATGCTCAATGCCAAAGGATACAGGGAAATTCACTTAATTGGACATTCCTTACAGATTATAATAGTTTTTTTGAGACTTTCCATTAATTTGATAATTGAACTACAGGTCCTCTTTGCTTTTCGTGGAAGACAGCCCGTAATTGGGAGAAAAAAAGTTTTGATACTGACGTAAGCATCAGCAATTATCACCATTTATTTGATTGATATCAAGATGATATCGATACCAGCATCCTCAATATGCTGCAAATAGTTCCGAACATTCAGTCCTTCGGTACCTACAGTATGTTCAAGCACTATGGGCGTTTCTCCAATTGGATGAATAATGATGGCCATTTAAAGCAACAGCCTGTTGATAAATGATCCACAAATAAGGCCTTTGTTCTGCCCGCCTCTCCCCTTCTGACGTAAATAATCTTCTATAGATATAGCTAGGTGAAGTGGTTGTGGCCTTTGTCAATGTTTTCCCTTAGAAACCAAACATTAAACATATCCCAAAAAACAACAAGTTGGTTTTGCACAGTCGTGCTATCAATAAAGCAAACTCTTTGGTAACACTTTATAATAATGTTCAGTAATAAACTATTTATAAAGGCATTTGCAAACAGTTGGCTGATCATGTATTAATCATTACTCATTCATAAGATGTTTAATGTAGGCCCTTATAAACCATTGACTAATCATTAGTAATGTATTTTAGCAGGCTCTAATCTAAAGTGAGGGCTACAGTGCATTCGGAAAACATTGCAGGTCCATTTACGTTTTCTACTTTTTGTTACATTACAGCCTTATTCTAAAATTGATTAAATTATTTTTTTCACTCATCAATCTACATTTGACATTTACATTTACGTCATTTAGCAGACGCTCTTATCCAGAGCGTCATACAAAATGGTGCATTCACCTTATAGCCAGTGGGATAACCAATTTACAATGTTTTTTTTGTTTTTTTTTCTAGGGGGGGGGTTAGGGGGGGTAAGGGGGGGTAGAAGGATTACTTTATCCTATCCCAGGTATTCCTTAAAGAGGTGGGGTTTCAAGTGTCTCCGGAAGGTGGTGAGTGACTCGTGAGGGAGCTTGTTCCACCATTGGGGTGCCAGAGCAGCGAACAGTTTTGACTGGGCTGAGCGGGAACTGTGCTTCCGCAGAGGTAGGGGGGCCAGCAGGCCAGAGGTGGATGAACGCAATGCCCTCGTTTGGGTGTAGGGACTGATCAGAGCCTGAAGGTACGGAGGTGCCGTTTCCCTCACAGCTCCGTAGGCAAGCACCATGGTCTTGTAACAGATGCGAGCTTCAACTGGAAGCCAGTGGAGTGTGCGGAGGAGCGGGGTGACGTGAGAGAACTTGGGAAGGTTGAACACCAGACCGGCTGCGGCATTCTGGATGAGTTGTAGGGGTTTAATGGCACAGGCAGGGAGCCCAGCCAACAGCGAGTTGCAGTAATCCAGACGGGAGATGACAAGTGCCTGGATTAGGACCTGTGCCGCTTCCTTTGTAAGGCAGGGTCGTACTCTGGATGTCGTCAACCTTCTTTTCAAAATGAGGATTCAGCAGGGAGGAGAAGGTGGCAAAGAGCTTCCTAGGGTTAGAGGCAGATGCTTGGAATTTAGAGTGGTAGAAAGTGGCTTTAGCAGCAGAAACAGAGGAAGAAAATGTAGAGAGGATGGAGTGAAAAGATGCCAGGTCCGCAGGGAGTCTAGTATTCCTCCATTTCCGCTCGGCTGCCCGGAGCCCTGTTCTGTCAGCTCGCAATGAGTAATCAAGCCACGGAGCAGGAGGGGAGGACCGAGCCGGCCGGGAGGATAGGGGACATAGAGAGTCAAATGATGCAGAAAGGGAGGAGAGGAGGGTTAAGGAGACAGAATCAGGAGATTGGAGGGAGAAGGATTGAGCAGAGGGAAGAGATGATAGGATGGAAGAGGAGAGAGTAGCGGGAGAGAGAGAGCGAAGGTTGCTACGGCACATTACCATCTGAGTAGGGGCATAGTGAGTAGTGTTGGAGGAGAGCGAGAGAGAAAAGTACCCCATAATCACAAAGCGAAAACAGGTTTTTAGACATTTTTGCAAATGTATTACAAATAAACAGAAATATCGTATTAACATAACCATTCAGACCATTTGCTATGAGACTCGAAATTGATCTCAGGTGCATCCTTTTTCCATTGATCATCCTTGCGATGTTTCTACAACTTGATTGGAGTCCACCTGTGGTAAATTCAATTGATTGGACATGATTTGGAAAGGCACACACCTCTCTATATAGGGTCCCACAGTTGACAATGCATGTCAGGGGCAAAACATAAGCCATGAGGTCAAAGGAATTGACCGTAGAGCTCCGAGACAGGATTGTGTCGGGGCACAGATCTGGGGAAGGGCGCCAAAAAATGTCTACAGCATTGAAGGTCCCCAAGGACACAGTGGCCTCCATTATTCTTAAATGGAAGAAGTTTGGAACCACCAAGACTCTTCGTAGAGCGTCAGGTAGGTGACCAAGAACCCGATGGTCACTCTGAAGGAGCTCCAGAGTTCCTCTGTGGAGATGGGAGAACCTTCCAGAAGGACAACCATCTCTGCAGCACTCCACCAATCAGGCCTTTATGGTAGAGTGGCCAGACGGAAGCCAGTCCTCAGTAAAAGGCACATGACAGCGTGCTTGAAGTTTGCCAAAAGGCACCTAAAGGACTCTCAGACCATGAGAAACAACATTCTCTGGTCTGATGAAACCAAGATTGAACTCTTTGGCCCGAATGCCAAGCGTCACGTCTGGAGGAAACCTTGCACCATCCCTATGGTGAAGCATGGTGGTGGCAGTATCATGCTGTGGGGATGCTTTTTAGCGGCAGAGACTGGGAGACTAGTCAGAATTGAGGGAAAGATGAAAGGAGCAAAGTACAGAGAGATCCTTGATGAAAACATGCTCCAGAGTGCTCAGGACCTCAGACTGGGGCGAAGATTCACTTTCCAATAGGACAACGACCCTACGCACACAGCCAAGACAACGCAGGAGTGGCTTCAGGACATGTCTCTGAATGTCCTTGAGTGGCCCAGCCAGAGCCCGGACTTGAACCCGATCGAACATCTCTGGAGAGACAGGTTGGCAGCGACGCTCCCCATCCAACCTGACAGAGCTTGAGAGGATCTGCAGAGAAGAATGGGAGAAACTCCCCAAATACAGGTGTGCTAAGCTCGTAGCTGTCATGAACCCTGCGTCCTGAGTCTGTTCCTGCCTGTGTTGCCGTTTTTCTGCTCGGTATCTCCTGTTTCCTGTAGGTGCCTGAACGCACCCTGTCCAGTTGCCGGGCGACGTTGCTAGGCGGGTGATCTCTCGATTAACCGCACCTGCTTCTCATCAGCCTCGGCACACCTGGTCCTGATCATCACCCCTTCTTAAGCTCTGACCTGACATCCATTCCCTGCCGGATCGTTAGCCATTAACAGTATGTTTTGTCAGCGTATCAGCCTCTGAGTACTAGCGTTAGTTTTGTTGTTTTTGCACCTTGTTGACCTGCCTTGTACTTACCTCCGTTTTTTTCTGTCTTCAGTCATTCTCCCGGAACCTTCACCCAACCCCTGCCGTGCCATTATTTAATCTGCCACTTCACCTCCATCTACTCATCTCCGCCACCCTCTCCGTCTCCTGGATTATTCTGCATCTTTTGAATCTGTAAATAAACACTAACCTTCGTTCAACTCACCTTGTCCTGGTCTGCTTTTGGGTTCTGTCTTAGAGAACCGTGGCAGTAGTGTCATACCCAAGAAGACTCTAGGCTGTAATCGCTGCCAAAGGTGCTTCAACAAAGTACTGAGTAAAGGGTCTGAATACTTATTTAATGTGATATTTCAGTTTTGTATTTTTGATAAATGTGAATTTCTTTCAAAAAACATTTTTTTTTCTTTGTCATAATGGAGTATTGTGTGTAGATTGATGGGGGGAATTTAAACAAAAAAAATCTATTTTAGAATAAGGCTGTAAGGTAACAAAATGTGGAAAAAGTTAAGGGGTCTGAATACTTTCTGAATGCACTGTATATATACAGTACCAGTCAAAGGTTTGGACACACCTACTCATTCAAGGATTTTTCTTTATTTTTACTATTTTCTACATTGTAGAAAAATAGTGAAGACATCAAAACTATGAAATAACACATATGGAATCATGTAGTAACCAAAAAAGTGTTAAACAAATCAAAATATATTTTAGATTTTAGATTCTTCAAAGTAGCCACCCTTTGCCTTGAAGACAGCTTTGCACACTCTTGGCATTCGCTCAACCAGCTTCATGAGGAATGCTTTTCCAACAGTCTTGAAGGTAGTTCCCACATATGCTGAGCACATGTTGGCTGCTTTTCCTTCACTCATCCCAAACCATCTCAATTGTGTTGAGGCCGGGTGATTGTGGAGGCCAGGTCATCTGATGCAGCACTCCATCACTCTCCTTCTTGGTCAATTAGCCCTTAAACAGCCTGGAGGTGTGTTTTGGGTCATTGTCCTGTTGAAAAACAAATCATAGTCCAACTAAGCGCAAACCAGATGGGATGGCATATCGCTACCGAATGCTGTGATATCCATGCTGGTTAACAGTGCCTTGAATTCTAAAAAAAATCACTGACAGTGTCACCAGTAAAGCACCCCCACACCATCACACCTCCTCCTCCATGCTTCACGGTGGTAACCACACATGCAGAGATAATCTGTTCACCTACTCTGCGTCTCACAAAGACACAGCGGTTGGAACCAAAAATCTCACATTTGGACTCAGACTAAAGGACAGATTTCCACCGGTCTAATGTCCATTGCTCGTGTTTCTTGGCCCAAGCAAGCCTCTTCTTCTTATTGGTGACCTTTAGTAGTGGTTTCTTTGCAGCAATTTGACCATGAAGGCCTGATTCACGCAGTCTCCTCTGAACAGTTGATGTTGAGATGTGTCTGTTACTTGAACTCTGTGAAGCATTTATTTGGGCTGCAATCTGAGGTGCAGTTAACTCTAATAAACTTGTCTTCTGCAGCAGAGGTAACTCTGGGTCTTCCTTTCCTGTGGCGGTCCACATGAGAGCTAGTTTAATCATAGTGCTTGATGGTTTTTGTGACTGCACTTGAAGACACTTTCAAAGTTCTTGAAATGTTCCGTATTGACTGACCTTCATGTCTTAAAGTAATGATGGACTGTCATTTCTCTTTGCTTATTTGAGCTGTTCTTGCCATAATATGGACTTGTTCTTTTACCAAATAGGGCTATCTTCTGTATACCACCTATACCTTGTCGCAACACAACTGATTGGCTCAAACACATTAAGAAGGAAATCAATTCTACAAATTAACTTTTAACATGGCATAACTGTTAATTGAAATGCATTCCAGGTGACTACCTCATGAAGCTGGTTGAGAGAATGCCAAGAGTGTGCAAAGAGTGTAGAAAATTGTAAAAATAAAGAAAAACCCTTGAATGAGTAGGTGTGTCCAAACTTTTGACTGGTACTGTATATATAGACAGTGCTGCTTGAAAGTATGTATTTTTTCCATGAAATCTTCATTTAATCAGAACTAGTCTTTTTGATCTGACATAACAGTTTTATATTTACCAATACCATATGTTGGTGTAGAGGAAATCACGAGTGTAGTAGAAAAACAAAATAAAAAAGGAATTAGTGCAAGCGCAAAAATAAGTGAACCCCAAGTTGCATTGGTTAAGTGAAGTCGGTTGGTAGAATCAGGTGGGTAAATAATTAGCTACCAAATGAACCAATCAAAGGAGAGATCGTTAGGAAAGAGTTTGGGCAGGACTCATTGATAAATAGAGATAAGAAACCTGGTCAGTTTGGTGTTACCCATCTAGGTGAATGCAAAGCACACCATGCCGAGAGGAAAGGAGATTTCAGAAGATATCAGGACGAGGGTAGTGAGAGCACATCAGTCTGGGGAAGGCTATACAATCATCTCAAAAAGATTTGAGCTCCATCGGTCCACTATGAGGCAAATCATTTACACATGGAGAGCATTTAACATGACAGCAACCCAGCCTAGAAGTGGACGCCCTTCCAAAATATCCCCAAGAGCCACAAGAACAATAATAAATCAGGTAAACGCCAACCCAAACATAACATCTAGAGATTTGCAGACCTCCCTTGTTGCATCTCAGGTAACTGTGCATGCTTCAACAATAAGAAGAACACTGAATCGAAATGCCATTCATGGGAGGGTTGCTAGGAAGAAGCCTCTGCTGTCAAAAAAGAACCAAACTGCCCGTCTTAACTTTGCCAGAGACCACCTGGACAAACCTGAAGGTTTCTGGAAGTCCGTTCTCTGGACCGATGAGTCCAAAATGGACCTTTTTGGTCACAATCAACACCGCTATGTTTGGCGAAAACCCAACACTGCCTACCACCAAAATAACCTTATCCCAACAGTCAAGCATGGTGGTGGGAATGTCAAGATCTAGGGACTGCTTTTCCACCTCTGGACCTGGACGACGCCACATCATTAAGGGAACCATGAATTCTGAGGGATACCAGGAGATTCTTGAACAGAACGTCAGGCCATCAGTCAAGGAGCTAAAGCTGGGCCGAAAATGGGTCTTCCAACAAGACAACGACTCAAAGCATTCAAGCAAATCTACCAAAGAATGGCTCAGGAGAAAGAAGATTTGTGTTTTAGATTGGCCAAGTCAAAGTCCTGCCCTAAATCCAATCAAGATGCTGTGGCAGGACCTGAAGTGGGCAGTTCATGCCAGACACCCCTCAAACCTCACTCAATTGGCTGAGTTTTGTAAGGAGGAGTGGGCAAACATCCCTCAAAACAGATGTCAGAGATTGATTACTGGCTATAGGAGACGTTTGGTCCAAGTTTTCACTGCTAATGGAGGTGCCACAAGCTATTGACTGAAGGGGTTCACATATTTTTACACACATCAAATCTGGGTTTCTGTTAAATAAACCACTTTTGTTAAATAAACAATGAAAATACAGTGGGGAAAAAAAGTATTTAGTCAGCCACCAATTGTGCAAGTTATCCCACTTAAAAAGATGAGAGAGGCCTGTAATTTTCATCATAGGTACACGTCAACTATGACAGACAAAATGAGAAAAAACAATCCAGATAATCACATTGTAGGATTTTTAATGAATTTATTTGCAAATTATGGTGGAAAATAAGTATTTGGTCAATAACAAAAGTTTCTCAATACTTTGTTATATACCCTTTGATGGCAATGACACTGGTCAAATGTTTTCTGTAAGTCTTCACAAGGTTTTCACACACTGTTGCTGGTATTTTGGCCCATTCCTCCATGCAGATCTCCTCTAGAGCAGTGATGTTTTGGGGCTGTCGCTGGGCAACATGGACTTTCAACTCCCTCCAAAGATTTTCTATGGGGTTGAGATCTGGAGACTGGCTAGGCCACTCCAGGACCTTGAAATGCTTCTTACGAAGCCACTCCTTCGTTGCCCGGGCGGTGTGTTTGGGATCATTGTCATGCTGAAAGACCCAGCCACGTTTCATCTTCAATGCCCTTGCTGATGGAAGGAGGTTTTCACTCAAAATCTCACGATACATGGCCCCATTCATTCTTTCCTTTACACGGATCAGTCGTCCTGGTCCCTTTGCAGAAAAACAGCCCCAAAGCATGATGTTTCCACCCCAATGCTTCACAGTAGGTATGGTGTTCTTTGGATGCAACTCAGCATTCTTTGTCCTCCAAACACGACGAGTTGAGTTTTTACTGGTGGTCCTCTGTAGCTCAGCTGGTAGAGCACGGCGCTTGTAACGCCAAGGTAGTGGGTTCGATCCCCGGGACCACCCATACACAAAAAATGTATGCACGCATGACTGTAAGTCGCTTTGGATAAAAGCGTCTGCTAAATGGCATATTATTATTATTATTTATTACCAAAAAGTTCTATTTTGGTTTCATCTGACCATATGACATTCTCCCAATCCTCTTCTGGATCATCCAAATGCACTCTAGCAAACTTCAGACGGGCCTGGACATGTACTGGCTTAAGCAGGGGGACACGTCTGGCACTGCAGGATTTGAGTCCCTGGCGGCGTAGTGTTGTACTGATGGTAGGCTTTGTTACTTTGGTCCCAGCTCTCTGCAGGTCATTCACTAGGTCCCCCCCTGTGGTTCTGGGATTTTTGCTCACCGTTCTTGTGATCATTTTGACCCCACGGGGTGAGATCTTGCATGGAGCCCCAGATCGAGGGAGATTATCAGTGGTCTTGTATGTCTTCCATTTCCTAATAATTGCTCCCACAGTTGATTTCTTCAAACCAAGCTGCTTACCTATTGCAGATTCAGTCTTCCCAGCCTGGTGCAGGTCTACAATTTTGTTTCTGGTGTCCTTTGACAGCTCTTTGGTCTTGGCCATAGTGGAGTTTGGAGTGTGACTGTTTGAGGTTGTGGACAGGTGTCTTTTATACTGATAACAAGTTCAAACAGGTGCCATTAATACAGGTAACGAGTGGAGGACAGAGGAGCCTCTTAAAGAAGAAGTAACAGGTCTGTGAGAGCCAGAAATCTTGCTTGTTTGTAGGTGACCAAATACTTATTTTCCACTATAATTTGCAAATAAATTCATTAAAAATCCTACAATGTGATTTTCTGGATTTTTTTTCCTCAATTTGTCTGTCATAGTTGACGTGTACCTATGATGAAAATTACAGGCCTCTCTCATCTTTTTAAGTGGGAGAACTTGCACAATTGGTGGCTGACTAAATACTTTTTTCCCCCACTGTATATCATATTTTGCAGTCAGCGGCGGTGGAGTTGCCATACCAATCTTCTTGGCCTAACTGCGACACCTGGTGTTGTAGGTGTCCTGGAGGGCAGGCAGTGTGTACCCAATGGTGCGTTCGGCTGAATGTACCACCCTCTGTAGTGCCTTGCGGTCAGCGGCGGGGGAGTTGCCATACCAAGCTGTGATGCAGCCCGACAGTATGCTCTCTATGATGCTCCTGTAGAATCCTGTGAGGGCCCTCGGGGACAGGCTGAATTTCTTCAGCCTCCTGAGGTTAAAGAGTCGCTGTCGTGCCTTCTTCACCATGGTGTCCGTGTGGTTTGACCATTTCAGCTCCTCGGAGATGTGTACGCCGAGGAACTTGATGTTTTTTACCGTCTCCACGGCAAACCCGTTGATGAGGATGGGGGCATGCCCTGCCTGGTTCCACAATCAGATCCTTTGTTTTGCTGACATTGAGGGAGAGGTTGTTTACCTGGCACCACACGGTCAGAGTGCCTACCTCCTCCCTGTAGGCCGTCTCGTCGTGATTGGTAATCAGACCTACTACTGTCGTGTCATCAGCGAACTTGATGATGGAGTTGGAACTGTGTGAGGCCACGCAGTCGTGGGTATAGATCAGTGTGGAGAAGATAATGTTGCCTACCTTCACCACCTGGGGGTGGCCCGTCAG
The DNA here is from genome assembly GCF_020615455.1 of Coregonus clupeaformis. NCBI lineage: Eukaryota > Metazoa > Chordata > Actinopteri > Salmoniformes > Salmonidae > Coregonus > Coregonus clupeaformis. The sequence continues at coordinate 34,537,458 of NC_059199.1, forward strand.
GAAGTCCAGGACCCAGTTTCATAGGGAGGAGTTCAGTCCCAGGGCTGTGAGCTTTGTGGTGAGCTTAGAGGACACTATGGTATTGAAGGCCGAGCTTTAGTCGATGAACAGCATCCTCACATACGCATTCCGCTTGTCCAGCTGGGTGAGGTCAGTTTGTAGTGCAATGGCGATTGCGTCGTCCATGGATCTGTCGGGGCGGTAGGCGAATTGGAGAGGGTCGAGTGTGTCGGGGAGGGAGGAGGTGATGTAGTTTTTGACTAGCCTCTCGAAGCACTTCATGATGATGGAAGTGAGTGCTACGGGTCGGTAGTCATTCAGTTCAGTTACTTTCCCTTTCTTGGGCACTGGGATGACAGTGGACACCTTGAAGCAGGTGGCTATGACGGCCTGAGCTAGAGAGAGAAAATGTCTGAAAACACAACAGCTAGCTGGTCTGCACATGATCTGAGGGAACAACTAGGGATGCTGTCTGGGCCGGCAGCCTTGCGAGGGCTAACACTTTTAAATCACTTACACATAGTCCTCGTTGTCCTCAGGGGCTCTCCTCTGCAGCTCAGAGTCATTTTGCTCGAAGCATAAAAAAAAGGTGTTTAGCTCATCCGGTAGGGCGGCGTTGGTGTCTGCGACATGACTGGCTTTCTTTTTGTAATCCGTGATTGTTAGAAGCCCCCGCTGAATTGCTCCTCCATTAATCCTCCAATTGTTTAACCTTTGATATGTTCTAGACCAGGGGTGTCAAACGTCCGGCCCGCGGGCCGGATCAGGCCCGCAAACGGGTTTAATCCGGCCCGCGAGATGATTAAAAAAAAATAAAAAATGAATTAAAAAAATTGTAAAGTATAAAAATGCGCTGCAATTTTTCAATAAAATAAACTGCTGTTCCAATTGCGTCCATTGGATGGCGCAATAGCAATTGTGTTAAGCAAGCAAACTGTTTATACCGGGGCAGAGCAAGTAGGTCAAGCACGTGCAGCCAATGAGCTACTTTGTTTTGCCCGCGATATTTATTACGGCTTCTACTTTTAACATTATGTGCTTTGGCACCCTCATTGCCCCAATATGTCTCTGTCAAAAAAGAGAAAAGTGGACGCAGAGTGCAGAGTGTTCCAAGAAAAATTGTCATCCTATTTATTCACGGAATTGAATGGGAAAGCTGTATGTTTGGTGTGTTCAGAGCATGTTGCAGTGCTGAAAGAATATAACCTTTGTCGCCACTATGTGAGTCTTCATGCCGACAAATATGACAACTTTCAAGGACAGCGGAGATGAGAGAAGGTGAATGAACTGTTGGCGGGTCTGAAGAAACAGCGGTCTGTGTTTACTCACAGCTGAGACATCAGTGACGCTGCAGTGAAAGCTAGCTACCTCATTGCTAATGAAATCGCAGTGGCTTCAAAACCATTTAGTGAGGGTGAATTTGTAAAAACATGCATGATGAAGGCAGCGGAGATTGTGTGCCCTGAAAAGCGGCAGGCTTTTGCAAATATCAGCCTGACAAGAAACACAGTTGCAGACAGGATTTCCGATCTTTCAGTGGATTTGGACAGCCAGTTGAAGCAAAAAGTAAAGTCATTTATTGCGTTTTCGGTTGCAATTGATGAAAGCACGGACATTACAGATGTTGCACAACTGGCCATTTTCATCCGCGGAGTTGATGACACATTGACCGTCACCGAGGAGTTCGTGGAGTTGGTGCCGATGACAGATACAACGACAGCAGCTGATATTTTTACCGCACTCGTCGGCGCGCTGGACAGGGTCGGAGTGGACTGGTCCCGCGCTGTCAGCCTGGCTACAGATGGTGCTATGATCGGGAAAAAAGCAGGCATTGTGACAAAGTTCAGAGAGAAAGTGCAATCTGCAAATGGAGGATGTGATTTTTTGACTTTTCACTGTATTTTGCACCAGGAGGCTTTGTGTTGCAAGTCATTAAAGATGGATAACGTCATGAAGGTGGTCATCCAAACTGTTAATTTCATCCGATCCAGAAGCCTGAATCACCGTCAGTTTGACAGCCTTCTCAGAGAGAAAGACCACATCTATGGCCTGCCATACCACACTGAGGTAAGATGGTTAAGCCGAGGTGCTGTGCTGAGGCGTTTCTTTGATTTACGAGAAGAAATTGAACAGTTCATGGAAGAAAAGGGCAAACCAGTGTTAGAATTTCATTCCGCAGAATGGATGCAGGACCTTGCATTTATGGTGGATGTTACAGAGCACCTGAATAAATTGAACAAACAGCTGCAAGGGCGCAACAAAGTTGTCACGCAGTATTATGACAGCATACGTTCTTTCAAGTTGAAGCTGTCATTGTGGGAGACGCAACTTGCCGGTGGTGATGCAGCTCACTTCCCCTGTCTGAAAAATGTGTGCGCGACCCAACATGTGGCAGACATGAAGCGGTTCAAAGATAAAATTACGGGACTGTTACGGGAGTTTGAGCAACGCTTTCAGATTTATGTTTATATGTTTTTATGTTGATGTACTATTGTTTTTAATTGATTTTATTTTATTTGTATATTTAACCTATTCTTGACTCTGTGGTTCTTGCACTTGTTTGGGGAACAGGATTTCATTATTTTTATCTACATTTCTGCCTGAGAAATGACACCCTGATATAGTTCTGTGATCTGTGATATACTTCTGTGAATCACTGAGGCATTGTGTGTTTGTGTGTTCTTTGTCCTCAGAACTTTCAAATAACTTGAGGTGTTTTATGATTAATAGTGATGTTGTGCTTTTGGACACTGTCCTCAGGCTCCAGCTTTATGTTTATGTGGTCCTCTGTAGCTCAGCTGGTAGAGCACGGCGCTTGTAACGCCAAGGTAGTGGGTTCGATCCCCGGGACCACCCATACACAAAAAAATAAATAATGTATGCACGCATGACTGTAAGTCGCTTTGGATAAAAGCGTCTGCGAAATGGCATATTATTATTTATATGTTTTTATGTTGATGTGCTATTGCTTTTAATTGCTTTTATTTTATTTGTATATTTAACCTATTCTTGACTCTGTGGTTCTTGCACTTGTTTGGGGAACAGGATTTCATTATTTGTATCTACATTTCTGCCTGAGAAATGACACCCTGATATAGTTCTGTGATCTGTGAAACAGTTCTGTTAATCACTGAGGCATTGTGTGTTTGTGTGTTCTTTGTCCTCAGAACTTTCAAATAACTTGAGGTGTTTTATGATTAATAGTGATGTTGTGCTTTTGGACACTGTCCTCAGGCTCCAGCTTTATGTTTATATGTTTTTATGTTGATGTGCTATTGTTTTTAATTGATTTTATTTTATTTGTATATTTAACCTATTCTTGACTCTGTGGTTCTTGCACTTGTTTGGGGAACAGGATTTCATTATTTTTATCTACATTTCTGCCTGAGAAATGACACCCTGATATAGTTCTGTGATCTGTGAAACAGTTCTGTTAATCACTGAGGCATTGTGTGTTTGTGTTTTCTTTTTCTTTAGAATTTTCAAATAAACTTGATGTGTTTAATGATTAATAGTGATGTTGTGCTTGTACTATTTTGGACACACTGTCCTCAGGCTCCAGCTTTATGTTGTATGTTGATCGTATTAAAACAAAGAAAACAATCTGAAGTTGTTGTTTTTAAGTTATATATACCATGATTTTTCCGGTCCGGCCCACTTGGGAATAGATTTTCCTCCATGTGGCCCCTGAGCTAAAATGAGTTTGACACCCCTGATTTAACCTATTCTTGACTCTGTGGTTCTTGCACTTGTTTGGGGAACAGGATTTCATTATTTTTATCTACATTTCTGCCTGAGAAATGACACCCTGATATAGTTCTGTGATCTGTGAAACAGTTCTGTTAATCACTGAGGCATTGTGTGTTTGTGTGTTCTTTTTCTTTAGAATTTTCAAATAAACTTGATGTGTTTTATGATTAATAGTGATGTTGTGCTTGTACTATTTTGGACACACTGTCCTCAGGCTCCAGCTTTATGTTGTATGTTGATCGTATTAAAACAAAGAAAACAATCTGAAGTTGTTGTTTTTAAGTTATATATACCATGATTTTTCCGGTCTGGCCCACTTGGGAATAGATTTTCCTCCATGTGGCCCCTGAGCTAAAATGAGTTTGACACCCCTGTTCTAGACCATTTTGAGACCTTAAAGGAAAACTCCACCCAAAAACGATATTTTGGTATTTCTTTCAGTAGTCCGTTGTTGGTATAGTCCCAAAATGTTTTGCATGTCAGCACACATGCGTCAATCTAAGTAACATATATACTTTTTTTAAAGATCCAAATCCGTCAGTTGAAGCTAGGTATATTGTATATTTTTGTCACACCCTGATCTGTTTCACCTGTCTTTGTTATTGTCTCCACCCCCCTCCAGGTGTCGCCCATCTTCCCCATTATCCCCAGTGTATTTATCCTGTGTTCTCTGTTTGTCTGTTGCCAGTTCGTTTTGTTTCGTCAAGCCTACCAATGGTTTTCCCCTTGCTCCTGTCTTTCTCAAGTTCCTGTTTTCTAGTTTTCCCGGTTTTGACCATTCTGCCTGCCCTGACCCTGAGCCTGCCTGCCGTTCTGTACCTTGTCACACCACCCTGGATTATTGACCTCTGCCTGCCCTGACCCTGAGACTGCCTGCCGTTCTGTACCTTTTGGACTCTGATCTGGATTACTGACCTCTGCCTGCCCTTGACCTGTCGTTTGCCTGCCCCGTTTTTGTAATAAACTTTTGTTACTTCGACAATGTCTGCATCTGGGTCTTCTCCTGAAACGTGATAATTTTTTGCATGGGCTGCATCTCAATCCACCTCATTCGCCTATGTCGTCCTTCCGCATCTGCACTGGAAGTTGGCCGAGCTACAGCAGTGTTTGTCAGACCATGAGACATCCCGAAAATCGGTCTTCTCACGAAAACTTCTGTAGCGTCCAAATGGTTTGGCCTACAAACGAATGGAAGTATGGAGGTAGTTTTGTGCCATCAAAAATAAGGGGTTAAATATGTATTTTTAAAAAACAAGCTTTTTTATACAGTATCTCCTAGATATAGGACATACACTTCAAAACCTTATTCCTTATGATACATTTTTTTATGAATGTATTATTCAATTCGTATGACCATCTTAAAACAATTCCATATGTTAGCTTACTATTTACAAAGCATAACTGGGGTCACTAGACATGATGGATGTAACGTGAAAGTAAGATAAAAAACTCAAAATATGATGATCACAGACGCAAGTGTTCTTGGATACAGTATCTATAAACATTGACAGGTAACCAAAAAAAGCCAAAACATTCTAAAGACTTCTATTCTCTACAGAATTCAACTTTTGGTTCGGGGAAGCTAGTACCATCTAATCATGGATTGTTAACATGGTAGAGTAAATAATGTAATTATTTCAATTTCCACATCCTGTAATTAATCCCCTTGTATTACACAGTTGTAAGACACTCAAGACTCTAGAATGTGATACAAAGCTGAGCCCATGTTGAGTGTGCATGATGTGTGAATGTGTTTTTGTATACCAAAACAAGGATTTTATGGAAAGGTGCAGGTGTGCGTGTGCATGTGTCTCATTTTCTAAGTGTGGGTATATTCTTATGGTCTCATTGGTATTGTACTTGGCTACACCCTGCATTGTGTACGTGGCCTTTTGGATCCTATGACTCCAATTCTATTTTCGACTCTCCGTTCTCAATGGAGTACCAATTGATCATCATGCAAATTGACCTGATGAAATAATGCCCTTAAACATTCTATCGTCAGGCTATCGTCATTAAGAATAACTGTGTGTGAAACAGTTTGCTGTAGTTGATGTGTCTTATCATTTTGACCAGTGCCATGATAATGAGATATTTAAGATCAATAGAGCATTGCTACAGTGTCCATTGAAAGAATTACATTTAATGTTGCCCACTATTGTAATGCTCTATGCTCGTAGTAACATAGGGAAATGAATGACTGACATTGTCAGCATCAGATGGGTCCAGTAAAAGACTATCTTCCGAAAAAATCATTTGTTTCAACTGAATACACTGAACAAAAACACAACATGTAAAAAAGTGTTGCTCCCATGTTTCATGAGCTGAAATAAAAGATCCCAGAAATGTTTCATACGCACAAAAAGCTTATTTTTCTCAACTTTTGTGCACAAATTTGTTTACATCCCTCTTAGTGATCATTTCTCCTTTGCCAAGATAATCCATCCACCTGACAGGTGTGGCTCATCAAGATTAAACAGCATGATCATTACACAGGTACACCTTATGCTGGGAACAATAAAAGTCCAATCTAAAATGTGTAGTTTTGTCACACAACACAATGCCACAGATGTCTCAAGTTTTGAGGAAGCGTTCAATTGGCATGTTGCCAGAGAATTGAATGTTCATTTCTCTACCGTAAGCCGCCTCCGATGTCGTTTTAGAGAATTTAGCAGTACGTCCAACCGGCCTCAAAACCGCAGACCACGTGTATGGCGCCGTGTGGGTGAGCAATTTGCTGATGTCAATGTTGTGAACAAAGTGCCCCATGGTGGCGTTGGGGTTATATTATGGGCAGGCATAAGCTACGGACAACGAACACAATTGCATTTTATTGATGGCAATTTGCATGTACGAAGATACTGTGACGCGATCCTGAGGCCCATTGTCGTGTACGACAGCGTGTTTCAGTTCCCGACAATATCCAGCAACTTCGCACAGCCATTGAAGAGGAGTGGGACAACATTCCACAGGCCACAATCAACAGCCTGATCAACTCTATGTGAAGGAGATGTGTCATGCTGCATTAGGCAAATGGTGGTCACACCAGATACTGACTGGTTTTCTGATCCATGCCCATACCCTTTTTTTAAAGGTATCTGTAACCAACAAATGCATATCTGTATTCCCTTTCATGTGAAATCCCATGTAGCTCAGTTGGTTTCCCACAGGGGGCCAGTATGAAAAAAAGGATATATATAAACAAAAGGTATGCACTCACTAACTGTAAGTCGCTCTGGATAAGAGTGTCCGCTAAATGACTAAAATGTAAATGTAAATCCATAGATTAGGGCCTAATGAATTGATTTAAAATTGACTGATTTCCTTATATGAACTGTAACTCAGTAAAATCTTTGAAATGGTTGCATGTTGTGTTTATGTTTTGTTAACAGAAACAATGTTATAGAAACAATGTACAGGAATACAATAGTACCCAAAGACAGTCAATGAAAAATAAATCAAATGTATTAAAATAGTATTAAGTTGGCTTGTTAGTTGACTGTCTTTATCTGTCTAACTAACGTATAAAAACTACACATCCAGGTATTTTATATATAATCACATATGACAATTAATGGTATAGAAACGGTTTTACCCAAGCCTCCAAAGTTATAATGACGTTTAGGGTATGGGGAGGAGTAACTGTCGAAAGCTGTGAGCTCCAAAAAAACAGCCCCCCGTGATTGTGGGTGGCCTGTGTGATCCATGGAATGATTAAATCCATTTCTAGTTCCATATGAGTTCCAAACAACACAGTTATGAATAAGGAACGCACATAAAAGTTAGATATTGAAGAATTCACATTGAATGGGCCAAAATAGGCATATCAAGTTTTCTATGTGTGTTCGTTTGCAACATGTTTGGAACAAAAAATGGAATGGAAATATATTCAATGGATTACATGGTTCTGGTTGAGGGTCTTTTGCACCAAAATTATTACGTTTTCTCAAAACCATCTCATTACAATCACACTGGGAGCACGTACGACAGGAAGAGCTCAGCTGAACACACCTGAGTATTTGTGTAAAGCTTAGAGGGATTACGGCCTGAAAGTCTGTTTTATTCTGTAGACTGTTGACATTCCCCATCATGTATTGACCCTGTCCTTTACAACTCATAGTGCACAAACACAATGTGGATTTGGTGTTCATGGTTGTAAAGGAAGATTTTCACAGGCTTATTATATTTATATATATCCTTCTTATTCCGGACATATACATACACCTGTGGTACCAACTGGGTTTGAACCTGGCTTTGAACGTCTGCACTCCAACAGACGGTTAGCCTGCTGAGCTAAAGTCTTACTAAAGCATAATACACATAAATACATATTTGGTTTTCCTATATTTTATTGGAGTTTTTTTCCTTTTTTTGTGCAAGACAAAACATGCCACAATATTTAATAAAGCATTTAATCTTAATTTAATATTTAATAATGATTAAAAAAGCAATATAAAGCACAAGTTTTCAGATCTCAGTCAGGTTTACTCATCATGCGAATATAGTTAATCTATCAAAGTACTTCATCAAACCACCTCCACCTTACAGTGAGATGGATTGAGAGAAATATAATTTTCTTGGAGCATCGTGTCATTCACATATTACTCATATACATTTGAGTCATTTAGCAGACGCTCTTATCCAGAGCGATTTACAGTTAGTTAGTGAGTGCATACATTTTCATTTTCATACTGGCCCCCCGTGGGAAACGAACCCACAACCCTGGTGTTGCAAGCACCATGCTCTACCAACTGAGCTACAGGGGACTACTATACCACACATGCTAAACAACCTGTCTGCTTATGTAATGCTAATTGTATTCGCATTGGGCTCAAATAAATATGAATTTCCCATTTAAAAGGTGTGTCCTTCCTTTAAGGGTGTGGTGTGTAGATTACATGGACAGGTAAGCAGTACTTTGTACCAGCCCACATCCTATATCTGTAAATCAATAATGCCTCAACCAAACGTAATGTAAACCAAAGGACATTTGGGATTGCATGCATTGTGAATGACTTCAGATCAGATGACTTGAAGCATGTACTTATTTCTACATTAAACTACTTTTAAGGTAAAAAAATACCAACTTTTATGTTGGAGTGAACTGTCACTTTAATGAGGACACAATTAAGTATTCTATTAAATTGTACATAACATGATGTGATACAAACTCAATACACAGAAATCCAGGACACTAATGATTTTACTTCTATTTACATGTGTAGTGCTCAACTCCCAAAGCTAACTTAAGATCTGTGCATGTAACTTGAGTTTTTGCTAATCTTCCATTGACATCAATGATCTCTTAGGATTCAGCCCTCCATCTATTTCCATTTTGCAAGATATCACATTATTACTGTAAACTCCCTATTCAAATATCTGAACAATTAAGGAATGCACTCTTTGATTTTCACATACTGTATATTTTTTAACAATAATCTTTAGCATTATACAATTGAACAGTTACACAAGATGCAAAGCAAAACTTGAGATATTTGTACCAATATTTATTAGTACAAATGGAAAGTCAGAATATAACACACTCAAAAAAGACGCTGGTTGTGTTGATAACAGGGTCAAAGATGATGACGTCATATAGAGTAATAAAAATACTAGCAAGGTTGCCCAATATTTATGTGCAAACAAGTGTCATAAATAAAAAAGTATGAAACCATTCATTCCGATCATTTTCATCCTTAACATACTAAATTCCTAACAAACTATAAATATTTACAGAGGCTGTGACTTGGTTTTGCTTGTAGCTCATCTTTATCTGTTCTTGTTCTGCTGACCAGAGTTTACCTGTAAAAATAAATAATGATTATCATTCATATCTATCATATCAGATAGATTATTATTTTATTCATCAAGCATGTTAATATGTTTCAAGGGGGTTTGGCTTGACCAGACCTATTAATAAACATCCTCACCCATAGTATGGAACCAAGGCCCTACTGTTGATTTTCCCAATAATTTAATTGCTTGTTTATGCCAATATTACATATTCTCATTGAACACATTTACTGGTCATTTACACTGAAAATTACAGGTTATTCAAACCACACACACACACACACACACACAAGGTGGACAATCCAGTTTTTTTGCAATTCGTCTAAAATAATGACTCATTTTGATTGAGCCTCATATGGGAACATATCGCCAATGAATGACTCATAATGGGAAGTGGGGAGAGGCAGCATTGTATAGGCTTCTTCCCATACAATATTGAGCCATTACATTTGAGGCTATTATCAATTTGATTCACATGCACTGGGCAGGGCCACTAGAATGCAGGTGTGAGTCAATCTGCCGCCTTTACTACCAAGGTAAGTACAGTGGTATCAATCACCAACAAAACAATGGTGCTGGGTGCCATTCACAGGAAGTATCACTTATAAGCCTTTGTAAGAGAGACATATAGTGGCATTAAGAATGCATAAAATATTGTAGGGCGTTGCTGTGAATGGACAAGCTGGGTACTGATCCAACATAATCTGATATCAAATAGGAAAGACAAACTGTTTTAATTTGACCCCTCTCTGCCCATAGCAGGCCTATTGGATGTCAAGAAAACTAAACTACAGGTTGCGAATTAGATTGAATGTGTTCCATCATTCCATCACTGTGCACGTTGACACTCAACACAATGAAACCATATCTATTTCATTTTTAACCTCAAATATATCTTGGCCATGATCGTGCTGCAAATGATTTGCATAAATTCCTGTAATGTGATTAACTGACTATTTCCTTTAACTCCCTCCACTGTGTATTGTATTTTGAATAGTTTAATGTATTTGTGTGCTCTGCTTGTGTGTAATGTACTGCAATGTAAAAGCCATTGTAGAACAGTATTATGAGGTTGACTTCATTTGTATTAATAACAATAGCAAAGAGCACAGATGAATGCATTTGCTTACGTTATGCTTCTCCCCTGTTATTTGGATTATATGGCTGTGTACTGTGTGGCTTGGTTTAATTTGTTTAAGGTGAAAGGGCTCGCTCTACCCATTTGTCCCTGTGGTAAGCACTTGAGCCCAAAGCTTTCTGGCCCCTCCTCCTTTCTCAGTCCTTTCGATTCTGCTCTTTGTGTTTTGCAAATGTCTTGGAACTTTATTCTTATTGCTATGATGACAACTGGGAAACGTAATAGATTTGGACAATGGGATATGGATACTGTCAACAGGTGGAACCTGCAGACATCATTCGATTCATGTATCCATATGTACCTGAACTTGAATACGCAAAACGTGGCTGTCACAACTATCCTGAGCAATATGTTATTTGTATGTCACAGGTCAATTATATTTTAAGCCGTATTTTAGAGTGACATAACATTCACAACCAATCCAGAACGGTCTTAGATTGTGGGTCTGTTAAAACCACCAATCAGGAGCTGTGTTGGATTTAGATACCTGTTGGTATGTCACCTCCACATCTTCCTGCTCAGGGGTTCACTATGTACATGCCTGTTTTATTCTTCTTTCGTGGGTCATCCTGTTGAGAGATATAACTCAGTATCAGACAGATGCATTCATTTCAGAACTTCCTATTTAAAAACCCCTTCCTCTAATGTCTATTGTCAGATTATCCCATTCTCACTAAACGTATGCAAAAATGGTGTAGGCGAATTTCATGAAATCCATTCAGCATTGTTAGTCCAATTCACTTTTTAACACTTTTCAAATATTTGGATTAAAGTCTTTCACTCTGACTTTTCAGTTTGCAGATGTTGCCTTGACGTGGTTTTGTAGAGGTATGCCTCATTTGTTTTCCCCACTATATGGTTCCTTCCATTTGTGGCTAATACAGATAACCACAGCTTTTGACAACAAGATGCACTTGAGTTGTTACATCCAGACACTAGAGTGCTTTGATAACAAACTTTACTCAGAGATAGCCCCAAAGGAAGACCAAAGGCCAAAAGGAAGGCCTCTGAGATTAAAGAGGAAGCTGGATTGTAGATTATCAAAAGTATTATTGTTTCTATTCCTTTGTTATTGATTATAATAAGTATCATAAAATGTACATAGGGGGCCAGGTCAATGTGATAAAGTTGTATTGTATTGCACTAAATGTAGTATTAGTAATACTAGCAGCTGTAATATTCAAAATTTCCAGAGCCAATGGCAGATAAAGGCTATGTTGAGGTAGACGACTATAAGTGCATTATCAGATGATCAGACTTCATGTTTAGAGGTATTCTTACAATGGTCTCAAAGGTCTTTCCATTGGGTTGCTCCTGTATGGGGGCTTGGGGGCCATGGGAGACATATGCTGGGAAAGAGCCGATGTTGGGGAAGTTCTTTCTTTCATGAGTGTACAGATCTTTTGACCTTTTACAGCACCAACGCACCACCTGTTGAGAGAGTAACATAAAAAAGCTATCAGACAGTGAGGAAAACTATTGCCGTTAAAGTGTCAAATGGACCCAGAATACCATGCAGGTTACTCACCATCATGATGAAGATGATAATGAGGAGTAGCAGGATGACAGCGGCTAACACCAACAGAGCAATGGCCCATCCTGGTACCCAGTCATTGAACCCACCATCATTACCCCCGGAAGCCATGTTGGCAGTTGTGCTAGATTTAGTTGTGGTGCTTGACTGATGCCTGGTGGAAGGCTTCAGGGGACGTTTGGTAAAACCACTTGATGGGGAGGTAGTTGGTCTCTTACTGGTTTTTGCTGGGTCCACCCTCCCAGGTGAAGTACTTGCACCATGACTTGTTGTTGGTAGAAGAGTTGTATTGGTCCTGTTGTTTCCTCCTGAACCATCGGTTATCACTGAAGAAGACGTAGATGTAGGACTGGATGTACTGCGTACACTATCGTTTCTCATTCCACTGCCTGTAGTGGTAGAGAGGGTTACAACGCTAATTTGACCTTCTATGGTTTTGTCAAAAGTAGTTGTAGTTGTAGCCAATGGAGTGGTTGTTGGCTGGTTAGTAGTAGTGGTTGTAGTCATGGAAGTCGTAGATGTTATGGTTGTAGTAGGTGTGGTGGGGATGGTTATGTTTGGAACCACGGCTGGTACTGGTGTTGCTTCAACTGAACAGAGAAAAGGGGAACTCACTCAGGTAAAACAATTTATCAGAGTAATGAATCAATCAATATTACATTATGGAAAAATACAATTGGTATATTTGTATGTCTTACATTCAGTATAATGTGTATTTATCTGGAGGGCAGAAGGTTTGTCTTTGATATTTTCCAGGAACAGAAACTTGACCACCCATTGATTGATAGCCTCTGTGTAGAAAATGATGGTAGCGTTTGCTATCACTGATCCATGTCTGTGAAAGATAAGATTCCGAAAATTAAGAAAGTTAAAGATAATACAGTATAATAACAAATCCAACAACCTTAACCAGGTGGATTGCGGGCATTAAACACGGATTGTAAACCAGAAGATCACATGTTCGGGCCCTGTGTGAGGCACAGCCATTTTCAATGTTTTTATTTTGTTTCAAAGATTGATGTCTGTTTTAAACTCTACCCTAACCCACCAAAACTTAACATTAAGGATCTTGCGTCATTGAAGCTATAGTTTTTACGAGCTTATGTAGTTTAGATGAGTCAAGTCATTCCAAGTCATAATTTGACATTTCTGTCTAAGTCAAGTCCAGGTGACTTAGTCAAGTTTACTGTACCTGAAAGTCATTGTTGCAATGCCCCCATAAACGGATCCTGTTGAGCACGTAGGACACCCGTAGACTTCAGCAAGCTGCAAAATACTACATTAGTCCACCATTTCTATCATTGTCATGAGACCATCACTTTCAGAGATCATTCCTGCTGTGATAATTGCTGTAAGTAAGTAAGCAAGCCTTGGACAAGTAAGCCTTGTCCGAGCCAGAACAGCCTATAGGCCCATGCTGTGGTATAGTTTACATAGTGGTATTGTTTATTCAAGGAATGGTTCTCAATCTTTTTTTAAATATATATATATACACAGTGAGGGAAAAAGGTATTTGATCCCCTGCTGATTTTGTACGTTTGCCCACTGACAAAGACATGATCAGTCTATAATTTTAATGGTAGGTTTATTTGAACAGTGAGAGACAGAATAACAACAAAAAAATCCAGAAAAATGCATGTCAACAATTTTATTAATTGATTTGCATTTTAATGAGGGAAATAAGTATTTGACCCCTCTGCAAAACATGACTTAGTACTTGGTGGCAAAACCCTTGTTGGCAATCACAGAGGTCAGACGTTTCTTGTAGTTGGCCACCAGGTTTGCACACATCTCAGGAGGGATTTTGTTCCACTCCTCTTTGCAGATCTTCTCCAAGTCATTAAGGTTTCGAGGCTGACGTTTGGCAACTCGAACCTTCAGCTCCCTCCACATATTTTCTATGGGATTAAGGTCTGGAGACTGGCTAGGCCACTCCAGGACCTTAATGTGCCTCTTCTTGAGCCACTCCTTTGTTGCCTTGGCCGTGTGTTTTGGGTCATTGTCATGCTGGAATACCCATCCACGACCCATTTTCAATGCCCTGGCTGAGGGAAGGAGGTTCTCACCCAAGATTTGACGGTACATGGCCCCATCCATCGTCCCTTTGATGCGGTGAAGTTGTCCTGTCCCCTTAGCAGAAAAACCCCCCCAAAGCATAATGTTTCCACCTCCATGTTTGACGGTGGGGATGGTGTTCTTGGGGTCATCGGCAGCATTCCTCCTCCAAACACGGCGAGTTGAGTTGATGCCAAAGAGCTCGATTTTGGTCTCATCTGACCCAGTTCTCCTCTGAATCATTCAGATGTTCATTGGCAAACTTCAGACGGGCCTGTATATGTGCTTTTTTGAGCAGGGGGACCTTGTGGGTGCTGCAGGATTTCAGTCCTTCACGGCGTAGTGTGTTACCAATTGTTTTCTTGATGACTATGGTCCCAGCTGCCTTGAGATCATTGACAAGATCCTCCCGTGTAGTTCTGGGCTGATTCCTCACCGTTCACATGATCATTGCAACTCCACCAGGTGAGAACTTGCATGGAGCCCCAGGCCGAGGGAGATTGACAGGTCTTTTGTGTTTCTTCCATTTGCGAATAATCGCACTAACTGTTGTCACCTTCTCACCAAACTGCTTGGCGATGGTCTTGTAGCCCATTCCAGCCTTGTGTAGGTCTACAATCTTGTCCCTGACATCCTTGGAGAGTTTGGAATCTGATTGATTGATTGCTTCTGTGGACAGGTGTCTTTTATACAGGTAACAAGCTGAGATTAGGAGCACTCCCTTTAACAGTGTGCTCCTAATCTCAGCTCGTTACCTGTATAAAAGACACCTGGGAGCCAGAAATCTTTCTGATTGAGAGGGGGTCAAATACTTATTTCCCTCATTAAAATGCAAATCAATTTATAACATTTTTTACATGCGTTTTTCTGGATTTTTTTGTTGTTATTCTGTCTCTCACTGTTCAAATAAACCTACCATTAAAATTATAGACTGATCATTTATTTGTCAGTGGGCAAACGTAGAAAATCAGCAGGGGATCAAATACTTTTTTCCTTCACTGTATATACACACATATACATATCCTTAAAATATATATATATATTCCCCTTTATTACTTTCCAACCCCGCCACCCTTTCCCTACTTGGAGTAAACTAGTGAACAACAATGCTTAGGCCTCTACTTCCAGTTTATACTTACTATCTACATTTTATGGACACAGTCAATTTTACAATAATTATATTTTGTTTGTTTTTTCTCCTGAACTTCTTCTACTCTCAACCTCTCCGATCATTTTCATGATGTCCATCCGGTTTGCTTCTATATGCCATATCTTTCTAACTGTGCTCTTTCACAAAAGCTCCCAACCTACAACCTATATACTTATTATGGACACAGTATGCTTACATTATTAGTTATCTTGTTATTATTTGTTGTTAGTTGTTATTAGTCCCATCCTTCAATTCCATTCAACACCTCCCATCTATCTCCTAACACCATCCATATAGGATTTATATTTGCCATATATATATTTCAACTGTACTGTGATGTCTTACAAAAGTTCTGAACCTTTCTATTCTCATTGTTTCTACAGATTGTGAATTGAAAATAAACATTTTTGCTAAAAGTATTATTATATTATTGATCGATTGACTATGACTTTTCAGATCTATGAAAAGTCATATGACTATGGTTCTCAATCTTACCAATTGGTTGACCTCGTCATACATTTTCTTGTAGTCCTCGGAATTTGGATTCAATAGGGAGTCATTGAAGACCCGATTGGTGATCTCCATGCAGATCTGGTAGGCCATTTTTGCTGTGGGGGTGGTGCTCATACCCGCTGGGGTGACTGAGCGGGGCACTCGAAAGAAGCTGGCAGACAGGGCACCTGTGGGAAGCAAAATATACACCTTACTCAAGTGGATAAATTAAGGCTGTGAGTGTAACATGGACAAACTTTAATCTTGGGAATCAGAGGATATTTGAGGTAGCCTAAAGTGCTTACAGATAGATGTAGGGTCTTAATTTGAGCCATTTTGCTACAGCAGGAAAATTAGCCTGCAGCAACAGGAAATGCGAATTATTATGTTGATTATAATTAATGGACACTTTTTGTAAGGGTTGATACATTTTTCATTAGGGCAAATCAAGTCTGTCATTTTAAAGTGGAAATTACGAACGTTAGAAGCCTTTTTAAATCTTGAATACACTACAAGTTTGCATTTCCTGCTGTGTATGTAACTTATGAATTTTGTATTGTCAATTTGTTGTCTACTGTATTTAAACGTCACTTTAAACATGTACATGATACTGCAACAACATTTCCTTATGGGGACAATAAAGTCAGTAAAGTGCAGGAATATTCTCAGCAGCAAAAGAGATTAAGATCCTACATCTGTAGCACACTTAGAGCTAGCTGTTGGCTGTATAGTTTGAGATAGCCTGACGACTGTTTAATAAAATTGTATTTTTACTTACTTTACCAGTTGTCCGTGCGGTTGGTCCTTTTGTAGGTAGGAATGTGAGACAATATATCCACAGGAAAGTATAATTACATCAACTTTTCAAAGCGCTTGTAGTGCGTTCAGATTTCTTCAACTTTTCAAAGCGCTTGTAGTGCGTTCAGATTTCTATCACCTGAAGCATGCGCAGAACCATGTAAACACGTGCTTGGCAAGTATGCAAACGTCTCGTGCATGTATTTTCATCTTGCTTCAACTGATACGAATCTGAACGCACTACCAGCGCTTTGAAAGGTTGATGTAATTATACTTTCCTGTGGATATATTGTCTCACATTCCTACCTGCAAAAGGACCAACCACACGTACAACCTGTAAAGTAAATTGAAATCTCATTTTATTTAACATTCTGGCTTATAGAGGTCGTGAGAGGAAACGTTCCTCACCCAAATGCTCGTTTATGCCCGACATAGAATTCAATGTGTATCGGATTACTCTTTCCTCATTACTCTTTAGCTTTCAATTACTCTATTCGCATCAGACATCAATTGAAGTACAACATCCCTCTCAAAAGTGTTCGCACTTAGATTGACTTTGCTAATTAGTTGTTGTGGGATGCTCAACTCATGGAGTTCTGTCTGTAGAGAACACTCTTGAGTGATTCCATCACTGCCATTATTATGCAAGCCATTTATGGTTGGGACTAGGATTACAGTATACAAGGACCATTTTCCTTTTAGCTCAAATGAGTCAAACCAAAGTAGATTGAATTGAATATATTTCAAAATAATAGTATTATCAAGTCACAGAATATATGGCATCTTTTCCCACTTAAAATCAGGCAAATACACCTGACTCAACGCCAAGACAATCACCAGTCACATTTTTTGTAGGGGCTGAAACATTTTTTGTTAGGGCAAATCAAGTGTGACATTTTTCAAAATTCAAGCCACAGAAACATTTCTCCTTCCTTTTTCCATAAAGCAACAATAATGTTGTATTTACTTAACTGGATGCATTATCTTACCTGAGATGACAAATATTAAGACGCATTGTGTAATCCTCAAAAGGTTCGTCGAAGGTCGTACCATCTTGATGGGTAAAATCAGACTAGTTAAACGAATTCAACCAAATATATGATACAAATTATTTAACTTCTCAAGTATGGACTTTTCAATGATGAGATGTAGTTTGTCATCTGCAGGGTGAGGTACCAGTCTTTTATCTGGGGAAACCTAACCACATGGGTCTGAGGCTGGGCCGTGATAAAAATTAGTGAGCGGTGAATCACACCTCAACTCTGTTTGCTTCAAACATTTGTTTGACCTGAACACACACTACATTGAATTGGATCTGGAAAAAAATGATATCTATATTTGTCCTGACACTTGTGTGTAAACCATTGGCTGGGCTGCATTCATTTAACAATACAATGGGAATTTGTATTTAACCTTTATTTTATCAGGGAGTCATACTGAGACCAAGGTGTTATTTACAGATGAGCCCTGAATTACATAAATTACAGAGAATACACACATTAAAATACAAAATGCAAGCAGAAACTAAAACATGGTTATAAAAAACAAACACATTCATCAGTAATAATGTCCTAAAATCAGCTTTCTGAATTGCCCTAGAGACACCAGAACATCACATTTAAGAACATTTTGAAGATTGTTCCACAAATAAGGTGCAAGAAAACTAAAAGCTGATTTACCTAACTCAGTAGAGACCAAAGGAATGTCCAGAGTTAGCCATCCCTGAGACCAGGTGTGGTAACTCGTATGTCTAAAATGTAGTAATCATGTTCGGTACAGTGGGACTTTTTGTAAAAGGGCTTTATAAATGAAAACATAGCAATGTATCAACCTACACTCTAAAAATTACATTTGACATTTTAGTCATTTTAGCAGACACTCTTATCCAGAGCGACTTACAGTTAGTGAGTGCATACATTTTTCATACTGGCCCCCCATGGGAAACGAACCCACAACCCTGGCGTTGCAAGCGCCATGCTCTACCAACTGAGCTACAGGGGATTTGAGGACCTAGGGGTTCAACAAGGGTTCTTCTAAGATCCTCAAAGTTCTTCGAAGAACCTTAGGGTTCTTGGCACTGAAAATTGCACCCAAAAGGTTATTCCAAGAACCCCATAGGAGGTGGGGTTCATAGAGGAACCTCCTTAGTTGGTGGGGGTTCTTGCAGGAACCTAACTGCCCAACTGAAACATTTGGATTTTAAATTTGAAAGGACACCTGGTGCAGGCACTTAACTGAAACATTTAAAGATCTCCTCAATTTAAGGTAAGGTTTGTCCCTTGTATGATCTAAATTGATATTGTTTTATGATGATACCATCTATCTTTTCATATTTGTGCAAATCTTTCTAAAACAGAAGAACATTTACACAATTCAATGGATATCAATCAACAAATAGGTAAGAATATGTAGGATATAAGCATATGTTGAAGGCTAGCTGTATTGGGTGCAGATGACTGAACTACTCACTTTTGTGTCTGTAGGTATGCAGACGAGGAGGCATACAAAGGTATGTAAATTGGCATTGGTATGTTATGCAGATCACATGTACCATCCTCCTCCCTTACCTCTTCAATGAAAATCCCATAGGCCTCTACATTATGGACATGGTATGTGTATGAAAACAATTATCAAAAAAAAAAATGTCATTCACATTTACCACAAAAACCAAGTTATGAATTTTTAACCAGTTACATGCAGCCTGGTCTAGGCCAATTGAGGAAAGCCTCTGAATTAGCAGTGAGTGATCAACATTATCGAAAGCCTTTGACAGGTCAATAAAGAGGGCAGCACAATGTTGCCTTTTATCCATACAGTTAACCACATCATTTATAACAAGGAATACAGCAGAGATAGTGCTATGACCTGGTCTAAAACCTGACCAATGTACATTTAGAATACATTTCAAAGATAAGAAAGATCTTAGCTGAGAATTAATTAAGGATTCTAATATTTTAGCTAGGCAAGAGAGTTTAGAACTAGGCTGATCATTATTTAGGTCACAAGGGTCACCACCTTTGTGAAGGGGGAGTACATGGGCCACCCTCCAAAACTTGGGGATAGTACCAGATATAATCGTCAGGTAAAAACTATGGGTTAATGATTCAGCAATCAGGGGGGCAGAGAGCTGCAGCAAAAATGGATCAAGCACATCAGCTCCAGTGGATTTTCTCAGAGACTAAAAGAGTAGCTCAATCAAAAAGCTTTAATATATTTGGTTATGAACTATATTGAACTTAAACTTCTTGATAACTGAATTTCACATTTTGTAATTGATTAGGATCGGTTTATACACAAACAAAACATCACCTTGACGTTCGTTTTTTGCCTAACCTATTCCTATAATAATTGTGCTTCAAAAGGGAAGGGAGTTGTGTGGCAAAGGAGGACACAAATAAAATTGTTTGACGTATGTAGCTTGTAAAATGGCCTTTTAATCCATCTATAATAGGTTGTATTTGCTGTCGCACAGCCTTGGAGCTTTTGCTAACTATTATTAGGTCTTGTATCCACCCAAATGACTTGTCATGTTGGAATGATTTACACACCGTTGCGTAATGGCAAACCCTGTGGGATGCAATTTATCAACCAGAAAATAAAACTATGAATAAGATCAGGGTTGGGGAGTAACTGATTACAAAAAACTATAACAGTTACCAGCAAAAATATTGTAATCAGATTACAGATACTTTAGAAAAAATAGATGATTACTTATTCGATTACTTTTAATTTCAGAAAGGATGTTTGCGGAAAAAATACATTGACACTTTTCTGTTTTCTCAATGATATTCAATTCACCATAAGTTTGTTCCACCTGGGCGAGTCTGGCCTCAAGTCAGAGACCACTATGATGAAATACCAAATGCGTTTGATTGATCCTTTTTGTCTAGACTATGATTGAGCTGAGTGATTGACAATCGAACACAAAACAAATAATCAACAACACAAGTGAGGTACAGTGTCTGTTTTCTTGCATTTCTTCCATAGCCGCAACATGTTTCAAGGCTGGGATTGTCATTACCAATGTATGGCCAAATGAACATCATATTACTCACAGGCTAGTGAGACATTGGGTGCAGACTTTGTTGATTTTCAACTACAGTATAAAAAAACGATGTTTGCACTCTTGCTGCCTACAATCCATTGGCTATCTGTATGCGATTAGTGCCACCCAGTGGTAGAATGTGATGATTATTTTACCTAACGTGTCTGCTATTTACCTATACCGTGGACCATGAAGTGCAATCTACAGTGTTCTCAGTGTTCATGTATTTTATTTTTCTATCCTGCTTACCTTAGACGTTGGATTTTGACTCTGCCAGAAATGTCAAAATATGACTTCAATGATGCAAGAACACCGAAAAGGTTGAGTTTAGGTAACAATAAATTAAATACATTTTAAAAAGACTTTGAAACAAAACACTCCACATCATGCCTAGGTTTTGTATGGGTGTCAGGATGAAACCTCCATTTCAACATTTGACCCCGACCCTATGCTGCTTAGAAAGGATTATCTTACTAAGCTTATTGAGCACACAAGTACCTCACCATACCCGACCTCTGTAAGGGGTATTGGCAAGTGCCAATGTCAGAGGCAACCAACCCGGAGTCATCAGCCTTCCACACATCATTTGATAATATCAAACATCATATGAACTGTCAATGACTGCTTCTCAAATGCCTCTCAGACCACAACAAAAAAAACAGAGGAACAAGCATTTTCTGTATAGTTCAACACAATCAAACCATGATTCAACCGCGATTCAATAAAATATATTATAAAACAAGTTTAAAATCCTTCATGTACAAGCTGTTATTGTGTGTGTGTGTGCATGAATGTGTGTGTGTGTGTGCAGATCTGCATGGGTGTGTGTGCATGCATAAAAACATGAACGTTCCCAGTTTGCCAGTTTGTCCCTTCATCCCCCTCAAGTACCTGCAACAAATCACCACATGGAGTTGTTAGGACATAACACACTTCTTTTTTTTAAGCATGGCAAGCTTTGTCAGCTTTTTAAAATAATAAGAGCACCATGAATTAAAAACATTGTTGCTACGGTCATTTATGGGAGATGCTATCACCGTTCCTTTTTTTGGAATACCAAAAAAGTACCCCATTCCAGATAAGTCTTTTAGTAGTGCCAGCACATCTGAATTCTGGTAAAGGTCTCACTTTTGCCATATTTATATAAACATAGCAGGATCAGTAGAAGGACCAGTTAAACACAGGTGACCACAAGACCCACAATCACCCACCCATCTGGGACTGATGGAGACGATCCAAAAGCTGGGAATGTTGAGACTTTAAGGACCACAAAACATCAGACCAAGACTCAAAGAAAAAAGATAATGAAATACAGAATAAATATAATTTATTGAAGTGGACACATTGCTGTACATAGATACAGAACAAAAATATTGACAACTGACTGGCAAAGCTTGCACCTCCAAAACTATGCTTGTTAACACTAAAATAACAAATCTTAGACTATCAAATACATTATGAAAAGATAACAAGTGGTCAAATATGTTCTCACCTCCCACTGTCACCCAGCTCTCTAGTTATTCAGCTTCATTAGACATACACTTATAGGAGCCTTCATCTGACTTTGCCACTATGGGGATAGTTAATTTCTCCGGTGTTCTCATTCTTGATGAGTAATCCGTCTTTGTAGTACTCAGCCCTGATATCTAAATCCACAGCGCATAGTAATAGATTCTCCCTCAGTCTCCAGGATCACAGCAAAAATATATTTACACTGTAAATCGTCATGAATTAATCAACATCACTACACACATCATACAGACATCACACACAATTTAACAACATCGTTTTAGCTTGTATCTCATAATGCATTGCATTCTACAATGACAATTGTACCATGCAATGTGATGTTCACAGCATTATTGTACTCTACTGATCCAGACTCACGCCAGTATACTCTACTGTCCCCTTCAAGTGTGTAGCTGATGGTACATGTGGACCCTGTTATTGACCCCCTGTTATAGTCAGATGGACACTGACAGGTATCCTCTGTCTTTGTACCTTTTCAGTCTCCATCCAGCAGACTTCCCCTTCTCCTCACAGCTCAATGTGAGAGTTTTCCATGCATAATGCTGGGTTTTGTTAGGAAACTGAAGAAGGATGCATATCTAATACAAAGAGACTTGGTCAGAGTTTAAACTGAGATACAGTAGTGTGAGATAGACAAGCAGACAGACAGAACCATAATGGCTTACCTCCTGACCAGAGAAACTGAAGTTTGCTATTTGCCTCTCCCAGCTACACAAACATATCCTCCTTTGTGAGTAGGACCAGCAGGGATAAGAGTGTAGAAGCTCTCTGAATTCCCATTACTTCTTTCATATAGGGGCTCTAGAGGTTTCTGTAGGGAACAATCCTGTTCCAGAAGAACCTCCAGCCTGTAGATAACTCTTTAATCCCACAGCTCAGTCACTGAGCCTCCAGGGTTTGAACCTCTGTCAGTCATTTTGGCAGGACTGATTCTGTACTAGGGCTCTGTATTGGAGTAGCCGGACATCCTGTCCTTTTACCACTCATACTCCCAGTCTCTTACATCTAATAATGACTCTCTCCCCACTGAGGCCAGTCAGACTGCAGGGTCACAACAGCATTGGGTATGTCTGTACAAACACAACACACACAATAATCTCAGTTTTACAATTCTGAATATATTAATAGATACTCATGACAAAAAGCTGGGCCAATTGAGCAACGTCCTATGGGACTCCCGGTTGTGACACTGCCTGGGATCGAACCCAGGTCTGTAGTGACACCTCAAGCACTGCAGTGCCTTAGACCTCTGCGCCACTCTGGAGGCCCCATATGGTTTGATTTTTAACACATTCTAAGGCTGCATGATGGGAAAAAAGTCACATGAAAGGCATGAGCTCTGATTTGTTTCTTGTGCAGGCTCCACACACTTCATCAGTCTCATTCACAATTTGACAAGCACTTGATAATATTCTTACCAGGCCTCAAATTTCCTGGGGCGGCATGCCCCTTGTGTGGCCATAATGCCCCCTAAAAGATCCATGCCTTTTGTGGCCAAAGTAGCCGTTGTGCCCTTGAGCTGAATATAATAATTATAATTCCCTTTTCCTGGCTCCGGAGCACCTCTCACTCACATGGCTCTCTCAGATATCTCAATTCTTATTATCCAATGCCCATCACATGATCGGGTCCATCTCACAGGCATCTCAGCTCCGAAGTAGGCTACAAGCTAAGACAGACACATTGGGGACTCAACTGCGCTCGTCCCTCTTATCGAATTCTGAGGTGCATATTGAAGATGTTAGAAGGACTGTCAACATTTTGCCTACTTTTCGTCAGCCAATAAGATGAGTAGGCCTAACTAACAGCAAAAGCACTAGCTTATGTCAATCTACTATTCCCCATAGTACAACGGTTGACCTATTCTATTGGTCAACTTGTCCTTCTGTGCGAGAAATAAATATTCCAAACATACTCTAGGACAGTTGTGGGATGCGATAGAGCCCAAATTAATACAACCACTGGCATCATTTTTAATTTTTTAAGCAATGAGGCTGATGCAACAGATCAGAACGTTTAGCTTAAAATGTTGGTAGACTATTAGGCTATTTCTTCACATTATAAGCGCAGCAATGCGCACATGGTAGTAGGCTATAAGGGCGAATGTTCGAAAATGCAATCAATTAGCTAAAAACACTGTGTCACTCAGAAGTGACCGCAAATACAATTTATTATGTAATGCTTTATTATAAAGGTGCATTTTTATGGTGAAAATGATCTTCCCCAAACTTGAAACTCACATGCCGCATATGTATTCCTGTTAGGCTCTACACCAGTTGTAAAGCTGTTTAATGTGCTTAATTTTAAGAAGTTATTTGGCCACTTTAGTTGTGATACGAACCTTATGTCATCTATGCACTTAAAATGCTTTTCCCGTGGTTCATTTTCATGCCAGCCAGGTAGGCTATACTCCTGTTGTATTAGGAAAGTTGAGAAATAAATATAGTAGGCCTAGCCTATAGAAAGCTGATGGGATCCTCCTCTTTTTAATAGAGGCCATCAAAACACTGTTTTCTCAAGTAATTGCATAGCCTATAGAAATGTTGCGTAACATGAGCTCATGGGCTCTCATGAAGTGTTTGATTTGATTTTCAAATACATTTGCATTGATGTCAGAGTGATTAGAGCAGGGGTGTCAAACGTCCGGCCCGCGGGCCGGATCAGGCCCGCAAACGGGTTTAATCCGGCCCGCGAGATGATAAAAAAATAAATAATAATAATAATATATATATATATTTTTTTTTTTGTAAAGTATAAAAATGCGCTGCAATTTTTCAATAAAATAAACTGCTGTTCCAATTGCGTCCACTGGATGGCGCAATAGCAATTGTGTTAAGCAAGCAAACTGTTTATACCGGGGCAGAGCAAGTAGGTCAAGCACGTGCAGCCAATGAGCTACTTTGTTTTGCCCGCGATATTTATTACGGCTTCTACTTTTAACATTATGTGCTTTGGCACCCTCATTGCCCCAATATGTCTCTGTCAAAAAAGAGAAAAGTGGACGCAGAGTGCAGAGTGTTCCAAGAAAAATGGTCATCCTATTTATTCACGGAATTGAATGGGAAAGCTGTATGTTTGGTGTGTTCAGAGCATGTTGCAGTGCTGAAAGAATATAACCTTTGTCGCCACTATGTGAGTCTTCATGCCGACAAATATGACAACTTTCAAGGACAGCGGAGATGAGAGAAGGTGAATTAACTGTTGGCGGGTCTGAAGAAACAGCAGTCTGTGTTTACTCACAGCTGAGACATCAGTGACGCTGCAGTGAAAGCTAGCTACCTCATTGCTAATGAAATCGCAGTGGCTTCAAAACCATTTAGTGAGGGTGAATTTGTAAAAACATGCATGATGAAGGCAGCGGAGATTGTGTGCCCTGAAAAGCGGCAGGCTTTTTGCAAATATCAGCCTGACAAGAAACACAGTTGCAGACAGGATTTCCGATCTTTCAGTGGATTTGGACAGCCAGTTGAAGCAAAAAGTAAAGTCATTTATTGCGTTTTCGGTTGCAATTGATGAAAGCACGGACATTACAGATGTTGCACAACTGGCCATTCATCCGCGGAGTTGATGACACATTGACCGTCACCGAGGAGTTCGTGGAGTTGGTGCCGATGACAGATACAACGACAGCAGCTGATATTTTTACCGCACTCGTCGGCGCGCTGGACAGGGTCTGACTGGACTGGTCCCGCGCTGTCAGCCTGGCTACAGATGGTGCGCCCTCAATAATCGGGAAAAAAGCAGGCGTTGTGACAAAGTTCAGAGAGAAAGTGCAATCTGCAAATGGAGGACGTGATTTTTTGACTTTTCACTGTATTTTGCACCAGGAGGCTTTGTGTTGCAAGTCATTAAAGATGGATAACGTCATGAAGGTGGTCATCCAAACTGTTAATTTCATCCGATCCAGAAGCCTGAATCACCGTCAGTTTGACAGCCTTCTCAGAGAGAAAGACCACATCTATGGCCTGCCATACCACACTGAGGTAAGATGGTAAAGCCGAGGTGCTGTGCTGAGGCGTTTCTTTGATTTACGAGAAGAAATTGAACAGTTCATGGAAGAAAAGGGCAAACCAGTGTTAGAATTTCATTCCGCAGAATGGATGCAGGACCTTGCATTTATGGTGGATGTTACAGAGCACCTGAATAACTTGAACAAACAGCTGCAAGGGCGCAACAAAGTTGTCACGCAGTATTATGACAGCATACGTTCTTTCAAGTTGAAGCTGTCATTGTGGGAGACGCAACTTGCCGGTGGTGATGCAGCTCACTTCCCCTGTCTGAAAAATGTGTGCGCGACCCAACATGTGGCAGACATGAAGCGGTTCAAAGATAAAATAACGGGACTGTTACGGGAGTTTGAGCAACGCTTTCAGATTTATGTTTATATGTTTTTATGTTGATGTGCTATTGTTTTTAATTGTTTTTATTTTATTTGTATATTTAACCTATTCTTGACTCTGTGGTTCTTGCACTTGTTTGGGGAACAGGATTTCATTCTTTTTATCTACATTTCTGCCTGAGAAATGACACCCTGATATAGTTCTGTGATCTGTGATATACTTCTGTGAATCACTGAGGCATTGTGTGTTTGTGTGTTCTTTGTCCTCAGAACTTTCAAATAACTTGAGGTGTTTTATGATTAATAGTGATGTTGTGCTTTTGGACACTGTCCTCAGGCTCCAGCTTTATGTTTATATGTTTTTATGTTGATGTGCTATTGTTTTTAATTGTTTTTATTTTATTTGTATATTTAACCTATTCTTGACTCTGTGGTTCTTGCACTTGTTTGGGGAACAGGATTTCATTATTTTTATCTACATTTCTGCCTGAGAAATGACACCCTGATATAGTTCTGTGATCTGTGATATACTTCTGTGAATCACTGAGGCATTGTGTGTTTGTGTGTTCTTTGTCCTCAGAACTTTCAAATAACTTGAGGTGTTTTATGATAATAGTGATGTTGTGCTTTTGGACACTGTCCTCAGGCTCCAGCTTTATGTTTATATGTTTTTATGTTGATGTGCTATTGTTTTTAATTGATTTTATTTTATTTGTATATTTAACCTATTCTTGACTCTGTGGTTCTTGCACTTGTTTGGGGAACATGATTTCATTATTTTTATCTACATTTCTGCCTGAGAAATGACACCCTGATATAGTTCTGTGATCTGTGAAACAGTTCTGTTAATCACTGAGGCATTGTGTGTTTGTGTGTTCTTTTTCTTTAGAATTTTCAAATAAACTTGACGTGTTTTATGATTAATAGTGATGTTGTGCTTGTACTATTTTGGACACACTGTCCTCAGGCTCCAGCTTTATGTTGTATGTTGATCGTATTAAAACAAAGAAAACAATCTGAAGTTGTTGTTTTTAAGTTATATATACCATGATTTTTCCGGTCCGGCCCACTTGGGAATAGATTTTCCTCCATGTGGCCCCTGAGCTAAAATGAGTTTGACACCCCTGGATTAGAGGGACAGTAGAGTGCTGAGTACCAGACAGTTAGCAAGTTTGGTAGGCTACTAATGACCATCAGCAGCATCAGAGCTTGGAGAAGCCTAGTTACTGTGACTAAACAGTCATGTGGAGTTTAACTGCGGTCATGAGGGTTAAGTGCCTTGCTCAAGGGCACATCGACAGATTTTTCACCTAGTCGGCACGGGGATTAGAACCAGCAACCTTTCAGTTACTGGCACAACGCTCTTAACCACTAAGCTACCTGCCGCCCCAGTATTGTTAGTGAACTCACCAGTGACATTGATGCTGAGGGAATAACTAGGGTTGACAACTGGGGCTGACCTTTCCTCTTCCCAAAACATACAGTGAGGTACCAACACATGCATTATTGAAATATAGATGGCCAATAATATTCAGTGGGGCTCCACAAAGTAATAAGTATGCTAATGTTGCATTAAATGCTATGGCTGAAATGACTAAAGAGCATCTTTAAATGTGTGCCCAATATGAAGTAGTTATGAAAGCACTAAGATGAAAGAGAGATGCTCTGATTTACCTGCCACTGTCAGATTGACAATATCACTCCACTCAGAGTCCTGTTGGTCACTTTTACGTCTACCAATACAACTGTAGTCACCAGCGCAGTAATACGCCAAAATAAAGATATATTGATACGTTTTCATTGGAGACTTGACTGAACTAGGTGTATTCCATGTGTACTCCCAGTCAGTGACTATTTCACCCTTTATGTCACATCTGAGATAGACAATATCTCCAAAGTATATCTCTGTGTAAGGCTCCACTGTCACTACAGGTTTTGGTCTCTATGCACAAACAAAACCAACTAAACACAATTACCACAATGAACACATTTCTTTACATATCATACACAATTTGACTGAGGAGTGAGTTTCATTGAGCCCAATCTGATTCCTTTGCCAGATGTAAGAAACAATGTAGGCATACAGTTCAAGAAAGTGGATCTAGATCTAACACGCAGGATATCAACCCTGGTCTCCCACAGGAACAACCAACATTTTAGACCTTAGACCAATAGTGAATTCCCTTTTGGTCCAGGGGCAGACACTGGTTTTGAAGTTCACAGGCGGGGGCTACCTCATCACGTGACCATGAGTAACTATGCCCGACTCATTTCCACTACATAGGGTTGAATTCTGGTAACTTTCCCAAAATTCTCTTTATTTTCGCGGTTGGGATATTCCTGGAATCAGGAGGGAATAAACGCAAAATCCGGATTCCTACAGGATTTCTGGAAAACCTAGGATTTTTTGGTCATTTATAACTCTAGTTGGATCACATAAAAATTTAGAATAAATAATGTGATGATTAAAACAAGCAGTATATTCAGTAGCTTAAGGGAAACAAAACATGGGGAGAGGTTTTGTGTGGGTGGGTCTTGGGTAATTTGAGAGGCAAAATTCTAGGTAGTTAGGGAGAAAAAGGCAGGAACGTTAATATGAAAACGTTATAAAATAGATAAAGCTAGGTACCACTACAGGATATTGTTATGTGAAATGTACATGCAATTCAGACTTCATCCACTAAACAGAGTGACACTGGGCCAATCCACTTAACTATTAAGTTTATAGAAGTAAATTATGAAGATACTGTAAAATCCTGGTCACTGCTGCCCTATACTGAGATCCTCCAGCGACGGCTCATCTGTACTTTAGGATACAGGCTCTTTTGGACCAAGGACTTCACTCAGTCAATCATGTGCTGCTGTCCCCTGAGAGAAAGTGGACTTACTACAAGCTTTCAGTTGTGCACACAAATATTAACGGTTAAACAATAACTTCTCAGAATGGGTCTGCTTCTCAGAATTGGTGGTAAAGGGTTAATTGAACAAAAGAAAGGCAAATATTATTTGACCACACCCCAAACAATTCTTCAAGTCAAGCAGCACAGACTATACACAGGACCTTCGGGACAGTAGTCTCAGAAATCCCAGACCTAGGGCAACAGCACTAGAACATTGGTACATTTTTACACAGCTGATTCAAATAATGAACTCATCATCAAGCTTTGATTATTTGAATCAGCTGTGAAGTGCTAGGGCAAAAACCAAAACGTGCACCCTTTGGGGTCCCCAGGACCGAGTTGGGGAAACGCTGGTTTAGAGAGACTAGGACAGAAGCGGCACGCCCACCTGAGGTGTATTCATTAGTCGTACACCGCTGCATATTTTTAACATTTTTTTTGGAAACCGTTTACTT
The DNA here is from genome assembly GCF_020615455.1 of Coregonus clupeaformis. Classification (NCBI taxonomy): domain Eukaryota; kingdom Metazoa; phylum Chordata; class Actinopteri; order Salmoniformes; family Salmonidae; genus Coregonus; species Coregonus clupeaformis. The sequence continues at coordinate 34,567,437 of NC_059199.1, forward strand.
TAGGAACCAAGCGGCGAGGGACCTACCTGAATTTGTCCAACAGAAACTCTCGTCTGCGTTGCAAAACTTTTTCCTTTTGGAGTAAACAGTTTCCATTGCAAAGTTTTGCAAGGGAATCCGACTAATGAAACACCCCTGGTGGTTCAATAGGCTACATTTTACATGTTGTTTGCCAATTAAGGTCCCCTAGGAAACATGGACCAAAACTATGGTTCCCACATTTTCACATGTTTTGACACATCTCTGTAGTCTGGATGTATTTTACTAGTTGTAGTTAAAATTGACATATTATAAATTAAGTATCTTTTTAGTTCAATAAACATGTGTCCTGTCCAGTGGCGGCTCCTGAAAAATTTCTCAGGGGGGGCAATTTTTCTGATGATTTAGGTGACCTACACACATTTTAAAAAAGATATGTCCAGCAACAACATGAAGACAGGGGCAGCATATAAGTCAATACCAGAAGCATTTATTGACTGATCTCAAAAGTGTTGGCTTACCAGGGTTGGTGGAGCCCTCAGTTTCATCTTTGCCTCGCAAAGCTAACTCAAACACTCCGCAAAACTTCACACACTGGATTAGCCGGCTGAGGATGTGGCGGTTCTTGCTAATGTCGTAGTAAATATATTTGTTATAGTGAATATGGAATATGATATGTTGAGTAAAATGTTGTGCTAAGATCTATTTAGGTCAGGAGCTGGTTATAAGTTCTGTTCCTATCCAATAACAATGGACAAAAGGGTCCTATCTTGTCAGCCTTGTCAGCAGGTGGCCAAGGACAACACCCACGCCATAGGCCTCTCAGTTCTTCCAACTCACGAGTTCTTGCTCTGAGGACACACACACACACACACACAAACACACACACACACACATCATCACTGTTAAACACACACACACACACACACACACACACACACACACATCATCACTGTTAAACACACACACACACACACACACACACAAAAATCCCCTCTCTTAGGCTGAACATTTGAAGACAGAGAACCCGACTCAGAGCCAATGCAACAGTGACAGTAGCCTGGAGGGGACCTCGCCCAACTCATCAGGACCAATCAGAAGATCAGAACTACTAGATTCAACCTACTTCATTTATTGCATAAAATGTCTGCACACAATGTTTCGGGGCTCTCTTCAGATAATAATAATAATAATAATAATAATAATAATATGCCATTTAGCAGACGCTTTTATCCAAAGCGACTTACAGTCATGCGTGCATACATTTTTGTGTATGGGTGGTCCCGGGGATCGAACCCACTACCTTGGCGTTACAAGCGCCATGCTCTACCAGCTGAGCTACAGAAAGTGGATACTCATGGATGCGCATCGCAATTGTAAAATGTCAACACAATTGGAGACACCACGTCATTTTTGGAGACATGTTATTGACAGTAAACTATTGTAGATGCGACTGCTAACTAAATAAAACATTTTAGCTGGCTAGCTAATCATCTTAGCTAAATGTGGGGCAAACAATTCAGTTATTTACCGTTAATTTGAGGGATTGGGGTGAAAGAAATCGAGTTACATAGTGATACTTTACGATATACTGTATTGACAATATCGCAATATTTTAGCGCTAGTTGGCTGTACCTGCACCAAAACACCATTATTGTTCCTTCATAGCTTGTTCTCAATCTTTTCACATTGGGAGCCAATTTGTTTTCAGCACTTTTATTTCCATGACTGATCAAAACTCATTCTCATGGCTTTCTGATCCCTCTGCAACAGACATATGGTGCGCAATAAAATCACAGTATCGAATCGCAATACGTATAGAATCATGAGACTCGCAATGCTGATCGGCTATGAAAAGCCAACTGAGATTTATTCCTGATTATTATTTGACCATGCTTGTCACTTATGAACATTTTTGAACATCTTGGCATGGTTCTGTTATAATCTTCACCCGGCACAGCCAGAAGAGGACTGGCCACCCCTCATAGCCTGGTTCCTCTCTAGGTTTCTTCCTAGGTTTTCGCCTTTCTAGGGAGTTTTTCCTAGCCACCGTGCTTCTACACCTGCATTACTAGCTGTTTGGGGTTTTAGGCTGGGTTTCTGTACAGCACTTCGAGATATTAGCTGATGTAAGAAGGGCTATATAAAATAAAATTGATTGATTGATTGATTGATGCATATATCTTATCGTGAGGTTCCTGGCAATTCCCAGCCCAAGTTCATTTGCCACAACAAATCTCTTCGCTAGCAAACGCGATGTCTTCTCCAAAACGGCAATGTGTCTCCAGCAATGTTTACTTTTTTGACGTTCTATGGCATCTCCACTTTCCAAGCATATATGACCACATGTAATATTTTGGTAAGTGATGCAAATAGTGAACTATGTAGGGCCAGGATGTAAAATATATGTAGCTGCAGCAATTTCTCTTATCTGATATGGTAAGTAATGGGGCTTAATTTATAGCTCCCTAAGAGTTTGACGAACGGGTCCGTGCACGCGATTCCAGATATCTTTACCTCTGAATAAACTGCCTTTATTATACCATATCCACCCTGTCCAAAGTCTCTACTTGGTCTCAGTTCTCCAGTAAACTTGTGATTATCAACACTAACCTCATCGTTGTGGCGGCGGACAGCTAGCCTGTATCCCTCATCAAGTTGAGTGGCAATGTTATTTTTCCGTTCAGTACCAATTTTTGGAAAATCCTCGGGTGTAGGACTTTCCGCCTTTAGTAGAAACCTGATGAATTATTAAATTTGGTCTGGGAGGTCCTAATTGTTTCGTTGCCAATTTATCTTCATTTGTTCGCCGACAAAAAGGAACTTCTTTCAAAGACACAATCCGCTCTTTTCTCAGTTACGTTCATGGTTACGTTACGTTACGTATGACGAAAGCGCGTAAGTGCAAGCCCTCAGACACCCATAGAGATTGTATTGAAGGCTCTGAAATTTGAAAAAAATAGATTTTACATTAGAGGCTATGAGAGACTTCTGGGCGATTTTCAACCTGACTGAAATCGCCCCAAAAGGGGGGGGAGCCATTTGAAGCACGACTTTAGCCTGATTCGACATTTAGTGGCAGTGTGGCACTGTGGCAGATCAGACGTATAGATTACAACACTGATAACTACTGTTGCCGTGATATAATTGATTAGAAAAAAAATCCCTTCCTTTTCCCGTTTGGCAGTGCGTCGCCCATATCGCCCTATTGAACAGGCCGCCCCTGCCAGCAATGTTTACTTTTTTGACGTTCTATGGCATCTCCACTTTCCAAGCATATATGACCACATGTAATATTTTGGTAAGTGATGCAAATAGTGAACTATGTAGGGCCAGGATGTAAAATATATGTAGCTGCAGCAATTTCTCTTATCTGATATGGTAAGTAATGAGGCTTAATTTATAGCTCCCTAAGAGTTTGACGAACGGGTCCGTGCACGCGATTCCAGATATCTTTACCTCTGAATAAACTGCCTTTATTATACCATATCCACCCTGTCCAAAGTCTCTACTTGGTCTCAGTTCTCCAGTAAACTTGTGATTATCAACACTAACCTCATCGTTGTGGCGGCGGACAGCTAGCCTGTATCCCTCATCAAGTTGAGTGGCAATGTTATTTTTCCGTTCGTACCAATTTTTGGAAAATCCTCGGGTGTAGGACTTTCCGCCTTTAGTAGAAACCTGATTAATTATTAAATTTGGTCTGGGAGGTCCTAATTGTTTCGTTGCCAATTTATCTTCATTTGTTCGCCGACAAAAAGGAACTTCTTTCAAAGACACAATCCGCTCTTTTCTCAGTTACGTTCATGGTTACGTTACGTTACGTATGACGAAAGCGCGTAAGTGCAAGCCCTCAGACACCCATAGAGATTGTATTGAAGGCTCTGAAATTTGAAAAAAATAGATTTTACATTAGAGGCTATGAGAGACTTCTGGGCGATTTTCAACCTGACTGAAATCGCCCCAAAAGGGGGGGGAGCCATTTGAAGCACGACTTTAGCCTGATTCGACATTTAGTGGCAGTGTGGCACTGTGGCAGATCAGACGAATAGATTACAACACTGATAACTACTGTTGCCGTCATATAATTGATTAGAAAAAAAATCCCTTCCTTTTCCCGTTTGGCAGTGCGTCGCCCATATCGCCCTATTGAACAGGCCGCCCCTGGTCCTGTCCTCTCCAGAGATGGAAGAGGAAGCGAGACATCCCATTCCCTCATCTTTTCAGTTTCAATGGAAGTCAATGAACTAAGTAGACCAGACCAAGCTGCTGTCGCATTGGTGTCTATGGGAGAGCCACCCCCTTACTTAGACAGGAACTGACCATTTATTTCAATGGTAAACAACCTGAGTGAACTACCCGTATCTTCATGTATCCACCATCTTTGTCCTCCCTTCTTGTGCCTTCATCAAAGAGCTCTTCGTTCTATCTGTGCCTTCATTCAACGTTGCTAAGGAAGTCAAGCATCATGAGGTTACCTGAAATAGGTCAAAGCATATATTAAATTGAACTCAACATCTTCGACACAGACACAAGTTACCTGCTATATTTGGGCAACAGGATTAACACAGAGAGAATTTGGCAAAATACATTGTATGTTTCTGTAGTACGAGTAGGCTGGTATATAATTGTGTACAAGCCACCTAGCTAATAAAATATTGGAGCTAGCAGTCATTAGTTACATTTTAACCATAGCAATAGCTTAATTGAATGCCTACATAATTGGTGCCTAACTAAACCAACTAACGAGAAATGGTGGAGGCTACCAGAATGAAGACAGACATTTTTCGGAATAAACGTGTTGAGTGAAAAACTTAATTACATAGCTACTCCCTACCCGGTATCTCATTATGCCCCTATACAACTTTGTATGCGTTGTTTGTTTGCAACCTTGTTATTTACGACGTTTTTGGAACAGATTCCTTTTGGAACGTTTCACAAATTCTACCAACCCTGCGTAGCACGCTTGACCGAAATGGTAGCAGAAGGTGAATGTTCAACTTTTGTTGCGCGCAAATCCATATGACGCTGCGACTGCGTCCCATTTTGCATAATGACACCGTCGGTGTGATCCAGGCGTTCGCAGCATCCGGGTGAAGGTTAATCAGTCAAAGAAAGATGGCTGCCCCCTTGGAGTTGTACTGCTGGAAAGGTGATTGGGGCTTACCCTCTGTTGATACAGACTGTCTAACCGTTCTGGTAAGAAATACAATAGCTGATTACAATACGTAAATTATAGGGTCCACCGTTACTGTCGTCGCATAAATAATTTCCCTTCGACAATAAGGCAGCAGAGCGGGTGAGACTGAGGTGACCTAGCTAGCTAGCTAACGGTTAACTCCGCTTTGATGAATGAATGGAATGCACACTCATGTTAGCTAGCTAACTAACGTCACATCTTGTGTTACTGACAACTTGACATGCATTGAACCAACAAGCCCCGGCTGGTCAGTATGGGAGTCACGTTCCCATTATGTTAGCTCAGCTGTAACATTTAGAGCAAATCCAGTAAAACATACTCTTATTATTTAGCCAGGTAAGTTCACTAGTTTAGATATGCAACTTGGTCAGGAAGCTCTGTCATTACAATTCTGGTTTATCAGCCAATTTCAGGTTCCTGGTTGCTTACTTTTGATACAAGTAAAGTGTGACACGACTAAAACGGCCTACGACTCAATATTGTGTTGAGAATTTCCAGTGCTGAATTTGATGACAGTTTGAACTAGCTAACGTTACATGTTTTGGTATTAGCTAAAGCTAAGGAATGAGTAATGGCCTAAATTGTCAAACGTTAAAAGCTTGCCATTCTGTTTTGCTAAACTGTCTTTGCTCTGACACCAATTTCATCATTTGCCCACTGAAAAAATAAAGTGGTAGGCCCAAAATAAAGTAGTAATTTATAGTAACTTTTTTATTCATAAAGTGACTGATAAGTGGCCACTGCAATGTCCAGTCCACAATAAGCATTCATGTGTGAAGTGAAACATTTACATTATTTACAATGGTAATAACTTTCAGTTTAGATTAATTTACTACTTCTAACTAAACATACAATTCTCTGAGGTCATACACCCAAATATGTATGGACAGATTAAACACTAGGCTAAGCTATTTCATTACTTTAATTACCAGATGGTGTTTGAGATCATTGAAGGGGTTAGGCTAGTGTTTGCTTTGTATTCGGCATAGGGTAATTAATATGGAGGCTCATTCCTCGAGTGAACATCAGAGGGCTGTTAACATAGAGATCCTATTACATTATTATAATTCCTAATTCTATGGCAGACTTCATTTAACTAACACACCATTAATGCTGATGTCATTGTGAATGGTGGCGACTGGAAAGGGATCAGCTCTCACTTTAGCCCCCATTTGTTGGTGTTATAGGGAATTGCTTTGGACCCTGGCTGGCCTGTTATTACTTGTCTTTGTTTTCATTTACCCGGCATGGATTATTTCACTGTCCAGTGCAGCTGTCTAAACATCATGCAACCATCATCATCGCCACCACCACCCAACTAGCAGAGTTCTAAGAAACTCGAGAATAGCCAAGAAAGGGGAAGAAAACTTAAATAAGCACACAAACTCTTCCCCCTGTATAATTTACAAAAAGTTGTTTCCTGTGGAAAGATGCCCCGTCACCCCCCCAACCCAATGTCAAAGGGTAAAAGTCCTTACTGGAGTTATCTTGATAACATGCCCCACCCCTACTTGATTGTCATGGCACCAGTGCATACACTATATATACAAAAGAATGTGGACCCCCCTTCAAATTAGTGGATTCGGCTATTTCAGCCACACCCATTGCTGACAGGTCTATAAAATCGAGCACACAGCCATGCAATCTCCATAGACAAACATTGGCAGTAGAATGGCCTTACTGAAGAGCTCAGTGACTTTCAACGTGGCACCGTCATAGGATGACACCTTTCCAACAAGTCAGTTCGTCAAATTTCTGCCCTGCTAGAGCTGCCCCAGTAACTGTAAGTGCTGTTATTGTGAAGTGGAAATGTCTAGGAGCAACAATGGCTCAGCCGCAAAGTGGTAGGCCACACAAGCTCACAGAACAGGCGAGTGCTGAAGCGCGTAGCGCGTAAAAATTCTGTCCTCGATTGCAACACTCACTACCGAGTTCCAAACTGCCTCTGGAAGCAACGTCCGCACAATAACTGTTTGTCTGGAGCTTTATGAAATGGGTTTCTATGGCCAAGCAGCGCACACAAGCCTAAAATCACCATGCGCAATGCCAAGCGTCGGCTGGAGTGGCGTAAAGCTCGCCGCCATTTGACTCTGGAGCAGTGGAAACAAGTTCTCTGGAGTGATGAATCACGCTTCACCATCTGGCGGTCTGACGGACAAATCTGGGTTTAGCGGATTCCAGGAGAACGCTATCTGCCCCAATGTATAGTGCCAACTGTGGAAGAACTTGACTGGCCTGCATAGAACCCTTACCTCAACCCCATCAAATACCTTTGGTATGAATTGGAACACCGTCTACGAGCAAGGCCTAATCGCCCAGCATCAGTGCCCGACCTCACTAATGCTCTTGTGGCTGAATGGAAGCAAGTCCCTGCAACAATGTTCCAACATCTAGTGGAAAGCCTTCCCAGAAGAGTGTAGGCTGTTATAGCAGCAAAGATGGGGACCAGCTCCATATTAATGCCCATGATTTTTGAATAAGATGTTCGACGAGCAGGTGTCCACATACCTTTGGTCATGTAGTGTAAGTTCCAACAAAAGATTGTAGACATGATTGGGAGCCACAAGGAAATGTCCTGCTGACCGACAAAGGCCTCTCTCAATTACTGTGGCTCCCTCCCTGGTCTGTATATTTTTTTTGTCAAGCTTTCTCAACTTACATGATTTGCACTGCACAATACTACCAGGCTATTCCTTTAAAGCTCCAATGCAGTCTATACAGCACAGACCATAGACGACTACCTCATCTCGCTCCCCATCTCAGGCAGCTATGTTATTATCGACAGTAGTTCAAACCATGTTAATGAACAATGTTCATTCCGCAGCGTCTGACCTTAACGCTTCTTTCGTGTCCCTCGAGCCAGACACACTTCAGCTGGCAAACCCAAATAGCATTTATTTATTTTTTGCAGGAAAGGGGATTTAAAAGTGTCTGGCAAATCCCACAGTGGGAAGGAAACACTCCCATTATTTTTCCTGTGGCAGGGAAAAAGTTAATGGTTTTCATTCTCGTCTGCAACAAAGTGGGGTCTCCCATTACTAAACCCACATCCGAGGGGGATGAGGGTGGGGTTATGGTTTCTAACGCATGGTACAATGTCCTGAGCCCTCTCTATTATTATAACTACAGTCACACACAGAGGCCATGTGGGAGGGGTAAAGGTGATTTTCTTGTATACACATCCATCTGTCTGAGTACCAAGGTTCTGGTCTAACTGCTGTCTTCATTCTGAGATCTTGAAGTGGTCTAATAGCCATTTCACAAGCCGAGATGAACTGTTCTGTGCTGACCTGGTTACGCATAGGCTAGTTGCTGGAACCATGCTAGAAAGTACGATGTAGGGTCAAAGACAAATATCCAAGCCAGACCAGCACAGTTCGGGTCAGCACGATAGTGCCAAAAGGGTAGGCTATGATCATTGAGCTACTCAAAGAGAGATGAGAGCTCCATAGGCCCAAACAGTCTAAATTCAGACATTGGGGAATCTACTGTTTAGTTACTGTACTGACATGCTGAGAAAGTGACATGTGGACTACATCACACTCAGATTGAGGGAGGGTAGAATGTTCTGCTTAGCTGCTCTAAAGCTACACAGCAGCCACTGTGGGGTTGGAGGCCACTTGGCAGTGTTATACGATCTGCCATGACAAGGCAGACAGGGCATTATTTTTTCAGGCCACAGAATGAGCAACCTCATTCAGGTTTCACTTAAGATATTTTCCTAAGTCATCAGCCATTTTCTAAAGCTGTGTCAGCGTTGTCCTGCTCCAGTTCTTGTGTATGCAGTTGGAAGAAGGTTACCATGCTTTTTTCCCCTAGTGAACCCACACATGCTAGGTTGGTTTAACTTAAAGTTGAGATAAATGGACAAATTTGGACTCATGCTCTGTCAGCATAATGCAAGTGATATGCCCTTAAGGGTTTCGGAGCGCTGTAAGCTCTACCTCGTAAAGGCAGGATAATCCTGGATATTCTTGCCTTTTTGAGTTTTCCTAACAAGATCTCTCGGTCTTTGAAGGAGCCGTTGGGTTGTTTTAACACTCACTGACTTTTCAAGAAGGTAATGAGTGATATAATCTGGTATTTTGGCAGGAAAAGAGTCATGCACCTCTCTTCAGTTCCAAAGACATGTAATTTCCTTCAGTGCGATCTGGAAGATGTGGTGGTCTTCTTGCTTGATTAGTTTCTCTGTGGTGAAAGAGGCATCTCGCTGTCATTAAGTAGAAGGCACCAAAGTAATCCATAAGACTCCACTATTGTGGTCCTGTATGTAAAATGTATGCACGCATTACTGTAAGTTGCTTTGGATAAAAGCGTCTGCTAAATGGCATTTATTATATATTATATGGTGTCATGAAACCTTTATTGGAAACTGTTTGCTCATCTGTTTCTCTATCTTTCTTTCTCTCAGGCCTATGCCAAGTTTGCTGGTGCTCCACTCAAAGTCCACAAGATCACCAACCCCTGGAGAAGCCCCACAGGTAATTCCAACCCAGGGCACTGCTATGTTCTGTTCTGACATAGGTACTCACTATTGATGGGGGGAAAAAACATTGTTGTATAATTTTTTTGCTAGGTAGCTTGACTAGCGCTAGTCGCCAGTACCTGCGCCAAAACTCCGGTATTTTTAATCCTTTTCAGCTTGTTCTCCATCTTCTTTTTAAATAGTGAGCCAACAAGTTTTCAGTGCTTTTATTTCCAAGACTGATCAAAAGTAATTTTCTTGTGCTATCTTGTCTCTTTGCAGCAGACATACACTGAGTGTACAAAACATTAGGAACACCTGCTCTTTCCATGACATAGACTGACCAGGTGATTCTATGATCCCTTATTGATGTCACTTGTTAAGTCCACTTCAATCAGTCTAGATCAGGGGTGTCAAACTCATTTTAGCTCAGGGGCCACATGGAGGAAAATCTATTCCCAAGTGGGCCGGACCGGAAAAATCATGGTATATATAACTTAAAACAACAACTTCAGATTGTTTTCTTTGTTTTAATACGATCAACATACAACATAAAGCTGGAACCTGAGGACAGTGTGTCCAAAATAGTACAAGCACAACATCACTATTAATCATAAAACACGTCAAGTTTATTTGAAAATTCTAAAGAAAAAGAACACACAAACACACAATGCCTCAGTGATTAACAGAACTGGGCGGCAGGTAGCTTAGTGGGTAAGAGCGTTGTGCCAGTAACCGAAAGGTCGCTGGTTCTAATCCCCGAGCCGACTAGGTGAAAAATCTGTCGATGTGCCCTTGAGCAAGGCACTTAACCCTAATTGCTCCTGTAAGTCGCTCTGGATAAGAGCGTCTGCTAAATGACTAAAATGTAAATGTAAATGTAAACTGTTTCACAGATCACAGAACTATATCAGGGTGTCATTTCTCAGGCAGAAATTTAGATAAAAAGAATGAAATCCTGTTCCCCAAACAAGTGCAAGAACCACAGAGTCAAGAATAGGTTAAATATACAAATAAAATAAAAACAATTAAAAACAATAGCACATCAACATAAAAACATATAAACATAAAGCTGGAGCCTGAGGACAGTGTCCAAAAGTACAACATCACTATTAATCATAAAACACCTCAAGTTATTTGAAAGTTCTGAGGACAAAGAACACACAAACACACAATGCCTCAGTGATTCACAGAAGTATATCACAGATCACAGAACTATATCAGGGTGTCATTTCTCAGGCAGAAATGTAGATAAAAAGAATGAAATCCTGTTCCCCAAACAAGTGCAAGAACCACAGAGTCAAGAATAGGTTAAATATACAAATAAAATAAAAACAATTAAAAACAATAGCACATCAACATAAAAACATATAAACATAAAGCTGGAGCCTGAGGACAGTGTCCAAAAGTACAACATCACTATTAATCATAAAACACCTCAAGTTATTTGAAAGTTCTGAGGACAAAGAACACACAAACACACAATGCCTCAGTGATTCACAGAAGTATATCACAGATCACAGAACTATATCAGGGTGTCATTTCTCAGGCAGAAATGTAGATAAAAAGAATGAAATCCTGTTCCCCAAACAAGTGCAAGAACCACAGAGTCAAGAATAGGTTAAATATACAAATAAAATCAATTAAAAACAATAGCACATCAACATAAAAACATAAACATAAATCTGAAAGCGTTGCTCAAACTCCCGTAACAGTCCCGTGATTTTATCTTTGAACCGCTTCATGTCTGCCACATGTTGGGTCGCGCACACATTTTTCAGACAGGGGAAGTGAGCTGCATCACCACCGGCAAGTTGCGTCTCCCACAATGACAGCTTCAACTTGAAAGAACGTATGCTGTCATAATACTGCGTGACAACTTTGTTGCGCCCGTTGCAGCTGTTTGTTCAAGTTATTCAGGTGCTCTGTAACATCCACCATAAATGCAAGGTCCTGCATCCATTCTGCGGAATGAAATTCTAACACTGGTTTGCCCTTTTCTTCCATGAACTGTTCAATTTCTTCTCGTAAATCAAAGAAACGCCTCAGCACAGCACCTCGGCTTAACCATCTTACCTCAGTGTGGTATGGCAGGCCATAGATGTGGTCTTTCTCTCTGAGAAGGCTGTCAAACTGACGGTGATTCAGGATTCTGGATCGGATGAAATTAACAGTTTGGATGACCACCTTCATGACGTTATCCATCTTTAATGACTTGCAACACAAAGCCTCCTGGTGCAAAATACAGTGAAAAGTCAAAAAATCACGTCCTCCATTTGCAGATTGCACTTTCTCTCTGAACTTTGTCACAACGCCTGCTTTTTTCCCGATCATTGAGGGCGCACCATCTGTAGCCAGGCTGACAGCGCGGGACCAGTCCACTCCGACCCTGTCCAGCGCGCCCGACGAGTGCGGTAAAAATATCAGCTGCTGTCGTTGTATCTGTCATCGGCACCAACTCCACGAACTCCTCGGTGACGGTCAATGTGTCATCAACTCCGCGGATGAAAATGGCCAGTTGTGCAACATCTGTAATGTCCGTGCTTTCATCAATTGCAACTGAAAACGCAATAAATGACTTTACTTTTTGCTTCAACTGGCTGTCCAAATCCACTGAAAGATCGGAAATCCTGTCTGCAACTGTGTTTCTTGTCAGGCTGATATTTGCAAAAGCCTGCCGCTTTTCAGGGCACACAATCTCCGCTGCCTTCATCATGCATGTTTTTACAAATTCACCCTCACTAAATGGTTTTGAAGCCACTGCGATTTCATTAGCAATGAGGTAGCTAGCTTTCACTGCAGCGTCACTGATGTCTCGGCTGTGAGTAAACACAGACTGCTGTTTCTTCAGACCCGCCAACAGTTCATTCACCTTCTCTCATCTCCGCTGTCCTTGAAAGTTGTCATATTTGTCGGCATGAAGACTCACATAGTGGCGACGAAGGTTATATTCTTTCAGCACTGCAACTTGCTCTGAACACACCAAACATACAGCTTTCCCATTCAATTCCGTGAATAAATAGGATGACCATTTTTCTTGGAACACTCTGCACTCTGCGTCCACTTTTCTCTTTTTTGACAGAGACATATTGGGGCAATGAGGGTGCCAAAGCACATAATGTTAAAAGTAGAAGCCGTAATAAATATCGCGGGCAAAACAAAGTAGCTCATTGGCTGCATGTGCTTGACCTACTTGCTCTGCCCCGGTATAAACAGTTTGCTTGCTTAACACAATTGCTATTGCGCCATCCAGTGGACGCAATTGGAACAGCAGTTTATTTTATTGAAAAATTGCAGCGCATTTTTATACTTTACAAAAAAAATATATATATATTTTTTTTTCAAAATCATCTCGCGGGCCGGATTAAACCCGTTTGCGGGCCTGATCCGGCCCGCGGGCCGTACGTTTGACACCCCTGGTCTAGATGAAGGGGAAGAGACAGGTTAAAGAAGGATTTTTAAGCCTTGAGACAATTGAGACGTGGATTGTAGCTCAGTTGGTAGAGCATGGTGTTTGCAACGCCAGGGTTGTGGGTTCGATAAAATAATGTATGCGCTGTAAGTCGCTCTGGATAAGAGCGTCTGCTAAATGACTAAAATGTAAATGTGTATGTGTGCCATTCAGAGGGTGAATGGGAAAGACAAAATATTTAAGTGCCTTTGAACGGGGTGTGGTAGTAAGTGCCAGGCACACCAGTTTTAGTGTGTCAATAACTGCAATGCTGCTGTTTTTCACGCTTTCGTTTCCCATGTGTATCAAGAATGGTCCACCACCCAAAGGACATCCAGCCAACTTGACACAACTGTGGGAAGTATTGGATTCAACATGGGCCAGCATCCCTGTGGAACGCTTTCGACACCTTGTAGAGTTCATGCCCTGACGAATTGAGGCTGTTCTGAGGGCAAAAGGGGATGCAACTCAATATTATGAAGGTGTTCCTAATGTTTTGTACGCTCAGTGTATAATGAGCAATATGTTTGGAACATCAAATCGCAATCGAATCACAATACATATCAAATTGGGAGAATTGCAATTCATATCTAATCGGCACCTAAGTGTCGTGATAATATCGTATTGAGGTCCCTGGCAATTCCCAGCCCTAGTACTCACCATGCCTTTTTGGGAATGAACTTGCCCTCGGTGAACCCGATTTGACACTCTTCCTTGTAAAGGGGAAGAAGAAGAAGAGGAAATTTCCCCCTTAGTAAAGGGTCAAAGGTCATACGGTCACAGGGTCACACATCACCTGACTCTCTGAGGAGAACATAGCCTTACTTTACCGTCTGCGTTCACTCACCCTTAGGAACAAAGAGAGCGATGGTTTGATATATGAGGACAGGAAGCTCTCACTTTCCCCCTCTTCTCACTGGAGTAGAACAGGGGTCACAGGTCGTGGGTTAACAGTCAAAAGGTCAGCGAGCACCTGACGTTCTTATATCTCCCAGTACCACCACCTTTGTGTGCCAGCCCATTTTTGCTACACCCTCCTGTCTTCTTCACACCACAGGGGGGTTCAGACGACTCTGCGGTCGTTATGGTTACGGTCCGGATTGTTGTTTTTTGCAATCCCGCTGCGCATCTCAGAAGATTGCTATATCATATTAATGTGGTTCCTGAGATGTTAAACACTTTTCCAGACTTTGTGAGTGAGGTCTGGTAATCTGCGCAGCACGATTGCAATAAAGACGACCTTGAAAGCGCCCTTTAGGCTGACTGTTCTGCTCCCTCGTTTCAGGTACGTTGCCGTCACTGAAGACCACGGAGGAAAGTAATGGTAGTCTTTCCAAACCCAGTAATATCATCATTCACCTTAGAAAACAGGTGAGTCCTGTTCCCACATATCTTCCCTTTCCCACAGGGGAAATTAATAGTAAACAGGTGAAAGACAACCTCCCCCTCCACCCCCCCCATTCTTTTTGACAGGGAACATGTGGGTAACCATGCTCTGCCAAATTATGAGCTGTTCTATAGGAAACAGATGTGTGTTAATGTAACACTAAATGGTTGATACAATCTTAGTAACAAACAGGTGAGTGACATCCGGAGCCATTTGTAGAGATCGCCATAGTCAGGAACTGATGTCCAATGTGTACTGCTTTTGGCCCCAAGGGATATTCCCTTGCTTATACATTCTGGGCATGCAGAATCAAGGCACAAATTAGTTTCACAAGGGTTTTCTTGAGCTCCAGTGACCACATGGTAATCTCTACAAGACATAATAATATAATAATAATATGCCACTTAGCAGACACTTTTATCCAAAGCGACTTACATTCATGCGTGCATACATTTTTGTGTATGGGTGGTCCCGGGGATCGAACCCACTACCCTGGCGTTACAAGCGCCGTGCTCTACCAGCTGAGCTACGGAGGACCACATCTACACTACATCCACATCTACACTACTGGTCAAAAGTTTTAGAACACCTACTCATTGAAGGGTTTTTATTTATTTTTACTATTTTCTACAATGTAGAATAATAGTGAAGACATCAAAATGATGAAATAACACATATGGAATCATATAGTAACCAAAAAAGTGTTAAACAAATCAAAATATATTTTATATTTGAGATTCCTCAAAAAGCCACCCTTTGCGTTGATGACAGCTTTACATACTCTTGGCATTCTCTCAACCAGCTTCACCTGGAATGCTTTTCCAACAGTCTTGAAGGAGTTCCCACATATGCTGAGCACTTGTTGGCTGCTTTTCCGACTCATCCCAAACCATCTCAATTTGGTTGACGTTGGGGGATTGTGGAGGCCAGGTCATCTGATGCAGCACTCCATCACTCTCCTTCTTGGTAAAATAGCCCTTACACAGCCTGGAGGTGTGTTGGGTCATTGTCCTGTTGATAAACAAATGATAGTCCCACTAAGCCCAAACCAGATGGGATGGCATATCGCTGCAGAATGCTGTGGTAGCCATGCTGGTTAAGTGTGCCTTGAATTCTAAATAAATCACAGACAATGTCACCAGCAAAGCACCCCCACACCATAACACCTCCTCCTCCATGCTTTACGGAGGGAAATACACATGCAGAGATCATCCATTCACCCACACCGTTTCTCACAAAGACACAGCGGTTGGAACCAAAAATCTCAAATTTGGACTCCACACCAAAGGACACATTTCCACCGGTCTAATGTCCATTGCTCATGTTTCTTGGCCCAAGCAAGTCTCTTCTTTATTATTGGTGTCCTTTAGTAGTGGTTTAGCAATTTACTCATGAAGGCCTGATTCACACAGTCTCCTCTGAACAGTTTATGTTGATGTGCCTTTTACTTGAATTCCGTGAATTATTTGTTTGGGCTGCAATTTCTGAGGCTGGTAACTCTAATGAACTTATCCTCTGCAGCAGAGGTAACTCTGGGTCTTCCATTCCTGTGGCGGTCCTTATGAGAGCCTGCACTTGAAGAAACGTTCAATGTTCTTGAAATGTTCCGTATTGACTGACCTTCATGTCTTAAAGTAATGATGGACTGTCGTTTCTCTTTGCTTATTTGAGCTGTTCTTGCCATAATATGGACTTGGTCTTTTACCAAATAGGGCTATCTTCTGTATAGCCCCCCTACCTTGTCACAACACAACTGATTGGCTCAAACACATTAAGAATGAAAGAAATTCCACAAATTAACTTTTTAAGAAGGCACACCTGTTAATTGATATGCATTCCAGGTGACTACCTCATGAAGCTGGTTGAGAGAATGCCAAGAGTGTGCAAAGCTGTCATCAAGGCAAAGGGTGGCTATTTGAAGAATCTCAAATATAACATCTATTTTGATTTGGTTAACAGTTCTTTGGTTACTACATGGTTCCGTATGTGTTATTTCATAGTTTGGATGTCTTCACTATTATTCTACAATGTAGAAAATAGTAAAAATAAAGAAAAACCCTTGAATGAGTAGGTGTTCTAAAACTTTTGACCGGTAGTGTATAGTTGGGTTGGGCCCTAGTTATTTAGTTGGTGCGTTCACGTTAAATCATCAGTACTCAAAGAGGAGGTCCACACTCTCCGATTTAAAGGTTACGTTAAACAACTTTTTATTTTATATAACCATTCAACCAACCATATTAAGAAGGATGGTTAAGAAAGGGACACTTTTGCATCAGAGAGAGGGGTCTTTCACTTCTGCCAAACTGGTACAAATGGTATGCAAAAGGAAGACAGTAGGCAGAACTTGAGGCCCTTACATATATTGGTGTCCAGGGACAGTGAATCTTGGGGTAGAGGTTAACTGGTTATAAGTTGTTGCATTGACTTTTATAGGTAGAAAGTCTTGGCATAGTGATTCACGGCTTAATTTAGTGTTTTAGGCTGGGTTATTATTTATTATTATTTTATTTTAGTCATTTAGCAGACGCTCTTATCCAGAGCGACTTACAGGAGCAATTAGGGTTAAGTGCCTTGCTCAAGGGCACATCGACAGATTTTTCACCTAGTCGGCTCGGGGATTAGAACCAGCGACCTTTCGGTTACTGGCACAACGCTCTTACCCACTAAGCTACCTGCCGCCCTGAGCCTCGGGTGTACAAATTGTAGACCATAAACCCTGCACAGATGGGAGGGGTCTCTCATAAAGTCACCAGAGGGGTATACTACAAATCAGGATTAATAAATTAGCCAGCTAACTTGCCTTAATATTCTGAAATTACCTTTTAAGATTTGGAAAGATAAGATTGAAATGGACATGGTCTAATTGACTCAACAACAAAAAACACATCTAAGTTCAGCTTTCAGAAATCAATCTATAGTTGTTTCTGGTTGTTTATCAAATTAGCTCATTGATCCTACTTTGTCGTATACCCCTCATGTTGCGCAACCATATTGCTTCCACCTTACAGATTGAGGGGTTAGGGCCAATGGCGACAGCTAGTTTTATTGGGGTCCGACACATAACAAAAAATACATTACAGACAAAATACTTTACAATTTACGTACATTTAAAAACATTGACATGTAGTGTGTATGTGTGTTTGCATCAGTTACACATACGTGTCAGCACATACACACAACAAGTAGGTAACATGGGGGAGAGGCGTTGTGCCAAGAGGTGTTGCTTTATTTGTTTTTTTTAAACCAGGTTTGCTGTTCACCTGCACTATGAGATAGAAGGGATCATGGCTATCATGGCTCTGTATAATACTATCCATGCTATCATGGCTCTGTATAATACTGTATGTTTCCTTGAATTTTGTCAGTGCTGTGTGTAAATTGACTATGCAAACAATTAATGTTTCTTATAAAAACAAGAAGCGATGCAATCAGTATTTCCTCAACTATTAGCCGAGAGAGACTGTCATGCATATTATTGATATTAGCCCTCTGATTACAATGAAGAGCAAAACGTGCCGCTCTGTTCTGGGCCAGCTGCAGCTTAACTAGGTCCTTCTTTGCAGTAATCAAGATAAGATACAACTAGAGCCTGCAGTACTTGCTTTGTGGAGTGTGGTGTCAAAAAGCAGAGCATCTCTTTATCACAGACATACCTCTCCCCATCTTTACAACCGTTGAATCAATATGTTTTGACCATGACAGTTTACAATCTATTCAGCTGAGGTCTACAACTTAAGTAATGATTTATACAATTCTTAGTTTTAGAGATGTTCAGGACCAGTTTATTACCGGCCACACATTCTAAAACTGACTGCAACTCTTTGTTTAGGGTTGACGTGATTTCACTAGCTGTGGTTGAATTATCAGCATACATGGACACACAGGCTTTGTTTAATGCCAGTGACAGGTCATTGGTAAAAATAGAAAAGAGTAGAGGGCCAAGAGAACTGCCCTGCGATACATAACACTTTACATACGTTTACATTTTAGTCATTTAGCAGACGCTCTTATCCAGAGCGACTTACAGTTAGTGAGTGCATACATTTTCATACTGGCACTAAACACCTGATTCCACTCAGACCCAGTTACAATGGCTTGATAATGAGTTGATTATTTGAATCAGGTGTGTAGTGTTAGGGGAAAAAACGAAAATGGGTCCCCAGGACTAGGATTAAGAAATACTGGGTTAAGGTTGCAACAATATAATGGTAGAGAAGGTGCTGTGGTCCCATTTACATTAAATACTGTATTTAACAATGCACTTTCAATCAATCTCAAGTTAGTCATCATGTTTAACATTTGTTTAACATTTGGGAAGCTTCTATTAAAGAAAACCCTCTGTGTTCTGTTAGATAGATGGCTCTAAATCCATGGTATGGCAGAGGTTGAAAAGCCATAACACATACGTTTTTTCAACAGGTTATTGTCAATAATATCAAAGGCTGCACTGAAATCTAACAGTACAGCTCCCACAATCTGCTTATTCATTTCTTCCAACCAATCATCAGACATTTGTGTCAGTGCAGTACATGTTGGAGTGCCCTTCTCTATAAGCATGCTGTAAGTCTGTTGTTAATTTGTTTACTGAGAAATACAGTGAGCTGAAATTGAAATTATACAATGACTGAGGTTAAATTGCAGACTGTCAGCTTTAATTTGAGGGTATTTTTTTATCCATATCTTCTGAACCACTTAGAAATTACATCACTTCTTTCTACATAGTCGTCGTCCCCCCCCATTTTACGGGACCAAAAGTATTGGTACAAATTCACTTATGTGTATTCAAGTAGTCAAAAGTTTAGGATTTGGTCCCATATTCCTAGCACGCAATGATTACATCAAGCTTGTGACTCTACATACTTGTTGAATGCATTTGCTGTTTGTTTTGGTTGTGTTTCAAATTATTTTGTGCCCAATAGAAATGAATGGTAAATAATGTATTGTGTCATTTTGGAGTCACTTTTATTGTAAAGAAGAATATAATATGTTTCTAAACACTTCTATATGAATGTGGATGCTAACATGATTACGGCTAGTGAGAAAGTTACAGAACTTTCATAGTAGCATCCACATTGCCAAGAGTGTGCAAAGCTGTCATCAAGGCTAAGGGTGGCTACTTAGAAGAATCTCAAATATAAAATGTTTTGATTTATTTAATACTTTTTTGGTTACTACATGATTCCATATGTGGTATTTCATAGTTTTGATGTCTTCACTATTATTCTACAATGTAGAAAATAGTAAAAATAAAGAAAAACCCTTGAATGAGTAGGTGTCCAAACTTTTGACTGGTACTGTGTATGTATGTATGTATGTATGTATGTATGTATGCATGTATGTACAGTGCTATGAAAAAGTATTTGCCCCCTTTCTAATGTTCTCTACTTTTGCATATTTGTGATGCTGAATGTTATCAGATCTTCAACCAAAACCTAACATTAGATAAAGGGAACATAAGTGAACAAATAACACAACAATTACATATTTATTTCATTTATTTCATAAACAAAGTTATGCAACACCCAATTCCCCTGTGTGATAAAGTAATTGGCCCCTTACACTCAATAACTGGTTGTGCCACCTTTAGCTGCAATGACTCCAACCAAATGCTTCCTGTAGTTGTTGATCAGTCTCTCACGTCGCTGTGGAGGAATTTTGGCCCACTCTTCCATGCAGAACTGCATCTGGTCTGATGAAACAAAAATAGAACTGTTTGGCCATAATGACCATCGTTATGTTTGGAGGAAAAAGGGGGAACTTGCAAGCCGAAGAACACCATCCCAACCGTGAAGCACGGGGGTTGCAGCATCATGCTGTGGGGGTGCTTTGCTGCAGGAGGGACTGGTGCACTTCACAAAATAGATAGCATCATGAGGAAGGAAAATTATGTGGATATATTGAAGCAACATCTCAAGACATCAGTCAGGAAGTTAAAGATTGGTCGCAAATGGGTCTTCCAAATGGACAATGACCCCAAGCATACTTCCAAAGTTGTGGCAAAATGGCTTAAGGACAACAAAGTCAAGGTATTGGAGTGGCCATCACAAAGCCCTGACCTCAATCCTATAGAACATTTGTGGGCAGTACTGAAAAAGCGTGTGCGAGCAAGGAGGCCTACAAACCTGACTCATTACACCAGCTCTGTCAGGAGGAATGGGCCAAAATTCACCCAACTTATTGTGGGAAGCTTGTGGAAGGCTACCCGAAACGTTTGACCTAAGTTAAACAATTTAAAGACAATGCTACCAAATACTAATGGAGTGTATGTAAACTTCTGACCCACTGGGAATGTGATGAAAGAAGCAAAAGCTGAAATAAATAATTCTCTCTACTATTATTCTGACATTTCACATTCTTAAAATAAAGTGGTGATCCTAACTGACCTAAGACAGGGAGTTTTTACTAGGATTAAATGTTAGGAATTGTGAAAAACTGAGTTTAAATGTATTTGGCTAAGGTGTATGTAAACTTCCGACTTCAATTGAACTACATGCATACAGGGGCGCAGCCATGGGAGGGCATTGGCCCACCCACTTAGGAGCCAGGCCCACCCACTGGGAAGCCAGGCCCAGCCAATTAGATGTTTTTTTCCAGTATTTTCCAGTCAGTATTCCAATTGCAAATGCTCAATAACAGGGATGTAAACAAATTTGTGCACACATTTTGAGAGAAATAAGCATTTTGTGCGTATGAAACATTTCTGGGATCTTTTATTTTAGCTCATGAAACATGGGACCAACACTTAACATGTTGCGTTTTTTTATTTTTGTTCAGTACAGATTACTCTTTTTGCTTTGTAAAGGCCTTTTTCACTGGAACTTTTGCTATGCCTGCCTTTTTTCCAGGTGAATTCTATTGACTCTTTTGTAAGGGGGACCATGCATTCATACTCTCATCTAGGACCTGATATCCCAATATCTAAACTAAGTGGCTGACTGTCCTGTCTTTCAGAAATACAACGCTGACTATGACCTCTCAGCCAAGGAAGGGGCAGACACTCTGGCCTTTGTGTCACTACTGGAGGAGAAACTGCTGCCCGCATTGGTGAGATAACTTCTGCATGTGGAGAGGGCGAGGGAGGGCGGGAGGAAAGAGATGACAGTTAGATTGTTTTTCTCTGTTCACATACCATGTAGAACAGAGAAACAGAAAGGGAAAGTGAGAAGCGAAAGAGGGGGTGAAGGGTGGATATGGTTTAGCAGATCAGGGTAAAGCAGGGGCATGGGGTCAACACACAAATAACCATCCCCACATCTTAACATTCCCATTATCGCATTTCTGCGGTGGTTGATGATGATAAAAATATATCAACGTCTGTGCCAGGGGGAGGAGTCGGAGGAGGTACCCCTGTGGAATCAGGAATGCTTTCAAGTCATTGAAAAGGGAAAATCAATTCTGTCTGACCCACTCCTAATAAAAATCACCTTTTTAAATGCTTTCGCCTGGCATGACATTGAATGGGCAAAGTTAAATGCCAGGTTCTGTCTTGGTAATGCAATTGCTCTCTTAATATTACAAGAAAAGTAAGCTATTGTGAAATGCTTTAGAACGGTGAAATATTTATTTCTATTCAGCTTAAGGTTGAAGGGAAATCAGGCATTCATCGTCAAAGCTCTTGAAGCTTAATTGAGCATTGAGTAGCAGCGATAGTACCCAGCTCTATGGTAATGTTCCAATTTTCATTCTAGCATACCACTTAGTGTGCAGCAACGTATCAGACATGCATTCTTAGTAGTAGGCTAGTATGGACATTGGAACATGGCTCAGGGACAGTGATGGAGAAAGACAGGCTTGCCTGTGTTTACTGTTGGGGCCCTGTGGAGAATTCTCCTAAGTTTACCGTGCCCAACCTGTGCTGCATTTCCTGTATAAAAGTGTCTGGCTTCCTGTGTAAAAAAAAAAAAAAAAGGTGATAATGAAATAGTCGACAGACTTTGTGTCTCTGGAGATGCGTCTGGAAACAAGTGGAAGAGTCTCAAGTACCTTTGACGATCCCTGGGGTGACCCCTTGCATCTGCACTGAGCCCCTGGGAATAGAGAAGCAGTGTGGCCTAACTATTAGTGAAATGGGACCCCAAGATGGTCAGGTTAAATACCGTTGTGCCCCTGGTTAAATCGCATGCATTATGTCATCAAACATCCAGATTTCAAAATTGGAGTCCTAGCCTAGCCATTGAAGTTATTTTCAACAAAAGGATCAACTGTTTCCCATATTGGAAAGTCAGGGTGGTCCTGTCCTCTTAATTCTATCTGGTATTGGGAGTTGACCTTTAGATAACCTATGGTGTTGACAGGGTTGGAACTACTGTGAAACAGGCACGTTTGTCCACCTTGAAAAAGTCACAGGTGTGTTTTGAAAAAAGGTGCATTTGATCTTCGTTGTTGTGTGTTGGATCTATAAAGTGCCTTTGATCATCATTTGTTGTATGTAGTTGCTCTAGCAGTACTGTGTGGTCGCAATCTATGGCACCTGCCTCTTCTATTCCCCTCCATCCATTTACCTTCAGAAAGTATTCATACCCCTTGACTTATTCCACATTTTGTTGTGTTTTCTACACACAATAACCCATAATGACAGTGAAAACATGTTTTTAGAAATGTTTGCACATTTATTGAAAATGAAATACAGAAATACACTACATGACCAAAAGTATGTGGACACCTGCTCATCGAACATCTAATTCCAAAGTCATGGGCATTAATATGGAGTTGGTTCCCCCTTATAACAGCCTCCACTCTTTTGGGAAGGCTTTCCACTAGATGTTGGAACATTGCTGCGGGGACTTGCTTCCATTCAGCCACGAACATTAGTGGGGTCGTCACTGATGTTGGGTGATTAGGCCTGGCTTACAGTCAACGATCCAATTCATCTCAAAGGTGTTCGATGAGGTTGAGGTCAGGGCTCTGTGCAGGCCAGTCAAGTTCTTCCACACCGATCTCGACAAACCATTTCTGTATGGCCGTCGCTTTGTGCATTGGGGCATTGTCATGCTGTAACAGGAAAGGGCCTTCCCCGAACTGTTGCCACAAAGTTGGAAGCACAGAATCGTCTAGAATGTCATTGTATGCTGTAGCGTTAAAATTTCCCTTCACTGGAACTAAGGAGCCTAGTCCGAACCATGAAAAACAGCCCCAGACCATTTATTCCACCTCCACTAAACTTTACAGTTGGCACTATGCATTCGGGCAGGTAGTGTTCTCCTGGCATCTGCCAATGCCAGATTCGTCCGTCGGACTGCCAGAAGGTGAAGCGTGATTCATTACTCCAGAGATTGCATTTCCGCTGCTTGGCGGCAAGCTTTACACCACTCCAGCCGACGCTAGGCTTTGCACATGGTCATCCTAGGCTTGTGTGCGGTAGCTCGGCCATGGAAACACATTTCATGAAGCTCCTGACAAACAGTTATTGTGCTGATGTTGCTTCCATAGGCAGTTTGGCACTCGGTAGTGAGTGTTGCAACCGAGGACAGACCATTTTTATGCGCTACGCGCTTCAGCACTCGCCGGTCCTGTTCTGTGAGCTTGTGTGGCCTATCACTTCGCGGCTGAGCTGTTGTTGCTCCTAGTTGAGCGGGGCAGCTTTAGCAGGGCAGAAATCTGACAAAGTGATTTGTTGGAAAGGTGGCATGAAATTACGGTGCCACATTGAAAGTCACTTAGCTCTTCAGTAAGGCCATTCTACTGCCAGTGTTTGTCCATGGAGATTGCATGGCTGCCTGTCAGCAACGGGTGTGGCTGAAATAGCAGAATCCACTAATTTGAAGGGGTGTCCACATACTTTTGTATATACAGTGCTTTCGGAAAGTATTGACCCCCCTTCACTTTTTCCACATTTTATGTTACAGCCTTATTCTAAAATTGATAAAATCAGGTTTTTTCCTCATGAATCTACACACAATACCCGATAATGACAAAGCAAAAACAGGTTTTTAGAAATTTTGCAAATTAAAACTGATATCACATTTTCATAAGTATTCAGACCTTTACTCAGTACTTTGTTGAAGCACCTTTGGCAGCGATTACAGCCTCAAGTCTTCTTGGGTAGGACGCTACAAGCTTGGCACACCTGTATTTGGGGAGTTTCTCCCATTTTTCTCTGCAGATCCTCTCAAGCTCTGTCAGGTTGGATGGGGAGCGTCGCTGCACAGCTATTCTCGGGTCTCTCCAGAAATGTTTGTTGGGGCTAAAGTCCGGAATCTGGCTGGGCCACTCAAGGACATTGAGATTTGTCCCGAAGCCAATCCTGTTTTGTCTTGGCTGTGTGCTTATTGGTTTTTGTCCTGTTGGAAGGTGAACCTTCGCCCTAGTCTGAGGTCCTGAGCACTCTGGAGCAGGATTTCATCAAGGATCTCTCTCTACTTTGCTCCGTTCATCTTTTCCCCGATCCTGACTAGTCTCCCAGTCCCTGCTGCTGAAAAACATCCCCACAGCATGATGCTGCCACCGCCATGCTTCACCGTAGGGATGGTCCCAGGTTTCCTCCAGATGTGACACTTGGTATTCAGGCCAAAGAGTTCAATCTTGGTTCCAGTGAATCTTGTTTCTCATGGTCTGAGAGTCCTTTAGGTGCCTTTTGGCAAACTCCAAGCGGGCTGTCGTGCCTTTTACTGAGGAGCGGCTTCCGTCTGGCCACTCTACCATAAAGGCTTGATTGGTGGAGTGCTGCAGAGATGGTTCTCCCATCTCTACAGAGGAACTCTGGAGCTCTGTCAGAGTGACCATCGGGTTCTTGGTCACCTCCCTGACCAAGGCCCTTCTCCCCCGATTGCTCAGTTTGGCCGGGCTGCTAGCTCTAGGAAGGTGGTTCCAAACTTCTTCCATTTAAGAATGATGGCCACTGTGTTCTTGGGGACCTTCAATGCTAGAGACATTTTTGGTACCCTTCCCCAGATCTGTGCCTCGACACATTCCTGTCTTGGAGCTCTACGGACAGTTTCTTCGACCTCTTGGCTTGGTTTTTGCTCTGACATGAACTGTCAACTGTGGGACATCATCTAGACAGTTGTGTGCCTTTCCAAATAATGTCCAATGAATTGAATTTACCACAGGTGGACTCCAAGTTGTAGACACATCAAGGATGATCAATGGAAACAGGATGAACCTGAGCTCAATTTTGAGTCTAATAGCAAAGGGTCTGAATACTTATTTAAGGTATTTCTGTTTTTTATTTTTAATAAATTTGCAAACATTTCTAAAAATATTTTTTTGCTCTTTCATTATGGGGTATTGTGTGTAGATAGTTTTTTTCCCCCCTCATCAATCTCATCCGGTTTAGAATAAGGCAGTAACGTACCACCATGTGGGAAAAAAGTCAAGGGGTCTGAATACTGAGTCAATAGATGTTAGAATCACCTTTGGCAGTGATTAAAGCTGTGAGTCTTTCTGGGTATGTCTCTAAGAGCTTTGCACACCTGAATGGTCAACATTTGCCCATTTTTATTATTTTCCAAATTCTTCTATCGAATTGGTTGTTGATCATTGCTAGACAACCATTTAAGTCTTGCCAAAGATTTAAGCAGATTTATGTCAAAACTGTAACTTGACCACTCACTGTCTTCTTTGTAGGCAACTCCAGTGTAGATTTGACCTTGTGTTTTAGGTTATTGTCCTGCTGAAAGGTGAATTCGTCTCCAAGTGTCTGGTGGAAAGCAGACTGAACCAGGTTGTACTCTAGGATTTTGTCTGTGCTTAGCTCCATTCCGTTTCTTTTTTTATCCTGAAAAACCAGTCCTTAATGATTACAAGCATCACCATAACATGATGCAGCCATCACTAAGCTTGAAAATATGGAAAGTGGTGCTCAGTAATGTGTTGTCTTGGATTTGCCCCAAACATAACACTGATACGCAAAACGATGCCGGATTCAAAACTTAGAATATTTCAATTTAAATTATTATACAAAATTCTTGCTACCAATAGAATGTTATTTATATGGGGATTCCCAGCTCTGCAGATTTTGCTGCGAAGAGACAGAATCATTAGATAATTTGTTTTGGTACTGTCCATTTGTAGCTTGTTTTTGGTCACAGTTCCAGGAATGGCTGAAGGATTGCAATATTTACCTGGAGCTAACCCTGCAGATAGCACTACTGGGTGATCTGAAAAGTCATAGTCAATCGATCAATAATATAATAATACTTTTAGCCAAAATGTTTATTTTCAATTTACAATCTGTAGAAACAATAAGAATAGAAGGGTTCAGAACTTTTGTGAAACATCACAGTACAGTTGAAAAATATGGCAAATAGAAATCCAATATGGATGGTGTTGGGAGATAGATGGGAGGTGTTGAATGGAGCTGAAGGATGGGACTAATAACAACAAACAATAACAAGATAACTAATGCAAAGCATACTGTGTCCATAATAAGTACAGTGAGGGGAAAAAAGTATTTGATCCCCTGCTGGTTTTGTATGTTTGCCCACTGACAAAGACATGATCAGTCTATAATTTTAATGGTAGGTTTATTTGAATAGTGAGAAACAGAATAACAACAAAAAAATCCAGAAAAACACATGTCAAAAATTGTATGAATTGATTTGCATTTTAATGAGGGAAATAAGTATTTGACCCCTCTGCAAAACATGACTTAGTACTTGGTGGCAAAACCCTTGTTGGCAATCACAGAGACAATGTGATCTTCTGGAATTTCTTTTCTCATTTTGTCTGTCATAGTTGACGTGTACCTATGATGAAAATTACAGGCCTCTCTCATCTTTTTAAGTGGGAGAACTTGCACAATTGGTGGCTGACTAAATACTTTTTTCCCCACTGTATGTATCTATCTATATTTGCAGGGAAAAAACATATGGGGGATTGGAAGTGGCAATTACATTGATGGAAGTTAAAATCTATCTGCAATATTAAAGCTGATCTACCCCCTAAACATTTTTAAAAAACATAACACTTTTTATTCAGGACAAAGTTAATTGCTTTGCCACATTTATTGCAGTATTACTTTAGTGCCTTGTTGAAAACATGTTTTGGAATATTTTTATTCTGTGCAGGCTTCCTTCTTTTCAGTCTGTCAGTTAGGTTAGTATTGTGGAGTAACTACAATGTTGTTTCATCCTCAGTTTTCTCCTATCACAGCCATTAAACTGTGTAACTGTTTTAAAGTCACCATTGGCCTCATGGTGAAATCCCTGAGCATATTCCCTCCTCCGGCAACTGAATTAGGAAGGACGCCTGTATCTTTTGTAGTGACTGGGTGTGTTGATACACCATCCAAAGTGTAATTAATAACTTCACCATGCTCAAAGGGATATTCAATGTCAGCTTTTTTTATTTGTACCCATCTACCAATAGGTGACCTTCTTTGCGAGGCATTGGAAAAGGGGTTGAATACTTATTGACTCAAGACATTTCAGCTTTTCATTGTTAATTCATTTGTAAAAATGTCGAAAAACCTAATTCCTCTTTGACTGTGGGCTATTGTGTGTGTGTAGGCCAGTGACAACAAAATCTCAATGCATTTTAAATTCAGGCGGTAACACAACAAAATGTGGAAGAAGTCAAGGGGTATGAATACTTTCTGAAGGCACCGTATGTGTCTGTCCCTGCCTTTATCTCAGTCTCTCTCCATCTCCCTCTTCAGATCTACACCCATTGGGTGGACTCAAAAAACTATGTGGACGTGACGCGGCGCTGGTACGCCGAGAATATCCCCTTCCCACTCAACTTCCTGCTGCCCAACCGCATTCACAACCAGCAACTGGAGAGGCTGAGGCTGGTGAGGGGGGACTCTACACTGGAGCCCGGGGAGCAGCTGGAGAAGGAGGTGAGGGTGAGGAGACATTATGGGAGAAGATACAAGTGTGAATTGACACAATGGGATTCGGCAAATGGGCAGGTGGAGGGAGGAGATGGAAGGTGAAGAAGAGGAGGGTACAAAGAAGAAAAGAAGAGGGGAACAAAGAGTTTACATAATTAAGACAGTGAGAATGAAGAGATGGAGGAGAGCGATGAAAGAGGGTATTGAGAAGCACAGAGAAATTAGGTGAAAAATGAGTTGCA
The DNA here is from genome assembly GCF_020615455.1 of Coregonus clupeaformis. Classification (NCBI taxonomy): domain Eukaryota; kingdom Metazoa; phylum Chordata; class Actinopteri; order Salmoniformes; family Salmonidae; genus Coregonus; species Coregonus clupeaformis. Next base: position 34,595,935 of record NC_059199.1, read on the forward strand.
CCGCAGGGGCAGAAATTAGATGTGAAAGGATAGGGGTTATACGGTCAAGTCTATGGAAGGACTATTATCATTGAAAATGGCAGCTAGCTATTACTAGAGAGAGACCCTTGTAATGGCACTTTTGTACCCTGACGTGGAGAGGGTAGTTCATAGTAATTTAATAACCCCAAGAAGCCAAAACAGTCTGTTTTCACAACGTGGTAATTGGGTGAGGCGGTTCATCTCCATGGTGAAGGGGTATTGTTTTCAAAGTCCCCCCCTAAAATTTTTTTTATGCTATACTTTATGCACAACGTGCGTTGACTCTGTTTGTAACTCTGGGATGGGCAACTCCAGTCTTCGGCGGTAACCGGAGTTGCCCATCCCTGGTTTAACTGTACACATAACAATGTTCTGGCTTCGTTGAAGGATGGTTCATAAATAAGCCCCATGGGCACTTGCTCGCTGACAACCTTTTTCATGAATGCAGATACAGCTGTTCAGGCTGTGAATGCCTCTGTGTGTCCATGCTGATGGTTGTCTGGGGGCTTTTCATCTCCACAGCTCTACCATGATGCGTTGGAGTGCATGACCCTGCTCTCGCAACGCCTGGGCTCACACAAGTTCTTCTTTGGGGATTCGTAAGTGGCTGCTGTGTGCAAACTGCAAAATGCAAACAAATTGCATGTATAACACGTTTGCCACACTGTCTTTCATATGAGTGTGTGTGTACTGTCGTGATGAAGCCCCTTTGTGCATTGTCTCCCCAGCCCATCCTCTTTGGATGCCTATGTGTTCGGTCACCTAGCCCCCCTGCTGAAGGTGAAGCTGCCCAATGGGAAACTCCAGCAACACCTCAACTCCCTGGACAACCTGCGGCACTACTGCACCAACATCCTCGTCCTCTATTTCCCCTCAGAGGGCGGAGGTAAGTTCCCTGGAGTATTATTTCTCAACTCCGGTCCTCGAGCAGTACCTCAAACCGTACACACATTTGTTGTAGCACAGGACAAACACATCTGATTCAACTAGTCAAGTGGATGACTGGGTGATTCAGGTGTGCTTGTCTGTGGCTACAACAAAAATGTGTACTGTTTGGGATACTCGAGAACCAGAGTTGAGAAATGCTGATCTTGAGTGCCTAGTCTAATAGTCTGATACTCAATTCCAAAACACTGAGAACTCTAACTGTATTGAGAATCAATTGCAAAAATGGGTTCTGTTAGGATCCAGTGTGTGCAGAGACTTTGACTCTCATCCCGTTTTGTCTTCTCTGTTTTAGAGCCACCCATTCGCAAGGTGTCAGTCCATTCGGACGGTAGTGACTTTGACAGCGAGCCCCATAAACGACGCAAGCAAATCCTATCGGTACTGTTCGCCATGGGTTCGATGCTGGGCTACGCCATTTTGATGGGGATCGTCAGCATCCAGCACATCCGACCGCAGGCAGCGCTAGTGGGACCCCGTCACATCGAAGAGGGAGGCGAGGAGGAGGAGGAGGAAGAGAAATGAGCAGTACAGGCTCGGTGTAGGACCAGGTAGAAGGAGGCGTTGTGAGGGGAAAATGGACGTTCTCTGACTTATTCCGTGCACTGCATATTGACGGACAATAGGGGAACAGGAATTACGTTCCTTAAAAATCTAAATCTCCCACAATGCACGATAATCCTCTCAGTACAGACCACTTCTTGGCATCCACAAACATGCCTAGTTATACGGTCTCTTTTTTTGGTGCTTGATTTTTGTTTTCTCGACATCCCAGGAAGGCATACCTTTTCTTGTCTCAGAATCTTCAAGAACGCTTTCATATAATTCAAGAATGGTTGCCTTTCCTTTTTTCAGGTTTCTTTCTTTCAGGTTGGGGGTGGGGGGTGTTGAGCCACTTTCTGAAATGTTTTGTCAGATTTCACTTGCACAAACAGAATTTTGACTTGATTTCAGGTCATTAAAAGTAAAAATGCTGAACCATCTGTCACAAGGTGTTTTTGTATGTTTGCCAAAATTCCAGTTTCTCCAAGCCTCAAATGTTACCCTACCCCTAAAATCACAATGGAAAACAGACAGAATTATATAGCAGAGCAGATATATTAACTGAAAGTTATTATTTAAATTGCTTGATCTTTCCAAGAAGGGGAAGGAGACAGACTTTAGGTTAACACAGAGAAGGTTTCTATCACAAGAGGAAAAACAATACATTATTTATACACTGAACAAAAATATAAACGCAACATGCAACAATTTCAAAGATTTTACTGAGTTACAGTTCATATAAGGAAATCAGTCAATTGAAATAAATCAGTAGCCCCTAATCTATGGATTTCAAATGACTGGGCAGGGTCGCAGCCATGGGTGGGCCTGGGAGGGCATAGACTAGCCAATCAGAATTAGTTTTCCCCCACAAAAGTGCTTTATTACAGACAGAAATACTCCTCAGTTTCATCAGCTGTCTGGGTGGCTGGTCTCACACGATCTCGCAGGTGAAGAAGCCGGATGTGGAGGTCCTGGGCTGGCGTGGTTACACGTGGTCTGCGGTTGTGAGGCCAGTTGGACGTACTGCCAAATTCTCTAAAACAACGTTGGAGGCTGCATATCAATTCCCTGGCAACAGCTCTGGTAGACATTCCTGCAGTCAGCATGCCAATTGCACGCTCCCTCAAAATGTAAGACAACTCTGGCCATTGTGTTGTGTGACATAACTGCACATTTTAGAGTGGCCTTTTATTGTCCCCAGCACAAGGTGCACCTGTGTAATGTTCATGCTATTTAATCAGCTTCTTGAAATGCCACACCTGTCAGGTGGATGGATTATCTTGGCAAATGAGCAATGTTCACTAACAGGGATGTATATGAAAAAATTCTGGGATCTTTTATTTCAGCTCATGAAACATGGGACCAACACTACATGTTGTGTTAATATGGACCTCCACATCTGGCTTCTTCACCTGCAACCAGCCACCCGGACAGCTGATGAAACTGGGTTTGTAAACCCAAAAAATGTCTGCACAAACTGTCAACCATCTCAGGGAAGCTCATCTGCGTGCTCGTCGTCTTCACCCGGGTCTTGACCTGACTGCAGTTCGGGGTCGAAACCGACTTCAGTGGGCAAATGCTCACCAAATGCTACTGGAGAAGTGTGCTCTTCACGAATGAATCCCGGTTTCAACTGTACTGGGCAGATTGCAGACAGCGTGTATGGCGCTATTGTTAAATGAATATCCCTTATTTACCAGAGCTCAATGAAACAAATCTGATGCACACAAATGAAACGGACTCATTGCACCATAATTAAACATGCATTTTCAGTTTATCAGTATGCAAGCTGGAGACCGCGAGCGCACAGAGGCAATTGCCCTTTTCACTGTCTCTAGAAGTTCGCAGCCCAGCTCATGTTTCTCATTTGGGAGATGAGGAGTGTTCGGCGCAGCACACCCCAAGCTGCTCGGATCACGAGCGCGTCCCGCTGACATATTTCACCTTCACCCCGAAGCATTCTTCTGCCTAGGAGAGTGAGACAGTGCGAGCCAAAACTCCTTGACAACCCCAGCCGCGCTGGTCTTCTTCGCACACTTCCACTCACGTTTCGTTACTTCGGTGGAGTTACAGTTGAAAAGTTATACATTAGATTATTTGTGGAGCGTTCTTAAACCTTGTGCCTAGAGCATGGATATGGGGAGGCTTGTGCTACGTTTGCTGCTTGCAAGCGCAGCGGTTCTCTTGGGCTTCACCAGAGCTTCAGAAATGCAAGGTAATGAAAAATATAACGCATGCTTTGACAAAATAGTATTCTGATGTTAGTTTTAATTGCATTGTAAGTGAAGCCACTCTGCATCGTTCACTGGCTGTATGCCACAACTTCTATGTAAAATAATTCAATAGTAAAAAGGCTAATGATTATTATGGTAATTCCTATCAAATTTACTTTTGCCGTTTTGAGGCATTCTGATAAGGCTACGTTCAATTTACCCAATTGTTTTACCAAATGGACACTTCTGTCCCAAACGCGAAATGTGCACTATTGTGGACTGCTTGCCATCGCTCACCACCTCGTTCAATATTTGGGTTCATGCAAATTGAAGGACCACATCACAAAAACGCTCCAGATGCGTCCTACATCATCTCTATCGTTTTACATTGCAATGCCATCTGGATAATAAGTGACAAATATTACTCATACATTTGCTTTATAAAGAGCTCCTAAACTTGAAATGGTAAACATATCTAACCTACTCTTGTCCTACTTAATTTAGTATACACTGGCTGCTGTCTCTATACATTTACATTTTAGTCATTTAGCAGACGCTCTTATCCAGAGCGACTTACAGTTAGTGAGTGCATACATTTTTTTTCCTTTTTTTTTTTTTCATATTGGTCCCCCGTGGGAAACGAACCCACAACCTTGGCGTTGCAAACGCCATGCTCTACCAACTGAGCTACACGGGACTATGTATGTACTACACAATAAAATACAATACAATAGAGATTACCAGATGTCCTGCTAAATGCAGTTTAAGATAGCAAAAAGATTCCACCAGTGAAACAATGAACACTCACTGATGGGTCCGCCTCCCACTAGAAGGTGTTTGCTGAACCATATGGTGCAATGGAGCCAAACAGATGATGGGCATCCATAGTTTTTCACAGGGACCTGCCCACGATGATGTTGCAGCGATCGAATGGCTGTCAGCTCAAGGTGTGTGCACATGTCAACTATGACCTAGGGAGAGCGAGAAGGAGATATATATTCTAATTACACCTGTCCATCACACTGATGACTAATGGGTACTGGCCCATACAACAGTCCTTTTAAAGAGAAGGACCACCTCACAAATTCTTAACCCCTAGGGTCATTGCTGCTCTGCCTTTTCATTCACTAGGGCTGCTTTCAGTGCGACTGAACATTCAGAATGGTGCAAATAGAAATGGTAGGTATAGACTGGACTCACTCAGTAGCAGTTTACAAGTGATTTAACAGAGTGTTCTGAAAGTTGAGGATAGAGGAAAGAAGAGGGTGTCCAGAAGGAGACCTTTCGGATTGGATCATACAGTGGGGGGTGATTTAAAAAAAAAAAAGCCTTTGGCAAGGGGGATATCAAATGCAGAGTCTTGTTTTTGCAAGCCTGGACAGACTCAGGGAAGCTCCAATGATGTTGATCTCTACCCCCTTCAATGCTTGCAGCTTTGACTTTCAGCCATGTGTCAGAGTGAATATCTGTGACGTGAGAGAGAATGGGAGAAGACTGAAGAGAGAATGAGTGTGAGATGATAAGGACTTGGAGGAAGATCAACAAAGAAAATAAAAAGAGGACCAAGTAGAACTAAACAACAAGCAACGCAACAGTTGAGATGGGGAAGAGACAGAGAAAAATTGATTGAAAGCAAAGGTGACCAACAAGAGGAGTTAGCATTGTGTGACAATGGAATAAGATGCCATGGAATGACCGGGGTGCTGATGTGCCCAACTGGGTTCGAACCAATGATTTACATATACACTATCAAGCCTCCAACTTGGCACTCCCCCACCATTTGTAAAAACATTTTTGGAAGCAATAGAAATGCATTTATTAATGTCTACATTTCTTTTTGCCACATTAAGTCTATTACAGACATCTTCATGAATACCTTTAAATTATATGTGAGCTAAACATAAGAATAAATAAAAATACTTAAAGTATAATTGTTTGATATTTTAAATGTTACTGCCCCCACTACCACAAAACAATACTGAAATACATATAATTTTGTCCTTGAAACATTTAATTTAAATACTGTAGAATTCCATTCATTCCTATCGAGGACTGCTTCTTCTAAGGAGTGCTAATATTGCCAACCGGTTGCTTCAAATCCTCTCATTGGCCAATACATAGCATCAGCAATCCAGGGTTTATATACATAATTGGTTTGAACTCAGATCTCCTGCACACCACAATACTGTGTTAACCCGCTGAGCTAAAGCCTAGGCATTAGGTTCATTACTAACTGGTGATTTGGTAAACCATGCAGAGATGAGTACTACTGGCGGTGACCCGATCCTGTAGGTTCATGCTCTACAACATTCGGAGAGTACGACCCTGCCTTACACAGGAAGCGGCACAGGTCCTAATCCAGGCACTTGTCATCTCCCGTCTGGATTACTGCAACTCGCTGTTGGCTGGGCTCCCTGCCTGTGCCATTAAACCCCTACAACTCATCCAGAATGCCGCAGCCCGTCTGGTGTTCAACCTTCCCAAGTTCTCTCACGTCACCCCGCTCCTCCGCACACTCCACTGGCTTCCAGTTGAAGCTCGCATCTGCTACAAGACCATGGTGCTTGCCTACGGAGCTGTGAGGGGGAACGGCACCTCCGTACCTTCAGGCTCTGATCAGTCCCTACACCCAAACGAGGGCATTGCGTTCATCCACCTCTGGCCTGCTGGCCCCCCTACCTCTGCGGAAGCACAGTTCCCGCTCAGCCCAGTCAAAACTGTTCGCTGCTCTGGCACCCCAATGGTGGAACAAGCTCCCTCACGACGCCAGGACAGCGGAGTCACTCACCACCTTCCGGAGACACTTGAAACCCCACCTATTTAAGGAATACCTGAGATAGGATAAAGTAATCCTTTTTTTTTTTTCACCTTTATTTAACCAGGTAAACCAGTTGAGAACAAGTTCTCATTTACAACTGCGACCTGGCCAAGATAAAGCAAAGCAGTGCGATAAAAACAACAACACAGAGTTACATATGGGGTAAAACAAAACAAAGTCAAAAATACAACAGAAATACATATATATACAGTGTGTGCAAATGTAGCAAGTTATGGAGGTAAGGCAATAAATAGGCTATAGTGCAAAATAATTACAATTAGTATTAACACTGGAATGATAGATGTGCAAGAGATGATGTGCAAATAGAGGTACTGGGGTACAAATGAGCAAAATAAATAACAATATAGGGATGAGGTAGTTGGGCGGGCTAATTTCAGATGGGCTGTGTACAGGTGCAGTGATCGGTAAGGTGCTCTGACAACTGATGCTTAAAGTTAGTGAGGGAGATAAGTGTCTCCAGCTTCAGAGATTTTTGCAATTTGTTCCAGTCATTGGCAGCAGAGAACTGGAAGGAATGGCAGCCAAAGGAGGTGTTGGCTTTGGGGATGACCAGTGAGATATACCTGCTGGAGCGCAGACTACGGGTGGGTGTTGCTATGGTGACCAATGAGCTAAGATAAGGCGGGGATTTGCCTAGCAGTGATTTATAGATGGCCTGGAGCCAGTGGGTTTGGCGACAAATATGTAGTGAGGACCAGCCAACAAGAGCGTACAGGTCACAGTGGTGGGTAGTATATGGGGCTTTGGAGACAAAACGGATGGCACTGTGATAGACTACATCCAATTTGCTGAGTAGAGTGTTGGAGGCTATTTTGTAAATGACATCGCCGAAGTCAAGGATCGGTAGGATAGTCAGTTTTACGAGGGCATGTTTGGCAGCATGAGTGAAGGAGGCTTTGTTGCGAAATAGGAAACCGATTCTAGATTTAACTTTGGATTGGAGATTCTTAATGTGAGTCTGGAAGGAGAGTTTACAGTCTAACCAGACACCTAGATATTTGTAGTTGTCCACATACTCTAGGTCAGACCCGTCGAGAGTAGTGATTCTAGTCGGGTGGGCGGGTGCAAGCAGCGTTCGGTTGAAGAGCATGCATTTAGTTTTACTAGTGTTTAAGAGCAGTTGGAGGCTACCGAAGGAGTGTTGTATGGCATTGAAGCTCGTTTGGAGGTTTGTTAACACAGTGTCCAATGAAGGGCCAGATGTATACAAAATGGTGTCGTCTGCGTAGAGGTGGACCTGAGAGTCACCAGCAGCAAGAGCGACGTCATTGATATACACAGAGAAAAGAGTCGGCCCAAGAATTGAACCCTGTGGCACCCCCATAGAGACTGCCATAGGTCCAGACAACGGGCCCTCCGATTTGACACATTGAACTCTATCTGAGAAGTAGTTGGTGAACCAGGCGAGGCAGTCATTTGAGAAACCAAGGCTATTTAGTCTGCCAATAAGAATGCGGTGGTTGACAGAGTCGAAAGCCTTGGCCAGGTCAATGAAAACGGCTGCACAGTACTGTCTATTATCGATCGCGGTTATAATATTGTTTAGGACCTTGAGCGTGGCTGAAGTGCACCCATGACCAGCTCGGAAACCGGATTGCATAGCGGAGAAGGTACGGTGGGATTCGAAATGGTCGGTGATCTGTTTGTTGACTTGGCTTTCAAAAACTTTTGAAAGGCAGGGCAGGATGGATATGGGTCTGTAACAGTTTGGATCTAGAGTGTCACCCCCTTTGAAGAGGGGGATGACCGCGGCAGCTTTCCAATCTCTGGGGATCTCAGACGTTACGAAGAGAGGTTGAACAGGCTAGTAATAGGGGTTGCGACAATTTCGAGGCTAGTTTTAGAAAGAAAGGGTCCAGATTGTCTAGCCCAGATGATTTGTAGGGGTCCAGATTTTGCAGCTCTTTCAGAACATCAGCTGTCTGGATTTGTGTGAAGGAGAAGCGGGGGGGGCATGGACAAGTTGCAGCGGAGGGTGCAGAGCTGGTGGCCGGGGTAGTGGTAGCCAGGTGGAAAGCATGGCCAGCCGTAGCAAAATGCTTGTTGAAATTCTCGATTATTGTAGATTTATCAGTGGTGATAGTGTTTCCTAGCCTCAGTGCAGTGGGCAGCTGGGAGGAAGTGCTCTTATTTTCCATGGACTTTACAGTGTCCCAAAACTTTTTGGAGTTAGTGCTACAGGATGCAAATTTCTGTCTGAAAAAGTTAGCCTTTGCTTTCCTAACTGCTTGTGTATATTGGTTCCTAACTTCCCTGAAAAGTTGCATATCGCTGGGGCTATTTGATGCTAATGCAGTACGCCACAGGATGTTTTTGTGCTGGTCAAGGGCAGTCAAGTCTGAGGAGAACCAGGGGCTATATCTGTTCTTAGTTCTGTATTTTTTGAATGGGGCATGTTTATTTAAGATTGAGAGGAAATTACTTTTAAAGAACAACCAGGCATCCTCTACTGACGGAATGAGATCTATATCCATCCAGGATACCTGGGCCAGGTCAATTAGGAAGGCCTGCTCTTCTACCCCCCTTACCCCCCCAAAAAAAAAAATAAAAATAAAATACATATTGTAAAGTGGTTATCCCACTGGCTATAAGGTGAATGCACCAATTTGTAAGTCGCTCTGGATAAGAGCGTCTGCTAAATGACGTAAATGTAAATGTACTGTAACTGTCTGACACATGAAGGTTTTAGCTGAGTTGGCTAATATTCTGGCGCGCAGGAGAACTAGGTTTCGAACGCAGTTGGTCACACATTAGGTCCAGGTCTATATTAGACATAATTCAGACTGAACAAATCCTGGGCTTGTATTATGTATTATAAGGGGGGGGAGGTACACAGAAAGGGGCACCTGCAAGGGGAGAATTGGTGGTTAGAGGCACCCCTGATGTTTTTGGCTTCAGTTAGACTGCTGAATGGGCAGCCACTAGGGAGACGAGAGAACGATTAGAGTGAGGCTGGGATGTCTAATCAGAGTAATCTGTCATCTATCTCGTCTCTCTCTCTTCCACTCACTCACTCACTCACTCACTCACTCACTCACTCACTCACTCACTCACTCACTCACTCACTCACTCACACACTCACACACACACACTGGCTTATAAATTCTCAATAAACCCTCCACAGTGGCAATAAACTCAAAAGGATGAATCCCCTATTTGTCTATTCATTCATCTTTTCTCTTACTCTATCCCATATCTCCTTTTTTGTGTCATCTGATTGGCCTTCTTTCTTTTGTGTATGCCTATTTTCTCTATTGCAATATCCCTCTTGCTCTACCCTCTCCATCACTATCCATCCCTCCTTTTCACACACTTAAGGATGCATTTCCAAAGTATTCAAACTGGACCCATGTAATCCACCACCACCCCTCCATCTTTCAGTGATTGACATGCTGGAGCTGCACGACGCCAAGCAGAGTGCGTCCGCGGTGGGGAAGATGTCGGGGGCTCTGGGCTTCGTGTCGGACCTGTACCTGGTGTCCACTCTTCGTCTGCCGCCCAAACTGGGAGGAGTGCTGTTGGGTGTCTACAACAAAGACGACAACAGGAAGTACCTGGAGGTGGCCCTCATGGGCAAGGTCAACAAAGGTAGGGTACTGTCAGTAGAGGGGATAGGGAGGGAAGTGTGGTAGATATATATTTTGGTGTAGCCTAAGTTGATTCTCTTCATGGCCTATAACTAAGACACAGTCACCCAATCCCAATAGTGGGGTTGCCTGATCTCTATGTTCTGGGTACATACAGTACATGTTAAGAGAAGGGATTAAGAGATGCTCGAACCCTCTCTCTTTGCAAATTAATCTCGGTTACCTAGCAGGATGAAAATGTATGCACTCACTAACTGTAAATTGCTCTGGATAAGAGCGTCTGCTAAATGACTAAAATGTAAAATGTAAGTAAAATTCTCCACTGAAAGTTTGTAATTTCCTGTTTTACTTTCTGGGGGAATGCCGTTAACAATTGTGATTAACTTTGTGCAAAGAAGGAAGCGAAGTCTTCTCCCTCGCAAACGGAAACTCTTGGCTAAATCCCTCCCTTCTGCTAATTTCATCTGTGTTTATCTTGGGCAAAAAGCTTTTATTTTAATTTATGAATTTTTACCATACAGCCAATTTTGACTTTGTGGCTGTGGAATCTATTGGAAACCGTTTATCATCCACACACGGGCTTTAAAATCACCGCATCAGTTTAAGCACCGACTTCGTCCAATCCTGATTCGTTCAAATAATCAACCATGAAAACCCCAAACCAGGAACTACTAGATTCTCTCCATTTCATCTGTCCACGAGAATCTGTCCAAGAGAGATTACGGGCTATGGGCTGAATGTCCCTTTCCCTTCTGAAATTTGAAAGATGCTAACACCTGCGAAATCGTGATTTGTCCAAATAACCAGTGACGAAAAACCCAAACACAGGAACTACTGCTGCTCGTTATCCCACGCATCCCATTCCTTCCAGACAGATTCTATGGTACCAGTTATGTTTACGTAGAGCAGTCCACAAGAGATTACCTGATCTTAGAATCCTCTCTGTTTCTCAGTTCTGGTGCGCTATGTACGCGAGGATGGTAAACTCCACACAGTGAACCTCCAGAACCCCGGCCTCTCCGATGGACGCACCCAGTCACTCATCCTCCGTGTGGGTGGGCTCCAACGAAACCATCTCCACATGGAACTCTATGTCAACTGCCGATTGGCCGACTCAGCACAGGTCCTGCCGTCCTTGGTCCAGCTCCCAGCAGAGGCGGAGTCTGTGGAGATACGCAACGGGCAGAAGGCCTATGCCAGGCTACAGGTGATAAAACTCAACTTTAAGTTCCAGACAGTCCTAGACTGAAGTTAAAGGTAGACTTAGCAATAAGATATCATCATACACAGTGGGGCATCCTGCTTACAGAAATCAACAACAACATTTAAATCTGCCCTATGGCTTCCACTATTGGCTCTTCCCAATGTGGGCATGCCTCAAGGGAATGCAAAAATTGGGAAGCGCTAATAGTTTTTGTGTAGCAGAAAGTGGCTTACATGGAGAACTATGTAGTTAGCTGTAACCCTGTGGTGCTGTTAGCATGTGTGACTATCTGATTGATAGATGCCACACTCCCTGTGGACAAAAAAGAGAGAGAGAGAGAGAGAGAGAGAGACGCAGTTAGCTTACCATTTGATGTATTTGTTTTCCGTTGCATAACCTTTTGATTATTTTTTGCTACGGTGTGCCCCAATGAACACAACCCAGAGCATGTGCTTCAATATGTCTAAGTAAGACCGGGGGTCAATGTTCCCTCTAATTGTTTTTGACACTGAGCAAATTTCAGGTCTGCTGAGCGCAACCTTGAATTCCTGCAAGTGTTTACTGTTAACACTGAGACTGTACTCGCTTTAAGTTACAGTTTTAACAGTGATCATAATGTAGGCCTACAAGAGTGGCCTACCATAAAAATTTAAAAACATGGAGAAAATGCATCCCATAACATTTTAACGTGGAAATAGCTGTTCTATCATTCAGCCTACAGTAGCAGCCAATGTGTGGTGTTCAATGTAGGCTTATATTCCATGAGACTTTTTTTTAAAACATGCAGGGCTTAACATTGATCTGTTTATCCAATTGTCCTTCAGACAAGGATGTTCCAGAAAATGTTGTTGTGTTGTGTTTGATGCAAGAAACCACTTTACAAAATAAAATGCATTATTATTCCCATACCATTATTATTGTTGCAGAGAATCAGACAAAAATGTATGCTACCCTCAGCCTATTGGCTACTTATTAGGTTATTCAAGCCTGTCTCAGAATATAACACTGCCCCTTTAA